>NC_138769.1:553614291-554214291 GCF_965119305.1 Pelophylax lessonae | reverse complement strand
TAAAATTCATGGCCCTGGACAGACTTCACATTCCAGGGAGGGGGGGCGACTGGAACAAAACTCTATTGCAAAGAGAAATGAGGTGGATTAGACGCCTTAGAGCGACTACACCTCCTGGCCTCAATGAAGCAGAGAGCTTCCAACCATTCCTTGATGGCTTTGTGTCCGGTAAAACAGACTAATTCAAAATTCATCAGTCACCGGTCATCACCTGGACAGGATTTGCTACTTGCCCCTCTATTTTCCATCCCGACCAAATTGTCCTCCCTACATACAAATGCTCTGTATACATCGATATAATAACCCCTATCACTCTCTCTCCCCTTCCACCAGTGGAGAGACCCTAGATACTGACACCAGAGACCCATATAAATCCCCAGTCTTTCATACATCCCCCTTGTTTATTTCCCTTCTCAAGGCATCTTATTTCATTCTCCTTAAAAAATGAATGTACCAGACCTGTTATTGTTAGAATGAAAAGTTAAAACAGTATATACATATATAATCAATGCCAAGTGATTGTTCTTTGATATAACAATATAAATTGTAAATGCAGACCCGATCGGTGGACTTGCTCCCCCCCAACACCCTATTGCAACCCCCGGCACGGAAAGCCCCGCCACATGGCGGGGCAACGTTCGGGGCCAAACACCAGCTGTTGTCATCTAAGTCGTAAACTTGTTGGTTTCACCAACAGCTTACGGCATCCTGGTCGCCCCTCCTCCTCCGTGTCGGCGGCGTCCTTAATTGCCAGGCAACGGATAAGATCCCTCGTCACTGACCGCGCAGCAGCCCAGGCGCATGCGCAGCAGACACGGGTGAAGCACTTCCGCCCTGACAGATAGGACCGTGCGGCGCTGTACTGCGCATGCGCGGCCTATATTTAAGGCGTCGGGGATCCCTGCAGTGTGCCATTCATCTCCAGACCTTGGAGTGAAAGCACCTCCTGGAGGACGGCGGACCACCCCTACTCTTTGACAGGACTCCCTCTGCTGGACACAGGTAACACATACAGCCTCTCGAGAATTTTATATAGCCTTGCACTTCACAGGATCCATTCCTCCTTGCTGCTACACGATGTGTCTTTTCCACAGAAGAGATCATCTTGCAAGAGAAAGGTTATCCACTACAGGCAAATGCTCTGCAGTCTGAATAATTATCCTTTGCAGTACTGTAAGGTAAATTAAAATTTTACATTACCTTACACCAAAATTCAGGCATATGGGATTTTTATAGCCCTGTCATAATGGTATATGTCCCTCCTAGATAGAGAGAACAGCTGGCAACCAAGAAGCGCTGCAGGTGTTTTTTCTCACAGAGAGACCATCTGATAACCAAGACGCTCCTCAGGTATTTTATTACCCAAGCATTGGCGGCCCTACAAATTCCTAATATTTGGATAAACATGGTTAATTAAATACCTATATAATTCCAGGAACAGCCAATACAACCAAGGGCACTCACGACTGGAAAACCAGCATTATCTGGACCTTGTGAGTATAACCTTGTAAAATCAAAGGGCTATACACCTATACACACTATATGCCATTCACCAATTTTTGGTCTTTCAGAACAAAAACGTTACCGCCATTCCTCCCTTTCTTTGGGATCTTGTGGTTGCCTGGGAAACTGAGAGGGGGCACCTCCATAACCGATCCAGTAACTGCACACAAAAAATCAATGTAAGCTAAGACTTCAGACTATACTAATGAAATTGCCTAAAAATCGCTTTTTGACACTAATAAAGACTAAAATATCGTCATATAGATACGGTGAAAATCCTTGAAAAAGGCACAGCCGAAACGCGTCGGATGGAAACGCATCCTGCAACATCCAAACATCCATGGATGGCAGGAATCTGCGTCTCTAAAAAGTCACCATCTTTCACAAGTGTCACATTTCTTTTCTTTCGTACACCACCACGGATGGGCCTCTTACCCATCCAAGCACTTAATATTTCATGTCTCGTACATGTTAAATATTGTTTTATGACAAACATTGTTTTATAATAAACGAAAACGCATACTACTTTTGTCTTTCAACCTATTGCCTCAAAGTCCCACCCACTGGTCCGAGGAACCAAATACCACTATTTGTTCTAACTAAGGGATGTTGGCACCTATACACTATACAATCCTACTCTAAACTCGGGTTTTCTTGAGCTCAACCCAAATCGCTTTACAACAGGGGAACAGTTCCAGTAAATACAGACAGATCAGCTGTACACAGATGTACAGACACAGCAGCTGTACACACACAGGTGTGCACGTTCCAGTGAGTGGCCCTGCATATACACTGTCTGTGTTTGAAGCCAAAGACCTTCATCAACATGCCTGTCAAATTAGGACCTGTGGCTGATTTGTACAGCTGCTGCATCCCCATAGTGTAACATAGGCTGCCTACACACAGCTCCAACCACAAAAAAATAGAAAAAAATGCTGACTCACTGCACAGGCCACAGCACTCATGTCCTCACTCACACAGAGCATTATTTAGTACTCCAATACAGTTTTATCTTTTAGATTTAGCAAGAATGTTGTAAAAGATGTTGTGTTTGCGTCCTCTAATAGTGATCTTAGTGTATTTTTAGCAAAAATATTGTTTTAATAGTTTTCTTGGATGGGGGAGATTGGGGGGTCCTGTCAGGTAGGCTGTGCAGGACCCCATGATTTCTAACAGCGTCGCTGATACACAGTCATCAAATAAAGCAGAGCCTATTCTGCAACCATCATTTTATCTCTGTACAAGATTGAAGTATTAAATGAATTATGAAACTAAAGGATCAATTTATTGTAACTTTTTTTACAATGTAGGTTGGCTGGCCTTGGAAAAGTATGAAAAACTGAACATTTTTTTAAAATTATTTCCATATTTATACTACAGGTATTAGTATTGCATAACCTTGATAGCCACAAAAAAATTGATACTATTGCTAGTAACTTAAGAATAATTTTTAATAAACACATTTTTTCTTCTTAATTATCGCTCTTCCTACATTGGATATTGGTATTAATATTAAGGGTTTATCAAATATTTAAATCCCTACTCAAATTGGTACTCTTGAATGGCTGGCGGTGGCCATATCAGCTACTGGCAACTGAAGCTGTCAGGTGTTCTCTTCCTGTATTTTGTGCAGCTGCTACCCAGCGTGCACATCCTCATTTCGCACATGCGTGTAATAACACTATGTGAGGCAGCAGATGATGCCTGTTGACTCCTGGGATTGATGACACCGATATTGCCAGAAGTCAATGGGAAAGCCACTGCGATGAGGATCCTGAAGTGGCGGGAATTTTAACTAAAAAAGGTACTAATGCCAAAAATAAAAAACAATTTAAAAATATTTTAGACAGAAGAAATAGCTACTAATAGGGACATGACTGTTAGGTAGGGTGAAGCTCAGCTTTAATAATGGTAAAATTGTACAAACATAAACATTATATTTTACCTCATAACCTTTGAGAGATGGACCGACAAGAACTACCGGCCGCATAGATGGAACAACATCATAGGGTGCGATGTGCTCTGTCTGAAAGGTAACAGAATCTTTTAGCTGAAGAAAAATAGCTGCAATATATTGTACATGAACAGAATTTCGTTAAGTGATTCATGGAATGTCTGCCAGAATCTTGCTATTGCAATTAGTGTTTTATGGTAACAGCCCATAATTAATATTGGTCTGAAAGTAGTCAGTGTTTAAATATTGCAGTGTGTGCCTTGGAAATACGCAGAGCATTAGCTACATTTACCTTATTTCACAGTACATAGAGAAGGCTGGACAGTAGAGCCTGTCAATTAATTAAGAACACAAGAGCAAGCATGCATGTAGCAGTAACCCATACAATAGCAGTAATTTGGCTACCCATTTACAGACCAATCCTCTCAAGAGATTGTACTTAATAAAGCATTATTCATAATTATAGGGCAAAATAAGATTTAACAAAAGAGTAATAATTTTCACATTAGAGACTTAAAAATGCTTGCATTGACTATTATGTTGTAAAATCTCTGCATCGGATTCAGGAGTGTTCCCTTTTCACTGCTCTGCAGGTGTACAAAAGTTATACTCCACCTAAATCAGGTAGCAAATTCGCAGTTGGGCTGTAAGCAATGAAACTATGCATGTTACAATTCAATTGTAGATTCAACTTTAAATCTACGCACAAACAACTATATAGTACAAGCTTGAGCAAAGTATAGTCTCTGGAGAAGGCTTTTTTTGTAATTCTTTATTTAGCAAGTTTCAAAATATAACACAGTACATGAAAGGTGGACTCATCTGACACAGCACAACACTTTCAGGGTATATGAAAAAGGGAAACAAACAAAAGGCATAAAAAGTGCAAACAATGAAGATGAAGGCAAGGGGTAGTTTACATAAAGTTTACAAGACAAGGATAAATAAGGAACTCTTGATGGAAGGGGTTTAGAGTGTGGGAATCATCTGTGGGCTACGATGAGTAGGTGCATTGAGTCAAAGAAAAATGCTGGGATGCAGGGGTATGTCAAGGTAGGCTAGCCTACCTTGACATACCCCTGCATCCCAGAATTTTGTCCCAAAGCAGATAGGAGGAGGGAAAAAAGGGAGGGGAGTAGCAAGAGATGTAGTAGTAGTAGTAGTAGTAGTGGAGGGATAGGGAGAAGGGGAAGAGGGAAAAGGCATAAATATTATGGTTTCCCAGGTGACTCCCTATGGGAGTCCAAGGGGGGGGTCATTGGTTGGCACAGGGGATGGTGATGCCTAAACATGAAGATTGGTGGGAACAGTGAAGGTTGTGTGGATAGGTAGGAAGAGGAGGCAAGTGAAGATTTGAACAAGGGAGGTGGGTTAGGGGAGGAGAGAAAGAAGGCAGGTGGTGGGTTGAGTAAAAGAGGTGAGATGAGGAAGGAAGGATGTAGAAAGTGTGGTGGGGTGTTGAAAGCTGGAGGGGTGGGAAGATGGAGTGAAGAGGGTAAAGTGGTTGTGTGCAAGGAGCTAAATAGAGGTTGGCTTACTATAGCTTTCAGATATTTACACCTAATTATTATAACTTACATTGGGGGTGCATGAGATGTACATGTATGTGTGAATCTGAAGTGGGTGTCTGGGTGAAGTGAATCTGAAAAGTATGTGTGAAGCTAAGTGGGTGTCTTGGAATAGTGAGAAGGAGTGCAGGTAAGATATAAAGATATAATAAGTGTGTTTTCACTAAGGGATAACTAAAGGGCACTATACAACATGGGTTAACCCAACAACATAGTAACAGAACGAACAAGAACAATTACTAACTGCTTCACCTTGGAAGGTGAATGGTCAATAAAAAACTTCTTAGATTATAACCTTGAATAGTTAGTGTGAGTAGAGTGACATACAGTAAAGTAGAGAGAAGCGCTTCATGAGGTCAATGAAAACACAATTTAATGGTTGTCGCTCAGAGAGTCAATATAAGGTAA
Organism: Pelophylax lessonae; assembly: GCF_965119305.1. NCBI lineage: Eukaryota > Metazoa > Chordata > Amphibia > Anura > Ranidae > Pelophylax > Pelophylax lessonae. Next base: position 554,208,858 of record NC_138769.1, on the reverse strand, counting down.
CCAAAATTTAACACATAATCTCAGGTGGTGAGACTAAGGGATTACAAAAACTTGCTGGAATCTGGTCTTTACTGCAGTTGCAGAACATGAGGCATCGTTCAGAGACCTCAAATCTCTATTTGGAGAGACACACATTTTAAATCATAGAGATGCAACGGAAAAGTTCAGCACTTTAGTGATTTTGGATAAGTGAGTATCCAAATCATGGTCAATGTTTTGGGAGAAGCAAAAAGGTAGGTGCATAGAGAGAGGGTGGGTGGATTAGGCCTGTCTGGCAGTCCCTGTGGTTATGGGCAAGTAATGCTAGTGCCAATCCCGTATTAAGGTCCCCTAAAGCAGTGCAATACATGAACTCAGATATCAGAATACCAGATAGAGCAGTGTGGAGAGCATTACATACATATAAGACAACTCCCTATCAAATAGGCACTGTCTTCTCGTGTTTTCCACTACGGCTTAAAGTCTCAGCTCATCTGTATAGAAAATGCTGGTGCTGAGCTCATGTCAGAAGTGTCTTTACAGCACTATAGCATAAAAAAACCAAACAATACCGCGCTAATAGCTTAAACCAAGAGTCATAGGAGAGCGGCCAGCACAGCAGAAGACAGTCTGTATACATAATTTTAACAAATTGTGCGGCGCTAGTCTATCCTAGATAGCTCTAGTGATTAAAAAGAAATGTGTATAAAAAGTAATGAATGATTGATAATAAATATCAATATCTAAACAACAAAACCATAGTATAACCTTAAAAGTAATGAAGCATAATACATGTGATGCAATAAGCTACAGGTTTGTACAATGGTACATAATAAATGTATCCTGACATTATATGGGCGATGAAGAAAAAAAGGTTCCACAAATAACAAAGTCCAAACTGATGTGAAAACGTGAATCTTCAATAAGTGATCCAAGTGAATGTTGAATAACACTGTGAATAAATGAACCACCACCAACATCAAGGAGGCTTACCGGAAAAAATAGACCCAGTTTGACATACGCCTATTGGGTCAACAGAAGCAGTGATGTATATACTAACCACCGAGTCACAATGGGGCATGGATAGAGTCTTCTCCAGTTAGGCTCAATCAATGAGTATCCAGGGGAAAAAGACAAAAGACCTCCACATAGTGTAAAACCATACAATAAGGGCAATGACAATACAATAAGGGCAATGGCACTAATGGAGCTCGACCCATTGCGTTCCATGTGGTCTACAGAAAATTTTACTGAAAGTGCTTTTTTATCTACTCAATTATAAGTGTTCTTAATCTTTAATAAACCCCTTATTGTATGGTTTTACACTATGTCGAGGTCCTTTGTCTTTTTCCTCTGGATACTCATTGATTGAGCCTAACTGGAGAAGACTCTATCCATGCCTCATTGTGACTCCTTGGTCCCCTTACTGAGCTGTTTCCATTGATGGCGGAAGTGGAACATTCAGGTGTGCGGAAAGCAGAGTGGAAAGCAATGTGAAAGATTTCAACTTCTGTCACTTTGACCACTAACAACATACATGATACAGGCAGGTAGGCAGTGGCATAAGAAGATAAGCTTGGTACAAATGTTGTACAGAACTATTAAGAAAAAGGAAATCTTCCATATGTAATAAACAAATGTGGCTGCCCCATATAAAAATGCAAACTTTACACAGAAACATAATTTTTAAAACATTAACATACATTTGATGAGATGATTTACATTAAGCTGATCTTTCACATGTATATCTAAAAACATTTAAAAGGCTATAGTTCCCCTCTAAGAGAATTAACACATCTGGAATTGTTTGACTTCCTGCCCATCTGTCTTTTTCCATAAAACAGAGGACCTACCTGGCAATGCAACTCCAGCGGATATTAATATCAAGCTCATTGAAGGCAAAGTCCTCAATTAAAAATAAAACAGCCTACAGCAATCAATCGGCAACCACTGAGCAGACTGCACTGAGCTAAAATCTATTTGGCTGCTATAGAATGCTGCACTTTGCTGAATAGATGCAAAATGGTAACAAGGAAAGTTGTCACGTATTTACCAAGGTTTCCCCAAAAAAGTGTGTATGTCCCCACAGCAACAATGGGGTTGATACTAAAACTAGAGAATGCAAAATCTGCTGCAGCTCTGCATAGAAACCAATCAGCGTCCAGGTTTTATTGTCAAAGCCAAATTGAACAAGCTGAAGTTATAAGTTGATCGGCTACCATGCACAGCTGCACAAGATTTTGTATTCTCCAGTTTTAGTAAATCAACCCCAATGTGCCAATGACAATAATTATTTTGCAGTTTAGTTTTGAATGTGAGTAACTATTCCTATAAGTGAGCCTGTCCCGATTCTGAATAAAAGCAGACTAGCCAGTTATGGAATGACACTGTCTATCCATATTTTACTAATAATGTAAAAGTGGATAACTAGGGTCCTCATCCCACTACAGATGTAGTGATTATTCTAAAAACATCTGTTCGTTTTATGTTCTCTCTTCGGAATGAGCTTACCTGTTTTTGCTTCTGTTTGGCTTATGGGAGAAAGAAAGCATTGATACAAAGAATGCATTAGTGACAACAGTTGAAAGACAAACACTGAAAAGCAAATTTAATTAGACTTTGAATCTGAGACCTTTTTGTATCCACGTTTAACAACTAGACAACAGATTTGTCAGTCACTCGTAAACATGAACTAAAAAACTGTCTTAAACATTGGCTACCAATGATCTGTAGTATATAGCTGGGTAACGTGGGTTGAAAAGATGCAGGGTGCAAAAGTTGAAACCTACACAACATGTCCCATGACCACCTTTAGCCTTATGAAATAAACTGTATGAAGATTGATGAAGACAGGTAGAGTGCATTTACCGATATCAGCCAATCGTCATCTTTAATTGTTCTATTCTATTATTCTAATTGCTCTAAACTACTGGAAAAAGCACAATCTATATGGTTGACAATAAATACAAGGTGTTCTCTGAGTGTGAGTGACCTGCAGAGTGAGTGACCCCCTTCATGATCACTATGCAGCAGGGCAGCTGCCTAGCATGGGACCCAGAAGATAGTGAGGATAGTGAGAATAATTGTAGTAGTAGCGGCTACCATAGTTATTTTCCACTTCTACAAAGATAAGCTAGGTATGGAATATGTACTGTATACTTATTTTAGTTCAAGCTGAACCAATGTAACTATGCAAAAAAAATACACAAAAAACTCAGTGTTAATCGTTCTATTTGGGTCCTAAAAACTGGAGACTTTGTAGAGCTTTGGGTGGGACAGTCTTTATTCCTAGATTCATATCTTACCTGGTAACCAGGCCTCATTATTAGTCTCAGCTGTCTACAGGCCTTTATATACAGTATGTGACCTAATTGATGCTCAGGGATTTCTCTCTTTCTCTCTCCACTGTGGTAGCCTGCTGCTTAGTGAAAATGCTGAGAATGCTGACAAAACACTAAAACAGTGCTGTTTAGTACTCCCCCTCTGGAGGAGGACTGCATGTGATTGATGTTTCTGCCTGCTTTTTTGCTTTTGTTGTGAAGCTATCTTTTTCAGACCTTGGGACTGGTTCATAAGGTTCTTAATTTTTGGCATATCTGGATTAAAAAAATAATTTATAAAAGTGCTGCCTGTTTATGTTGGGAACCCTCTAGGGGGCACCCTGTTAGTCAATAACTGACACGAGTTTAGTACATGGCTCAGACACAAATCACAAAAAATCCTGCGCTAAGCTGAAAAACAAAATGTGAATGTGCAAAATAGTGATTGTGAAAGCAACTGGAAACGCTTGATCAATAGCAAATCCACAACATATAAAAACAAAATTAGTGCAGCGCTAACAAATATGGTGTAACCCATACAGTGTATATAATGGATAGAATACACATAAATCAAATGATGGAAATTGGTGTAACCAAAGCAGTATAGATAATAATTTAAATAAATAAAACATATATCAAAAAGTCCATAAGTGATCCAGTAAAAGTGCACAAGTCCCAGAAAGGTGATGTCAGAGCGGGAGGCTTGAATCCCAAGATAAGGTAGGAATACACCCGTGATAATACAATCAAAGTGGCAGCTTACCAGAAGCTAAGGCCTCCAACTTAATGGAACGGCCACACACGCTTAGATGTAGGACCAAGTGTATCGCATCATTCAGGGACCAGGAAGTCAAGTATGCTCTCTGCACCATATAAGACTTAGGACTCCAAAGATGTTATCACATGTGTATGAAGGGAAATGAAAGGCACATAGCGTAATCCCATTTAAAACACATAAGACTTTTATTTACAAGTTGCACTTACAATGAGCCGACTTGGATCAGGCGCATCAAAAGACAAGGCAGACAGCGGCGTCCCGCGTGTGTAGAACAAAAGTCGGCGTCTAGGGGGCGTGACAGCTGTGCATCCGATCCCGCCCAACTGGTTTTGTCATACGTGATGTCGTCCGGGGCATGGTTCAGCTTCTGGTAAGCTGCCACTCGGGCGGTATCGGATGAACAGCTGTCACGCCCCCTAGACGCCGACTTTTGTTCTACACTCGCGGGACGCCGCGGTCTGCCTTGTCTTTTGATGCGCCTGATCCAAGTCGGCTCATTGTAAGTGCAACTTGTAAATAAAAGTCTTATGTGTTTTAAATGGGATTACGCTATGTGCCTTTCATTTCCCTTCATACACATGTGATAACATTTTTGGAGTGCTAAGTCTTATATGGTGCAGAGAGCATACTTGGCTTCCTGGTCTCTGAATGATGCGATACACTTGGTCCTACATCTAAGCCTGTGTGGCCGTTCCATTAAGTTGGAGGCCTTAGCTTCTGGTAAGCTGCCACTTTGATTGTATTATCACGGGTGTATTCCTACCTTATCTTGGGATTCAAGCCTCCCGCTCTGACATCACCTTTCTGGGACTTGTGCACTTTTACTGGATCACTTATGGACTTTTTGATATATGTTTTACTTATTTAAATTATTATCTATACTGCTTTGGTTACACCAATTTTCATCATTTGATTTATGTGTATTCTATCCATTATATACACTGTATGGGTTACACCATATTTGTTAGTGGCTCAGACAAGCAGATGTTTTGCTATGGGCTTGCTGTGCAAAGCCCTCCTGCACTGTGTTTGTTTGCTGACTTGCTGAAACAAAGTGCAGGAGAAACCTGCTTCGACTGTTCCCAGGATTCGCTGTCACATGCATGGTTTACCACTGCCAATACCACTTAAGCCTTCATCCCCTTTAAATATACAGGTGCATCTCATACAATTAGAATATCATCAATAAGTTTCAGCTCACATGCATTGTTGGGTCTGGTGTCTCTTATCTTCCACTTGACAATGCCCCACGGATTCTCTATGGAGTTTAGGTCAAGCGAGTTTGCTGGCCAATCAAGCACAGTGATACAATGATTATTAAACCAGGTATTGGTAATTTTCACAGTGTGGGCAGGTGGCAGTTCCTGCTGGAAAACAAATTCAGCATCTCCATGAAGCTGGTCAACAGAGGGAAGCATGAAGTGCTTTAGAATTTCCTGGTAGAGGGCTGCACTGACTTTGGGCTTGATAAAACACAGCGGACCAACACCAGTTGACATGGATCCCCAAATCATCACGGACTGTGGAAGATTTTGCATTTCATTTGAAAATCAAGTATCCAGAGTTTGGAGGAAGTGTGGAAAGGCACAGAATCCAAGTTGCATAAGGTGCAGTATGAATTGTCCACAGTTCGTGATGATTTGGAGAACCATGTCATTAGCTAGTGTTGGTCCACTGTGTTTAATCAAGTCCAAAGTCAACGCAGCCCTCTACCTGGAAATTCTAGAGCATGCTTCCCTCTGCTGACAAGCTTTATGGAGATGCGGATTTAATTTTAGAGCAGGACTTGGCACCTGCCTCCACTGCCAACCAATACATGGTTTAATGATCATGGTATCACCGTGCTTGATTGGCTGGCAAACTCGCCTGACCTAAACCCCATAGAGAATCTGTGAGGTATTGTCAAGAGAAAGATGAGAGACACAAGACCCAACAATGCATACGAGCTGAAAGCAACTATAAAAGCAACCTGGGCTTTCATAACACCTCAGCAGTGCCAGAGGCGGATCGCTTCCATGCCACGCCGCATTGATTTATGCAAAACGAGCCCCGACCAAGTATTGGGTGCATGCTTTACTGTACATGGACATACTTTTTAGTAAGCCAACATTTCTGTATTAAATCCTTTTTTTTATTGGCCTTATGTAATATTCTAATTTTCTGAGATACTAAATTTGGGGTTTTCACTAGCTGTAATCATCAAAATTAAAAGAAAGAAATGCTTGAAATATATCACTCTGTGTATAACGCAACTATATAAAATATATGAGTTTTACTTTTTGAATTGAATTACTGAAATAAATTAACTTTTTGATGATATTCTAATTTTATTAGATGCACCTGTAAATATTTATATAAAATACAATAAATAGATAAACTCTTTAAGTGTTTTGTATTCTCCCTCATCAGTGCCATCTTAAGAGCATTATTGGCCCCCGGGCAATGTAGCGCACTGGGGCCCCGCCTACACAATCACTCATGAAAATAAAAATGCAAATTATCGATAAGGCGATATTTATTGGTAAAACAGTGCCAGGCTAATGGCAGCTTCCAAGTTGGGCGGCTGGGTCCGGTGAACACACACAGGGACGGGAGTCAGACTCGACTGTCCTGTGTGCGCCTGTTCCCGTGTAGGCGGACAGGCATTCCTGCAGTTGGGGGCCCCCCCTCCACAGCCCAAGTGGCCTGACAGCAGCGCAGAGCAGACAGGAGCTTGCCACCTGCTAAGTTCGGCAGCGGGATGCACACGGGAACCTGGACTAATGCTTGGCTGGGGCTGGGCAACTGCCCAGCGTGCCCATTCGGTAAGATGGCCCCGTCCCTCATACACTTTAAGATTGTTAGCTCTTCCATCTCCTGTACCTCTCCCTTAAACACTAATAGATTGTAAGCTCTTCCATCTCCCCTTATATACTAATAGAGTGTATACTTTTCTGAAATGCCAGCTCAACTGCTTCCTTCCCACTCTTTCTCTATTTATTACAGGGATCCAATCTTATGCCTTTATAAGGCCTTAAATAGTTCACAAATTTCTGCAAGGTAAAATCTGTGTGACTATAGGCTTATAGTCGTTTTATACCATTGGTACTAATAATGTGTAATGTCAAGATTCTTGCCACTGCATAATATAATCAATGCTATAAATGATCTAAAAGCTGATATAATTGGTAACTGTAAGTCTAATCTACTTGCCAGATTACCAATTCTGCTCTGCTTTAGCGATGGCAAGTTGAGGCTTCTAGTGTCCTGCCTGCTAGTAGCAGCACTAAATGGTCAGAGAAAGGCTGGGAACCTTGGCAAAAGAGCTGGCCCTGCATTTTCCAGATGCTTCAACAAACAGGTATCATAGAAATAAATTTCTGATACATAATTATCAGATGTATAACAGTATGAGTCATATTATCATGGCATATGCTTTGGTATCATATTTTGTCAGATGGTCAAGATGTACGGCAAAGTGTGCGTTTCATTGTTTTTGCTTTTATATTGAAAATGATATGTACTGAAAGTTAGAGTCAAAGTGATATTCTTCTACGTCTAAAACTGGAAGAGATAAAAAGACAGCTATAGGTAAACTGAAATATCACTTTTGGGTGAAGTGATCCTTTAAAAAAAGGTAACATTTACTGGCCACACAGAAGCAGAAGCTTATACTGCCGGATGTTAGAGAATTTAATCCTTACAATGTTGTCTTGACTCATCCAGCTCAGATATGACAGCAGGGTGACGGAGAATAGCAGGATTATTCTCACAAAACCAACAAATGTCTGGCACGCGTTCAAGATGCTAATTAAGTTGGATATTTCATAGTGATTATTTTAATACAAAACTACCATAATCCAGATAATTTCAGGAGGCGTTTAGTCTGGAACTGCACTGAGCTTCATTACATGTGATGTCTAGTGTCTGCTGTGATCTAAGCCTGCCACAAGACATTAGACCACAGTTGAACCACCTACCAGGGTTATCTATTTCTGCCTTAAAGTTGATTTCCACCTTCAAAGTCCCTTTAAATAGTGCATTTGGGCCACGCTGGCCTAAACAAACTATTTACCGCACTAACAGGTGCACTTGCTGGGCGCCTTGAATAAACTGTATGTACCCTTCTCTACACACACTACACAGCGTTGTGTTACGGTGTAACGTTAGAAAACCCTACCTTGTGAGAATTCCATACCCTCGTCACTTCCTGTTTACATACATCATTGAACAGCTGAGCAGCATAGCAGTGCGCATGCCCACACCCCCGGAAGGTAGGGAATTCTCACGGGGTAGTGTTATGTAACGTTACACCGGATCAGCTGTTAGATCAAAACATCTCTGGTGCAACATAAAATCATCTCCGCTCATACCCCTGTCTTTTCCCTGATCTCGGCTACAAAATGTAAAAGCGGCAGGTGTATGAAAATATAAATCGCGGAGATCTCGGCTCCGTGATTTATATTTTCATAGACCCGCCGATGCTTTTACATTTAGTAGCCGAGATCAGGGAAGTGACAGGGGTATGAGCCAAGATGATTTCATGTTGCAGCGGCAACAGCTGATGCAGTGTAACCTTACAAAACACTACCCGTGAAAATTCCCTACCCTCCCCCGTGACAATTCCCTACCCTCCGGAGCTCTGAGCATGCGCACTAGTAAGCTGCTCAGCTGTTCAATGACATAGGTGCACCGGAAGTGACGTGGGTAGGGAATTTTAATGGGTATGGTTTTTTCACGGAACACCGGCAGTGGGATGAAAACTTCCTGCCTCACTCTGGGAACAAAATAGAGTTTTTCAGAGGAAGCTTTGTATTCTATGAATGAACGACCCTTGCGTTTGTTCCTGCCTGTAATCACTCCACATGCTTAAAGCTGGTTACCTGCAGTTGCTTGTAAGTGTTTTTAACCATTTTAAATAAATTGTGAAGCAGTTACACTATGTGTGTGCACTCTGGCTTGTTTCTGCATATCGGTGTCTTGCCAGGAGTTAAAGCCATCATTGTCCAAGAGTACACAGATACAGCCTGATTGAACATTCCTCACAACTGGATTTCATTCTTTCTTGAGGATCATATGGCCTGTTTGACCCACTTACTGTAAGGTACCTAGGTCCATACGTTCTGGTGACCGCATTTACATTCATTGGTGGTGTTGGGTTCCATCTCACTGACGATTTTTGAAATCATACCACTTTGGCTTCTTATCTGGTTTTCTAGTTTCTTTCACATGTTCTACAATAATATGGACTCACTGATTGATTCACTTGTATTTTGACAATAATATGGACTAAGTGATTGATTTATATTTTCACATTTCTATGCATAATTTATTGTATGTATATTAATTTAGCGCTGCACAATTTTTTATTTAATTCTATGCACAATTCTGTATGTCAATTGTAGTGCTGGCAGCTTGTATTTTATTGTACAGATAGTGCAATGTTTTCTTATTCATTTTTTATTCAAATGTGCATGTATTACAAAGATGTATGGAATATACCAAGAAAAACACCTTAGGTTGAAATGCAAGTCAACCTGATATAAATCTTTTATTTTTGTAGTTAGTAAAGGACTAAGCAGAATAACATCACGTCAAAATGGCCTGGTGGCTAATAAATAGTCCAATATATGAAATAAAGTACCACTATTTTATTACAGTGTTAGGCATGTATAGGCATTAATGTTTTTGAGTGTGGAAACACCCCTTCTCTTTGCCTTTTAAAGTATAGCGTAGCTTCTGTGAGCAGATACTGTAACTTCAGCTATTGTGGTTTTACCTTAATGTAATATTTTGTGATTTTCAATATTACACATTTTTGTTTTTGTATTAAAGTGATTATAAAGATCCTCTTCTTCAGCAAGCGCTCCCAAGGGAATCTGCTTCCTATGAGGACACTTGTGTGTGGCTTGATCCCAAGCCGCGCTGCCTTGTCACGGGATTTGACTGACAGCAGCAGAAGCCGATGCTCTTGGACACGAGATCAGGCTCAGGTAAGCATCTAGTGGGGCCAGTGTTGGGGGTAACTAGTTACAAAGTAACTGATTACAGTAACTACATTACTTTTTTTGGTAACTAAGTAAAGTAACTAGTTACAATACTAATATTGGTAACTACACTACTTTACTAGGCTATAGGAGGTAACTACACTACTTTACTAGGCTATAGGAACGCGCTTTCCTGCTTTACCTAAGCCGTGCGATACAATCGTTATTTCGAAGAATAGAGAGGGATGAAGTTTATGACTTTTTGTGGCACTTTATGTTTTATTCTGTTTTTTCAGGTTTTGTTCTCATGTTTCCCAAAGCCCGTGTTTATACAATAAACTCTATGCAGAAAGAGTGCCATGTATCTTCTTCTACACAGTCAATTAAGAAAGAGGAAAGTAAAGTAATAAGTAGTGAAGTTACTTTTCAAATGCAGTAACTAGTAAAGTAATCTCGTTACAATTTACAGAAGTAACTAGTAACTAGTTACATTTTTTGAGTAACTACCCCAACACTGAGTGGGGCTGGGGGGGATCCTGGTCACAGAACATTTTTTGCCTTAAAGTGGTAGTAAAGTTATTTTTTTACCTGTACAGTGAATATCTTCTAAACATGCACAAGATATTCACACTGCATGCAGTCATTGACATCACTGGTGCATGCACTCTGAAGAGGCGGCATACCTGTGTCATGCCGCGCACATGCCGTGCCTTGGCCATGACTCGAACCCGGAAGGAAGGCCAGGTGAAAATTAAAGTCCTTTCAGCGGTGACAGAGCTTTGCTGAAGGGTTTCGTTCTGAGCTAAGTATTTCATATTGTGCTAGTATGAGATGCATACCAGCACATTATGCCATTGTCTTGCAGGACTTTTTTAATTTTATTATTTAAATTTAAACAAATGTGTGGTTTACTACAGCTTTAATGCAGAGAATGCATTAGGGTAAGAAAAATCTTAAAGCGGAGTTCCACCCTGGGACTACTTTTTTTAATAAAAATACCCCCGGGACAGTCAGGGCTAGTACATTCCACAATGGCTAGCCTCTGATCTGTCCCGGGTTGCACTTACCTTTTAGGAGAAATACTTACCTTGAAAAAGTATTGTCCAGCGCTGCCATCTCAGGTGTGGGCAGCTTGAAGCCAGCGCGATCCTCTTCTGCGTCCTCTTCCGTCTTCTTCGTTTCCACGATGCACTGCACCGGCCCCGGCGTCACGTCCGGTGAGCGCGCGTCATCCCTCCATGCATGCCCAGAAGCTGTTTAGAAGGGAATGACGCGCGCGCACCGGAACTGACGTCGGGGCCGGTGCAGGCGCATTGATTCCTGGGAGCGATGACGTTCAGCTCCCAGGAATCATTGCAAAGCCAGGAAGTGACGACGGGCCGTGGCCGCCGAGGGGAGGAAGAAGGAAGTAAGGTAAGTCTATTTTCTTCTATACGAGGTAAGTAAAAAAAAAATAAATATTGCGATTATCCATTTGTTTTTCAGGTGACCCGGAGCGAGAAGATGGAGGTAAGTATAAATTTAGGGTGGAACTCCACTTTAAGGCTAAGTTCACATGTAGGCGTTTTGGGGCATTTTTGGGGAGTTTTTCTTTTTTTTTTTTTAAATAATCTTTATTTAACAAATTCAAAACAACATACAGAAATATAAAATAGCAAAGAAGTGCATAAGTGCATGTAGGAGAGAAAAAATACAGAAAAGGCACAATCGGCATTATGTTCAGTCCGGACATCATTAGTGAAACAAAAAAAAAGTCCATAGGGGTCAATTAATCAGTCATTGTGAAAGCGTGTGCCAATATCGGCCAAACAGCAAATACAATTATGGACCCCCAGGATGCGCTGTGTCTGTCAGTGCCGCCCAAAAAAAAAGGGATCCCCGCAGAGGAGGCCGGAGGGCCCGACAGACACCACACACAGTTCCAGCTTCTGTACACATTAACGTCCGTGTTACAGTTTATACAGCCGCAGAATCGACTACTGGCCTCAGAGAGACAAGAAAAAAAAAAAGGGAAAAAAAAGGGGGGGGGGAGAGATAGTATAGGGGAAAAGACAAACATGAAGGATAAAACAGGTAGGGAAAGGGAGGTCTGGGCAGGGGGCGCGGGCCCCAGGCTGGAGAAGACCAGGCAGTCCTAGAGTTCAGCCGCTAATATTAGGAGTGTGTTCATCCGAGATCTCATCAGAGTAATACATCCACCCCGTCCAAGTGTCCTTAAAGCGTTCCTCCCTACCCTGTGACGTGAGAACACGTCTTTCGGCTTCCATCACTAGGTTGACCTCCTTTTTCCATTCAGAGAGCGTGGGGCAGGCGGAACTCCGCCAATGCCTCGGTATGAGGCACTTGGCGGCGTTCAGCAGGAAAGGAACTATACTACGTTTGTAGCGTTTGATCGAGGAGTGTGTATCATGGAACAGGTATTGAAGGGGAGCACGGGAAGGAGGGGTGAGCGACAGCTTGGATACCCAAAGATGTACACCGTCCCAGAAGGGCTGCAGTAGGGGACACTCCCACCAAATGTGGAGGAAAGTGCCCACCTGACCGCAGCCCCTCCAACAATGGGGGTCCGAGCCCGGAAATATCCGAGCCAACTTGGCAGGGGTCCTGTACCATCGGGCCACAAATTTATAGGCCGACTCCTGTATCCTGGTGCTAATAGAGGAGACATGGGTCAAACGCAGAATGCGAGAGAGTTGTGGAGGGGAAAATTCCACCCCCAGCTCTCTCTCCCATTCCTTCATGAAATAGGGAGGCGAGGAGGAGACCCCGCTCAATAACAATTTGTACATGTGCGACAGTAGGTGGCGGGACTCCGGAGGGTCGACAAACCACTTCTCGAAGTCCGAGAGGCCAGTTATCGGGCGTGGAGCAGTTGGGAGTGTGACGAAAAAGTCAGTCAGTTGCCTATAGCGCCAGTCAGACATCGGAAAGTCGCCGAAGCGATCGCGCAAAGTCGCAAGGGGCAGCAAAGTGCCTGCCGGGGCAAATTTCCCGCAGTACAGTTTGCCATCAGCGTTCCAAGAGCGAAAAAAGTGTACATCCTCCCCCGGGGGGAACCAGGGAAATCCCCCCAGGGGAGCCAAAGGGGACACGCCGGAAGACATGGCGCCAGACGCATTAAGGCCATCCCAGATGCGGAGTGTGGCCACAGTCAGGGGTGACGTCCAGGCCGACAGTCCACGATCGCCCGAAGGAATCCACGGGGCACCCGCAAGATTCCGGCCCGCCAGCGTTTTCTCCAAGGGGACCCAAGGTTTAGACTGACCGTCGTGCGCCCAATTCAGCATACGAACTAATGCCATAGCTTTATAGTACAATGTAACATCCGGAAGCCCGACGCCACCGTCGGCTTTCGTCCGCCTGAGGACAGCATAGGCCAGGCTGGGGCTCCCCTCCCTCCAGACGAATTTTAGAAAAGCCCGCCGCAGACGTTTAAAAAAGGATACCGGTAAATGCATGGGGACCGTGTTGAACAAATAAATCAGCCGGGGAAGGATGGTCATTTTAAGCACGTTAATGCGGCCAAACCAAGTTACCGAGTGGGATGCCCACGATTCCAGGTCAAGATGGATACGCGCCAGCAGGTCGCCGAAGTTCTTGTCATATAGAGTTTTCAAGTCAGGGGAGATGTTCACGCCGAGGTATGGGAGGTAGTCCTCCCGCCATCTAAAGCCAAAGGATCGCCGTAGAGTCGAAGCCAGGTCGGGGGGTACATGAATAGGTAGCAATTCAGATTTATCATAATTGACCTTGAAATTGGAAAGTCGCCCGAACAGATCCAGCTCTCGTACCAGTACAGGGAGGGAGAGCTGTGGCCGGGTAAGATAGAACAGCAGGTCATCGGCATATGCCGACACCTTATGTTCCGTACCACCCACCGTAACACCAGCAATGTCAGACAGTGCCCTCACTCTCCTCAAAAAGGGTTCCAGGGCCAGGACGAAAAGAAGGGGTGACAGGGGACAACCCTGTCGGGTGCCATTATAAATGGGAAAGGGATCCGACAGCAACCCGTTCACCCTGACCCTGGCACTTGGGCTGTGATATAGGGCCAAGATCCACCCCAACATACGGGACCCGAGCCCCAGAGATCGAAGAACCCCCGACAGGTATGGCCAGGCCACCCTGTCGAAGGCCTTCTCCGCATCCAGGGATAGAGCCAGACAGGGAAGTCTGTCCGGTCCATGCTGAGCCCAGTGGAGCACATGGAGAGCCCGGACAGTATTGTCCCGGGCTTCTCGGAGGGGCATGAATCCCGCCTGGTCAGGGTGGATCAAGGACGCGATATGGTCTTGGAGGCGAAGCGCCATAATTTTGGCCAAAATCTTGGTATCAGCGTTGAGGAGAGAGATGGGCCTATAGCTGGCACAGTGGTGGGGGTCCTTACCCGGTTTCGGGAGTACTACAATGTGGGCCAACAGCGCCTCAGGTGGGAGGGGCCGTTCATCCGACACCGCGTTAAAGTAGGTACACATATGGGTGCCAAGAATGGGGAGCAGGGACTTATAATAGTGGTTTGTGAAGCCGTCCGGGCCCGGGCTCTTGCCTGCAGGCAAGCCAGATACCACCCTGCTCACCTCCGTCTCGGTAATGGGAGCCTCCAGCTCCTCCAGGACCCCATCCGGGAGCCTGGGGAGTCCGGAGTCTGCCAAGTAGTCTTGAATGTCGGACGGCTGACCCCCCCCAGCCCGAGGGAGATGGTACAGGGACTCGTAAAAGCGTTGGAAGCAAGTGGCTATGCGAGGGGAACTGACAACTTTGCCCTCAGGAGTCTCCAAGGCGTGGACATGACGGGCTTCCGACCTTTTATGTAGCATTCGGGCCAACAAGCGACCGCACTTGTTCCCATGCTCATAAAAACGGTGTGCCCAGAAGCGCAGCTTATCCCGGGCCCGTCTGTCCAGGCAGGAAGACAAGGTGTTCCTGAGCTCCTCTAGGGAACGAGCATCCTCAGGAGCCCTGGCACACTTATGTTTGATTTCCAAATCGTGGATACGATCCAGCAAGTCAGAAATCTCCTGCTGTCGTTGCCGCTTCAATCGTGCACCGTGCGAAATGAGGACCCCCCTGATCACAGCCTTATGGCCCTCCCAGACAGCGGACGGGGATACATCAGGTGAAGAGTTAAGCTCAAAATAGGAGCGCACCTCTCCAGTAACCTGATCCAAAATGGAGGGGTCATCCAGGAGGTTTTCATTGAGGCACCACGTCCGGGTCACACGGTGAGCACCGGGGGGCGTGATCGTCAGGGAGACCGGGGAGTGATCAGAGAGGGTAATGGACCCGATCGAAGCGGCAAGGACAGAGTCCAGGTGGTACTGATCCACCATGAACAAATCCAGTCTGGAGTACATGTCATGAACTTTGGAGTAGTAACTGTAGTCCCTAACCCCGGGATTGAGGATCCGCCAGCAGTCTACCAAATGCAGGGCCCTGAACTGCCTCCGAAGGTGCTTCTGAGCTCGAAAAGAAAGAGGAGAGCATCCCGAGGAGGAGTCCAGGGAGGGATCAAGTACCACATTAAAATCCCCCCCTAAGAGAACAATGCCCTCCCGAAACCCCTTGAGCTTGGTAAGGGTTGAGGACAAAAAGGAGACTGTTCTAGAGTTAGGCGCATACACATTAGCAAGAGTGTACGTGTGGCCATGGATCGTACCCTTCAGAAATAGGAAGCACCCCTCAGGATCCGTTAGGGAGTCCATGAGTACAAAGGGACATTGTTTGTGGATGGCTATGGCAACCCCCCTGGCTTTGGCAATTGGGGATACACTATGATACCACTGGGAAAACATCTGGGTAGGTAAGCGGGGAGTGGAGGAGGCAGTGAAGTGCGTCTCCTGTAAATAAAGCACATCAGGGCGCAAGTGACGCAGTTCCTGCCACATCCTTCCCCTCTTATTGGGAGAGCAAAGCCCCCGTACATTGTACGAGGTCACTCGCAATACATCAGCCATAAGACAGCGATGGGCAGTCGGCAAGAACCGGTAAACAACATGCGATCAAAGGCCTCGCCCCGATCAGCAAGGGAAGCAAAAAGAACTCCAAGACGCATTGCTCCACACCTCCACCGTGGGCCTCAGGCCCCCCCCAGACCACCCAAGAAAAGGAAAAGAGAGAAGGGAATGGGAAAAAGAGGGGAGAGGGCAGGGGGGAGACAGACAGAAAAAATAGGACAGTGGAAACAATGAGTAGAAAAGAGAGAGCAGGAGACAAAAACCATCCCCAGCATGGAGAGCCATCCCGAAGGGACACGCCCCCTCAACCTCAAAAAAGAGGGGGCAGCTCCAACTAACCATAACCAAAAAAGAAGGGAGAAAAAAACCCTCAAGGACTCGGGATTACCCAGACCCACGGGGCCACCTACTGTGGGGTAGTGACTGAACCACCAGTGAGAGGAGCAATGCATCTCCGAGCCATTGAACATCAACAATGAAGTAAACATGACCTGTAGCCAGGCTGGGGGGGACCCACGGCCCCTGAGGGCCCCGGGTCAGCCCCAGTCCGCAGGGGGGTAAATCCCACCCTGAACTCATCAAAATGTAAGTCAAGCATATTTAACAACATAGTGCAAATACCACCATAACAATAGAGGGACCCAGACAAGCCCCCCATAGCAGCAGAAGTTGAGTAGAGCCCACCGTCCGGCAAGTCTCTAGCGAGAGTGAGCAACGTTCAGTCGTGCTGGGAGGCCCGGGCGGAGCCCCGTCGCGAACCTCTGCGACGCTTCCCACCTTGCGAGGCGACCTGCTGCCACCGCTCAGGGCGTTGCGGCAAGGGGAGAGCACTCTGCAGTCTCCAGTCAGGAAAGTCTGTCAAGGGGACATCCAGGGCAGTACAGAAGCGTTGCAAGTCATCCTTGGTGCGGAGAACGGCCGACTTGCCATTCCTGGAGGCAGTAAGACGGAAGGGGAATCCCCAGCGATACACCACCTGGTGAGAGCGTAAGGTATCCAGTAGGGGGCGCAGGGAGCGCCGTTGCATAAGTGTCCGCCTAGACAGGTCGGGGAACAGAGAAAGTTGTGCGCCATCAAAGTCGATTACAGCCATAGACCGTGCAGCCTTCATAATGTCCTCTTTCACAGCATACTTATGAAGTTTGCATATGACATCCCGGGGTGGCTCCCCCTCTTTTGGTGGGGGAAGCAAGGCCCTGTGCGCTCTGTCAATGTCAATGATATCAGGGGCTCTGTTTCCCAAAATCTGGCGGAAAATACCCTGAACAGAGGGGACCAGGTCAGGAGCTCTGGTGGCTTCAGGAAGCCCCCGAATGCGGATGTTCTGGCGTCTGTCCCTGTTCTCATAATCATCAAGCTGATCCATAAGTGTATTAAGGACAGTGTCGTGCGTGCTAGCAGCCTCCTGAAAGGAGGACAGGGAATGCAGTATATCATCTTGGCCGGATTCCAGGGAAGCCACCCTGTGTCCCAGAGCCTCAGTGTCCGCCCTCAGCCCCTCCAATGCCTGAGTGACCGACTGCTCCACCGTAGTGGTGATCAGGTGCACAATCTCCGTCCTGGTCGGCAAGGCCTTAACGTGGGCCTTCCAGTCCCAGTCCTCCTCCGTGTCTCCAGAGTCTGTGGAGTGAGGTGACACCGCAGTATATGGCAAGAAGGGGTTGGGGCTGCGCCCATGTACCTGGGATAGCTGTATTCCAGAGGAGGAAGGTGGTCCCGGGAGCAGCGTGGAGGCCGGAGAGGATCGGGGCGCCGCCATCTTGGCCGCCTCGCGGCGGCTCCGAGGGGTTGCTGAGAAGAGATCGTGGAGGTCCGTGGAGCGTGCAGAGAGCCCTCCGGGGGGCTGGGAGGACGGTCGCTTCTTTGGTGGCATCGCCAGTAGGTAAGTAGATGATCGGTGGTCGCTACAGGTCAAGCGGCAGGCTCAGGGAAGCAGGAGCTCGCACGAGATGCGTCCTCACGCCATCACGGTCAGGCCACGCCCTGGGGAGTTTTTCTGCTCTAGGATCAGCTCAAAAAACGCCCAACAAGACAAATCCTATTCATTTCAATGGCCCCTGTTCACATCTGAGCATTTTGACGTTTTAAGCAAAACGCCCAATGCTCAAAAAATAACATAAGCTTCTTTTTGGGCAGATTACAGGCGTTTTTATTTTTTCCATTGGTTACTAGTCAACCTAAAAACGCCTCCACAAAAACGCCTGAAATAACGCCTGTATAACGCCTAAAAAACGTAAATAGCAACGCCAAGATGTGAACGTAGCCTAAGCCTTTAGAACCACTTTAATCATTGCAGTTTGTAGTTTTTCCATTACAGAACCCAGCAACTTATTATTTGCCTTACTCTGCCATCCTCCAGAAAAAATATCAGCCAAATATATTATTTGACTCAGGCTTTCAATGTAAAAAAATCACCAATAAAGCACAGCTATTATGCAGAAAACAGGCCCTAAGTATGTGACAAACAACGATGGCTGCACACACAAAAAATTAGAGCTATACATAGACAAAAGGTTTTTTTTGTAATATTCACACACATTAATAACAATATTTACATCTAGTTGATGTGTTTTATAGGAATCTGAAATATAACCGAGAATGTATAATTTGACAGGTTATGGTAAAATGGTTATGGTTATGGTCACTCCGCCTTCAAGTGAAGTCAAGCAACCAGAGCCAAGGAAAGTAATGCAAAAGCTTAATTAGTTAATCTATAAGCCAGTGTTTTTCAACCTTCTTTTAGTCAAGACATCCTTTAAAATTCTGTCTTGAAGCACCCCCTTCTAAAATGTAAAAAACTAAAGTAACAGTTTTATATAATGCAGAAACCTCCACTTACGTAAAACACCCAACATTAGAAATGATTTGTTCTTTCAACGGAAATAAACGTTTGCACAACGCTACTGACTAGTATTCCACCATTTCTTCTTCCTCATTTTCTACACCCCATGCAGCCAATGTGACCCTAGTCAGAGAGGGGTAGAAGGGTAAATCAAGGATGCCGTTTCATCCACCTGCTGGCTTGTACACAATTTATGGGAAATTTGTGGCAATTTTTAGGCATTTTGTTAAGGCACCCCTGAAGAACCCAAAAGAACTCTGGTTGAAAAAGGCTCATTGAAAAATAAGCACTGCTGAAAATATGGTTTAATTTTTTGGGATAACAACTGTGCAAGCTTTCACAGTTGTTGCTGGTTTTGCTAAACATCATTTGACATGAGAATCTGTCAGTTTTTTTTCTCCTTCAACCCGCTGGTTGAAGAAAAAAAAAAACTGAACATGTGTACTCAGCTTTAGACTTTGGAAGGCTGTGGTGGGGTTAGTTAAAAGACAAGGCTACTAAAAGTACAGTCCTTCAGCAAATTAATTTGAATGCAAACAGTTATTGTACAGAAAAAAAAAGTGTATGACATTTACCTATAGATGGGGGAGGCGAACGCCGATTTCCAATGTCTCCCAAACCAGAGGTGTTACCAGACCTCCTGAATATAAAAAAAAAAAGTCATTACTTGGGAATATGAATCATCTAACAGCCGTGTCGCTAAGCTCTTCTAGGCCCTAGGGTGATGCTACATTTCATTATTAATAGCATGTACCATGCACACAAAAGCCTTGCACAATAGAAAACACCTATGGTCCCATAAGTCTCTTCTAACTAATAAGCACACTGAATTGATGTTTCTGTTGGTAGAACTGGGGTAATAAGACAGGCATTCTTTAATCAGGGTCAGTGCTAAATCCCCCAAGGGATTTGGTCCTGTTAGTGGTAATTTCCTATACTGTCTCCTAGGCAAACCCCAAGGCTGTCCCTGTATAGACGCTTTATCTTACCTTGCTTTTTGCTCTTGTTTCAGTCGAATGGCCTCTAGCCTCTGAGGGCTCGGAATAAAGGCGATGTCTCCCCCTTCTTTCACTAGCCTCCCGATCCACCAGTCATTGTTGTATTTCTGTCAAACCAGGTAAAAATTATGTAGTAAGTAATACTGGTAAATATGAAATATTTAAATGTTGGCTGGAGAAAGAAAAAATTACAAGTTTATAGGAATATTTTTTATACATAATTCCCTTTATTAATCACCCCCTTAAAGTGTCTGTTACCCCAACGCTTCATATTCCTGATATGTGCCTTCTGTACCATGTACTTGTATGAGAAAATATCCGGTTCTCTTTGTATCGCTTCCTTTAGGTGAAATCCCTGGTGTCCCTGACAGCCACCTTGCTTTCCTATTAAAAACCGATCACACTAAGCAGGAGAATACACCGTGGTCAGTTCTCTAGCTGTGCTGGGAACTCAGCCTGCCCTCTTTCAATGATCAGACTTGTCCTGACACAGCAATTCACTGAGAAGCTCAGTGTGCTGCTGCTTCTCCTCCCCCCAGCTCTTATGCAGCTGAGAACTGAGGGAATGTGACCACTTGTAAAAAAGGGGAAAAGGGTACTGTATTTTCTGGCGTAAGACTACTTTTGAACCTCAAAAAAGTCCCCCAAAAATGGGGGGCCGTCTTATACGCCGAGTATAATATCTCCAAGGTAACCTAAGTATAAGTATTACCGGTAGATGTAATCTCTCAAGACGCTGGCTGTGTGGGAATTCTGTACCGGTATACCATATGTACCGTAGCTTCGGCTACATACAGTGTACCCACAGCCTGCCAGCCAGCAAGCCACAGCCTGCCAGCGCCCAGCCAGCAAGCCACAGCCTGCCAGCCACAGCCTGCCAGCCAGTCAACCTGCCATTGCCAGCCACAGGCCCACAGCCAGAAAGCCATAGGCCCACAGCCAGCCAGAAAGCCTGCCAGTGCAAGCCACAGGCCCACAGCCAGCAAGCCACAGCCTGCCAGCCAGCCAGCAAGCCACAGCCACCCAGCCAGCAAGCCACAGCCAGCTAACCAGCCAGCAAGCCTGCCAGGCACAGGCCCATAGCCAGCAAGCCTGCCAGTGCCAGGCACAGGCCAGCAAGCCACAGCCAGCAAGCCACAGCCTGCCAGCCAGCAAGCCACAGCCAGCCAGAATGTCAGTGCCAGCCACAGGCCCACAGCCAGCAAGCCACAGCCAGCAAGCCTGCCAGTGCCAGCTACAGGCCCACAGCCAGCAAGCCACAGGCCCACAGCCTGCCAGCCTCCCAGCCAGCAAGCCACAGCCTGCCAGCGCCCAGCCAGCAAGCCACAGCCTGCCAGCCACAGCCTGCCAGCCAGTCAGCAAGCCTGCCAGAGCCAGCCACAGCCAGCAAGCCACAGCCTGCCAGTGCCAGCCACAGGCCCACAACCTGCCAGCGGTATCCAGCAAGACCACAGCCTGCCAGCCGTATCCAGCAAGACCAAAGCCTGCCAGCGGTAGCCAGCAAGACCACAGCCTGCCAGCAAGACCACAGCCTGCCAGCCAGCAACTGTAATTAAGGTAAGAGGAGCCAACTTGGCCTAGATATCAGAGAGCTATGTTGTGTTGTTTAATTGTGGGTGTGGCTGGAGGTGGGGTGTGGGTGTGGCTGGAGGCGGGGTGTGGGTGTGGAGGGAGGCATGGCAAGGGTGTGGCTGGAGGCAGAACATGGGTGGGGCCTGGAAGGGGCCCTCGATTTATTTTGCCCGGGGGCCCTGAGGGTTCTCTGTCTGCCCCTGGAATTAAGGGTAACATATAGCCCTTTTCTACTTATAAGCTTCTTTTTTTTAACTTTCAGCTTCAAAAAAAGTAATGAGTGCCCATAGCCAAGAGAATATAACTGACTTAAATCATAATGCCCTCCTTCACTGGCAGTGCTGAACTGGCAATTTGTAAGTACTCCCTCTGGCCGTCTCAGCAGGATGCTCCTACTGTTGGAACATGTTATTTACCCATAGCCTTTAAGAGAGCAAACACTGCTCCATAAAAACATCAGAGAATTACAAAGCTGCGTGCATTATTTTCAAATCAAATTGCTTTCCTGTATATACACATATGTGTGTGTGTGTATATATATATATATATATATATATATATATATATATATACACACACACACACACACACACACACACACACACACACACACACACACACACACACAGTATCTCCCAAAAGTGAGTACACCCCTCACATTTTTGTATATATTTCATTATATCTATTCATGGGACAGCACTGAAGACTTGACACTTTGCTACAATGTAAAGTAGTGAGTGTACATCTTGTATAACAGTGTATGAGTGAATGGGAAAATACTTTAAATGAATGCTCCAAAAACCTCATGATATTACTACAGGAGGAATACCGGAGACAAATTAAAAACCTAGATGAGGAAATAAAATCAGTATATGAATTACTCACCCCCCTTAAAAACGCACCACTATATAGCGAACAGGAAACCAAACTTAAGACACACCTAGAGGAATATGGAAAAGAAATACTACAAAAAAAGGAAAGAAAATACTGGCGAGACAAAAACGCATTTACCCAAGGAAGAGCATATAGATGGTCAAATACATCAAGAGCAAACAGAAACAGGAACAAAACAACAAAAAACCCCAACTACTCTACGGATTCATCATCCTACAACTCTGGGACCGATACCAACAGAGGCAGAGGTAGGAACCAAACAACAAAAAATTATCAACAAAACTCGCAAAGGAACTATGATAGAAGAGAATGGGGAACACATAACGAACCAGGGGAATTTGATACCCAAGAACAAGAAATTATTGAAGTACCCACAACCAGCAGACCCACCAACTACCAGATCTTCACAAGATCCCAGAAAAACAGGGATGAAAATCCAAAACAACCCCAAAAGGGGCCTTTTTTAGCCCGAGAAAAAACCAAAACCAAAACCAAACCACCATTAACACAGGTACAACAGGAGCAACAACCAGAGGAACCGAGGGACTGAACGTGATCAACCTCTCCTCCTACAACCTAACACCGGAACAGAAAGAGGTACTATCACTAGGACTGTCTTTTTGCCCCAATAAAACTATGGATACTTTTGAGGCTATAAAGGATATTAACTTATTCGCACGGAATCTATTATTGAAATTCTTGCACCAGAAAAAACCAATAACCCAGGAACAACCCACACCACTGACGGCCGCGGAATTTCGAGCCATCCGAGACCTAAACTTATTACTGGAAGAAGGAGGCCTGAGTGACTCTGAAGAAAATGATGAACCCACAGATAGTGAGGATGAAATAGAGGAAGCCGCAACAACTGACATGTTCCGGAAAAAGTCACACAAATTCCCACCACTAAGTACAAACCCTACCATCGCGCTATTTGTCAGGCAAATGTCAAAAGACGTCGAAAAAATACAAAAAAACACCCGAACAACCAACTTAAATCGCGCACAAAAGAGAGCATTACAAGAATTAAAAGAGATTGAAAATATCACTATCAAACCCTCAGACAAGGGAGGAAACGTCGTCGTGATGGACAACGACCACTATGAATATATGTGTATGCAAATATTGGAAAACAAAAAATGCTATAAAGCCATCTCACCTCTCATGATAGGGAACTACAAGGAGGAATTTTACCAACTAGTAGACAGCGCGTATAATGACAAGGCTATATCTCAACCCCTCTGGGAATTCATTAGAACAAAACATCCGAGAACCCCAACCTTCTACTCACTGCCAAAAATCCATAAGAATCCAACAGACCCACCCGGCAGACCCATAATCTCGGGGAACGGGAATATTACGGAGAAGGCAAGTCAAGTCATAGACAACTACTTAAGACCGCATGTGACCCAACTGACATCATACACAAAGGATACGGTACACCTGCTACAGATCCTGGAAGGCCTCACAGTTCCAAAAGACGCATTACTGGTTACCATAGATGTAGAGGCTTTATATAATAATATTCCTCACTCACACGGCTTAAAAACCGTAGAAAAAACTCTTAACCAACAGAGCAACCGCGACAGGAAGTTTAACCAATTTATCTTGAACATGCTAAAGTTTATATTGAACCACAACACATTCTCTTTCGGTGGAAATTATTACCTTCAGGTCTGCGGAGTTGCCATGGGCACAAGTTGTGCACCTGCCTACGCCAACATATACCTCGGTGACTGGGAAAACGAATTTTTGACAGCAGAAGAAAACTCAGAATACACAGAAAACATCCTCTTGTGGCAAAGATACCTGGATGACATCCTAGTAATCTGGAATGGACCTGAAGATCTCTTGAAAAAATGCCTTGAAAAAATGAACAAAAACAACCATAACATGTTCTTTACCATGTCTTTTCATAAAACCAAAATTCCATTTTTAGACACATACATCTATAAGGACAACCAAGGGAACGTGATGTCAACACTTTATAGAAAAGAAACGGCAGGAAACACAATATTACATGCCACCAGTTTTCATCCGGAATCTCTAAAAAAATCAATCCCCTATAGTCAGTTCCTGAGACTAAAAAGGAACTGCACAAAAGAAATGGACTACAAAAAGGAAGCATATGACTTAAATTTGAGACTACAGGAACGAGGATATACTAAAACGTGCCTCAGAAAGGCATTTAACAAAGTCCAGGAAAAAAACAGACAGGACATCCTCTTCAAGAAACATGCCCCTAAGGCCAAAACGGAACAACCAACAAGGTTGATTTTACGATTTTCCAATGAACATAAACAATTAAAAAAAATACTACAAAAAAATTGGTCTATATTGACCGAAGACCCCAATATAAAAGAATTGGTAACAGAAAAACCACTTGTTACCTACCGGAAAACAACCTCACTACAAGAAACACTGGTTCACAGCGAGTTTAAAACCAAAAAGGATCCTTGCCAGACTAAAGGCACTTTCCCATGCGGATCATGCGCACAATGTTCAGTTATCAAAAAATCCACATATAAGACACTACCAAACGGAGACCAGTTCACCCCAAAACATTTTGCAAACTGCAAGACCAAAGGGGTGGTCTACCTTATGGAGTGCGAATGTGGCAGCTTCTACGTAGGGAAAACGCGACAAGAGTTCGGCATAAGAGTTAACCAGCACTTACAAAGTATGTCCATAAGCAACTTTTATTTACCATTAGGCCGCCATGTGGCCAATCATCACAAAAACCATATGCCCAAAGTCCAATTCTCCATACTGGACAGGATTCATATCCCCCCCAGAGGGGGGGATTGGAATAAAGTGCTCCTCCAGATGGAACTTCGCTGGATAAAGAAACTAAATGCAGCCCACCCACCGGGCCTGAATGAAAATGTCAGCTACCGCCCCTTTTTGGAGGGCTTTGTATCTGGGAAAACAGATTGAGGCACAGTAACAAAAGACCTAACGTCAGATATTTATTTTTCAAAAAAACCCCCCTCCACACATGGAGGACAACCTACCTTGAAAAACACTATCCCCTTTCGGAACTTTCCGATATTACATCTAAAAACACCCTGCTGGGATCGAACATTCCCTGACCAAAATCAAGAACTTCATGTTTCATCCATATCACACATGAACAGCTCTATACTAATTGCTGCTCAAAATAAATAAAATAAATAACCTATTTTTTTATTATTTATTTTTATCTATACTTATTTCTATTATATATAACCTAAATGGCGTTCTCCCGTTTGGATGTTTTCAAAAAAGCCTAAAATTGGCTTCCAAATGGCACGTTATTTAGAATAAATCAATTCACTAATTGCTATACATCGCCTGAAAATTTAAAAGCCTGCTTGTTTTCTCCCCCAAATAAACCTCATCCGGCACAGGTAACCCCGGTGATCAAGACCGGGGAACAAGGAGTTAAGCAGACCTTCTATCATCCTCTGCCAATAGGACCCTGAATTGGGACCCAAACTCCGCCTCCTGTGTCGGCGGCCGCATGAAATGTACCGTTCAGATTGAAGACAGGATGCGCGCGCACCCGCGACGCGTCATCCGGCAAGGATCTTCTGTTACACAAGCATGCGTCTATTGCGCATGCGTGAACGATATAAAAGGCCGGGAATCTCAAACAGGGCGTCACTTCCCTCGAGCTGAGGGACGGTGAGGACGCTCGGACCACGCTACTCGGACCTTCCACCCTTCTTCCCCCTTAACCAAAGGACAAAACTGTAAGTATACCATAGTGCAAAAGATGCACTGATGGTATCTTTATACTGGAATACACTTTTGACAAGACTTTTCCTGTTCACTATATTTAGAACAGGAACAGTTGGACCAGCACCCCACAGTGGAGACCACTGGAACTGTATAGCATTACAAGACCAGTCGGGACAACACGCCACCTAGTGGACAAATGCTGGAACCAATATTGCTTATATAATCCTATGTCACAAAGTAAGTACTAAAACAATATGGAACATATAAAAGTAAATATTGTTCTTAAATATTTAACCAAATACTCCCTTCCATATACAGACCTGACCTAATACGGGTTGATCCAATACCTTCTTCCCTCAACTGGTCTAGAGAATATACTTAACCAGTAAGTACATAACCAATACCACTGGCACATGTACTATAAACATACAAACGTATACTAATACCGCCACCTTATACATCCCAGTAGCTTTATCCTGTTGATTCATATGAGGACCGGAGGACCACAAGCAGGCCCAGGCAATTCTCTATCTAAGTATGTATCACATGACCTACCATGAAACAAATGTCTCAGGATGGTCAAAAAACTAAATACCCTTACTACCATTTCACATATCTTGCAGAGATGGTTGACATTTTTCCTTGACAAAGGCCCCCCGCCGAAACGCGTAGGAATCCAAATACTCTCTCAAAACAAAGATCCAACGCCAACCATAGACGTTTAGACCACAAGAGAGAGACTAATGTCACATTTCCACCATGTCACTTTTTTCATACTATTCTCCTTCACTCTCACCTATGGGTTCTTAGCCCATACATCACATGTAACATATGTTCTGCTAAACCAGAAATGTATGATAATTTCTTTTATGTTATTTTGAAATAAATATTATATTTATACTTAGAATACTTTTGTGTATATTAGCCCCTTTAAAGTCCCACAAACCTTGACTCGAGGCACCAAACCTCTTTCTTCAAAGATATTTAGGGATTATGGCTAAAACTGAACTATAAACTCCTTAAGGAATCGCATACCCAAAAATTCTGTCCCGGGTGGAAAACACACCCACTGCCTCACAGATTCCCCAAAGGAGAAAAAAACGACCCTTTTTTCCCCTCCTATGCTGACCAGCAAGGCATAGGAAAAACTAATATATTAAAGGGTACAAATAAAAACCCTTCCTCCAGTTCGGCATATAACTGTAACAGGAGTGACGAAGGGATTTGACCCCCAAATAATAACTACTATACAGGCCAAAAAATATTGACCTGGTAAGTACCTGTGCATGTGTGATGGAGACAAACATGGAGGAACTGATGGGCACGGAATGGGACTCCCTAATGCAGGGGATTCAGGATAAATTTCAAGAGAAAGAACAAATGGACTCAGACGTACTAGCATTATTTTCAAACCTCAGGAAACACCTGGTAAGAAAATCTGCACTATACTGGCATATCCAAAGTTTTAACAGATACATAAAGGAAAAAATAAACCCAGCTGGACTACGCATTCAAATTTTCCCAACTATGGACCACATAACTGAACAGATGAAGAAAGAATGGGAAAATACTTTAAATGAATGCTCCAAAAACCTCATGATATTACTACAGGAGGAATACCGGAGACAAATTAAAAACCTAGATGAGGAAATAAAATCAGTATATGAATTACTCACCCCCCTTAAAAACGCACCACTATATAGCGAACAGGAAACCAAACTTAAGACACACCTAGAGGAATATGGAAAAGAAATACTACAAAAAAAGGAAAGAAAATACTGGCGAGACAAAAACGCATTTACCCAAGGAAGAGCATATAGATGGTCAAATACATCAAGAGCAAACAGAAACAGGAACAAAACAACAAAAAACCCCAACTACTCTACGGATTCATCATCCTACAACTCTGGGACCGATACCAACAGAGGCAGAGGTAGGAACCAAACAACAAAAAATTATCAACAAAACTCGCAAAGGAACTATGATAGAAGAGAATGGGGAACACATAACGAACCAGGGGAATTTGATACCCAAGAACAAGAAATTATTGAAGTACCCACAACCAGCAGACCCACCAACTACCAGATCTTCACAAGATCCCAGAAAAACAGGGATGAAAATCCAAAACAACCCCAAAAGGGGCCTTTTTTAGCCCGAGAAAAAACCAAAACCAAAACCAAACCACCATTAACACAGGTACAACAGGAGCAACAACCAGAGGAACCGAGGGACTGAACGTGATCAACCTCTCCTCCTACAACCTAACACCGGAACAGAAAGAGGTACTATCACTAGGACTGTCTTTTTGCCCCAATAAAACTATGGATACTTTTGAGGCTATAAAGGATATTAACTTATTCGCACGGAATCTATTATTGAAATTCTTGCACCAGAAAAAACCAATAACCCAGGAACAACCCACACCACTGACGGCCGCGGAATTTCGAGCCATCCGAGACCTAAACTTATTACTGGAAGAAGGAGGCCTGAGTGACTCTGAAGAAAATGATGAACCCACAGATAGTGAGGATGAAATAGAGGAAGCCGCAACAACTGACATGTTCCGGAAAAAGTCACACAAATTCCCACCACTAAGTACAAACCCTACCATCGCGCTATTTGTCAGGCAAATGTCAAAAGACGTCGAAAAAATACAAAAAAACACCCGAACAACCAACTTAAATCGCGCACAAAAGAGAGCATTACAAGAATTAAAAGAGATTGAAAATATCACTATCAAACCCTCAGACAAGGGAGGAAACGTCGTCGTGATGGACAACGACCACTATGAATATATGTGTATGCAAATATTGGAAAACAAAAAATGCTATAAAGCCATCTCACCTCTCATGATAGGGAACTACAAGGAGGAATTTTACCAACTAGTAGACAGCGCGTATAATGACAAGGCTATATCTCAACCCCTCTGGGAATTCATTAGAACAAAACATCCGAGAACCCCAACCTTCTACTCACTGCCAAAAATCCATAAGAATCCAACAGACCCACCCGGCAGACCCATAATCTCGGGGAACGGGAATATTACGGAGAAGGCAAGTCAAGTCATAGACAACTACTTAAGACCGCATGTGACCCAACTGACATCATACACAAAGGATACGGTACACCTGCTACAGATCCTGGAAGGCCTCACAGTTCCAAAAGACGCATTACTGGTTACCATAGATGTAGAGGCTTTATATAATAATATTCCTCACTCACACGGCTTAAAAA
This sequence comes from Pelophylax lessonae, assembly GCF_965119305.1. Lineage (NCBI taxonomy): Eukaryota > Metazoa > Chordata > Amphibia > Anura > Ranidae > Pelophylax > Pelophylax lessonae. The sequence continues at coordinate 554,179,598 of NC_138769.1, read as the reverse complement.
CCGTAGAAAAAACTCTTAACCAACAGAGCAACCGCGACAGGAAGTTTAACCAATTTATCTTGAACATGCTAAAGTTTATATTGAACCACAACACATTCTCTTTCGGTGGAAATTATTACCTTCAGGTCTGCGGAGTTGCCATGGGCACAAGTTGTGCACCTGCCTACGCCAACATATACCTCGGTGACTGGGAAAACGAATTTTTGACAGCAGAAGAAAACTCAGAATACACAGAAAACATCCTCTTGTGGCAAAGATACCTGGATGACATCCTAGTAATCTGGAATGGACCTGAAGATCTCTTGAAAAAATGCCTTGAAAAAATGAACAAAAACAACCATAACATGTTCTTTACCATGTCTTTTCATAAAACCAAAATTCCATTTTTAGACACATACATCTATAAGGACAACCAAGGGAACGTGATGTCAACACTTTATAGAAAAGAAACGGCAGGAAACACAATATTACATGCCACCAGTTTTCATCCGGAATCTCTAAAAAAATCAATCCCCTATAGTCAGTTCCTGAGACTAAAAAGGAACTGCACAAAAGAAATGGACTACAAAAAGGAAGCATATGACTTAAATTTGAGACTACAGGAACGAGGATATACTAAAACGTGCCTCAGAAAGGCATTTAACAAAGTCCAGGAAAAAAACAGACAGGACATCCTCTTCAAGAAACATGCCCCTAAGGCCAAAACGGAACAACCAACAAGGTTGATTTTACGATTTTCCAATGAACATAAACAATTAAAAAAAATACTACAAAAAATTGGTCTATATTGACCGAAGACCCCAATATAAAAGAATTGGTAACAGAAAAACCACTTGTTACCTACCGGAAAACAACCTCACTACAAGAAACACTGGTTCACAGCGAGTTTAAAACCAAAAAGGATCCTTGCCAGACTAAAGGCACTTTCCCATGCGGATCATGCGCACAATGTTCAGTTATCAAAAAATCCACATATAAGACACTACCAAACGGAGACCAGTTCACCCCAAAACATTTTGCAAACTGCAAGACCAAAGGGGTGGTCTACCTTATGGAGTGCGAATGTGGCAGCTTCTACGTAGGGAAAACGCGACAAGAGTTCGGCATAAGAGTTAACCAGCACTTACAAAGTATGTCCATAAGCAACTTTTATTTACCATTAGGCCGCCATGTGGCCAATCATCACAAAAACCATATGCCCAAAGTCCAATTCTCCATACTGGACAGGATTCATATCCCCCCCAGAGGGGGGGATTGGAATAAAGTGCTCCTCCAGATGGAACTTCGCTGGATAAAGAAACTAAATGCAGCCCACCCACCGGGCCTGAATGAAAATGTCAGCTACCGCCCCTTTTTGGAGGGCTTTGTATCTGGGAAAACAGATTGAGGCACAGTAACAAAAGACCTAACGTCAGATATTTATTTTTCAAAAAAACCCCCCTCCACACATGGAGGACAACCTACCTTGAAAAACACTATCCCCTTTCGGAACTTTCCGATATTACATCTAAAAACACCCTGCTGGGATCGAACATTCCCTGACCAAAATCAAGAACTTCATGTTTCATCCATATCACACATGAACAGCTCTATACTAATTGCTGCTCAAAATAAATAAAATAAATAACCTATTTTTTTATTATTTATTTTTATCTATACTTATTTCTATTATATATAACCTAAATGGCGTTCTCCCGTTTGGATGTTTTCAAAAAAGCCTAAAATTGGCTTCCAAATGGCACGTTATTTAGAATAAATCAATTCACTAATTGCTATACATCGCCTGAAAATTTAAAAGCCTGCTTGTTTTCTCCCCCAAATAAACCTCATCCGGCACAGGTAACCCCGGTGATCAAGACCGGGGAACAAGGAGTTAAGCAGACCTTCTATCATCCTCTGCCAATAGGACCCTGAATTGGGACCCAAACTCCGCCTCCTGTGTCGGCGGCCGCATGAAATGTACCGTTCAGATTGAAGACAGGATGCGCGCGCACCCGCGACGCGTCATCCGGCAAGGATCTTCTGTTACACAAGCATGCGTCTATTGCGCATGCGTGAACGATATAAAAGGCCGGGAATCTCAAACAGGGCGTCACTTCCCTCGAGCTGAGGGACGGTGAGGACGCTCGGACCACGCTACTCGGACCTTCCACCCTTCTTCCCCCTTAACCAAAGGACAAAACTGTAAGTATACCATAGTGCAAAAGATGCACTGATGGTATCTTTATACTGGAATACACTTTTGACAAGACTTTTCCTGTTCACTATATTTAGAACAGGAACAGTTGGACCAGCACCCCACAGTGGAGACCACTGGAACTGTATAGCATTACAAGACCAGTCGGGACAACACGCCACCTAGTGGACAAATGCTGGAACCAATATTGCTTATATAATCCTATGTCACAAAGTAAGTACTAAAACAATATGGAACATATAAAAGTAAATATTGTTCTTAAATATTTAACCAAATACTCCCTTCCATATACAGACCTGACCTAATACGGGTTGATCCAATACCTTCTTCCCTCAACTGGTCTAGAGAATATACTTAACCAGTAAGTACATAACCAATACCACTGGCACATGTACTATAAACATACAAACGTATACTAATACCGCCACCTTATACATCCCAGTAGCTTTATCCTGTTGATTCATATGAGGACCGGAGGACCACAAGCAGGCCCAGGCAATTCTCTATCTAAGTATGTATCACATGACCTACCATGAAACAAATGTCTCAGGATGGTCAAAAAACTAAATACCCTTACTACCATTTCACATATCTTGCAGAGATGGTTGACATTTTTCCTTGACAAAGGCCCCCCGCCGAAACGCGTAGGAATCCAAATACTCTCTCAAAACAAAGATCCAACGCCAACCATAGACGTTTAGACCACAAGAGAGAGACTAATGTCACATTTCCACCATGTCACTTTTTTCATACTATTCTCCTTCACTCTCACCTATGGGTTCTTAGCCCATACATCACATGTAACATATGTTCTGCTAAACCAGAAATGTATGATAATTTCTTTTATGTTATTTTGAAATAAATATTATATTTATACTTAGAATACTTTTGTGTATATTAGCCCCTTTAAAGTCCCACAAACCTTGACTCGAGGCACCAAACCTCTTTCTTCAAAGATATTTAGGGATTATGGCTAAAACTGAACTATAAACTCCTTAAGGAATCGCATACCCAAAAATTCTGTCCCGGGTGGAAAACACACCCACTGCCTCACAGATTCCCCAAAGGAGAAAAAAACGACCCTTTTTTCCCCTCCTATGCTGACCAGCAAGGCATAGGAAAAACTAATATATTAAAGGGTACAAATAAAAACCCTTCCTCCAGTTCGGCATATAACTGTAACAGGAGTGACGAAGGGATTTGACCCCCAAATAATAACTACTATACAGGCCAAAAAATATTGACCTGGTAAGTACCTGTGCATGTGTGATGGAGACAAACATGGAGGAACTGATGGGCACGGAATGGGACTCCCTAATGCAGGGGATTCAGGATAAATTTCAAGAGAAAGAACAAATGGACTCAGACGTACTAGCATTATTTTCAAACCTCAGGAAACACCTGGTAAGAAAATCTGCACTATACTGGCATATCCAAAGTTTTAACAGATACATAAAGGAAAAAATAAACCCAGCTGGACTACGCATTCAAATTTTCCCAACTATGGACCACATAACTGAACAGATGAAGAAAGAATGGGAAAATACTTTAAATGAATGCTCCAAAAACCTCATGATATTACTACAGGAGGAATACCGGAGACAAATTAAAAACCTAGATGAGGAAATAAAATCAGTATATGAATTACTCACCCCCCTTAAAAACGCACCACTATATAGCGAACAGGAAACCAAACTTAAGACACACCTAGAGGAATATGGAAAAGAAATACTACAAAAAAAGGAAAGAAAATACTGGCGAGACAAAAACGCATTTACCCAAGGAAGAGCATATAGATGGTCAAATACATCAAGAGCAAACAGAAACAGGAACAAAACAACAAAAAACCCCAACTACTCTACGGATTCATCATCCTACAACTCTGGGACCGATACCAACAGAGGCAGAGGTAGGAACCAAACAACAAAAAATTATCAACAAAACTCGCAAAGGAACTATGATAGAAGAGAATGGGGAACACATAACGAACCAGGGGAATTTGATACCCAAGAACAAGAAATTATTGAAGTACCCACAACCAGCAGACCCACCAACTACCAGATCTTCACAAGATCCCAGAAAAACAGGGATGAAAATCCAAAACAACCCCAAAAGGGGCCTTTTTTAGCCCGAGAAAAAACCAAAACCAAAACCAAACCACCATTAACACAGGTACAACAGGAGCAACAACCAGAGGAACCGAGGGACTGAACGTGATCAACCTCTCCTCCTACAACCTAACACCGGAACAGAAAGAGGTACTATCACTAGGACTGTCTTTTTGCCCCAATAAAACTATGGATACTTTTGAGGCTATAAAGGATATTAACTTATTCGCACGGAATCTATTATTGAAATTCTTGCACCAGAAAAAACCAATAACCCAGGAACAACCCACACCACTGACGGCCGCGGAATTTCGAGCCATCCGAGACCTAAACTTATTACTGGAAGAAGGAGGCCTGAGTGACTCTGAAGAAAATGATGAACCCACAGATAGTGAGGATGAAATAGAGGAAGCCGCAACAACTGACATGTTCCGGAAAAAGTCACACAAATTCCCACCACTAAGTACAAACCCTACCATCGCGCTATTTGTCAGGCAAATGTCAAAAGACGTCGAAAAAATACAAAAAAACACCCGAACAACCAACTTAAATCGCGCACAAAAGAGAGCATTACAAGAATTAAAAGAGATTGAAAATATCACTATCAAACCCTCAGACAAGGGAGGAAACGTCGTCGTGATGGACAACGACCACTATGAATATATGTGTATGCAAATATTGGAAAACAAAAAATGCTATAAAGCCATCTCACCTCTCATGATAGGGAACTACAAGGAGGAATTTTACCAACTAGTAGACAGCGCGTATAATGACAAGGCTATATCTCAACCCCTCTGGGAATTCATTAGAACAAAACATCCGAGAACCCCAACCTTCTACTCACTGCCAAAAATCCATAAGAATCCAACAGACCCACCCGGCAGACCCATAATCTCGGGGAACGGGAATATTACGGAGAAGGCAAGTCAAGTCATAGACAACTACTTAAGACCGCATGTGACCCAACTGACATCATACACAAAGGATACGGTACACCTGCTACAGATCCTGGAAGGCCTCACAGTTCCAAAAGACGCATTACTGGTTACCATAGATGTAGAGGCTTTATATAATAATATTCCTCACTCACACGGCTTAAAAACCGTAGAAAAAACTCTTAACCAACAGAGCAACCGCGACAGGAAGTTTAACCAATTTATCTTGAACATGCTAAAGTTTATATTGAACCACAACACATTCTCTTTCGGTGGAAATTATTACCTTCAGGTCTGCGGAGTTGCCATGGGCACAAGTTGTGCACCTGCCTACGCCAACATATACCTCGGTGACTGGGAAAACGAATTTTTGACAGCAGAAGAAAACTCAGAATACACAGAAAACATCCTCTTGTGGCAAAGATACCTGGATGACATCCTAGTAATCTGGAATGGACCTGAAGATCTCTTGAAAAAATGCCTTGAAAAAATGAACAAAAACAACCATAACATGTTCTTTACCATGTCTTTTCATAAAACCAAAATTCCATTTTTAGACACATACATCTATAAGGACAACCAAGGGAACGTGATGTCAACACTTTATAGAAAAGAAACGGCAGGAAACACAATATTACATGCCACCAGTTTTCATCCGGAATCTCTAAAAAAATCAATCCCCTATAGTCAGTTCCTGAGACTAAAAAGGAACTGCACAAAAGAAATGGACTACAAAAAGGAAGCATATGACTTAAATTTGAGACTACAGGAACGAGGATATACTAAAACGTGCCTCAGAAAGGCATTTAACAAAGTCCAGGAAAAAAACAGACAGGACATCCTCTTCAAGAAACATGCCCCTAAGGCCAAAACGGAACAACCAACAAGGTTGATTTTACGATTTTCCAATGAACATAAACAATTAAAAAAAATACTACAAAAAAATTGGTCTATATTGACCGAAGACCCCAATATAAAAGAATTGGTAACAGAAAAACCACTTGTTACCTACCGGAAAACAACCTCACTACAAGAAACACTGGTTCACAGCGAGTTTAAAACCAAAAAGGATCCTTGCCAGACTAAAGGCACTTTCCCATGCGGATCATGCGCACAATGTTCAGTTATCAAAAAATCCACATATAAGACACTACCAAACGGAGACCAGTTCACCCCAAAACATTTTGCAAACTGCAAGACCAAAGGGGTGGTCTACCTTATGGAGTGCGAATGTGGCAGCTTCTACGTAGGGAAAACGCGACAAGAGTTCGGCATAAGAGTTAACCAGCACTTACAAAGTATGTCCATAAGCAACTTTTATTTACCATTAGGCCGCCATGTGGCCAATCATCACAAAAACCATATGCCCAAAGTCCAATTCTCCATACTGGACAGGATTCATATCCCCCCCAGAGGGGGGGATTGGAATAAAGTGCTCCTCCAGATGGAACTTCGCTGGATAAAGAAACTAAATGCAGCCCACCCACCGGGCCTGAATGAAAATGTCAGCTACCGCCCCTTTTTGGAGGGCTTTGTATCTGGGAAAACAGATTGAGGCACAGTAACAAAAGACCTAACGTCAGATATTTATTTTTCAAAAAAACCCCCCTCCACACATGGAGGACAACCTACCTTGAAAAACACTATCCCCTTTCGGAACTTTCCGATATTACATCTAAAAACACCCTGCTGGGATCGAACATTCCCTGACCAAAATCAAGAACTTCATGTTTCATCCATATCACACATGAACAGCTCTATACTAATTGCTGCTCAAAATAAATAAAATAAATAACCTATTTTTTTATTATTTATTTTTATCTATACTTATTTCTATTATATATAACCTAAATGGCGTTCTCCCGTTTGGATGTTTTCAAAAAAGCCTAAAATTGGCTTCCAAATGGCACGTTATTTAGAATAAATCAATTCACTAATTGCTATACATCGCCTGAAAATTTAAAAGCCTGCTTGTTTTCTCCCCCAAATAAACCTCATCCGGCACAGGTAACCCCGGTGATCAAGACCGGGGAACAAGGAGTTAAGCAGACCTTCTATCATCCTCTGCCAATAGGACCCTGAATTGGGACCCAAACTCCGCCTCCTGTGTCGGCGGCCGCATGAAATGTACCGTTCAGATTGAAGACAGGATGCGCGCGCACCCGCGACGCGTCATCCGGCAAGGATCTTCTGTTACACAAGCATGCGTCTATTGCGCATGCGTGAACGATATAAAAGGCCGGGAATCTCAAACAGGGCGTCACTTCCCTCGAGCTGAGGGACGGTGAGGACGCTCGGACCACGCTACTCGGACCTTCCACCCTTCTTCCCCCTTAACCAAAGGACAAAACTGTAAGTATACCATAGTGCAAAAGATGCACTGATGGTATCTTTATACTGGAATACACTTTTGACAAGACTTTTCCTGTTCACTATATTTAGAACAGGAACAGTTGGACCAGCACCCCACAGTGGAGACCACTGGAACTGTATAGCATTACAAGACCAGTCGGGACAACACGCCACCTAGTGGACAAATGCTGGAACCAATATTGCTTATATAATCCTATGTCACAAAGTAAGTACTAAAACAATATGGAACATATAAAAGTAAATATTGTTCTTAAATATTTAACCAAATACTCCCTTCCATATACAGACCTGACCTAATACGGGTTGATCCAATACCTTCTTCCCTCAACTGGTCTAGAGAATATACTTAACCAGTAAGTACATAACCAATACCACTGGCACATGTACTATAAACATACAAACGTATACTAATACCGCCACCTTATACATCCCAGTAGCTTTATCCTGTTGATTCATATGAGGACCGGAGGACCACAAGCAGGCCCAGGCAATTCTCTATCTAAGTATGTATCACATGACCTACCATGAAACAAATGTCTCAGGATGGTCAAAAAACTAAATACCCTTACTACCATTTCACATATCTTGCAGAGATGGTTGACATTTTTCCTTGACAAAGGCCCCCCGCCGAAACGCGTAGGAATCCAAATACTCTCTCAAAACAAAGATCCAACGCCAACCATAGACGTTTAGACCACAAGAGAGAGACTAATGTCACATTTCCACCATGTCACTTTTTTCATACTATTCTCCTTCACTCTCACCTATGGGTTCTTAGCCCATACATCACATGTAACATATGTTCTGCTAAACCAGAAATGTATGATAATTTCTTTTATGTTATTTTGAAATAAATATTATATTTATACTTAGAATACTTTTGTGTATATTAGCCCCTTTAAAGTCCCACAAACCTTGACTCGAGGCACCAAACCTCTTTCTTCAAAGATATTTAGGGATTATGGCTAAAACTGAACTATAAACTCCTTAAGGAATCGCATACCCAAAAAAACAGTGTAAATGTGCTTTCCCCTCAAAATAACTCAACACACAGCCATTAATGTCTAAACCGCTGGCAACAAAAGTGAGTACACCCCTAAGTGAAAACGTCCAAATTGGGCTCATTTAGCCATTTTCCCTCCCTTGTGTCATATGACTCGTTAGTGTTACAAGGTCCCAGGTGTGAATAGGGAGCAGCTGTGGTAAATTTAATGTTATCGCTCTCACTCTCTCATACTGATCACTGAAAGTCTAACATGGCACCTCATGGCAAAGAATTGTTGCTCTACATAAAGATGGTCTAGGCTATAAGAAGATTGCCAAGACCCTGAAACTGGGCTGCAGCACAGTGGCCAAGACCATACAACAGTTTACCAGACAGAACAGGTTCCACTCAGAACAGGCCTCCCCATGGTCGACCAAAGAAGTTGAGTTCATGTGCCCAGCGTCATATCCAGAGATTGTCTTTAGGAAATAGACGTATGAGTGCTGCCAGCATTGCTGCAGAGGTTGAAGAGGTGGGGGGTCAGCCTGTCAGTGCTGGTCAGTGCTCAGACCATACGCCGCACACTGCATTAAATTGGTCTCCATGGCTGTCGTCCCAGAAAGAAGCCTCTTCTAAAGGTGATGCACAAGAAAGCCCACAGACAGTTTGCTGAAGACAAGCAGGCTAAGGACATGGATTACTGGAACCATGTCCAGTGGTCTGATGAGACCAAGATAAACTTATTTGGTTCAGATGGTGTCAAGTGTGTGTGGCGGCAACCAGGTGAGGAGTACAATGAAAAGTGTGTCTTGCCTACAGCCAAGCATGGTGGTGGGAGTATCATGGTCTAGGGCTGCATGAGTGCTGCCAGCACTGGGGAGCTACAGTTCATTGAGGGAACAATGAATGCCAACATGTACTGTGACCTACTGAAGCAGAGCATAATCCCCTCCCTTCAGAGACTGGGTATTCCAACATGATAACGACCCCAAACACACCTCCAAGACGACCACTGCCTCGCTAAAGAAGCTGAGGGTAAAGGTGATGGACTGGCCAAGCTTGTCTCCAGACCTAAACACTATTGAGCATCTGTGTGGCATCCTCAAACGGAAGGTGGAGGAGCGCAAGGTCTCTAACATCCACCAGCTCCCGTAATGTCGTCATGGAACAGTGGAAGAGGACTCCAGTGGCAACCTGTGAAGCTCTGGTGAACTCCATGCCCAAGAGGGTTAAGGAAGTGCTGGAAAATAAGGGTGGCCACACAAACTATTGACACTTTGGGGCCAATTTGGACATTTTCACTTAGGGGTGTACTCACAGCGGTTTAGACATTAATGGCTGCGTATTGAACTATTTTGAGGGGACAGCAAATTTACACTGTTATACAAGCTGTGCACTCACTACTTTACATTGTAGAAAAGTGTCATTTCTTCAGTGTTTTCACATGAAAAGATATAATAAAATATTTACAAAAATGTTAGAGGTGTACTCACTTTTGTGAGACACTATATATATATATATATATATATATATATATTCCTTTTTTTATATTGGGTTAAAAAAAATATAGAAATTAAAAAAGCATAAAAAAATATAAATTCATCCCCATTTGATGTAACGACGAGCTCTTCAAGATTCACAAGTAGGCTCTCCGAGCTTCAGTCCAGCACTGCTTAGTTATGCTATTATTTGCATGGTTAGAACACTGTACACATTCTCACCTCTTTGATATGTAGAAAATCTTTGGCTTCAAAGTTGATAGCAGTTCCCTGGACTGGGCATTCTTCATCCAATGCACCACAGTAACTGACATTGGTTCTAACAGCAAATGCAACTGGCTTGAGCTAAAGGAAAAGACAAATAGTTTCATGTATTAAAATGTAGTGAACTGTTCCTGCATCCCAGACACCAGTTAGTTTTACAATTTCAGATTTCCAGAGGATTGGGAAGGGGATATGAGGGTAAGATGTAAAAGAATATAAGAATACAAAATATCAGGGTGCTATAAATGGGAGGAAGAGATAGTAGGATGGAGAATTATGGAAAGTTACAATTGAGAGAGTATGTGTGCAGGTGCTGCGGGCAATTAAAGTGTTACTAAACCCAGGAGCCTGCATTTACTATATCTGGTCTCCCACAGTACACAGAACATGGAAATGCAATTAATTTAGTAAATATAATATACATAAATAGCAAAATACCTTTTCTCATCAGCAGTATATAGCAGTCTTGTGACTTCTATTAGTGTCCGGCCTGGCACTGGTTAAAGCTTGTAGGGAGGGTTTTCATTCTACTCTGACTATGAGGCTGCAGGATTAACCCCTTAGGTTCCACAGTGATTATAACAAGCATGCTTTACTGCATATACAGACTGATGTTACTGCTGAGACAGAACTTGTCCCAGGCACATTCATTATTTTCCCCCTGTGTATCCATGTTTTTACATACATAAATAAACCCTGTTGTCACTTTAAAAGTGAAGCTGTCATGAGAGAAGTACCATGGCTGCCATTTCCTTTTAAAAGATGCTAAATTCCTGATTATGTCTATGTGTGCCCGGGCCATCTTTAACATAGGGCAAAAAGGGAAGCTGCCCATTGTTGGGGGGACCAAAGCAGCTGCCCCTTGAGCCCGCCAGAGTTTCGGCCACCTCCGGCGCTGGTCACATGCTGGTTTTCGCACGACCGCGCAATTGTCAGGTAGAGCAACGTAGTGCCGAATCGCAAAAATTGGCCTGGTCATTAAGGGGTAAAACCTTCCGGCCCTGATGTGTGCCAAAATTTCTGAACTCTGTACTACAGCACCAGTATTACAACCAGGTGACTAGCCTTCTCAAAAGGGGAGGTCAGCAAAGGGAGCCTCTATTATTTTAATATGACCATTTTTGGAAAGCAGTCATAGAACCAAGGTCTCCAAACTTTCTAAACAAAGGGACAGTTTTCTGTTTTTCAGACTTTATGGGGGTCAGATTGTGGCAAGTGGGAGTGGAAAATGTCCTGGAATCAGTGGGAGTAAACAATGTCCCATCTTTAGTATTAGGGGGAGAAATAGTGCCCCATCATTGGTGTCAGTGGGAGGAATCGTGCCCCATCACTGGTGTCAGTGGAAGGAATAACACCCCATCATTGGTGTCAGTAGGAGGAATAGTGCCTCATCATTGGTCTCAGTAGGAGAAATAGTGCCTCATCATTGGTGTAAGTGGGAGGAATAATCTCCCTCATTAGTGTCAGTGGAAGGAATACTGCCCCATCATTGGTGTCAGTGGAAGAAATAGTGCCCCGTCATTGGTATAAGTGAGAGGAATATTGCCCCATCAGCATCAGTGGGAGAAATAGTGCCCCATTGGTATTGTCAGTGAGAGGAACAGTGCCCCAAGGGTCATATCACTGCAAGCAAAGGGCCGCATCAGGCCCATGGCCAGCAGTTTGGAGCCCCCCGATCTAGAGGATTCTGGCATACTTTCTAAATGAAAATTCTGAGCAGCTTTCGAAGTTGAGAACTAAGCCTCACCCTATCCCACCTGTGTCTCTCTATTGGTCCATTGTGGTTGAAGGCCTATTGGAAGGGGCAAGAGACAGCAAAACCAAGCGGTGAGCTGTAGAGACTCATTACTAAAAAAATGAAAAACGTCCAGGGCTCCAGTGTATGGATAAGGCAAGTAAGCACATATATTAGGGGTCTGCTTTTCATCTCTGCTGCCCATTTACATTTTCCCAAGGATCATTTTTAGGAGTACCATGTACAGTATCTCACAAAAGTGAGTACACCCCTCACATTTTTGTAAATATTTTATTAAAACTTTTCATGTGACAACACTAAAGAAATTACACTTTGCTACAATGTAAAGTAGTGAGTGTACAGCTTATATAACAGTGTAAATTTGCCGTCCCCTCAAAATAACTCAACACACAGCCATTAATGTCAGAACCACTGGCAACAAAAATGAGTACACCCCTAAGTTAAAATACCCAAATTGGGCCCAAAGTGTCAATATTTTGTGTGGCCACCATTATTTTCCAGCACTGCTTTAACCCTCTTGGGCATGAAGTTCACCAGAGCTTCACAGGTTGCCACTGGAGTCCTCTTTCACTCCTCCATGATGACATCAAGGAGCTGGTGGATGTTAGAGACCTTGCGCTCCTCCACCTTCCATTTCAGGATTCCCACAGATGCTCAATAGGGTTTAGGTCTAGAGACATGCTTGGCCAGTCCATCACCTTTACCCTCAGCTTCTTTAGCAAGGCAGTGTTCATCTTGGAGGTGTGTTTGGGGTCGTTATCATGTTGCAATACTGCCCTGTGGCCCAGTCTCTGAAGGGGAGGGGTTCATGCTCTGCTTCAGTATGTCACAGTACATGTTGGCATTCTTGGTTCCCTCGATGAACTGTAGCACCCCAGTGCTGGCAGCATTCATGCAGCCCAGCCCCATGACACTCCAACCACCGTGCTTGACTGTAGGCAAGACACACTTGTCTTTGTACTCCTTACCTGGTTGCTGCCACACACGCTTGACACCATCTGAACCAAATAAGTTTATCTTGGTCTCATCAGACCACTGGACATGATTCCAGTAATCCATGTCCTTAGTCTGCTTGTCTTCAGCAAAATGTTTGCGAGCTTTCTTGTGCATTATATTTAGAAGAGGCTTCCTTCTGGGAGGACAGCCATGCAGACCAACTTGATGCAGTGTGCGGCGTATGGTCTGAGCACTGACAGGCTGACCCCTCATCCCTTTAACCTCTGTAGCAATGTTGGCAGCACTCATACATCTATTTCCCAAAGACAACCTCTGGATATGCACTGATCACGTGCACTCAACTTCTTTGGTCAACTATGGCGAGTCTTGTTCTGAGTGGAACCTGTTCTGGTAAACCGTTGTATGGTCTTGGCCACCGTGCTGCAGGTCAGTTTCAGGGTCTTGGCAAACTTTTTATAGCCTAGGCCATCTTTATGTAGAACAACAATTCTTTTTTTTCAGATCCTCAGAGAGTTCTTTGCCATGAGGTGCCATGTTGAACTTACAGTGACCAGTATGAGACAGAGAGAGCGATAACACCAAATTGAACAAAACTGCTCCCCATTCACACCTGAGACCTTGTAACACTAACAAGTCACATGACACCAGGGAGGGAAAATGGCTAATTGGGCCCAATTTAGACATTTTCACTTAGGGGTGTACACACTTTTGCTGCCCGCAGTTTAGACAATAATGGCTGTGTGTTGAGTTATTTTGAGGGGACAGCAGATTTACACTGTTATACAAGCTGTATACTCACTACTTTACATTGTAGCAAAGTGTAATTTCTTCAGTGTTGTCACATGAAAAGATTTAATAAAATATTTAGAAAAATCTGAGGGGTGTACTAACTATTGTGAGATACTGTATTATGATGGTAATGGCTACTACTAATTGCTGGTATAACTGTTTGTTCTGAATATTCTTTCTGTAACTTGTATTTTGGAAATTAAATATTTAAAAATGCACACTGTGCATGAAGAGCTTAGTTTCCTGCTTCCTGGTTTCCTGCTACCCTCAATGCTTCTGCAATTTCATGACACATCAAATGCACAAAGATCTTTGTTAACCTTCCTAGCGGTATTGTGAGGCTCGGGGTTAAATTTCAGTGCCAGAAGTGTTAATCCCAAGCCACACTCGGAGTACCGCTAGGAAGATCGCTGGATCCTGATAGAGGGGTTACTTACCTTGTCACCGGGATTCAGCGATGTATCCCGGCGGTGTGTGGCGGCGGATCGTCCTCCCGATGCTCTGTGTGCCCCGGCTTCCGTCTCCTGCGACGTGACGTTCGCAGGGGGGTGGAACCGGCGGCAAATGCAAATGTAAAACACACCAAACACACTGATACAATGCAAAATAAAATAAATTCACATTAGTTCATTAGTTTGCCCCGCAATGCCCTTTCCTGCAGTTTTACTGTACTTTTTATGTATGTATATATATACATATATATATATATACATATATATATATATATATATATATATATATATATATATATATATATATATACACATATACACAAACATATATATATATATATATATATATATATATATATATATATATATATACACATATACACAAACATATATACACACACACATATACATACATACATACACACATACATACACATATGTGTATATATATATATATATATATATATATATATATACACACAGTATACACACATATATATATATATATATATATATATATATATATATATATATATATATATATATATATATATATATATATACTGTATGTATACATACATACATACATACCAACTTATTTATAGTTTTTTATTATATTATAATTTATGATTTTGTATTTCAAACTTTATCATACCCAAGATGTTATAAAGAAGAACGCACAGTAAAAAAAAAAATCATATGTAAATAGTTGGTTTGGGCTGCTCATTCTTAAGAATTACATGCAAAATAATGGTACCGCTTTCAGCACCTAAAATCCGAAAGAATCATACCACCAGGGAGGTTAAAGCAGTATGAAACCCAAAACAAAAAGATTAATGCACTGCAGCTTAGCAATGATTAGATGTGGTGGCTGCATTCATTTTCTTTTGTAGGCTTTTTTTCCTCTGTTTTCACCTGGTGATATGGTCAGTAACACACTTCCTTTATTACAGGCCGCACGCTCTGGAATAATGAGCACAGGGGGCACCTTTGGACAGCAGCATTGTTAATCTGGGAGGGAGGGTAGTGTAAAATGTACTAGCAGATTTAAATACACCAACAAATTGAAGCCAAGCTCCAGTTCACAGTTTATAGACAGTTGCAGCAAACAGTTGTTCCCTTTTAAAGCGGAGTTCCACCCGAAATTTATACTTACCTCCATCTTCTCGCTCCCGGTCACCTGAAAAACAAATGGATAATCGCAATTTTTTTTTTTTTTCACTTACCTTTTAGAGAAAATATACTCACCTTACTTCCTTCTTCCTCCCCTCGGCGGCCACGGCGATTCGTCACTTCCTGGCTTTTGCAATGATTCCTGGGAGCTGAACGTCATCGCTCCCAGGAATCATTGCGCCTGCACCGGCCCCGACGTCAGTTCCGGGGCGCGCGCGTCATTCCCTTCTAAACAGCTTCTGGGCATGCCCAGAAGCTGTGGAGGGATGACGCGCGCGACCCGGAAGTGACGTCGGGGCCGGTGCAGTGCATCGTGGGACCGAAGAAGGAGGAAGAGGACCGAAGAGGACGCGGAAGAGGATCGCGCTGGCTTCAAGCTGCCCACACCCGAGATGGCAGCGCTGGAGAAGACAATTTCAAGGTAAGTATTTCTCCTGAAAGGTAAGTGCAACCCGGGACAGATCAGAGGCTAGCCATTGT
The DNA here is from genome assembly GCF_965119305.1 of Pelophylax lessonae. Lineage (NCBI taxonomy): Eukaryota > Metazoa > Chordata > Amphibia > Anura > Ranidae > Pelophylax > Pelophylax lessonae. Next base: position 554,163,630 of record NC_138769.1, on the reverse strand, counting down.
GGAATGTGCTAGCCCTGACTGTCCCGGGGGTATTTTTATTAAAAAATGTACAACTAGGGTGGAACTCCGCTTTAAGATAAAGGTTTTACATAAATAAATAAAAGCTGATTGTTGTAAGCACCCCTGCCAGTGGTAAATGGTTTGTCCCATCCCTGTAAACTGATACATCTTGAAGAGAGATTGTTTTTTTGAAAAATAACAGACTTACTGGCTGGATCACCAGATGAAAATAGAAGAAAGAAAGCCCAAAAAAGAGAACTAATGCAGCTGTCACAAATATCACTCACAAAGTCACAGCAGAACAAAGTAAGCACAAGCAAGCTATTTAAACCAGAATATAATATAGGTAATAATCTTACACATATCACTTCCTTATACAGTAAAACCTTGGATTGAGAGTAACTTGGTTTCAGGGTGTTTTGCAAGACAAGCAAAATTTTTTTTTATAAATGCTGACTTGATAAACAAGTGATGTCTTGATATACAAGTAGCGTCACATCACAACTGAGTATAAAAGAGAAGAGAGGCGCCTCTAACTGTGATGAATAAAACAGGCATATCTAAGTATGCAGGCTTTCGGGGTAAAGCTGTCCACATAAACCATCCTCCGCACCGCCATCGACCTTATTCCTTCAACACTGCGCTCCATGAGCGCTTCAAGCCTCGCTTTCAGATCACTCTACTGCAGGGTAGTCTTCCTGGTCTTGATTGCAGATTGGCGGCGGTGAAGAGGACGGTCTATGTGAACAGCTTTACCCCAGACGCCTGCATACTTAGATGGTCCGCATATAATCCTCAACCATGTGAGTTTCTAAATGTTGAACCTTCATTAAATTTAACCATATTGCTACACTTAGAGACGCCTCTCTTCTCTTTTATACTCTGTAGCTCCGGCTGGATTTTGCTTCTAATCCCCTTGTGGAGGCTGCCATTTGTGGATGGACATTTTATGGTTACACACCCTATCATCAGCTATAATCTTTTTATATGGACTATAAACAGAAGGATTTATGAATAAATGGTTGTGGAACGAATCAGCTGAGTTTCCATTATTTCTTATGGGAAAATTTGCTTTGATATAAGAGTGCATTGGATTACAAGCATGTTTCCAGAACAAATTATGCTCGCAATCCAAGGTTTTACTGTAAAGCTAAGAAGGAACTGCAGATTATACCATTAGCATTTTACAGGCAAGGTCAACTGCAACCCTTTGGTTCCCATATTAGTTCACTACAAATGTGGTATCAGTGCATACAGCAAAATCATTTTATTTTATTTAGAGAATTACTGTAGTAAAATGTCAAAAGAACTAATTTAGCACAGCTTGATTATCTGCATAGATGCTGGATTAGAAAGCCAATTACAACAGCCAGAAAGGAAATATCTGAACTAATAACTGTTGTCTAGACATTGACTTCTCTACTTCTCACTTTCCTCGTGGAAGGTCATATGGCTACCTTGAGAATACATTCTGGAACATACCGTACTAAAATGATAAATTTCAAGACTGTCTATGTCAATGGCCATTCTAGTCAAATGCTGTTTTTCCTTTAAATGTATGCATCTCTGTTCGAATGGAAAGAGTAGGATTTGACTTGCTTTGCCTGTCATTCAAAAGCACTTTAATTAATAAAACATGCTGTGTCCAAAGAAACACAGCGCCATGCAAAACAGGTCAAAGCCAGCCTTTGAATTGCCATGTGCATTTCTCAGTAAAGTCAATGGAATTTTTCTGACATGTTCCAATACTTGAGGAAACACAGGAAAGCAATGCTCATCAACATGAGCCCAAATAATGTTTTCTAAGAGCTCTTAAGATGAAAATATAAATGATTTTTGCCATTTTGAAAACAATTTTATAGCCCTCAGATTGTACTAGCGTAATTTTTTTTTATTTGGCCACATGATATGAAATTTAAGATCATCTTGATCATTACATGATCTTGGGCTATTCCCAGTGGTAATATTGGTCTATACACTAATTTCATGTAGATCAAATTGCCTATGGCAGTGCTTAACAATTTATAGGCTAAATATAATCTTTCATAAGTAATACCATATAACAGTGCATTCGTTGCGACACCTTGCTGATTCAGCTACAGATACTTCTTAGCAGGTTCCTCTTAAAGAAGCTGTAAACCCTACTTAATGACTTTTGCCTATAGGTAAGCCTATAATAAGGCTTACCTATAAGTACTGTAAATATCTCCTAAACCTGGACCTTTTACGAGATATTTACATTGCATTGGAGGACGCGAACCAGGAAGAAGGACGGCCAAAAATGTCTGCCGTGGTATCGGTGAGCAGGCGGCACTGAGGGGGCTTCGTTCTAAGGTAAGTATTTCATATGAGCTAGTATGCGATGCATACTAGCTCATTATGCCTTTGTCTTTCAGGTTTTTCTTCTTTTTTTTTTTCTGAGGTTTACAACCTTTTTAAGAACTATAGCGTTACTATGAAATTCTCTAGAAATCACAGCAATCATCTGTACCATCTGACTGGTGCCCCAGGACTGTTTTTGGAGTGGTCAGATATAAAGCAGAGAGAGACACAGACTTTTCTTTAGGTGGACCAATAGCTAGAGCACTCCAGAATAAACTACACCAAGTCACAAGAAAATACTATCCTATATTTACTGGTAAATGATGGACCCTAAATGGTGATTTTTTAATGCATTTGTTCTAGATTGCATTGAAGGCCTAAAGTGTATATCCATTCATAGCTGATTGTCTTTGATAGCGGTATTTCTTATGTAGATCAGTGGCGGCCCGTCCATTGGGGGCGCAGGGGTGCCGTCCCCCCATCCATGTGTCCGGCCCCCTAATCTACATGCAGGGGTGCCAGACGTATGGATTCCAATAGGTTTTTTTTTTTAAGCATGTGATTAGAGCCAGAGGCTCTAATAGGCTTCAAAAAAGGGTGGGCTCGGGGTGCAGAGCACTGCGCCCTGAGCCCTCCCAGTTGTGTGACAATAGCGAATTAATATTCGCTATTGCCACACTGATTCTCCTCCTGGCCAATCAGGAAGCGGGTCCTGAGACCTGTTTTACGATTGCCCGAAAGGAGAAGGCATGCTATTGGCCAAGAAGGGGGGAGGAGACGGCTGCCGAGAAGGGACATGAAGAAGTCCTGAGGGGGAAGCCACCGCCGCCTGTCATTCCGGAGGAACAAGGTAAGTAAACTGGTGGGCTGGCGGCCTTGCTGGTTCATTGTATAAAGGTCTCAGTGACTCTACAAATGAGAAAAACATCTCTTAAAAAAGTCTCTTAAAAATGAAACATGCTCATCAGGCAATGATAAATATGGAGATCTGCTAGAGCTCTCACAATATAAGAGAAGTCATTGAGTGACTAAGCTCAATATCATCCAATTATAATTAGGAGCAAGCTGTATTCGCTGACTCCCTTCCTAAAAAAATTTAATTAATTAAAAAATGATGATACTTTAAGCACTTCAAGACCAAACACTTTCACCCTGTTCGAGTCCAGGTCAATTTTCAGCTTTTGGGCCTGTTACACAACATTGTACCCAAAATACTTTTTTATCTTTTTATTTTTAGACAGATAAAGCGTTTAAACACCAAGGGTTTTTATTTTTTGTTATAGAAACAAAGAAATACCAAATGCTGAAGTTTAGTTTCTGTTATAAAATTTTGCAAATAGATAATGTTTTTTCAGATATTTGGGCCAAATTGTATTCTGCTACATTTCTTTGCTAAAAAATGACCTAAATCAGTAAATATTATTTAGTCCAAGTGAAAGGTATGTAGTCTGTAAACTATGGTATATATACACTGCTCAAAAAAATTAAAGGAACACTTTTTAATCAGAGTAAAACTTCAAGTCATTTAAACTCCTGGGATATTGATCTGGTCAGTTAAGTAGCAGAGGGGGTTGTTGATCAGTTTTGACTTCTTTGGTGTTAATAGGAGGATGAAGGAATTGATACCAGTGAATGGCCCCCACGCTCGCCTGACCTAAATCCAATAGAACACCTCTGGGACATTATGTTTCGGTCCATCCAATGCCGCCAGGTTGCATCTCAGTCTGTTCAGGAGCTCAGTGATGCTCTGGTCTAGACCTGGGATGAAATATCCCAGGACACAATCCGTCATTTCATTAGGAGCATGTACTGGTATTGTCAGGCATGCATACAAGCACATGAGGGCCATACAAACTACTGAGTGCCATTTTGAGTTGCTGCAATGAAATTTCAGCAAAATGGACTAGCCTGCTGCATAATTTTTTCACTAAGATTTTCAGGGTCTTTGAATTCAGCCCTCTGTAGGTCGATAATTTAAATTTCCATCAATTGATGTGGCATCCTTTCATTCCTAACACATTACCCAGTTCATATCAGTATAGATATCCAGCGTGATATTTTTCCCTGTTGAGATCTGATGTGTTTTCAAAGTGTAACTTACATTTTTTTGAGCAGTGTATATATATTGTTAATTGGAAAATCTATCCTGATGTAATGACAATGACAACCTTGTTTACTACTGTAACTGTGATCATTGTGATTGGTCACAGCGATCACATGGTACCAATGCCACTCAAAGCAGCCCAGTACAATGATTGGCGATCTGCTGTGTTCGGCAGACACAGTGGTCACAGATCCCACCACTGCACCCTCTAGAGGGCGCGCACGAGCGGCCAATGCAGGAGGACATATTGGTACGTCCACCCACATTGGCGCTGTTCCCGTCTGGCCATATATATATATATATATCTATATATATATATATACAGTGACCAGATGAGAGGCAAAAGTCACTGATCTGGAACACACATGCAGCAAGCCAGAACTCCTGATCTGCATACTTGGCCAGTACCTTCTAGTCAATGGATTAGCATGACAGTCAAGTAACTACAAAGAGAGGCCAGCAATGGCTGCGCATTAACAGTACTTACCTCAGTACAAATCACATGAAAAGATTTTTAGATAGACTGACCAGTTAGCAGTGAAAGTTGGAATTTATGATTTTTAGACAGACTATAAATATCTTAGTAGCCATTTTCTCTCAATCACCCCAGAAGTCACCCAGCACAGCTGTAGACAAACCTAGTTTGATTGGCTAGTTGACTGCCAATAGCAGAACAGAACACAAAAGTGTAGAATCAACAAAAATAATGAATATAGTAGAAGAGAAGAAAAGCAGAATGAGATTGAGAAATGGAAAAGCAGAGTCCCCCATGCTACAGGGCTGGGCTAATTAACAAGCACCAGTATTATCAGATTAGAGAAAGAGGAGTAAAGCTGGCCATTCATGAAGTGAACTTCATCTGGAATCTAAAATTCAACCATTGGTGGCCCTATTGGCACCTTCTAGTGGGAAAATTGTCAGCTGAACAGTGGTGGCATCCAATTAGATGCAGGCACTTTTCAGGTATTTTGACAGCCATGCAGGGGAGATTCCTCCATCCACATTGTTTAGAAGTAATCTTACAATGTATGGTCAGCTTTAGTTATATGCTTCTTAAGCACTTAGAAGTAGAAGCTGAATTGAGTGGTGAGGAAGCCAACCTGTTTCTTTGCCCTGCATATAAAATCCCAGGTTTGCGTAAGGCTTCATGTACACTGGCTTACATTTACCACAGCTATGGAAAACCGCAAAACGCGGTAAAATGCGGCAAAATCATTTTGTGTTCTCCCATGACCGGCAGTCAAAATGTTCCTATCCTGAACGCGATTCTTCCATGTTCAGGAGAGGGAGGTTGAAGCCCAACTAAATGCGTCAGCTCCTAAAAACTCTGTAAAGAATTTATGTATACATTGACACACATAAGGCTTTTATGGAGTTGAGTTTAGGAGCTTTGGCAAAAAAAAAACTTAACTTCAGGAGCTCAACTTTTGACCTAAACTCAAGTTTAGGAGCTGCTAGTGTAGGCTAGTGTATATGAAGCCTTAAGTGTATTTACAGTCAAATCTTTTTTTTTTTTTTGCTTTATTTTGGATAGAGTAGGGAAGGATAAGAACTCCTGTCAGATTTTTGTTGTAAATGTGTCCCTACTAAGTAAATTCACCCTCTCTATTTTTCCTGGTCACTATTGTCAACAAGAAAGAGATAGGAAATTAATATTTTACAATTTTCATTGGATTGAAAGATGGGAGTAAACCTTTCAACTAGGCAATCTGTTTCGGTGACATCTGTCTGCGGGAGGATTTCCCTTCACTTTGTCAGGATTTCTTCTTACTTCCTGTTGAGTCTCTACAATAGAAAGTAAAAGGAGATCTCCCCAATGGGATATAGAAGAAAAAATAAACTGATCGGGATTTTAGGGTCCATTCACAACAAAACCCAAACGCGTTTACCGGTAAAAAGCACTGCACTTGTGATCTGCAGTAGGTGTCAATGCAGTGCTAACAACTCCCCAAATGCAGTGCATTTACCTGCACCAGATCTCATGGTACAGAAGTACCATGCGGCCCCGTTGCAGTGCATTATTTAAAGTAGAGCATGCACTACTTTTAGCGCGATTCAATGCAATTTCAGCCAATTCAAATGAATGGGCTGAAAACGCACTGCACTCAAATAGCACAGGAATTGCACAGGAACGAAAGCGTGTTCCTGTGCAATTCCTGGTGTGAACTGGCTCTTAACCCTTTCCTACGTTGCAAAACTAAAAAAAGTTTTGGCTGTACATACGCTTTAAGTGCAATGAATGTGGGTTCAGCATTACAGGATTCTTAATATTTTAGAGATGTGAAAATACAGTAATATATACAGATTGAAAAAATCCTCCTGAGTATTATTCTGTTTAAAAAGGTAGGTTCATACCCTGGCTCTCTCGAGCTGTTCCTGAGCCTGCCTCTCCACCTCGCGGCGGGCAGCCTCACGATCCTCCTCCAGTGACACGTCGGAGTCTAACGATGGACGACTTGTGTAGGAATCAGCAGAACCCTGGAGAAGAAGAAACCAGGTCACTTATATGCTGCACACTATTTCTCATGTTGACATGTTCTCATGAATTCTAGCACTACATGCTTATATCTCAAACAAGTATTACATGCAGGAATGTATACAGAGCTCTTATTTCCATACTGTACACTTGCTTGTACTGATGGTACAGATCTGCCTGTTGTCTGTTCTATTATTGTATATTTTTCTTAAGGCGTTTGTTACCCCAAAACTTGCTATTCCTGATATGTGGCTGCTGTACCATGTACTTGTATGAAAAAGTATCCTGTTCTCTTTGTATTGCTTCCTTTAAGTGAAATCGCTGGTGTTCCTGATAGTCCCTCTACTTTCCTAATAAAAACTGACCATGCCAAGCAGGAGAGCACAGTGTGGACAGTTCTTTAGCTATGCTGGGAACTTAGTGTGCTCTCCTCCAATGATCAGACTTGTCCTGACATGCCCCCGCTGCACAGCCATTCACTGGGAAGCTCAGTGTGCTGCTGCTTCTCCTCCCCCCAGCTCTTATGCGGAACAGAGGGAATGTGATCACTTATAAAAAAGAGGGAAAACAAAGGTATTTATAATGTATTTTTTTTATCTATACAAAAATGTTTGCTTTCATTTCTATTTTAAACTAAATGAGTTGTTTTACATGGTGACCGTTTACAATCACTTTAAGATTTGCCTGATTTGGTAGTAAAATGCTGTCTAAAGGTGCTTATTGCTGCCCTTTAGGAAAGTCATGAACCAAACAACTGTCACAGCTGCTTAAAGCTAAAATAAACTCTTGCAATCAACATAACTTTTAAACCTAGTATTTTGTTTTCATCTGGAAAAGGTGAGGAGAGGCTTACTCAGCTAAGCATACCCTTCAGCCTGCATGTCAGAGCTAAGGGCAGATGGATTTCATGAATTAAGTACTGCATGAATTATCTGCCCTTACTCAAGATGGCTGCGACTATAAGTGCCGGGGGGCTTAAAGTGATTTCTTAACAAAAAGAGCATGGAGATATGTATGGATAGATGGCATAACCAGGTAAGTATGACATATTTGTTAGTTTAAAAAAAAAAAACATTTAATATCATTTTAATTGTTGATGGCACCCCAATGCATGTTGTTAAAGTGTGTGAGAAATCGTCTGACAAAGCAAATGGTAACATAGTACCATGCATTTTGGTGTCCTACTCTTTAAGCATGTATATGAACAGCCCTAATACATGATGCACGGTTTGTTTATTGTTCGAAATAACATGTTTTGATATAAACATTTTAAGTACTATTTTAAGTAAATTCCCCCTCTTCAATCTCCTTGTCTTCTACATTATCTCAATTACTTAAGGTTTATTATTTTCTCCAAATTTTAAATCACTATGGAATATTTGTGTGAAAGAGGGCACTCAAAATTGCTTCTCATAAAGGATACTTTAACTACTTGCCGACTGCGCACAATATATTTACTGCGGCAGTCAGCCCCGGCCAGGCAGAGTGACTTAGGTCTACGTCGCTCGCCTGTCACCGGGTTTTGAGCCAATAGCGGGTGAGCGCGCGCCCGCTGAGGCGCGCGCCCGCCTCGGCTCGTTCACAGAGGAGTGCGGGCGTGTGACCGGCGGACCCGATGTCTGCCGGTCACACTATGATCGTCGGTACAGCGGGAGAAAGGCGGGCGGCTTATGTAAACAAGCTGCCTGTCATTCTCCCCTGTGTAAAAATGGAGATCAGACGGTTCTACTATGTAGAACCGTTGATCTCTGTTTTTACAATAGGAGACCTGTCCCACTACAGTTAGAAACACGCCCCTAGGACACACTTAACCCCTCCCTCTCCAATACAGTTAACCCCTTCCCTGCCAGTGTCATTTTTGCAGTAACAGTGCATATGTATAGCACTGATTACTGCAGTAATGTCACTGGTATCCCCAAAAGTGTCAAAAATGTCAGTCAAGGGTCCGATCTGTCCGCCGCAATGTCGCAGTACCGCAAAAAAAAAAATCGCAGATCGCCGCCATTACTCGTTAAAAAAAAACCACCAAAAATGACAAAAATCTTTCCCTTTGTTAGTAAACGCGATAACTTTTGCGCAAACCAATCAAAATACGCTTTTTGCAATTTTTTTTACCATACCATATGTAGCATAAAACAAATTGGCCAAAAATGTTAAAAAATTTTGATTTTTACATTTTTTTGGGGGGAAATTTCATATAAAAAAATGTGTTATTTTTGCAAAATTTACGCTCTTTATTTGTTTATAGCGCATGATCAAAAAAATCGCACAGGTGATCAAATACCACCAAAAGAAAGCTCTGTTTGTGGGGAAAAAAAGGACGTGAAATTAGTTTAGGTACAGCGTCGCACGACCGCGCAATTGTCCGTTAAAGTCACGCAGTAAAAAATCGCAAAAAAACCCCTGGTCAGGAAGGGGGTAAAATCTTCCGGGGCTTAAGTGGTTAAAGGAGAAGTCCCGGTAAAACCTAAAGCTAAACCTGCTCTGTGCCACATTCTAAACCTAATTTATCTAACCCTGTAAAGCAAAAATTGCTGTACTTACCTATTCTGCACCCGACCCGACCTGGTCTGGTCTCCAGCGATGGAAGCTGTGTGCAGGAAAGGACAGGCAACTGATGTGAAATGAATGGGAAGTGACATCACTCATAGACTTACTATGGGGCTTCCATTGTTGGATGCCTCTCCTGCACCCGCCTCCACACTGAACCCGCCGCTGACAGCTCAGCGTGGGCCCGGACTGGATTGGCTACAGAATAGGTTAGTACAGTATTTTTTTCTTTACAGGGTTAGATAGATTAGGTTTAGAATGTAGTAGAGAGAATGGAAAAGGAGGGATTGGACTTTATAGGCACCAGTATTAAAATTGTATACTTTATTAAAGGATTCACAAGAGCATATAAGACAAAATACACAAAAGAAAAAGGTAAAAAGGCCAACATATAATGTACATATAGTGCAATGAGGCGATAAAGCCTAAAAACAGTATACAAATCGCATAGCCTAACAAATATTAATGTATGTAACAACAGTCACATATAATAATCACAAATGTTACAAAATACCCTATGTTCATAAGGCGGCCAAAGAGAGGAATGGTACCCGTCTCTAACGGTCGTCTTGTACAGAGTAGATCAATATTAGATTGAATCCCAGCTGCCCTACATGTTTCGCTTAGTTTAATAAGCTTCTTCTGGGGCATGTGGTGAGAAAGGACATCTGAGAAAAAAATTTTTTCAGGTCATCAGACCTTGTAAAAAACCAAGCCTGGTAAGTTAAAATGATAACGGGGGGGTCGGTACGCTGTAGTAGGAGCAGACTGCCTAACACAATTACCGGTGTAAGCATGAGACAAAGTAATTCATATAACATGGGTACAGGGCCTAACAAGGGCTCAATGTCATGGAATTCCAGTCGTTTCTAAATCGTTTAAGTAGGGAGGCCGGAGAGATGGAAAGCCCCGACCTGAAAAACCAACCAGGGGCAGGCGAGGTAAATATACCTCATATGCCTAAGACCCAGGTGTGTTAGGTGTGGGTGTGCTGCCGACAGAGCGACCAGATGAAATCCCCCCCGGATGGGGATACCGCCAGAGTGATTCCATTCTCCAACCATTCTCTCTACTACTAATTTAGGATGTGGCACCCTTAACTCTACTTTCCCCCCCCCCCCTTTTGTGCGCCTGGACATCCTGCGACCCAGGAGCGCACATACCAAACATTTGATAGGTTTAGAATGTGGCACAGAGCAGGTTAAGCCTGGACTTATCTTTAAAAATTGTTGCTTATATGTAAAGCTCACCGAATTCCAATTTTTCAGTCTCCTTTAGAGCAAGGGCCTACCTGCTTGGATACAAATTGGCAGGATAAAGTAGTTAGGTCCTTATATTAAATCGTTTTGGTAAATCTAAAGTGGATTATACGAAGATTGTATGGTCAGATTGCAGTGTGCATGGTGATTGGACTTTATTATTTTGTTTACACTACAAGTGTCTCTTGATGGCTTACAGGTGCATCTCAAAAAATGTGATCATCAAAAAGTAAATTTATTTCAGTAATTCAATTAAAAAAGTGAAACTCCTATACAATGCCTGGCCAAAAAAAGTCACCACCTGGAATTAACTAAGCAACTAACTAAACTAGGCATGCAGTAACTATACTTTTGGATAGTTACTGCATGTGCCCAAAGAATGAGGTCAGCTGACTACCTGAATATACTGAATGACCAGGTTATTGCATCAATAGATTTTTTTCTTCCCTGATGGCACGGGCATATTCCAAGATGACAATGCCAGGATTCATCGGGCTCAAATTGTGAGAGAGGGAGCATGAGACATAATTTTCACACATGGATTGGCTACCAGAGAGTCCAGAACTTAACCCCATTGAGAATCTTTGGGATGTGCTGGAGAAAGCTTTGCGCAGTGGTCCGACTCTCCCATCATCAATACAAGAGCTTGGTGAAAAATTAATGCAACACTGGATGGAAATAAATCTTGTGACATTGCAGAAACTTATCGAAACAATGCAACAGTGAATGGGTGCCGTAATCAAAGCCAACAAAATATTAGAATGTGTGACTTTTTTTTTTGTTGGTGGCAACTTTTTTTTTGGCCAGGCAATGTATTATATAGATTCATTACGCACATATAGTGTGATATAGAGTGATATATTTCAAGCATTTCTTTCTTTAAATCTTGATAATTATGGCTTACAGCTAGTGAAAACCCAAAATTCAGTATCTCAGAAAATGTGAATATTACATAAGACCAATAACAAAACGGATTTTTAATACAGAAATGTTGGCTTACTGAAAAGTATGTCCATGTACAGAATAGCATGCACTCAATACTTGGTCGGGGCTCCTTTTGCATGTATTACTGCATCAATGCGGCACGCAGTGGCGGCTGGTGAATGAAAATTTGGGGGGGGGGCAGCAAAACCAACACCCCCCCGGAGGGACGGCCGCCCAGCAATCAAATCTACCACCCTCTCCCTCCTCCCGGGACAGACGGCTGGCTACCCAGCCGGACAGCCAGCATCCTTACCTGCTCCTTCCCCGAGCGGCTGTGAGTCTTCTCCGGCTGTATGACTCCTCCCTCTTCCTGACTAATGCCCAGTAAAATCGCTTCTCTTTTCCGCTAATCAGGAAAGGGGTCTCACGTCCCGCTTCCTGATTGGCTGGAAGGAAAATCAGTGTGATAATAGCGTATATTCACTATTGTCATACAACTGGGTGGGCTCAGGGCGCAGTGCCCTGCGCCCCGAGCCAACTCCCTTTTGAAGCCTATTAGAGCCTCTGGCTCTAATCACATGCTTCAAAAAAAAAAAAAATCCCCTATTGGAATCCATGCGCCCGACGCGCTGCATGTAGATTAGGGGGCCGCCACTGGTGGCGTGGCATGGATTCGATCAGCCTGTGGCACTGCTGAGGTGTTATGGAAGCCAAGGTTGCTTTGATAGCAGCCTTAAGCTCGTCTGCATTGTTGGGTCTAGCGTCTCTTATCTTCCTGTTGACAAATTAACTTTTTGATGATATTCAAATTTTTTTAAATGCACCTGTATATTGCAACTGATTTTCATTTATATACGCTCAGTAAGGGTGCTGACTACACTGTCAGTAACGTTACAACAACTGTTTGCTTTAATTAGCTGAGTATACGGCCTTTAGCAAGACATCTGGTTGGTTGATGATGAATGAATGCCAGGTTCTAAAGACCATATATTTGATGACACTATGTCCAAGAACACAGTTGCCGTTACAGATCCCATCTGTTGCCCTGTTACTGTTGTTTATTGGAAGCACAAAACGAAAGCTTCATTATAGTACACCAAGTCACTGAGATGACAGAGGGAAGCATTTTACAGATTAGTAGACAATGCACAGATCTGGTAGAAGATACAGGACATGTGACTGCCAAGTGTTCATGTGTTGATTCCTGCCGTACATAGGAAGCACATTCCTGGGTCAACCTTAGCAACCATTAAACATTTTTTATTTTTTTTTAATGGTAAACTGAAGCAACTCAGGTTTTCTTGAAATCAAGATGTTGTTTTAAAATGGGTTGAGATCAATTATTAACACTCGTACCTGTCTTTTTATTAGGAGGACATTTAATTGACATGTCAGCAAAACTCTGGAAATGGAACTTTAACTGCGAACCATCTTTATAGAATCACAAATGATTGATTTACTGATCATACACAGCTTCTTCAATAGTACTGATTGATTATCAAAAGCGGTGGAATTTATAACACACACAGAGACTCTGCATTTGACAGCCAGTTTGCCCAATCAAGTTGCTTTTGCCAGAGCTTACACCAACATCTAAATTTTCCATTTTTTAATGGGAGAGCCAGATCTTAGTAACACGAGCTGTATATACAGCATAATAATGTTATAGTCAGTGGCATCAATCACTTTTACCAAATATCACTTATACCAAATAATTTTTTTTGGGGGGGGGGGGGTTGTGTTAACATTGCTTTTTCTAATTTTACACAGCTGCTTTAGGCCTCTTACACACAATACTCCTGTTTGACCATCTCGTTTTGGCCTCTTGCACACAATACTCCTGTTTGAGCATCTACTATTTCCAGACGTTTTTTTTTGTATGTATTTTCGCACATTCGTGCGTATTTGCGTGCATTGAGGCTTAAATTACTGACCAAAAATGCAGATTTTTCTATTTTGTTCTTACTAAAGAATGCATGGCGCTTGTTTACGCACCTATGTGCACAGGCACATTAAAATGAATGGGCTGTATTTCAGTTCAGAAAAAAAAAAAAAAAAGCTGTACTGAGTTTTTTCAAGCTGCAAGATGCTCAAACAGGAGTATCGTGTGCAAGAGGCCTAATAAATCTAACATTACATATATAAATTATTTTTTGGACATAGAAGGGCTTTGATTTGGTAGCAGATTTCTGTTTCATTCTAATTCACAAGAAAGTGACACAAATTTCAAAAACTGTAACTTTTCCAAGTGCAGATTTTACATTATTGAGGAAGCTCCAGATGTTAACCCCAAAATACAATTCAGTATTTTGATCTCTAAGTTTTAGTTTAGTTTTCTTCTAAAACCTCTTGATGTAGAAAACAATTATTCTGCTAAAATGATTTCTTCTCAATAACCCACACTGTTAAAGCCCCTATTCACACTTGAGCGTTTTTCTGCTTGTTTACTTATGCCTGACTATGCAGAAAACCATTCTTTCTAATTATGCCTGTTCACACTTGTACGCTCAGTCACCCTACCCTCTGCACCCTCCGAACCCTCTCAACCCTCTGCACCCTATGCTCAAAGCAGTAACTGAACTTTCTTTTGAGCGTATTCAGAAATGTTTGATCTCATAGACTTCAAAGGGAACGCCAATAAACGGTCAATACATGCGCTTTCGCATTCAGAAATCCTCTCTTCCTATAGAAGTGCTTTTTGCCCTTTGTCCTGGAAACAAACTGAAACTTGATGCATATACAAAAAGGCCTGTAAATTGCATATAATATGCCTGAATAAAATGCTTCAAAATCATCAGCAATACGGTAGGTAAAAATATATGGCTTGTCTTGTGATGGGTGGCTGCATACAACCTAATTGTGAATCAAATAATGAGAGTGTGTGTTGTTGCACCTAATGCCCTTAGTAGTGTCAGTAAAAGAACTGTGTTGTAAAGTGCAAACAAAGTCTGAAATCTTCCTCCTTAGTGTCCTTGGTTAATAGTAAGTGGGTCATATATAAACATTGATATCATAAAATACATTTAAAACACTGGTTCCTAGGTAAACTCCAATACAGTGATTATAAATGTGAAGCACAAATATGTGCTGGGAAAAAAAAAAAAAATCGCACCTGAATGACGTGATCGCAAAATCACAATATCGCAATACAATGGCATAAACAAAAAAAAACCCTTAAAATTGAAACATGTATATGCAATTTATAAGTGAACCCATATTATTACCAAGAACAAGTGCAACCAAAGTCTGAAACTTTCCTCCTTAGTGTCCTTTATAAATAATATTGGTAAATACACAAATATAAATCTATATCATAAATTCAAACTGTGGTTTCTAGGTATGCTCTAAATCAGTGCAAATAAATGTGAAACACAATGTGTAATGTAAAAAAAAGCAAATTCAAGATATCACAGTATAAGGCCTCTTTCACGCGGAGCGGACCGTATTTCGATCCGCTCCGGCACTTTTCTTTTTTTTTACGGACACGGATGACACTTGTGTCATCCGGTCCATATGTCCGCTTATCATCCCATTTGTTTGCGGATGATATACGGACATAATGTATGTCTATGGGATTGCGGATGTCAGCGGATGACACCGCTGACATCCGATTTTGCTCCCTTTTTTAAACGGAAGAAAAATAGGGTTCTGTTCCGTTCCAAAAAACTGAACAGAACTGAAAGGATGCAAATCGGATGTCAGCGGATGGTCATCCGCTGACATGCGCAATCCCATTGACATGCATTATGTCCGTATATCACCCGTAAATGGATGGGGTGATATACGGACATACGGAACGCCCGTGTGAAAGAGGCCTAACAATATACTGAAAAAGTCCTTAAAAGTGCAACATGTATATACAGTTCATAAATGAGTTCATAATAATCTGTAATCAGAAAAGTGCTGGTGCTTTGGCGATCCCTACCAGGATTTTTTTTGTTTATGCGATTATATTGCAATATTGTGATTTTGCGATCACAAGGTTCAGTACATATTTGTGTTTTTACATTTATAATCATTGTATTAGAGTTTACCTAGGAACCAGGTTGGATTTTATGATATTGATGTTTATATATGACCCATTTACCATTTACCAAGGAGGAAGATTTTAGACTTTGTTTGCACTTTACAACACAATTCTTTTACTGACACTTCTAAGGGCATTAGGAGCAACAACACACTCATTATTTGAGTCACATTGTGGGAACACAGTTAGGTTGTATGCAACCAGTGCTGGGACAAGGTTATCTGGTGCCCAGGGCGAAGATGGCAAACTGCGCCCCCCCCCCCCCCCGGGGTATAAAGAAAAAGTCAGTGTCATTTCAAAACCAATATTTCCCATAGATGCCAATGTTAAAAACAAGGAGCAGTGCCATGTCAAGCTTACCAAGATTTCCTATAGATGCCAATGTTAGACAGGGAGCAGTGCCATGCCAAGCTGTCCAAGATTTCCCATAGATGCCACTGTTAGACAGGGAGCAGTGCCATGTCAAGCTGACTGAGATTTCCCATAGACGCCAATGTTAAAAATCGGCAGCAGTGCTATGTCAAATTGACCAAGATTTCCTATAGACGCCAATGTTAAAAACCGGGAGTAGTGCCATGCCAAGCCGACCAAGCTGTGTCCGTACTCGTGAGCAGTGCCGGTCCTAGCAAGCAAGAGGGTCATCGAGGCGGGTGGGGAGAGAGGAGGCGGGCAGGGAATTTCGGAGAACTGAAGGCAGCCTGACAGGAATCTTCACTGAGTGAAGCACAATGCCGGACGTTGATCCAGCACTGACTTCATCCCCAGGAGCCTCTCATGGGGCCCCCCACTGGTCCCGGGCACTCAGTCAGATGGGTCAGTCTGCCCCTGGTATGAACTTACACACCAGGCGGGCGGGTGAGGGGCCGCTAATGGCTGCCTGTAAGGAAGTGCGCCCTTCACTTCCCTGTCAATGGAGATACCCGCCTGACAGGGAAGTGAAGGTCTCACTTCGTTACAGCTATTAGCGGGCGCTCGACTGCCCGCCCGGTGTGTTAGTAGTCACACACACTTCAACTGTGCTGCGCTGCGCCCCCCTTCCTGTACTAAATGGTGCCACCCAGGGCACCCGTCCCTTCCCCCCCCCCCCCCCCCCCTGTACCGGCTCTGTATGCAACCACCCATCACAAGACAAGCCATATATTATTACCTATAAGGTAGCATGGGATATCCCACACTTTTTGTCATGCCAAGTGGGCCAAAATGTGCTAATATGTTATGCAAGAGCCCACCCCTATCCAGTTGAAATTAGTAAAAGTTTAAATTGATTAAAAATTCAGACTAAAATCTGCTTTCTACTTCTAGGCCCCATTAAGATGGGTGTATTTTGGCCTTATAGATTTATGAAGGATCTTGCTATCCTGCCTAAGAAATGACCTGTACCCTGTATAATGCTTGTGCTAACTTTCATATATGTACAGCCTAAATGAACCCTTCTGGCTACCACTGTAAATATAAACAACGTGCAGCCAACAGCACTGCTGCCACTAGTAACACCCCCATGTGATGCGGGTGTGTCAATGAGCCTCTTAGGAAATGAGATGAACTGATGCTCCCATCCTCTGCCCTGCAGTGCCAAAATGTAGCCCCACTTTTATGTTATTACTGTAGTACTATTCCCTTTGGAACTGCTGATTACGGGTTCCCCTGGGTTACCATTAGCAACAACATGACAGTTTGACATTTTCCCAAGTGTTTTAGCTCAGACAGGAAACAGTCCAGTATGTTTAGTTTTTGTGTTTTTATTTGGAACTTGGATAGTAGAAGGGAATGATTGGGATACTCCAACTTATATAACTATGCATAATTTGCTGAGAGGACTTAATAATGCTGAGTAATGCTAATCACGGCTAGGCCGCTGTTTCAGTTGGTCACTGAATGAACTTTCTGATGTAATTTGTACTGTACTGCTGAATAACTTCAGGGCCCTTCCTGGCACCCCCTTTGTTCCTGATCTTCAAAGTCAACTACACGGCACCCCCTTTACTGTAACACTCCCAGTGTGAGCTAGCTCCTTGATCCCCTGACCTCTCTGGAGTGGTCCCCTTTCTCAGGCAGACCCCTTGGGCAGAACTCCTGGTACTCACGATACTGTTTTTCCCAACAGTCTTTGCCAGCAACTCCACTTGTCAGCACTCTGGATCCTCTGCAGCACAGCTCCACACCTTGGTTCACAAGGCCGACCGCCTGAACCACCTTCCTCACACCTGCAGCAGGAGAGACAGCCATCCACCTCCTCCTGGGACTTTGCTCCCACCAAAAGACACCCTGTCACATGCTCCCTTCAGGTTTATTGCCAATCCCAGGATGCATTGCAACAATGTCCACCCACTGAGACAGCCACAAACCCTGGTGTCCTACTGGTTAGGTTTCCTCCACTGTCCAAAAAGCTCCCTCATTGGACACAGTGGGGACACTCCCCAGACCCAGTAAATCACACCTGGAAACATGTGACAGGCAAAACTAACAGAATAAGCTCCCCTGATAAGCAGAATGGAGCTAATAGATGCTTTTACCTAGCACCTGTCTAGGAGGGTGCTACATTACGTAAAAGGACCACTGGTCCTGCACTCTAACTGATGGCATCACTGAGTGGAGTGGCGACTAGATCAGGGAGGGAATGTGCTTTCAGAGATTGGTTGTCACAACTGAAGATGGCTGGGAGGAGGATTACTGGTTCTTGGATGTATAAATAATACTTAAATTATTCCCTATAATGAGCATTATATTCCTCACCTGTGGGGAGAATACTATTTTAAAAAAAAAAATCAGCCTAGGATAAGCTTTAACAGACTAAATAGTTTACATATACTTAAATGCAAGTATGTTCCTTTCTGTATAGTGTTAAAAGCAATAAACCCTCTTCAGATTAGGATAATGGTGCATAAATGTAAGTAAAAGTATTTTTCAATCCAATTCATTTATACACAATGCCTGACGGTTCCAAGTCTTATTAGCACCTCCCTCTGCAAATATTACTCACAGAATAAGCTTACAATTCAGCAAAAAAATCATTTCTTTGCACTATATGCGACCAATGAAAACATGCTTACATGGTCATTTATTCCACAGTATAGTGTGAATTTGCAACGGTGTGCAGGTTTTATATTCTACAAACCAAATAGAATTGAACCACTTAAGCAGAATTCTGCTAAGCACAATTTGTGTCTAACACCGTCGAATTGCATAACACCATTATAAATGTAAAAAATGAACCCTTTCTGTTTTAAAACCGTGTATATGGTGACGCTGTGCTACACAGCCTTCTCAGGATGTCACAGCTGTCAGGTCTGAACCAGGAAAAAATCAGCTCCCATGAGGCAATATATATGAACGTCCCCTATATAGCTTTGCAGCTGTGAGATCAGTCAACATGAGGC
Organism: Pelophylax lessonae; assembly: GCF_965119305.1. Lineage (NCBI taxonomy): Eukaryota > Metazoa > Chordata > Amphibia > Anura > Ranidae > Pelophylax > Pelophylax lessonae. The sequence continues at coordinate 554,144,591 of NC_138769.1, read as the reverse complement.
AGTAGGGGGGGTTGGAAGAGTTGCAGGCATGTGATGATTAATGCATCACATACAGAACCGCACAGTAGATTTTCTTCCTTTGCAAGGAAAGTAGATAATTGCTATTTTTATTTTGTAACTTTTGTAGCTTCTCAATCTAAAACATTATCCCGTACTTTAATTAGACTGGATTTCTATTTTAAATGTTACTGGGAAAAATGAACACATTGGATGAACACAAATTAGTCCGAAGTGGTGGTTTCCTTATTAGCAGTTAAGTATTCATTGCTGCAGGGCTCAAAAATATTTGCCATTTACAGAAAAGTAACTTTTTTGTTAATTACGGACTATCAGGAGAATTCATAAAGAGTGCCCTTTAGAATTCCATCAGAGCGCAACACCAAAAGTGCTTGCACCCGATTGATGTCCTTGTCTCTGCCAGCGCTCTCTAGTGGTGTTGGCCTCTAAGGCACCATACTGGACACTCCTTCCCCTAGAGAGCTTGCTACCTCCCCAGCCACTGTGACCATCACACTGACAGATCAATGTACATGTACTATTGTGCAAGAGTTTCAGGCAGGTGTGAAAAAATAATGAAAATTAAAGCGGAGTTCCGGCCGCAAAATCGTTACTATATTTTGTGGCATCTGCTTCCTTATTGTAACCTGAAAAAGAATTGGATATTCCCAAATTTTTTTTTCTTTACTTACCTTGTTTCAGAAGAAAATTTACTCACCTTTCCTTCCACTTCCTCCCTGTGTGGCCGCGGCCCGGGCCGTCACTTCCTGTCCCGCAATGCGTCCTGGGAGCTCTTACTCATAACTCCCAGAAGGCAATGGGCAGTGATGTAGGTGGCCGGCCGCTCCTCTCATCGTGTTATTTGCAAAAAGGAAATGACGCGATGATATGGAAACCGATCGCATAGTACTGCGCATGCGCGAGATTTTGCGCCGCATTCTGCATACACAACCAGGAAGAAGGGAAGACATCTATACACTGCGGCTTCATATAACCCCAGCAAAGATGGCCACGCTCAGCAAAGGATTTAAAAGGAAGAATTTCTGATAAATAAAAACATATAAAACTATTAACTACCGGATTAGCGGATATATTAAGGGCTAAGGATTACTATTTGGGCAGTATTTTTATCAAAAAAAAGTTTCTGAGGCTGGAACTCCGCTTTAAGTTTGCCTTTCAGCAATGCTAACACTAAATTTTTTTAATAACAAATTGGAAAGTAAATAAACAGAAGAGAAGTCCAAATCGAATCAATATTTGGTGTGACCACCCTTTGCCTTCAAAACAGCATCAATTCTTCTAAGTACACTTGCACACAGTTTTTAAAGGAACTTGGCAGGTAGGTTGTTCCAAACATCTTGGAGAACTAACCACATACAGTATCTCACAAAAGTGAGTACACCCCTCACATTTTTGTAAATATTTTAATATCTTCATGTGACAACATTGAAGAAATGACACTTCGCTACAATGTAAAGTAGTGAGTGTACAGCTTGTATAACAGGGTAAATTTGCTGTCCCCTCAAAATAACTCAACACACTGCTTCACAGGTTGCCACTGGAGTCCTCTTCCACTCCTCCATGACGACATCACAGAGCTGGTGGATGTTAGAGTCCTTGCGCTCCTTCACCTTGCATTTGAGGATGCCCACAGATGCTCAATAGAGTTTAGGTCTGGAGACATGCTTGGCCAGTCCATCACCTTTACTCCCAGCTTATTTAGTAAGGCAGTGGTCATATTGGAGGTGTGTTTGGGGTGTTGGAATACTGCCCTGTGGCCCAGAGAGGGGATCATGCTCTGCTTCAGTATGTCACAGTACACATTGGCGTTCATGGTTCCCTCAATAAACTGTAGCTCCCCAGTGGCGGCAGCACTCATGCAGCCCCAGACCATGACACTCCCACCACAATACTTGACTGTAGGCAAGACACACTTGTCTTTGTACTCCTCACCTGGTTGCCGCCACATGCTTGACACCATCTGAACCAAAATGTTTATCATGGTCTCACCAGACCACAGAACTTGGTTCCAGTAATCCATGTCCTTAGTCTGCTTGTCTTCAGAAAACTGTTTGTGAGCTTTCTTGTGCATCATCTTTAGAAGAGGCTTCCTTTTGGGACGACAGCCATCCAGACCAATTTGATGCAGTGTGCAGCGTATGGTCTGAGCATTAACAGGCTGACCCCCCACCCCTTCAACCTCTGCAGAAATGCTGGCAGCACCCTTATGTCTATTTCCCAAAGACAACACGTGAACTCATCTTCTTTGGTTGACCATGGCGAGGCCTGTTCTGAGTGGAACCTGTCCTGTTAAACCGCTTTATGGTCTTGGCCACCGTTCTGCAGCTCAGTTGCAGGGTCTCTGCAATCTTCTTATAGCCTAGGCCATCTTTATGTAGAGCAACAATTATTTTTTTCAGATCCTCAGAGAGTTCTTTGCCATTAGGTGCCATGTTGAACTTCCAGTGACCAGTATGAGAGAGTGAGAGCGATAACACCAAATTTAACACACCTGCTCCCCATTCACACCGAAGGCCTTGTAACACTAATGAGTCACATGTCACCAGTGAGGGGAAATGGCTAATTGGACCCAAATTGGACATTTTCACTTGGGGGTGTACTTTTTTTGCCCACGGTTTAGACATTAATGGCTGTGTGTTGAGTTATTTTTAGGGGACAACACATTTACACTGTTATACAAGCTGTACGCTCACTACTTTACATTGTAGCAAAGTGTCATTTCTTCAGTGCTGTCACATGAAAAGGTATAATAAAATATTTACAAAAATGTGAGGGGTGTACTCACTTTTGTGAGATACTGTATCTTCTGTGGATGTAGGCTGCCGTATATCCTTCTGTCTTTTCATGTAGTCCCAGACCAACCCAATGATGTTGATATAAGAGCTCTCTGGTGTCCAAACCATCACTTCCAGGACTCTTTGTTCTGCAATGCAAAAGATAGTCCCTAATGACCTTGGCTGTATGTTTAGAGTTGTTCTGCTGCAGAATAAATTTGGGGCAAATCATCCCCCTGATGGTATGGCACGATAGATAAAGTATCTGCCTGTATTTCTCAGCATTGAGGACACCATTGATCCTGGCCAAATCTCCAACTCTATTTGCAGAAATGTAGCCTCAAATTAGCAAGGAACCTCCACCATGCTTCACTGTTACCTGCAGACACCCACTATTGTACCACTCTCTAGCCCTTCAGCGAACAAACTGCCTCCTGCTACAGCCAAAAACTTTAAATTTTGACTCATCAGTCCAGAGCACCTGCTCCCATTTTTTTTGCACCAAACTTCCTATTTTTTTTGTGCATAGTTGAGGTTCTTAGCCTTGTTACTGCATCAGAGGTATGGTTTTTTTGGCCGCAATTCTTCCATTAAGACAACTTCTGGCCAGACGTCTCCAGACAGTAGATGGGTCTACCTGGGTTACACTGGATTACTCCAATTCTGTGCTGATGGCATTGCTGAACATCTTCCGATGTCGAAGGGAAGTAAGCATGATGTGTCTTTCATCTGCTGCATTAAGTTTCCTTGGCCGACCACTGTGTCTACGGTCCTCAACATTGTGTCAGGGTTCCAGGAAACCATGGAGATGCAGGTAAAATAAAGCAGTTTATTGGAGCAAACAGCAATAAACGCACAGCAAGAGTGAGGAGCGAGATAAGGAACAAGCCGGGGTCAAGTCCAAAAGCGGGTAGTCATCCAAGCCGGGGTCGAATCCAGAAGTGTGTAGTCATCCGAGCCGGGGTCGAGTCCAGAAGCGGATAGTCTGCCGATGCCGGGTTGTCTGCTGATGCGGGTCGAGAGCCAGGAGAGTCGTCAGCCAAGCCTGGTCAGACACGGAGGAACAAGGAGAACAGAAGACTGCTAGCAGTGATGCACTTTGGAGCACAAACGCAAAGGCAAGGACTGCAAACCATCAGGCGATTGATATAGTCAGGTGTGCAGCATCATCACTGTGCGACACCCAAGCAGCAGGCAAGTGATGATGCAATCAGAGTTTATAAGAGGCAGCAGTTTGCACATGTCCAAGATGGCTGCCAACAGGAGGACACGGTAAGAACTTGACACATTGCTCATTTCTTTCTTTCTTCGAGATCCCCCTACGGGCATACCCAATGTCCTCCACTATGGCCACGGCCTCCCTGTTACCCACACATAAATCTATACGTGACAATGCAGAGTGAGTTTTGGAGAAACAGGAAAACTGCACCGTATCAGGGTTTCTAAGGCGCCACACCTCACACCAATCCACCTCCGTCAAAAAACGGGAGAGCGCCGTACCTCTGGCAACACCCCCGGAGGGCGGTGGAGGGTGTCTGTCCCTGGCAGGGTCCAGTACCCCATTAAAGTCCCCTATAACAAACAATGGCAATCCAACCTTGTCCATAGTAAAATTAAGGAACTCCCTGAGCACCCCAGAGGAGAATGGGGGCGGAATGTACACTATTGCTATCACACACATAACTTGAAAAAGCATACAATGTAAGAACACATACCTCCCCTCAGAGTCCACCTGGACCCCCAGTTCCCGGAAGGCCAGCGACCCGTGAATCAGCACACTGACCCCCCGGGAATATGAGGAGTGGGTGGAGTGATAGCCCCATCCCACCCATGCATATCGTAGGCATCCAACAGAGTCCCCCACCAAATGAGTCTCCTGCAAGGCAAAAATGGCCGGGTGGTACTTTCGTAGCTGATGGGCCATCATAGCCCTCTTGAGTGGGCAGCCCAGGCCACGAACATTCCAAGAAACTACCGGTATCCCTGCCATGAGAAAAACCAACGAAGATAGCCGAGTGGAGACCGGAGGCCCCCACCAAGGCAACCAAGGCAAAGACATAGAAGGTCCCCTGAGGAGTCCCGGTGTGGAAATGTGGCAGCTTGATAGTGTCCAGTGAAACAAGTAGTGTGAATCTTCCCAAAAACAAAAGTCAGTGAAACTGAAACTCAGTAGGTCAAGGCACAACGGCACCCTGACAAAGAACCGTCTGAAAACTGGCGGCTCACTCCAGACGGGTTCGACCGGAGCCCCACCGTCCAGATGGGAGCCACCCGGCCAACATGCACAACGGTGCAAACATAAAAGCAGGTTCCAAAGCAAAGCCATGGAAAAACACATCTTCGCTCGTCCACACTCGTCATAGTCGGAGCTGTAGATTCCAAATCAAACTCAGTAAACGTCCCCGGCCGGGTCAAAAGCAGACAGCGTGCAAGAAAACGCGCAAAATGTAGGACAGCCCCACTCCGGATAGATGCGGTCACTGAGGAAATCCGGATCACTCTCCAGGCTCATCCCCCCTCCTGCGACCGAGAGCCGGTTCGTGGACATCCAGCCAGCTCGCCGCATCCTCAGCAGTGTCAAAAAAGTGCGCCCTGCCCTCCGCCGTAACTCTCAAACGGGCAGGGTACAGCATAGCATACACCAGGCCAATTCGACGGAGTCGTTTCTTCACATCGATGAATTTAGCCCGTTGTTTTTGTACATCCGCCGAAAAGTCCGGGTAAAAGGACACCCTGGCACCATTATATCTGATTTCTGCCTTTTCAAGGGCAAGACGTAATATCTTCTCCTTGTCCCGGTAATGTAAAATCTTAGCGAGCATGGGCCTGGGAGCATTGCCGGGCAACGCCCTGGTGGGAACACGGTGTGCGCGTTCCACCGCGTATAAAGAAGAAAAGGACTCCCGTCCGAAGATCTCACATAGCCAGTTCTCAACAAAGTCCGTGGGGTCCCTTCCCTCCACCTTCTCAGGTAACCCCACAATACGAACATTATTTCTGCGCAGGCGGTTCTCGATGTCATCTGTCTTGTTCCTGTTAGCCTGAGCCTGCCTGGCCGTTTGCCTGGATTCCGTTATTAAAGTGGGCATCTGGTCCTCCAAGTCACAGATGCGACTTTCAGCAGCTGTGGTGCGTTCCCGCATTTTTTGTAAATCCTGACGCAATAGGGCTACTTCCTCTGTGAGACCCCCCAGTCTGTCCTTCACAATGTTCACGGAGGCTGTGCATTGCTGCACAGCCTGAAGAATGCGACTCAGGGTGGGCTGAGTCCCCGCCAACACGTCTCCCTCCAGCTCATCACTGAGCTCAGACTGCTCAGGTACCTCCACATCCCCCATGCCCTGCTGAATGTCCCCGAGTACCCGTGCCCCTGCCAAGGGTGGAGTCGTCACCTCGCTTGTGCCCGGGAGGTCGCACAGCTTCTTAGCATACAGCAGGATGTCACCAGCACTGTCCTTTCCCCCTGAGCGCACCGTTTTGGGCTTTGTGCCCATGTCCTTCTGCCTTTCAGGGCCACGGGATGATTGCTGCGGAGTCCCCAGGCCGGCACCCTCCTGGCCGGCCAAGCCAGGGACAGGGCCATCCTTTTGCTTGCTCCCTCTGGTCATGGCTGCGCCCGAACGGGACATGCAGAGCGGCAACAGAGTCTGTGTGGGTCAAGGGCGATGGGCAGGTCAGGAAGAGCAACAGGCCAAAGAAATAGGGGCAACAGCTCACCGAATCCACGTCCGCCAAGGCGCCGCCGCGATCGGCCGCCCGCCGTAGGAAAGGCCGCGGCTTCAACTGAAAAGTAGGCCTCAGCCCGGATCTCCGCGGATCGTGGTCCCCCACGGAAAATACAGCCAGATATCAGCAGCAGGGATGAAGGAGAGTCCCCCCTAGGCGAGTTGGAGCCAGATGAGTTAAGGTAAAGGCAGGATGGCAGCCGATTGCAATCCGGCGGAGTGGAGCTCTCCCCACGGTCCCGGACCTCAGGTTATCCGGCACCCATCCGACATCCAGAGGCAGCAACAGACTCAGGGCACTTTCCTAAGTAATACCAGTCCACAATTTACGATGGTCCGGCCGGGGAAGGATGAAATTGCAGGATTAAGACTGGGAGCTCCGTGAGCTAGGTCTGCTCACATGCCCGGTCCGGCCACGCCCCCATTTCTTTCTTTCTTCATCCATATACAGAAGTAGATGGGACAATGTAAATTAAACAGTGTGTGTTTAGTATTACTTTAAATATTTGTGTGTATATATATATATATATATATACAGTGGGTACGGAAAGTATTCAGACCCCCTTAAATTTTTCACTCTTTGTTATATTGCAGCCATTTGCTAAAATCATTTAAGTTCATTCTTCTTCCTCATGAATGTACACATAGCACCCCATACTGACAGAAAAACACAGAATTGTTGACATTGTTGCAGATTTATTAAAAAAGAAAAACTGAAATATCACATGGTCCTAAGTATTCAGACCCTTTGCTCAGTATTTAGTAGAAGCCCCCTTTTGATCTAATACAGCCAGGAGTCTTTTTGGGAAAGATGCAACAAGTCTTTCACACCTGGATTTGGGGATCCTCTGCCATTCCTCCTTGCAGATCCTCTCCAGTTCTGTCAGGTTGGATGGTAAACGTTGGTGGACAGCCATTTTTAGGTCTCTCCAGAGATGCTCAATTGGGTTTAAGTCAGGGCTCTGGCTGGGCCATTCAAGAACAGTCACGGAGTTGTTGTGAAGCCACTCCTTCGTTATTTTAGCTGTGTGCTTAGGGTCATTGTCTTGTTGGAAGGTAAACCTTCGGCCCAGTCTGAGGTCCAGAGCACTCTGGAGAAGGTTTTTGGCCAGGATATCCCTGTACTTGGCCGCATTCATCTTTCCCTCGATTGCAACCAGTCGTCCTGTCCCTGCAGCTGAAAAACACCCCCACAGCATGATGCTGCCACCACCATGCTTCACTGTTGGGACTGTATTGGACAGGTGATGAGCAGTGCCTGGCTTTCTCCACACATACCGCTTAGAATTAAGGCCAAAAAGTTCTATTTTGGTCTCATCAGACCAGAGAATCTTATTTCTCACCATCTTGGAGTCCTTCAGGTGTTTTTTTAGCAAACTCCATGCGGGCTTTCATGTGTCTTACACTGAGGAGAGGCTTCCGTCGGGCCACTCTGCCATAAAGCCCCGACTGGTGGAGGGCTGCAGTGATGGTTGACTTTCTACAACTTTCTCCCATCTCCTGACTGCATCTCTGGAGCTCAGCCACAGTGATCTTTGGGTTCTTCTTTACCTCTCTCACCAAGGCTCTTCTCCCCCGATAGCTCAGTTTGGCCGGACGGCCAGCTCTAGGAAGGGTTCTGGTCATCCCAAACGTCTTCCATTTGAGGATTATGGAGGCCACTGTGCTCTTAGGAACCTTAAGTGCAGCAGAAATCTTTTTGTAACCTTGGCCAGATCTGTGCCTTGCCACAATTCTGTCTCTGAGCTCTTCAGGCAGTTCCTTTGACCTCATGATTCTCATTTGCTCTGACATGCATTGTGATCTGGAAGGTCTTATATAGACAGGTGTGTGGCTTTCCTAATCAAGTCCAATCAGTATAATCAAACACAGCTGGACTCAAATGAAGGTGTAGAACCTTCTCAAGGATGATCAGAAGAAATGGAAAGCACCTGAGTTAAATATATGAGTGTCACAGGAAAGGGTCTGAATACTTAGGACCATGTGATATTTCAGTTTTTCTTTTTTAATAAATCTGCAACAATGTCAACAATTCTGTGTTTTTCTGTCAGTATGGGGTGCTATGTGTACATTCATGAGGAAGAAGAATGAACTTAAATGATTTTAGCAAATGGCTGCAATATAACAAAGAGTGAAAAATTTGAGGGGGTCTGAATACTTTCCGTACCCACTGTATATATATATATATATATATATATATATATATATATATATATATATATATATATATATATACATACATACATATACACACACTTTCATGTAGATTTCTACCAATTCTGCATGTTTTCTTTACCTTTCCCAATCTTGAACAAACAAAAATATACCAATTCAACTCCTCCTCTGGTCCACATATTCATACATAGATTAGAGTTTAGATTATTGAAGGCATTTAATAGATTTCTGCTCTAAAAAAAAAACAGATTTTGAGAGAAATATGGGGCTGCCAATGCTGACCTTTTGTGGTTTTCAAATGCTATCTGTCGGAAATGTCATGTTGCTCTAGTGGCTTCAACCCGTTATTAATCATTTACCAGAAACAAGTATGCCGATCAGGAGTTCTCACTTTCTAATCTGCATTTTGTTTCTGGTCAATAACACAAAGTACTGAAAAAGGAGAATGTCAGTAAACTGGTCCTCTTAGTAAGTAAGGGATAGCAATCTGTGCATTTCCATCTGTAGAGTTTTTCATTTAGCATATGGGAAAACCTTATACATGCCAATGTGAAAATGAACAAGAATAGGCTCAGTTTACTTTGCGAAAGCAGTTGTCATTTGCAGTCACAAACATAATACAAACATTATAGTTTTTTTTAATTTAACCCACTTGCCTTATAATGTTTGCTTGGGTATGGTTGCCTTACGTCGAGGGGAGATTCTTAGGCTGGTCCATTTATAGCTGGCATCAAAGTTGCAGTGTCCATTTCCCTTTTTTTCTGTGCAAAATTATGCGCATGGGTAAGGGATTTGCTATTTAATTTGCATTACTTTTGAGACCGCTGAGAACAATTTGGTAAATTACTTATTTATAATCAGTCACACTGTCAAGGTAAGCTGACGGTTGTTCTTTTATGTTTATTGCTAGGTTTCTTTGCTTAATTGACAACAGTCTTCAGGTTTGTGCATGGTTTCAAACGAAATCTAGATACGCTAAGGAAAACATCCACCAAAAAAAGTCCTTAGCTTTCCTTTATTTAGGTAAAGCTACTGCCCTCCCCCCTTTCTCCCAAGCTCCCTCTAACTCACCTAAATCTATGTGTAGCACCCTCCTAGGTAGGTGCTAGAGAGAGAGAGATAGTATAGTTTTTGAATCCTGTCTGCTTACCAGAGGGATTGCAGGAAAATATATATTGTTCTCTGCCTACCAAAAAGCAGGATCTGCTAGTGAGGTCTGCTCATGGTGCTCAGGTGCAACTCGTTCTGTCTGCAGAGTGTTTCACACTGGTCCAATAGGGAGGCATATTGGACAGTGGGAGGAAACCTGACAAATGGGTGCACAGGCATTTGATACAGCCCTAGTGATTTAACAGAGGAAAAGTACCTTGGTGCATGCTGGAATACTGTATAAAAGTCAGGAGCACATGTGCGCAGGGTCCTGGAGGGAGGGGGCGACTGCCTCCTCCTCTGTAGAGGTGCCATGTGGCCTCAGGTAGTCAACCTGGAGGCCTGGAGAGTAGCAGTGAGGAACTGAACCCAGAGGTCTAGTGAAGCTGCCTGAAAGGGAAAACACTGGAGGATCTGATTCTGCAGTACTGTGAGTACAGATGTGTGTCAAGGCACATGACCTGAGGGAGGCCACCCCTGCAGCTAGAAGAGTCAGTGGATGGGTGTCAGTAAAGGGAATGCTAGTGAGTGTCCTGAAGATAATGTAGATTCACCAAGTCTATTGCTGGAGAGAAAAGAGCAAGGAGACTTAACCCTTTCCATACATGTGGCAGTATGGATGAAGCAGTGCAGCTGCTTCCACAAGAAACCTGGTGAGGCCAAGTGAGAGTTGTCCTTATTCATTGTAAATAGTTACAGTTGGAGTATCCTATTATTCCCTTCTCCCATCCAAGTTCCAAAATAAACACTAAAAACTAATACCCCAAGACTGTTTATTGAGTAACGAGCCATCGGGAGTAAGGAGGGATGTGTGAACTGTCCCTAAGGGACTGTGCTGGTAATTAGAGGAAGCCCAACAAGTCATCATACAGCAAGCCCTAAGGGGACAGTGCTACATTTGCATCATTGCCTTTTGTTCAAAATTTGCGGAGAGAAACTTCTATTAAATCTGTTTCTGTTATCGCATAATCATCTTGCAGTGTCCATTTTTCTTATCGTTTCTAATAAAATTCAAGTGAAAGAAAATCATCCGCATTTTTTTCTACTCAAACACTGCTCTCCAGAATACGCTGATGATTTTTGCCTGTAAACGCTCCTCATTTATTATACCTGTAAATGCCTATGTGTGCATGGACACAATGGCTAACATAGAGGTGCATTTACAAGTAAAAAAAAAAGCCAGACACCTGTAATAGCAGCGTTATTCAAACCCTGTGTGCAAGTCAACAGAGTCTATGCTCTCGTTCTGCCAAATTTTAGAACCTTAAAAAGTAGATGTGACTTTAACCACTTTACCGCTGCGGCAAAGTGGCTCGATAACGTCTGACGACGTAGACCCCTCCCTCGGCGGCGCGCGCGCACCGCCGGAGGCTCGCTTCCGCTGTATTCAGTCACAGCGGGAGTCGGGCCAGGGGAGGAGCGGCGGTGATCACCGCCGCTCTTTCCTGATCGTCGGGGAATCAAGTGTGGAGATCCGCCCGCTTGTGTAAACAAAGCTGATGGATCTCCTAAGTGACAGGCAGGGTCAGATTGTAGGGTTCAGCATAGTTGGACCTGCGATCTGTCCGTGTGATCACACATTTTTTTGTTGTGTAGGCTAAGAAATATTAGTGAACAGATTCTTTCAGACTTTGTGCAGGTTCTCTTGTCTATTATTATTTGTACATGTAAAGTAAGCAGAGATAATCCATACTGCAGCTTTCCACACTGTGTGTTCAATATGTAGAAAGCGGTAGAAAAGGCTCCATTGAGTATTCCCCTCCTCCATCTCTTCCAAGCTTTCCCCTAGAGATAATAGGCTCTCTGGAGGATTACAGGTCTGTCTCAGCACTACAGTATGGTTGGGAATAACAGGCAAACACTTTTGCAGCTATTAAGGTTGAGTGATAAATGAGCTGATGTCAAAATAAACTGGCAAAGCAGTTTGAGCATGTCAGCTTCAGAGACCATTATGCTGGTTGACAATACCTTGGCCTTTGAGCTGTTAATGTGCTGTGCAGGACTTGTACTGATTCTGTACAATGTTTGACCAGTCAGGGCTAGTAAGGGCAAGGCCTTTTCTCCATATAGACCATTCTATATTACTCATATGAATTGAATGTAAATGTATTGTTGTATGTTTTGTCAAGGAACTCAGCTTTTTATCTTCCATTTTTTTTTTTCAAAAGCGACTTATTGTTTTCCATAAATAATGTGAGAGTTGTGTTACGAATCTTTGATATCTTAAAGCGTTTGTAAAGGCTCATTTAAAAAAAAAAAAAAAATTAAAATAACAAACATGTTATACAGTTGTACTCAAAAGTTTTCATACCCTGGCATAAATCGTGAAATTTTGGTATTAATATTGAAAATATGACTGATCATGCCAAAAACTGTGATACTAAAGTATTGTTTTTTTTTTTTGTTCAAAAATAACAAACATGTTATACTTACCTGCTCTGTGCAGTGGTTTTGCACAGAGCAACCTGGTTCCTCCTCTTCTTGGGTCCCTCCCTGGCGCTCCTGGCCCCTCCCTCCTACCAAGTGCCAACACAGCAAACAGCTTGCTATGGGGGCACCCGGGCTGAGCCGCTGCTCTGTGTGTCCATTTAGGCACGGAGCCGCTGCTTGGCCCCACCCCTCTATCTCCTCAGAGTGCAACTGCACTTTGAAAAGTGCACAGTCTATTTGTCCTTAGTAAATCAACCCCATAGTGCCCCCTGTGCACACACAAGTAACTGATACATAGGGGTTGATTTGTCAAAACTGGAGATTGCAAAATCTGGTGCAGATCTGATTAAAAAAACAATCAGCTTCCAGGTTTTATTGTCAAAACGTAATTGAACAAGCTGAAGTTATAAGCTGATTGGCTACCATGCACAGCTACACCAGATTCTTATTGCTCCTGTTTTAGTAAATCTCCCCCATAGTGTCCCCTTGCTAATGCACAAGTATCTGATGCATAGTATCTCCTGTGTGCTTCCACGTGAAATGGATGCATAGTGTCTCCTGTGCACATGTAACTGAGTAATACATATTTACAATTGCCTTGTATTTAGGCATTCACCCATATAAAGACCTTTGATATTATTTATTATAGAGGATTTATATTATGCTAATAGTTGGTGCAGTGCTTTGCAAAATCAGGGTGACAGTACAGTTACAATAAAGTGGTAAAGTTCAAAACAAAAGGATTAAGAGGGCCCTGCTTGTGAAGCTTACAACCTAAAAGGGAGGGGGATGTGGTACAAGAGGTAATAGCTGTGGAGGATGAGCTAATGGGGATGGTTGAAGCACAATTTTTAGGTGTAGGGGGGTGGCAGGCTTCCACGATTCGATGAGTTGTTGGTGATCGTCTAAATCATACCTCTCAAATTTAGAATTTGAGAAAGAGGGACACTTTAGGGTGGCAGAGACCTGCGACATAACGCACCATGGCAAAAATGGGTGTGGCCAAATTTAACAGCAGGAGAGGCTTAAGAGGCATGGTTAAACGAAACCTGGGTTTCCTTGTACCTATAAAATATGCTTTGATTGCTATGCTCACAGATACATATAACTTACTGCTGACCCCTGAAATCTGTGCCACTTACTACTGACCTCTGCACTCTGCCTCACTCCTGACCAATTAACTTTGCTTTGCTTATTACTAACCTCTGAACTCTGCGTCACTTACTACCGACCTCTGAATTCTGCCTCACTACTGACCTATAAACTCTGCCTCACTTACTCTGACCTCTGATTACTTATTACTGACCTATGAACTCTGCATCACGCCATCACCTACTACCGACCAATGAACTCTGGGGTTGATTTACTAAAGGTAACTAGTCTGTGCACTGCAAGTGCAGTTGCTCTAGTTCTGAGGGTAACACGCAAGGAAAAAAAAAACTGCATTATTGCTTGCACATGATTGTATGACTGAAATCAGCAAAGCTTCCCCTCATTTCAGATCTTCCCCTCAGATCTACAGCAACTGCACTCGCAGTACACTTCTAGCGCACAATATATTTGCCTTTAGTAAATCAACCTCCCTGCCTCACTTACTACTGACCTCTGAACTTTGTCTCACTTACTACTGACTCCTGAATTTTCTTTTACTTAGAAATGACCTCTGAGTCACTAACTACTGATCCCTGAACTCTGCCTCACCTACTATTTAGCCCTGAACACCTTGTTTCTTACTTACTACTGACCTCTGAACTCTCCATTACTTACTACTGACCTCTGAACTCCCCATTACTTACTACTGACCTCTGAACTCCCCATTACTTACTACTGACCTCTGAACTCTCCATTACTTACTACTGACCTCTGAACTCTCCATTACATACTACTGACCTCTGAACTCTCCATTACTTACTACTGACCTCTGAACTCTCCATTACTTACTACTGACCCCTGAACTCTCCATTACTCACTACTGACCTCTGAACTCCCCATTATTTACTACTGACCTCTGAACTCTCCATTACTTACTACTGACCTCTGAACTCCCCATTACATACTACTGACCTCTGAACTCTCCATTACTTACTACTGACCTCTGAACTCTCCATTACTTACTACTGACATCTGAACTCTCCATTACTTACTACTGACCTCTGAACTCTCCATTACTTACTACTGACCTCTGAACTCGCCATTACTTACTACTGACCTCTGAACTCTCCATTACTTACTACTGACCTCTGAACTCTCCATTACTTACTACTGACCTCTGAACACTTTGTTATTCCTTACCAGTGAACGCTGTGCCACTAACTACTGAAATCTGATTTACCTACTACTGACCTCTGAACTCTCCATTACTTACTACTGACCCCTGAACTCTCCATTACTCACTACTGACCTCTGAACTCCCCATTATTTACTACTGACCTCTGAACTCTCCATTACTTACTACTGACCTCTGAACTCCCCATTACATACTACTGACCTCTGAACTCTCCATTACTTACTACTGACCTCTGAACTCTCCATTACTTACTACTGACATCTGAACTCTCCATTACTTACTACTGACATCTGAACTCTCCATTACTTACTACTGACCTCTGAACTCTCCATTACTTACTACTGACCTCTGAACTCGCCATTACTTACTACTGACCTCTGAACTCTCCATTACTTACTACTTACTACTGACCTCTGAACTCTCCATTACTTACTACTGACCTCTGAACACTTTGTTATTCCTTACCAGTGAACGCTGTGCCACTAACTACTGAAATCTGATTTACCTACTACTGACCTCTGAACTTTCCATTACTTACTACTGACCTCTGAACACTGTTACTCCTGACCAGTGAACGCTGTGTCACTTATTACTAACCTCTACATCACTCACTACTGACCCCTGAAATCTGATTTACCTACTACTGACCTCTGAACTTTCCATTACTTACTACTACAGATAGCAAGGATAACTTGCCACAAATTTCAAATTTAGCCACAGTGACCCCTGTGGTGGGATGACTATTGCACAACATAACTGAACCAGAACTTGCAGAATGTTTGCAAAGAAAGTTATTCTGGAGTCATGCAATGCGGACTTGCTGCAATTGTGCAACAAACTTTTTAAGCCTGGCAAGTCTAGCAATAGCTTAGCAAGTCACTTCCAAACTTGCAGCTCAATTGCTTGCTATCTTGGACTGACCTCTGAACTCTCTGAGACACAGAAGGGGGAATGCCTGGCTAATTAGTGGAGTACCAGAACCTGTTCCAGGGTCGACGGTATTCTGTCTGGATTCCCAGAATGCCTGGATTACGTTCAAATCTCAGGGAGTCCATCAAATCCAGGATGCTTGGGAGGTATGTCTGAAGGCATACCCTGTGGTAGGAGATGACCAGGCAGATTGGGGTATGGAGTTCTAGGGGACAGGGAAGGTTGGGTGATATGTTGAGATGGCGTTGGCGATGTAGCTAGGGGCAGTGTTGTGGATGGCTTTGTATACTGTATTGTAGTTAGTATTTTTCATTTTATAAGTTGGGCTAGTGTAAGCTAATGGAGGGATTGGCAGAGAGGGGCGAAAGCCACAGATTGGTTAGTAAGGTAGAGGAGTCTAACGGCAGCATACATGATAGACTGGTGCGGTGATAGTCTGTATTGAGGTAGGCCAGTGAGAAGGTAGTTTCAGTAGTCGAGGTGGGAGATAACCAGGGAGTGAAGAATTGTTTTGTTGTATTATCAGTTAAGAATGGGTGCATTTTGGAAATGTTTTGGGGGTTAGGGCAGCAAGATTTAGCCAGTTATTGGATGTGGGGTCAGATGGATAGGTTAGAATCTAGAATTATACCTAGCACACCTGGCGTGCATGGAGGGACAGATACTTGTGATGTTGATCTCAATTGTAAAGTAAAGGGGAAAATATTTCAAGCTCAAAACATATTCAGTTTGAGGAAGTGGAGTTACATCCATACAGTATGTCACTCAGTAAATGACTGATAGATGAAGAGATCGAGGGGGTGAGCTGAGGAGTACAGAAATAGAACTGGATGTCGCTGGCCTAGTTGCTTGCAATTCTAGCTGTGCAACTCACTGATCTATATTCACAAGCAAGACAGAATTAAACTGCCATAGACACACTAATCTTCCTCGCACAAGCATACAGGACTGCTCGACTGCTGGCACAGACTTATACTTACTGGGGTTCCTAGCACACACGCATACTCTCTCACACTGAGACACACACTTAGGTTAGGCTTACACTTGCGATCAGGGATGGTAAAAACAGGCAATTGAGCTGCATTTTTAGCACCCCCCCCTACTGCCCAGCTGCAAAGGGAGCTGGATGGGGTTGTATACTGGGCTTTTGGAGGTAACCAGACATGTGGTGAGCTGGCGATATGTTGCAGAAGGGGACAAATCACCCCCTCACCACCCATCAAACACCCTCTGTAAAATGGCCGCTCTTCAGAAGGCAGTGCTAGTGAACCTAAACACAGAGGCGCTGGCAGCATTGATCGGCCATTTGTTTTACAGATGCTGCCTAGTGGTGACTGATGAAACTGCTATATATATATATATATATATACACATATTTTATTTTTTTTTTTGCCTGAAAAGTGACCTCGTTTAGGAGTATGATGTATATATGTTCTTTTTAATAAAATTATTGCAAAGGAAATGCGCTAGGCTGGTACGCCCTCTGTATCTTTTCATCTAGACTACTTTTAAGTTGTTGCAACTTGAAGTCGCACAGATATGAACGGTATTCATTGGAAATCACTGAGTACGATGTGTCATGTGACTTTGAAGCCCCAAATCGCAGGACAAGTCCCACAAGTGTGAAAGGGGCCTACATAAAAGAGAATTTTGCAGGTGGATGAGGAAACCATTCAATGAAATAGTTCTCAATATAGCCATGTTAGGTGGTATATTATAAAACTACTAGTTAAAATACATTGTTACCTTTACTACAGTTTTCCTTTCATTAATCTTCTAACCTTCCCCTCCTTCCCGAGTGCAATCTGACAGATCAAATACATTACCTTTGTAATTAAAATGTTTTTGGTCCTCTTCTTGTGCAGTAAGACATTTTGGGGTTGATTTACGAAGTGCAAATGGACCGTGCACTATGCAAATGCAGTTGCTCCAGAGCTTAGTAAATAAAGGGAAGCTCTGCTGACTTCCATCATCCAATCATGTGCAAACAAAAATGCTGTTTTTTTATTTTCCTTGCATGTGACTGGGTATTCTTTGTAAAGTGAAGCTTTACCTCATTTAATAGGCTGTGGAGCAACTGCACTTGCAAAGTACACAGTCATTTTGCCTTTAGTAAATCAACCCCTGTGTGTAAGCTGTGTGGCAGTAAATATCACTGGAAGAGGAAGGAAGGTAAGTATTTTATCAAGTGAGCTGCACCTAGGTAGTTGAGCAGATTAAATAAAGGACAACTGCTTTTAAGCTGGGTTCACACTTTTCCGTTGTGGCGCATTTCCATTTGTTTTGATTGACACCGCAATGCAATAACACAACACCGCACCAACAAACAAATGTTGCAGTGCACAACACCACATGGTAATGCACTACGATGCGTTGGGGTGAGCTACAAAAATGGTTCTTGTCCATTTTGTGAACTTTTTGATGCACTGACAGCCCATTCATTTGAATGGGCTGCCTTGACGCTGCACATGTTAGCACAACACACCGCACAAAAGAAGTGTGAGCTCTAGTCTTAAGCCTAGTGCACACCAGTAATTATTTTACGTTCAACCCACCAGGAGGATCCACTTTCTAACTAGGCGATGTTAGTACAGGATGAAGCCTTATCTTAAACATACGTTTTTATTTTTGACCACATTATGAAACTTCTGCAATTATTAATGATCTTATGACACAGATTATAAATCGGCTCACAATATCATATACTGCAATGTGCTATGATAAAATCTGTTTATATATATATTAATTGCAACATGCCAATTTTATTAATTTAATTTATTTATTTAACTTATATTTAAATGTATTTATTAGGCGCGGGGCATATACCTCGGTATATTTTCTATATTTATATATATATATATATATATATATATATATATATATATATATATGTATATATATATATATATATATATATATATATATATATATATATATATATATATATATATATATATATATAAAATATGCCGAGGTATATGCCCTGCGCCTAATAAATAAATTTAAATATAAGTTAAATAAATTAGTGTATGATTCAATAAATACGTGTGAGTTTTTAAGCAGCTGCTATAGAATGATATAGAGAATGTAGGGAAGTACAAAAAAATATACCGCCATAGCGTAAAACCAAAAAATAAGTGTAAAGAAAGGACACCCAAAGTGCATTGAGAGCACCAATGCTCCCGTAGTGAAATAAATGTGATAAAGGATGCCACAGAACCCCAGTAGGTACTCCTTACCAAAATATAAATGAAAAATAGCAGATACACCAAAAAGGGGGGAAGGGGGATCACCCCAATAGGACAGCAGCTTACCACAAGGATGAATATGGAGAGCTTATATAAGACTGGATAGGTGTGACTTGAACATGCAAGCAAGTGGGGGGAACACCTCTGATGGATAAAACACCCTTACCGACTCCCGATGATAAGGAGGCAGGAGGGATATGTATGGAACCGATCCGTTGTGTCTCCTCACTCAGATAGGGAACTCAGATAGACGGTATTGGATCAACCATAGATTATACCCGCAATAGGAGGAAAAGAAGCTTCTGTCCTATTGGGGTGATCCCCCTTCCCCCCTTTTTGGTGTATCTGCTATTTTTCATTTATATTTTGGTAAGGAGTACCTACTGGGGTTCTGTGGCATCCTTTATCACATTTATTTCACTACGGGAGCATTGGTGCTCTCAATGCACTTTGGGTGTCCTTTCTTTACACTTATTTTTTGGTTTTACGCTATGGCGGTATATTTTTTTGTATTACACATGTTACCACTCCATTGAGGGATCCGCGTTGGAACCTGGTAGTCCACCTGGACCTCATCCCTAGGACGTATTTTGAACATATTGATGGGCCTTTGTTTATCTTATTTCCGGTAAGCGGTACCTGCACAAGTTACCCGTTTTTGTTTCCATATTCTGGACATTATTCGGATTCTTCACTTCAACATCATGGCAACGATACAGGATACAGGTTTAAGGATTAAAAATATATATATATATATAAAGGTCCCAATAGGCTTCTGTCAGACCTTTAACCTGTATCGTTGCTTTGAAGTTTTTACCCATAAAATGGGAATAAAAATTGGATTTTAAAAATTACTACACTATCCGGGGCACCTTTTGTTTTCCCTTTATCTGCCTGAGGTGAGAGGAGAGTGAGGGGGAGCCCACCATCCTACCTACTTAGGCTGGCCATACACTATACAATTTTCTTATTTAATTTCCTTTAGATTCACCTTAAACTACGTAGTGCAAGGGCCTGCCTGACTGCATACAAATTGAAAGTGTTTAGGTTTGACCCTATATTACATGGTTTTGGTAAATCTAAAGGAAAGTTGAACAAGAAAATTGTATAGTGTATGGCCAGCCTTAGAGTGAGCCACGAGGAGACCCCTATTTAGCCTGGAGGCTACCTAAGTCTGATTGTTCTTGGTGCTATAAGGCACACAAGACCCAGATCATCTGGTAAGTGATCCAATCTTACCATTATCACGGTGGAAAAGGAACCAGAGCTGCACTATTATCACAGAGTGAACGGAAAAGTTTCCATGCTGAGCACCTGCACTTTTTTTTGGATAAACGTCATTTGCACAAGAGACTCACTATTTATTTGAAAATTTTCACTACAATCACATGATATGGACTTTAATTTATGAACCACTATTCTTGTATGTCACTATTTATTGAATCGCTGTTTACATTATCTATTATTTACTGTTTACCCATAGAAAATGTTTTATTTATTTATTATCTATTGATCACCAGCCACAAGTATTTATAATTATATATATTTATTATTTAATACCTGAGCAAGCTCTATAGGTAGCCTTATCAGCAGACTACTTTCCTACATATATATATATATATATACACATTTATTATTATCTGCGTGTGTAAATACAAAAATTGCAATGTGCTAGGTTATATATGGAAAAATAAATATGTCATCATGTATTGACCATTTTACCAAGTTTTGTGCCACGTGCCTCATATAAAGTCCCAAACTCCTTCCTTTTAATATTGATGTTAGTACAGCAATCTCCCCTGGTAAACTATTATGTTCTAACAAGGGGACGGCCCTCCTGCCAGAACACTCCGGTCAGCGTTCTCAGCCATTGGCTGAGATCGCTAATTGGGAGCCGATCGGCAGACCTTTTTTGGTCATGCTCCTACGACAGAAGCGGGCCAATGGCCAGCTTCTGTCAGACCAACTCCAGTGTACATAGGCCAAAGGTAAGCTGATTTCCATTGAACCAGCCGATGCTGCCTGACGTTTGGCCCATGTGTACTCGACCTTAAGGATGTTCTGGATTGAATAAATTATCAGCAAAAAATAAATTGTTACCATTTCAAAGATCAGGATCCATGTCAGCAATAATACAATAATTATTATATAATAATACAGTATACAATAATACATTATACGATTACTGGCCAGAAAACATGCATTAACCTGTTAATGCATATCAAGAAGCCCCAGGGCACCTAATGGGTGTGGCCCTCTGAGCAGTGTGTACTATGAACCCTAAAGTGCATTTCCATTTTTTTTTTTAGCCCAGCTGGGATAACAACTACTTTCTTTTTGTTACATGTTCCAATTCACATATCATAACTTAAAAAAAAAAATGCTGCTTACATTTTTGAATGCTTTTTACTTGTTAAAACTAGCTGTCTAGCATCCACCGCTACGTAATTTTAAGGAGGTTGTGAAGTTATATTTACATAATTAACACTGTATTCACTGTCAGATCTCATTATCAATTGTAAACTAGGTTTCAACACTGTCTGTCCTAACAAAGGGTGATTGGTCTTAAGACTTGAATTCTACAATGAAGGTTAATTGGGGGAAATGACTTTCCCCACTTTGTCACTCTAAAATTGTTCATAATAGATGGCAGTACTGTTCCAAAGAAACAACTAAAGAGGTAAGAAATAACATACACAGTATTTTTAGGTTTCTCTGATTTAAATGCACAAGTGGAAATACACTTTAAGTAGTGTCCAATGTTACAATCACAGAGCTGGAATCTGATAATTGTAGATCCTAAGCTCAATGAGCAGGACCCTCCTATTCCTCCTGTATTGAACTGTATTGTAACTGTATTGCCCCTCTTTATATTGCAAAACACTGCGTAAACTGTTGGCGCTATATTAATCCTGAGTAATAATAAGTAATATCATATAATAACTGTAAAACTTTCTTGATTTGTGGCCAGATTGCCCCAGTGGTAGCTCTGTGCTCTTGGATGAAGGGACCCACTCAGAGACTATCCCGTCTCAGAGCAGCTGCAGGAATCTAGAAATAGTTTAAATATTCCACTTTCTCCCATCCTTTTCAGTCAAGTTCCTGTTAAAGTCTAGAATCCCATCTTTAAATCTGGACCGGTATTACTGAATTGTACATGTAAGAAAGTTATCTGGGGACAAGGTATTCCTAGTAGGGAGACTCATTTACAAGCCCACCGCCCCTCTGGGTTAAGGCAATAGAGAGAGAATTCAGTAAGGTTCCCCAATATTCCACTTAGGGGAGGCTCATCTCACAATGCCCCCCCCCCCCCACCCCCATCCCAAGGATTATACTGATCCTTACTGTTCATATTTTATTTGCCTGTGTCTTGATATGTTGACAACCTGAGAATTGGCTTTGTTCCAGTGTTATTTCTGTTATTACTTGATCTTTTCAATAAAAATATTGAAATATAAAGCCCAACTTCAACCACTACTTCAGCGAGATTTGTAACGATTTGCTATAACTGCAGTGCTACTTCAGTGAGAGGAATTGTCCGTGTCACCTTGAGGAACAGTGATGTTATAAAGAAACGTTTAACTAGCAAAGGGTTCATATTTAACTTCTTTCAGACTCAAGTAAGAGAGGTACCTCTAAGTGTAGCAATGTGGTTACATTTAATGAAGGTACAACATTTAGCAACTCACATGGTTGATGATACAACATTTAGCAACTCCTCCGCATGTCCGGCTTTCACTGGCTGTCAGTCTGCAGTCGTGACCGGGAAGTCTACCCTGAAAGTGAGGCTTGAAGTGCATGCAGCGTGGAAGGGATGACGTAGATGGCGGTGGCGGTGGAGAGGATGGTCTATGTGGACATCTTTACCCTGGAATTAGATGTGCCTGTTTTAATTATCAACCATGTAAGTTAAATGTAGCTAAATGCACCTTCATTAAATGTAACCATATTGCTACACATAGAGGCGCCTCTCTTCTCTTTTATACTCTGTAGCTCTTTTGCTTTATGCATTTATGCATTCCCTATTTAACCTTTTTTTTTTTTTTTTTTTTTTTGTGGTTGGGGCTGTGGAACAAATCATCTGAGTTTCTATTATTTCTTAGGGGAAAATTCACTTTGATATAAGAGTGCTTTGGATTACAAGCATGTTTCCGAAACAAATTATGCTTGCAACCCAAGGTTCTACTGCACTTTATATATACTGCTATTGTTCATATTTATAGAGCAGAACTTTCACCAATATAAAATCTGACACTAACAACATCCCCCTACCTAGGCAGCTATTCCTGTCTCTTTTTTGCAAGACTTCCCATACACTTGCATTTGAACTGGCATCTTCCTTGTGACACATGGGATGATTTACTCAAGGTGTAGAAGTTGTTCAGTTAGCAAAGTGAATGTTCTTTGAACTGGGTGTAGCCAACCTTCCGTGTGCAGAAGTGCCTCTTTAAATGTTGTGTGCATGGTTGCAGTCAGTTAATTCCAATTTATAGTCTTTCTTGTATAGCTTCCCATAAGTGTAGACTAGCTGGTGGTGCACCATGGGAACAGAATGCACCAAATATCTGGGGTGCATTAGTGTGAGATCACACTGTGGGATTGTGTTATATCTTTTCCCAGTCAACTACTAGGAGTTTATTTGCCAGTAGTGCACCATGGGAACAGAATGCACCAAATATCTGCACCACTTTACAAAGTACAAATGCTCTATTCCTTTAGGAAATCAATCCTATAGACATACAGAAAGAGTCAGACAAGGCTAGATGGATCTAGCTATGCTCGAGAGCCCTGAATTGTGGCAATGGAGCAGAGGTAAAATAACAAACATGCATCTTCAGGGCCGCTGATAGTGGGGGACCACCAGTCCTCCTGTAGGGGGCCTGGGCACAAAGGGGGGCCCCAACAGCATTGGGAATCGGTGCAGTCGGGCGGAGGGGCAATTACAGTAGGAAGCCCTGTGCGTCTCTCTGCAGCAGCTGAAAGACAGTTTTTCCACCTCCTGCCAGCTTTCAGCTGCTGCAGGGAGAGACACAGACATAGGGCATCATTTCTGTAATTGCTTCTCCGACAAAGATCCCCCCCCTTCCTGTTTTGCCTGCTCCTGATTCCCCCCCCCCCCTCGTGCCCCCCTCTTTCTCTGTGCCCACCCCCCTCCCGCAGCACTGTAGGCTTCCCTATTCTGTAAAAAAATAACAAATATTGTAAAAAAAAAAAAAAAAAAAAAAAAATTTATTAAAATTTTAAAGAATTTAAAAAACAATTAAAAAGGGCTAATTCACACATGTTCTCTGGTAGGTTTATGTCCACTAATTATGATTTTAGTGTATTTTTAGTGAAAATATTGTCTTGACATATTCTGGGGGGGGGGGGACCCTGCCAGGTAGGCTGTATGAGGCCCTGTGATTTCTAACAGCAGCCCTGTGCATCTTACATGATAAGCATACAATTCCACAGAAAATGCACTTTCCTTTTTTGCTCAGGAACACAATGAAAACTGCTGACAGTGACATTTAATATTATCAGAAGAATCATTTTAGAAGCAGTCCAATTCATTCAGGACGTATCACAATTAATCCTCAGATCTGCTAAACAAGGTTATAAACAACCTGTGGAAGCCAAATCAGATAGCAATGTAGTAACTAGTATGTATCCAAGCTCCACATTATCTGCCTATTTTACTTTTACGCATTTGTCACCTCTTATCTCCATTTTAACTTTCATTTCTTAGCAATGCGCATGCAACTAAAGCTCCTCATTCTGAAGGTTGACATGAAAGGAAGCATTTTCAAGGCCTCTGTGTGGGATATCCACAGGGCAGAATGCCTCAGGAACATCCAACACCATCTCATTTACCCCGAATACTATAAATAATTGAAAAAAATTCAGCAAATATTAGAACCCTTTTTTGTCCTTTTTGATATTGGAATCTTAATATAAAGAAATGAATTGATGAACATTCTGTGTGAAACATATTTGTATGCAGTTCTTGGCAATTTGCTCAGCTACAAGTTGAAATGGTGTTGATTTACTAAAGGAAAACATGTTGTTCGCTTAGCAAGGGAATGTTCCCATAGCCTAGTGAAATTTCACTTTGTAAATTATACCCAAATATATACAAGGAAAATAAAAAACAAAATTTTTGCTTGAACATGATTACATGATGTAAGCCACCAGAGGTTCACCTCAGTCACCAAGCTCTTGGGGAAAATTCCCTTGCAAAGTGAACAGTCTATGTGTTCTTAGTAAATCTTCCCCATTGTTTGTGTTGACATGGGTCATACAAAAGTCAAAATTACATCTTTTAATTTTTAATAAGAACACTGGGAAAAGCTGCTAAAATCTACATTCACAATAGCTAGAAAGCTCATACCTAAAAAAAAAAAAAAAAAAAACTTTAGTAAACACCAAAACACAAGTCGGTAGACCCACAGAGCCCTGTGCTGATTTCCAGGCCAGGACATACTGGCAGGCCACTGTAAGGCAGCCCTACCTCTATTGACATTCTTGCCTGACTAGGCCGAGGTCTATCAGGGCCTGGCAGTACCTTGTCATCTATTACCATCTTTGACTTTTCGTTAATTTCCAGCTACTTCAAGTTACTCTGTTTTTTCCCCAATTTATGAACCAAAGTGTTTTTTTGGCACAATATTATCTTGCACAGTTTACCTTTACCCTTACATGGGATTGTAATGATGACTATTCAATAAACCTTGCAATGGGAAAAGACACATTGTGACTCTCATTGCTGCCAATTATCCTAAAGTAGGGCAACAAAGGCAAAAAATTATTCTGGGTGTCTGGTTTAGCAGATCAGCTAGTCAGCACATACAGTATCTCACAAAAGTGAGTACACCCCTCACATTTTTGTAAATATTTTATTCTATCTTTTCATGTGACAACACTGAAGAAATGACACTTTGCTACAATGTAAAGTAGTGAGTATACAGCTTGTATAACAGTGTAAATTTGCTGTCCCCTCAAAATAACTCAACACACAACCATTAATGTCTAAACCGCTGGCAACAAAAGTGAGTACACCCCTAAGTAAAAATGTCCAAAAAGGGCCCCATTAGCCATTTTCCCTCCCCGGTGGCATGTGACTTGTTAGTATTACAAGGTCTCAGGTGTGAATGGGGAGCAGGTGTGTTAAATTTGGTGTTAGCGCTCTCATTCTCTCATACTGGTCACTGGAAGTTCAACATGGCACCTCATGGCAAAGAACTCTCTGAGGATCTGAAAAAAATAATTGTTGCTCTACATAAAGATGGCCCAGTCTATAAGAAGATTGCCAAGACTCTGAAACTGAGCTGCAGCACGGTGGCCAAGACCATACAGTGGTTTAACAGGACAGGTTCCACTCAGAACAGGCCTTGCCATGATCAATGAAGAAAGTGGTGGGAGTATCATGGTCTGGAGCTGGATGAGTGCTGCCGGAACTGGGGAGCTACAGTTTATTGAGGGAACCATGAATGCCAATGTGTACTGTGACATACTGAAGCAGAGCATGATCCCCTCCCAGGGCCACAGGGCAGTATTCCAACATAACGACCCCGAACACACCTCCAAGACAACCACTGCCTTGCTAAAGAGGGTAAAGGTGATGGACTGGCCAAGCATATCTCTAGACCTAAACCCTATTGAGCATCTGTGGGGCATCCTCAAATGGTAGGTGGAGGAGCGCAAGGTCTCTAACATCCACCAACTCTGTGATGTCGCCATGGAGGAGTGGAAGAAGACTCAAGTGGCATCCTGTGAACCTCTGGTGAACTCCAT
This sequence comes from Pelophylax lessonae, assembly GCF_965119305.1. Classification (NCBI taxonomy): domain Eukaryota; kingdom Metazoa; phylum Chordata; class Amphibia; order Anura; family Ranidae; genus Pelophylax; species Pelophylax lessonae. The sequence goes on along the minus strand of NC_138769.1, from coordinate 554,118,082 downwards.
GCCCAAGAGGGTTAAGGCAGTGCTGGAAAATAAAGGTGGCAAATTTACATATTTATACAAGCTCTACACTCACTACTTTACATTGTAGCAAAGTGTAATTTCTTCAGTATTTTCACATGAAAAGATATAATAAAATATTTACAAAAATGTGAGGGGCGTACTCACTTTTGTGAGATACTGTATGTACAGGGCCATCTTTAATGCGGGGCAAATAGGGCAGCTTCCCAGGGCCCAGCCATTGTAGGGGGGTCCAAAGCAGCTGCCCCTGGAGCCCATGCTGCTCAACGGTTTTTTTCAGGCAGAATTCCGCCACCTCCGGGATCCGGCACTGGCTGCTGAGCTGCTCGCTACTGTCACTTATCAATACAGAAGCACTGCTTCTCTATTGACTAGTGACAGCACTCCTCTCCCGGCAGCCATTCAGAACCCTCCCTGCTCTACACATCGATCCCTATACAAGAGCAGAGAGAGCAGAGGAGGGAGGGGGTGGGGCCAACACACAAGCAGAAGCTCCTCTACAGACTCCACAGACATACAGTAAGTTACAGCTGCTCTTCTTTAGCCCCACATTGATGTTACTTAGGTGGTGAAATTCTCAGCATTGGGGGGGGGGGTTGGTGCCAGGTGAATGCTGTGTATTGAAAGGGGGGGAATAGGTAGAACAGTTCTAAACAGGAGTCTGCGGGGAGGAGAGCTCTGTACTTGGGAGAGGGGGGGCCTGGACTTGGATGTACACAACCCACCCCTCAACCCTGCACTTCATACATAGCACATCCCTCAACCCTTCCCTCCATGCATAGCACACCTCTCAACCCTGCACTCCGTACGTAGCGCACCCCTTAACCCTGCACTCTGTACATAGCGCACCTCTCAACCCTGGACTCCATGCATAGCACACCTCTAAACCCTGCACTCCGTACATAGCACACCTCTCAACCCTGCACTCCGTACATAGCACACCTCTCAACCCTGCACTCCGTACATAGCACACATCTCAACTCTGCACTTTATTGCTGGCAGCCTGTCACCTGGGATACTGTTCACATTGGGCTCTGTTCCTACCCGCACTCGGTTAACCTAATAGCTGGGTGTGCTCTGCTTTACTCATTGCTAATAGCAATTTCTAGGAGTTTTCTGTGTATTGCAGGTCCCCTCACCTCTCCAGTTCATGGTGTGCAGGCAGTGGGGAGATGATGTGCTGTAACTTTCAGCAACCAATAAGTAAGTGGTAATGATGCACAGTAACCTCTAGCAACCGATCAGATCAGTGAGTGGTAATAATGTGCAGTAACTTCTAGCAACCAATAAGTGAGCGGTAAGCATGTAACCTCTAGCAATCAAACAGTGAGCAGTAGGGATGTGCAGTAACCTCTAGCAACCAATCAGCAAGCTTAAATGATGTGCTGTAACCTCTACCAACTAACTGGTGACTTGTAATTTGTGCTGTAACCTCTTGCATCCAGTCAGTGAGCGGTAATAATATGCTGTAATCTCACACAACCAATTGCAATCACTGTAAAGGGCTAAGTTGCGCTAATATGTACTGAATCGACAAATGATCATCAGATAAAGCACAATAATTGATAAATAGTCCACAATGATAACAAATCTGTATCCAAATGGTAGACACAGTCCAAATTCCAAAATTCCAGTGTCAGATGAATAAACCAATGTTCATATCTCCTTACCAGAAAGCAGAATAGAGTTCGCCCAAAAACTCAAATAAAGTAGGTTCAACCAGCCTCCAATCGTTATGCTTGGATAATCCTCACATCAACAGATGGTAATCATATATGGGAGAAAAATGAAATTCCATAGCGTAATACTGTTATATATTTATGGATCACCCTGAGAAGTGCACACCGTCACCAGAAGGCAGATAGTTGAAAGCACCAGCACCCTTAGGTCCCAAATGCTTACCAGATGGCAAATTGTAAGTGATATAGGGAATAGAAGTGACACACAAAGACCTCTCCCGACACCACTGCCTCTTACCGGATTAGAGTAGGTTCAGGCCAAACAATCCGTCATGCGGTCCTCGGAGCCAATAACTCTAAAAGGATCACTCCAAAACAGGATAGGGTTCACATCAGTCAATGGTAGTCATATATGGGAAAAGGTAGACTCCATAGCATAATACTGTTAATGCTTAAAAGGTCACCCTGAGAGGTGCACACCATCACCAGAGTCAAATCCCCAGACAGAGCACCAACACCCCTATGACCCAAATGCTTACCAGATAGATTAAGCCTTAAGTGAAAAAGAGGGAAGAATGTAACACACAGAGGACCTCTCCCAACACCACTGCCGCTTACCAAACTGCAATGGGTTAACAGCCACACTCTCCAAAAGCCGATCCTTAGAGCAGGTGTCACTGGAAAGATTACTCCTGAACTGGCTCGATCATATCCCCAATATAGTGTAAATGGAAAACAAAGGCACTACATAGTGCATTACCACAACACTTTATTGGAAAACAAATAGACAGCAACTTACAGAAATGTAGATATAATACAGCGAGGATAAGGCAAGCCGCCGGCCGGTCGGCTCCTTCGCCCGTCCTATCCAATAGCGTCCGCACAAGCAGGTGACGTCAGCACGCCGCGGCTTGCCTTATCCTCGCTGTATTATATCTACATTTCTGTAAGTTGCTGTCTATTTGTTTTCCAATAAAGTGTTGTGGTAATGCACTATGTAGTGCCTTTGTTTTCCATTTACACTATATTGGGGATATGATCGAGCCAGTTCAGGAGTAATCTTTCCAGTGACACCTGCTCTAAGGATCGGCTTTTGGAGAGTGTGGCTGTTAACCCATTGCAGTTTGGTAAGCGGCAGTGGTGTTGGGAGAGGTCCTCTGTGTGTTACATTCTTCCCTCTTTTTCACTTAAGGCTTAATCTATCTGGTAAGCATTTGGGTCATAGGGGTGTTGGTGCTCTGTCTGGGGATTTGACTCTGGTGATGGTGTGCACCTCTCAGGGTGACCTTTAAGCATTAACAGTATTATGCTATGGAGTCTACCTTTTCCCATATATGACTACCATTGACTGATGTGAGGCGAACCTGAGCACATTCATCTGAGGCTGGTCGACTCTATTCCATCTGTGTTTGTGGGTGAACCCTATCCTGTTTTGGAGTGATCCTTTTAGAGTTATTGGCTCCGAGGACCGCATGACGGATTGTTTGGCCTGAACCTACTCTAATCCGGTAAGAGGCAGTGGTGTCGGGAGAGGTCTTTGTGTGTCACTTCTATTCCCTATATCACTTACAATTTGCCATCTGGTAAGCATTTGGGACCTAAGGGTGCTGGTGCTTTCAACTATCTGCCTTCTGGTGACGGTGTGCACTTCTCAGGGTGATCCATGAATATATAACAGTATTACGCTATGGAATTTCATTTTTCTCCCATATATGATTACCATCTGTTGATGTGAGGATTATCCAAGCATAACGATTGGAGGCTGGTTGAACCTACTTTATTTGAGTTTTTGGGCGAACTCTATTCCCCTTTCTGGTAAGGAGATATGAACATTGGTTTATTCATCTGACACTGGAATTTTGGAATTTGGACTGTGTCTACCATTTGGATACAGATTTGTTATCATTGTGGACTATTTATCAATTATTGTGCTTTATCTGATGATCATTTGTCGATTCAGTACATATTAGCGCAACTTAGCCCCAGGGCCGGCCTTAGGTGATCAGGCGCCCTGTGCGAGCTAATCCTGTGGCGCCCCCCCCCCCCCCCCCCCGCGCGCGCTCGCATTTTCTTGCACCTTTTTTGCACTTTATTTGACTTTTCTTTTTTATGATTACTAATAACTTAGCCCCCCTTACATCAGAGCCCCCCACACAGAGCCCCCCTTACATCAGAGACCCCCCCACACAGAGCCCCCTTTACATCAGAGACCCCCACACAAAGCCCCCCCACACACAGAGCCCCCCGTCACATCAGAGCCCCCCTTACATCAGAGACCCCCCACACAGAGCCCCCTTTACATCAGAGACCCCCCACACAAAGCCCCCCCCACACAGAGCCCCCCATCACATCAGAGACCCCCCACACAGAGCCCCCCTCACATCAGAGACCCCCCCACACAGAGCCCCCTTACAGAGACACCCCACACAAAGCCCCCTTACATCAGAGACCCCACATACAGAGCCCCCTTACATCAGATACACCACACACAGAGCCCCCCTTACATCAGAGACCCCCCACACAAAGCCCCCCTTACATCAGAGACCCCACATACAGAGCCACCTTACAGAGACCCCACACACAGAACCCCCTTACATCAGAGACCCCCACACAAAGCCCCCTTACATCAGAGACCCCCCCACACATCAGAGACCCCCCACACACAGAGCCCCCCTAACATCAGAGACCCCCCACACAAAGCCCCCCTTACATCAGACCCCCCCTCCCCACGGAGCCCCCCACATCAGAGAGCCCCCGTCACATCAGAGACCCCCCACACAAAGCCCCCCTAAAATCAGAGACCCCCTACACACACAAAGCCCCCCTCACATCAGAGACCCCCTACACACACACAAAGCCCCCCTCACATCAGAGACCCCCCCACACAAAGTCCCCCTTACATCAGACCCCCCCTCCCCACGGAGCCCCCCACATCAGAGAGCCCCCCCTTACATCACAGACCCCCCACACAAAGCCCCCCTCACCACACATAGCCCCCCACATCAGAGAGCCCCCCCCTCTTTACATTTTTTGAAGGAGAGACCTCACTTACCTTACGTTGTCTGCAGCTTTTTTTTTTTCTTTAAACCTCCCGCCCACACATCCCCGGGAGTGTGGGCGGGCGGGAGGAGGAGGTGAAGGGGCGGGGCAAGGATGAGCTGACGATCTCTCCTCCCTCCCTGCACTGACGCCAGAGGAGAGATAGTCAGCTCCTCCTCGCCCCGCCCCTTCTCCTCCTCCCGCCCGCCCACACTCCCGGGGATGTGTGGGCGGGAAGTCAGCGTGGAAGGATCGGAGGCTGAGCTGTGTGAGAGATACACAGCTCGCCTCACAGCCCTCACTGCAACAATAGGTGACCGAGGCACGGTCGCACAGCGGGAGGCAAGCGGCGGCCGCGGCCTGTGTTAACCCTGTCCAGGCCGCGGTCGCCGCTCACCTCCCGCTGTGCGGCCTGAATTCTGCGAGCTGTGATGGCCGCACAGCGCCCTTGTTGCCCATGGCGCCCTGTGCGGCCGCACAGCTCGCACACCCCAAAGGCCGGCCCTGCTTAGCCCTTTACATATTTACTTTTGCTTGTCACAATTTAAGTTGCTGCTGTTTTCTATTAGTTAGCGCAGTTATATTCTTTCTTTTTTCAATTGCAATCACTGCCTGATCGGCTGCAGTAAACTGATTTTGAGTCTAGCTGCTGTTTATTGTATGTCTCAGAGAAGGGAGAAAGCTGGAGGGGGGGCCCAAAGATAATTTTACCCAGGGTCCAATCAATATTAAAGATGGTCCTGCATACGTAGCCTTACTAGAGGGAGAAATTGTGAGATACAAGTGTTAATATATTTAGAGAACTAAACAGAACAGTCATTAAAACTAGAAAATATTTTTCGGTTTGACCAGTGCTATTTTTTTTTTTTAAGGTTCCAAAGACATTACATTTTTTTTGTTACATTGTACTAACCTAGACATATTCGGAAGCTGTACAGCATATAATATACTTTGCAATGAAAAGGAAAAGTGCTGATAACCATTGGAAAGTACAAAAATAACCCTGGCTCAGCATTCTCTGCCAACCCTTTTTGATTGCACAGTATATGATGAAGCAGAACTTGACAAATCCCAGGAATCCAGGAAGTTATTATGTGAAAAAAAAGCTATAGCTGGGACCAAGCCCCTTTAGATTTTTTAAATTGGATGTCTGGCAACTCATGGTCTCTGACACCTCATAATAGATCCACACCTACAATGAAAATTAATTGAAATGTTGTAATAGTTGTTTGCTGTGTATGCTGCTCATTGTAAACATATATATAATAGATTTATATACAAGAAAATAAGATATTTCAATCTAATGGTATCTTACATTTTCATGCTCCTCCAAAAGCAGCCACTGCCTTTTTATTGGTGCTTACTGATTCCAGGACAGTGATTTAGTAAAAAAAAAAAAATTTCACTGTTCAACATGAAAAAGCTGCCTCCACCAATCCCTAATTACACAAATGTTTTGCTATGTGAACAGATTGTCTCAAGGGAAACCTACCACCATGCAAAAAGCCCCCTGTGATCGTGGAAGGTATAGAGGTCTTTGGCCTTCCAGGCTTGCCACCAGGAAAGGGTGTGAGAAGAGTATGCTTGCTTTTTAGGCCTGTTACCTGGAGAGGGTATATCTCCAGGGATGCCTAGTCCATGCTTTTCAGGCCTGCTGAATGAAGAAGGAAGACCAAGGAGAGTTCTGATTGGGGAGATTGCCAGTCTCGGCTTAAAGGTCTACAACTAGCCTGTGCGAAGGGGCGAAGATACTTAGAGGTAGCCATTCCTCTGGCCTACCTGTTTCACCCTAGCCTATAGCAGAAGCAAAAGAGTTCAACCTTGAAATGTGGCAGAGGTCAGAAGATACCACATATAGATAGTTACATACATAGTTACATAGTTAGTCTAGTTTAAAAAGACACATCCAGTTCAACTACAGAGTAAAAGGAATTTTTGCTGCTTTTTTTTTGGTTACCTAAGCACCCAGCTTTCTATCCCCTAGACAAGGGGTATTGAATTAAAATTCAAGGGGGTCCAGACACTTCATCACTTCTGCAGATGGGGGGGAGGGGGTCCCAAAGTCCCGGGGAGAGATGCGGCTGGTGGCGATGCTTGCCGTGAACAGAGAGAGAGGGACTGACGTTGCTCCCCTCTCTCTGTAACCCCGGAAACCAGGAGCGACAAGTTGTCCTCACTTCCAGTTCAGCCATTTTGTTTACCTTGCCAGCAGCGGCCAGGAAGGCAGCCAATTAGACCGATCTGTGTCTGATAGGCTGCATGGGAGGCTAGAGGAGAGATTTGGCGTCTAATAGACCCCAGATCTCTCCATAAAGAGGAACTGCCAAGGCCCATGCTGTCACAAGGGATGTTGTTCGTCCCTTGTGATAGTAATAAAGTTAATCCAAAAACAAAAAAAAGGTGTAAGCAATTTTAGAAGAAAATAAATAAAAAAATATATATATATTTAAAGAGCCCCCATCCCACCATGTTTACATGCTAATGCGAACACAAAAGTAACTCCCACACGCATATGTAAACGGTGATCGCAGCACACATCTGAGGTATTATTGTGGATGTCAGAGCGTGATATGTTAGGTATCTACTGTATTTACTCGGAGTAACATCATCTTTCACATTATACAAAAAATTGGGCTAACTTTACAGTTTTGTTTTATTTTAATTCATGAAAGTGTTTTTTTTTCCAAAAAAAATTGCGTTGAAAACCTGCTGCTCGAATACTGTGAAACATAAAAGATTGCAATATTCATTTTATTCTATAGGACCTCTGCTAAAAAAATGTTTTTTTATATATATATATATATATATATCTATATATATATATATATATATATATATATATATATATACACACACATACACATATACAGTATCTCACAAAAGTGAGTACACCCCTCACATTTTTGTAAATATTTTATTATAACTTTTTTCATGTGACAACACTGAAGAAATGACACTTTGCTACAAAGTAAAGTACTGAGTGTACAGCTTGTATAACAGTGTAAATTTGCTGTCCCCTCAAAATAACTTAACACACAGTCATTAATGTCAGAGCCGCTGGCAACAAAAGTGAGTACACCTTGAAGTGCAAGTGTCCAAATTGGGCCCAAAGCGTAAATATTTTGTGTGGCCACCATTATTTTCCAGCACTGCCTTAACCCTCTTGGGCATGGAGTTCACCAGAGCTTCACAGGTTGCCACCGGAGTCCTCTTCCACTCCTCCATGATGACATCACGGAGCTGGTGGATGTTAGAGACCTTGCGCTCCTCCACCTTCTGTTTGAGGATGCCCCACAGATGCTCAAAAGGGTTTAGGTCTGGCGACATGCTTGGCCAGTCCATCACCTTTACCCTCAGATTCTTTAGCAAGGCAGTGGTTGTTTGGGGTCGTTATCATGTTGGAATACTGCCCTGCGGCTCAGTATCCAAAGGGATGGGATCATGCTCTGCTTCAGTATGTCACAGTACATGTTAGCATTCATGGTTCCCTCAATGGACTGTAGCTCCCCAGTGCCGGCAGCACTCATGCAGCCCCAGACCATGACACTCCCACCACCATGCTTGACTGTAGGAAGGACACACATGCATGACACCATCTGAACCAAAAACCTTTATCTTGGTCTCATCAGACCACAGGATGTGGTTCCAATAATCCATGTCCTTAGTCTGCTTGTCTTCAGCAAACTGTTTGCAGGCTTTTTTGTGCATCATATTTAGAAGAGGCTTCCTTCTGGGGTGACAGCCATGCAGAACAATCTGATGCAGTGTGCGGCGTATGGTTCGAGCACTGACAGGCTGACCCCCCACTCCTTCAACCTCTGCAGCAATGCTGGCAGCACTCATATGTCTATTTCCCAAAGACAACCTCTGGATATGACACTGAGCATGTGCACTCAACTTCTTTGGTCGACCATGGCGAGGCCTGTTCTGAGTGGAATCTGTCCTGTTAAACTGCTGTATGGTCTTGGCAATCTTTCAGGGTCTTGGCAATCTTCTTATAGCCTAGGCCATCTTTATGTAGAGCAACAATTCTTTTTTCAGATCCTCTGAGAGTTCTTTGCCATGAGATGCCATGTTGAACTTCCCGTGAGGGAGTGAGAGGGATAACACCAAATTTAACACACCTGCGCCCCATTCACACCTGAGACATTGTAACTAACACTAACAAGTCACATGACACCGGGGAGGGAAAATGGGTAATTGGGCCCTTTTTGGACATTTTCACTTAGGGTGTACTCACTTTTGTTGCCAGCAGTTTAGACATTAATGGCTGTGTGTTGAGTTATTTTGAGGGTACAGCAAATTTACACTGTTATATAAGCTGTACACTCATTATTTTACATTGTAGCAAAGTGTCATTTCTTCAGTGTTGTCACATGAAAAGATAAAATAAAATATTTACAAAAATGTGAGGGGTGTACTCACTTTTGTGAGATACTTTATGTATATATATATATATATACACACATATACATTGTGTTCTAAGTAATTTTCTAGCAAAAAATACGTTGATTTTTCCATGTAGGAGTGAGGTGTCAGAATTGGCCTGGATGGCAGGTACTTATCATAAAATTTGCCAATCAGCGTATCCCCTAACATAAAATAAGGGGCATGCTGATGGGCACATTTTATATTAAGCGGCATGCTGATGGACAAATTTTGTTGTGCCCATCATAGTGCCCCTTAACATAAAATGTGCCCATCAGCGTGCCCCTTAACAGAAAGTGTGCCCCTGTAAATATCACACCCCACATACCTTGAGGGCAGGAGCCAGCAGAGATAGCAAGCTGCGGGGTGTGGGAGCTGTTAGATAGCATACCTCAAGGCCAGCAAGTATTGAGAGCCAGGACCCGTGAGATAATGAGCAGCAGGGGGCGTGACGCATACGTGATGTCACACCTTAACTCGCGGCCTGACAGGAAGTGAGAGTTAGAAGCCCCGAGATAGTCAGCAGCAGGGGGCAGGGTGCAGACGCAATGTCATTGGTTGCTGGGTTGCTCACGGTCCCAGCAACCAATGACTGCTGAGCGGCAGGGATGTGGCACTACACTGGCGGCCTGACAGTCCGGACAGGAGCTTCGCTCAGTCTGTGTTTGGGCTTTGGACTGCCATTTAGTGATGGATGACATAGTGGACTCACATCTGTGCAATGTGGTTTGCTATTGCACAGGTGCATGGGTTTACATTGTATACAGTATGTGTTTTGATGTGCCATTTGGGAATCAATGGCAAGTAATATTTTTGTAGTGGATTTTAATGAATGTCACCACACAAAGTGTGGAGCCATCCACAGTGTTAGATACAGGTGCTACCTCTGAGCAGCACAGGGGAGAATTTACGTGGATATTTATCAGTCATAGGCGTGTGCACAGGGTGTGCAGGGTGTGCCTGGGCACACCCTAATCACCCTGTATGGTGCAGATTCCCCCTGTTTAGATCCCTAATATTTCACCAAAGACACCCAACAGGTCTCCTAAAAAAATTTAAAAATATTACAAAAAATAAAATTAAAATAAAAACTACTGATACCGTCCACTGCCCTTCTCAGATTGTTTTACGATTTACTTCTTGAGTGAAAGTTGCTCTGTGTCAATATAAAACATGACCCTGGCCACTTCTAAGGTCCGCATAATTTAAGTGAAAAACTTTTTGAAGTTCAGTGGTAGAGCTTATCTAAATCTAACCTAAATCTTTGAATACAGTTCTAGCCTATTACCCAAGATTGCAGGCACAAGAGTCACAAATACATGCAAAACTGCTACAATTTACCAAATAACAAGCATCCAAATTTGAACCATAATTATGTTGTAATTTTACATACCTTTCAACATTAGATGCTGGTATGCAGGGAGGACCTAGAAGAAAGAAAATATGCAGTGCGTCACAGCAAAAAAAGTGGGTGTGGCTAAATTGCATTGGATATTGCCTAAAAGAATACACACCACACTCGTATGCTGCAGTCCTTGTACCCCCAATATACTGTGTAGCCAAGTGCTTGGCTAAGAATGGAGAATGAGAGAAACACTGGCTGCAGCTGCTCTCTGTAGCTGCTGCCATGCAATGCTACACAGGTTAACAGCTATATTAGCAAGAGGAGGGAACTGCTGAGCAGGAAGTGTTCTATAGACTGAGTAAGGCAGCACTGCACTGTGGGAACTGTGTTCCAGAAGAGAGAGACTCTGCTGTAATCAAAAGCTTTTGAACTGCATTTTCCAGAGGGAGATTGTCAGGATGAGGGGAAAGAGCTGCTTTCATCAAGCTGTACATGACATATCTTTCTCTTGCTATGAGGGAGACCAGAGGGTTTACATTGCTGTCCAGTGTGCACTACCACTGCTGCTTATCGGCTGCATGAGCAGAATCCAGTGTGCTGAGTTTGGGAGCCCCGACTGCCACACAGTCACCTGGGTGCAGAGCAGTGGCGGCCGGTGTACTGAGGGCGCAGGGGCACCGCCGCCCCATCTATGCGTCCGGCCCCCTAATCTGCATGCAGGGGCGCCGCACGCATGGAGTTCAATGGGGCTTTTTTTTTTTTGCATCACCTGATTAGAGCCAGAGGCTCTAATAGGGCGATGCAAAGGGTGGACCCGGGGCGCAGAGCAGTGCGTCCCGAGCCCACCCATTGTGTGACAATAGCGAATTAAAATTCGCTATTGTCACACCGATCCTCCTCCTGGCCAATCAGGAAGCGCGTCCGATACGCGCTTCCTGATTGGCCGCAAGGCAAACCCCATGCCATTGGCCGAGGAGGAGGCGGGAGCGGAGGACTGGGGGAGACGCGCCGCTGGGACCAAGGAGAAGCCGACGCCGAGAGACTGATGAGAAGCCGCCCGCCGCCGCTGCTGCTCCAGGTAAGTAAGGGGGCACACACGCTGATCTCTGCATTGGGGGAATGTATGCTGGTCACTGCATTGAAGGGGGCACGCACGCTGATCTCTGCATTGGGGGCATGTATGCTGGTCACTGCATTGGGGGCATGTATGCTGGTCACTGCATTGGTGGCATGTATGCTGGTCACTGCATTGGGGGAATGTATGCTGGTCACTGCATTGGGGGAATGTATGCTGGTCACTGCATTGGGGGCATGTATGCTGGTCACTGCATTGGGGGAATGTATGCTGGTCACTGCATTGGGGGAATGTATGCTGGTCACTGCATTGGGGGAATGTATGCTGGTCACTGCATTGGGGGAATGTACGCTGGTCACTGCATTGAAAGAGGCATGTACGCTGGTCACTGCATTGAAGGGGGCATGTACACTGGTCATTGCATTAAAGTGGGCATGTACGCTGGTCACTGCATTGAAGGGGGCATGTACACTGATCACTGCATTGAAAGGGGGCATGTACGCTGGTCACTGCACTGAAAGGGGGCATGTACGCTGGTCACTGCATTGAAGGGGGCATGTACGCTGGTCACTGCATTGAAAGGGGGCACGCTTGTCACTGTGCATTGAAAGGGGGCACACTGGTCACTGTGCATTGAAAGGGGGCACGCTGGTCACTGTGCATTGAAAGGGGGCACGCTTGTCACTGTGCATTGAAAGGGGGCACGCTGGTCACTGTGCATTGAAGGGGGCATGTACGCTGGTCGCTGTGCATTGAAAGGGGGCACACTGGTCACTGTGCATTGAAAGGGGGCACGCTGGTCACTGTGCATTGAAAGGGGGCACGCTGGTCACTCTGCATTGAAAGGGGCACGCTGGTCACTGTGCATTGAAAGGGGGCACGCTGGTCACTCTGCATTGAAAGGGGGCACGCTGGTCTCTCTGCATTGAAAGGGGGCACGCTGGTCTCTCTGCATTGAAAGGGGGCACGCTGGTCTGTCTGCATTGAAAGGGGGCACACTATACCTTCATTACTGAAGGCCCCTTTTACACTTTTGCGACCTCAAAGTCACGCAATTTTTTACAGCGTTTGTTTGCCGCAAAGCAATGCATATTACATTTTTCTGTTTGCGCCCCCCCCCCCCAAAAAAAAAAAGTTAGAGCACCAGCCACCACTGGTGCAGAGCAAAGAGTGGACTAATCGATGTGTGTGACCGTATGGTGAGCTGCAATATCTCTGGGACTTGTGAGCTGCTGATGTGGAAATTTACTATCTGCTGCTAGAGAGACTGAGCCCTTTAGACACATATTCATTTAATTACACTATAGAGATTTTGTGTTGGTGTGTGGACCAGCACTACTCACTCTATATTTGATAAACTATGCAAAGCTGCACCATATTTTGCACTCTCTAGTAAATCAACCCCAATTTATAGAGTACAGTAGTCAGCATTATGTGTTATAGCGATGGCGCTGATGATCAGTGAAAGAAAAAAAATGTATAGCAATGATGGTCAGATGGTGGAAAAATGCCCGGTGTTGGTGGCTAGGGGAAAGAAAAATACCTTATATCTGAGTTCAGCTAGTGATAAAAAAGGCAAAAGAGGGTGGTCACTGGGAAGAAAAAATGCTTAGTGTTGATAGTTAGTTAATGGGACACAAAAATTCCCAGGGTTGTTGGTTAGTGAGAAGAACAAAAATGCTAGGCATTTGTGGTCAACAGAAAAAAAAGAAGAAAAAAAGCTTGGATCCGAAGGACGCTGGGATTTTGTTATATATTGGCTGGCGCTTTGATGCATGCGCAGACGAGGGACGCGGCGGCCATCTTGCTGGTGGGATACCCATACGATCTAAACGCTGAATGCTGACCACAAACATTTCAAATGTAAGCTGCTCTCCTTTTATTTCTCATTAAATATTTGAAATACTACACCATGAGGGGATCATCTTTTTATTTCCTGAGTGCTTGAAGGAGTTTTTTTGGGGGAACCCAATCTGGTCGCTATTGGGAGGAAGTGCATGGATGTGATCAGTCCTTCCCTGCCACAGACTTCACTACACTCTGGGCGTGTTTGACCCTGTGGGGTCTATCAAGTCGGTAAGAGTACCTTATGATTCTGCTTGGTGGTGGATTTTCCTGTTTGCACCCCTCCATCTCTACAGTTTATGTGGACTCCATTATTGCACTTGGGACTTGTTTTCTCTTTTTTGTCAGCATTGTTTGTGTATTTGGATTAGCGCGACACCATCTCCTACCTGTTATAATCCTAGGTCAGGTTTTTATGGTAAATACTGACGAAAGGATTCGTCAACTTGGGTCCTTAAGCACTAGAATAAAGGTGCAGACTGTGTGACATGGGTTTATTATGGCCACAGCAGCCAATTTATTAACCAAAGTATAAAGAACATCACAATAAAATAACAATAAGTACAAAATTCAACAATTAACTTCTAACAATGCCCAACAACAAGGGGTCTTTGGGTGTCCTTCAGGCACAATTTTAACTGTAATCGTCCATGTACCCAGCCGTGCCCCAACCGACTTGAAGACGTTATGGCATCACACATACTTCCAATTTCCCCCCCCCCCCCCCAAGGGACCTGACTGCTGGGAGAACCACCACTAACCAAATGGGGAGAGAGCCATACCCTAGATGGGCCCCACCATTAGGTAAAATGTAATTATTTATTGACCCCCCCAAAGACCCACTGACCCACCACAGGAGCTTGAGTGACACCTCATTCAAGGGATCCCTCCACACCTGCAGCGCCCTCAGCACCCCTTCCTGTAGGCCCAAAGCCCAGATATCTATGCCTTCCGCGTTTAGGTGGACACCATCGTCCCTTCAAAAGCGGACAGACTGATCCTCCAGCTTCAGGTGCAGAACCACTATGCACCTGAACCAGGACACAAACCTGGCAACTTCTCTGTTTAACTTAATTATTGCCTTGTTCAGGCGAACAACGGAGGGAGCAAAATGCCAAACCCTACTGGCCACAATATCTGACCACACAATGACGCATCCGGGCAATTCAAATGCAAATTGTCAAATTTGACATCCCGCACCAGGTCCCTGGTGGCACGAACCCCCAAATCATTACCCCTGACATGAAGCACCAAAACATCAGGGGGCCTTTCGACCCTAGAATAGTAATGAAATTCAGGAGGAGTAAGGCCCCACATCATACCTCAAATGCCCTGACCGTCCCCCAAAAAACACAGGAATCCCCCAAGATCCAGACAAGACCCGGAAGAATACCTGCAACTAAAAACAAAGAAACAGAGCCAAACAAAAATACACAAGGTAAAGAACAGCTTTACAACATTAGAGCAAATGAGGACAAACATAAATCCTGAAACACTCTGACTCCCACCTCAACCCACATCTGGCTGCCTCCAGTAGTCGCCCCCACCCGAAAAGATTGAGTATTGAACTGAGAAACCTCTCTGCCCTCCCCAGCCAAACAACAGCGGAAAATGGGCGGCACAGTGGTGTAGTGGTTAGCACTTTCACCTAGCAGCAAGAGGGTCGCTGGTTCGAATCCCAACCACAACACTACCTGCCTGGAGTTTGCATGTTCTCCCTGTGTCTGCGTGGGTTTCCTCCGGGTACTCCGGTTTCCTCCCACACTCCAAAGACATGCTGGTAGGTTAATTGGATCCTGTATAAAAAAATAAATAAATTGGCCCTACTGTGTATGTATGTGAGATAGGGACCTTAGATTGTAAGCTCCTTGAGGGCAGGGACTGATGTGAATGTGCAATGTATATGTAAAGCGCTGCGTAAATTGACAGCGCTATATAAGTACCTGAAATAAAATAAATAAAATGGACAAAAACTGAAAGCGCGATAAGGACGATCCATCCTTGTGCAGCAGAAATGGGCCTAGGGCTGCCCCCCTCAGCTCAACAAACCGCTGTACGGCAGTAACCGGGCAAACCACGTGCGGCAACACCCAAAACAACAACACTGTAAACCCTCTTCCCAACTGATCAGTTTTTGATTTCCCAATATGAAGCTGGACACTGTCACAAGTCACTGACACATCTGTGAATTGTAGCCCATCTACGCTGCACCTGTTCTTGCTCACCAACTTCCAAATCCAGAATTCCCCAAAAAAAGCTAATGCAAAAGCTGCGGTAAACAGCCTTACCTCTTAGGGAGAGGTGGAAACCCCAAGCAATCCCCCCACCGTTTTCTGAAGCAAATCATATGAGACCGGTATCAGGCTTCACCCTCCCACACCAAAATACCTTCATGGCCTGTCTCATCGTAAACTCTTTGGTCACATCCCTCAGGCCATGCACCTGGAAGAGGAAAGCTAGAGCGGCCAAAATCCTGTTAATTTTGGAAACCGACGTGCCTCTGGGAAATTTTGCCCCAATAAAATCTAACAAAGACAATTGATCCTGAGTGGAAAAACAACACCCAACTGAACTTACCAATGCAGACCACTCACCCCCAAACCTTCCAATAAGCTGACCATGTACTCTCACTCACAGAGCGACGTAACAGCTCCTCAGCTACTCCAACGCCAATCTCCACAGCTGTTTGGGACAGGGAATCCCGTGCTGCTCCGCTTCATGTGCCAGCTGCCAGAATCTGTCCCACTGGAAACAAGACAAAGAATCAAAAGTATTCAGCACACCTGGGACATGAGCAGCTTGCACAAAATGATTCAAACTTAAACACCACAAGACCAGGTGTCGCAGCAAGCGCACCACAGGTGGCAAAGATGCAGACAGGTTAGACACTACTTCCATTACCCCCATGTTGTCGCAGTGAAAACAAATCGGACAATCCTGTACCTTGGAGCCCCAGATTTTGACGGCTACCAGAATCGGAAAGAGCTCCAACAACACTAATTTACTCAAGAACCCTGTCACTCATCATTACTCGGGCCACGCTGCCACGCACCACGCCCCCTGACAAAAAACTCCAAGCCCAGAACTGCCTGAAGCGTCAGTATAAAGGTCAATCGCACAAGCTGACACATCCGGAGCCATCCACAAAGACCTACCATTGTAGGAGGCCAGAAGCTTTTCCCAAACTCCCAGATCGGCCTTGTGTTCTCGCGAGAGCCTGATGAAGTAATGCGGCAGTGTTGACCCGGAAGTAGTGGAGCTGAGCCGTCGACAGAAAATGCGCCCCATATGCATGATGCGACAGGCAAAATTAAGCCTACCCAATAAAGACTAAAATTGTTTAAGTCTGACCTTTTTTTCCGCCTTAACCTCGCCAACCTTCTGACGCAAATCCTCCAATTTGTCAAGCGGCAAGCGACATTCCATCATGCATGTGTCCAGGACAATACCCAAAAATTGTATAATCGCGGCAGGACCTTCCGTCTTGTCGGGCGCCAAAGGGATCCAGAACTGTCTTGCAATAGATTCCAACGTGTGTAACAATACAAAACAAACCGAGGAATCTGGGAGGCCAATACAAAGGAAATCATCAAAATAATGTATCAGTGTTTTTTCCCGCCCTGCCCATTCCACGAAAGTGCTAAAAACCACAAAATATGAACAGGCAATGGAACATCCCATCGGGAGACAGTGGTCAATAAAGAACCGCCCATCCCAAAATCAACCCAGCAAATATTGGCTCTCCGGATGTACCAGCAGCAGATGAAAAGCAGATTCAATATCCATCTTCGCCAACAACGATCCCCTGCTATAACGTTGCACCCAACTGACCACCGCATGTATAAGGCACCAAAATCAAGTCAGGAGAAATGGCATCATTCACTGAAGCTTCCTTCGGATTTGACAAACTATGAATCAGCCTGAA
This sequence comes from Pelophylax lessonae, assembly GCF_965119305.1. NCBI lineage: Eukaryota > Metazoa > Chordata > Amphibia > Anura > Ranidae > Pelophylax > Pelophylax lessonae. The sequence continues at coordinate 554,100,728 of NC_138769.1, read as the reverse complement.
TTTATTAGGTTCCTTTTTGGGTACCACCCACAAGGGAGACACGTGCAAAGACGGAATTGGCGGATGGTTGAATGGTCCAGCCATTCCCCCGAGCTCCACCTCTTTAGACAATTTGGCAGAAATAACCTGAGGAAAATGAAACGTTGATGTCAAATTCTTCGGCAGCGAAGATTGAGCCACTGATAAGGAACAAGGAATGTGAAAACCATAGGCAAAACCCTCGGCCAGGAAACTTTCCGCCCCCCCCCCCTCCGAGGGTACCGACCTAGATATGGTACCATCGCAGGAAGGTTTACCGGTGTCTTCCTTTTTTGAAGCAGACTCACCGGGCTGGAACATACCCGCACCTAAAGCATTTGGCGTAACCTTAGGAGCCCCCATCACTGGAGCATTCATGTCGGAAAGGACAAGACACGCCAAAACGGCATGACGCCTCGTTAAATTGCCAACAACAACCTTTTTTATGGATGGCCGACTGTCCAGTGGCACCTGAACCACCGCCCCCCCTTCAAGAAAGAGCTGTCCCATAGCCCTTACCTGTGCCATGAGCTTCATCCAAAGCCCAATGTTCTTATGATACCAGTGCAAACCAGACCGTAATGCCTTGCGCTGGCGAAACTGCTCATCACAACGAAGCCAAGCAGTACCCCCGTAAACTTTATAAGCTTACCCAATGGCATCCAGATAGCAGAAAAGTGGAGAACAATTCTCCAGGGCCTTTTTGCTGATACCGTTTCCCAGGATAGCAAAAGCATGCAGCCAAATAGAGAAAGTACAGGGTATAAGCCTCCAGCAACGCTTCTTCTCTTCTTCTTTCTTGCTCTTGTCAGCCTTCCCTTTTTCTATATTAAATTTCTCTAGGGGCAAGAGGGAGGATATTTCAACATATTCCCCCTTCCAAATTTTTTTTTAAACATCCTGCTTAAGATGGACCCCCAGTGGGCCCTCAAAGCACACATAATTTTCACACTTTGCCGAATCCACCAACCTTACCCTATCCTCCTCTAAATCCTTTGCCTTGGGGGGTTCTGACCCCCCCAGCCATCTCCATCTGTGGTGCAGAATCCACACTGGTAATGGAGGACGCAACCACCTCAGTCCCAAATGTTACCTCCCCGTTCCACCGTGAATCAGGCTCCACCGTGCCCCTCTCTGTAGTATTCGGAGTTGCCAAAGGAGGTGGGGGGGGAACCCCTATGTCTACACTACCAGATGTGGAAGCAGCAATGGCCCACGCGCCCGTAGGCCCCTGTGAGGGGGGCAGAAAGCCCAGCCAGATCACAACAGGCTAACAACTCCCGAAACCATGCAAAAAATGCAGCCAAAACTGGTACACCACCCGAGGTCCCGACAGCCAAATCCAAAGGAAATCGCACATCCGAGGGCTCCTGAAAGTCCAGCTGTCCCAATCCCCCAAAATTACCCCCACCCTCTTCTCTCCAGAATTAACCCCGGCACCCAGCAAATCAAAAACGGATAAAGAATGGGACCCACCGGGCTGCTGCCGCAAAGAACCACGACCAGCCGCACCGTCCAGATCCCAGCTGGCTCCGCAAGGCAGGGCGCCTCACCAATGATCCCCGTCCCCATCTTCACTGGTGACCTCACTGGATTCAGCTGACTATTCCTGCAGCGTTGGTACCGCCCGCTCCCTTAGGGGCGACAATCCTGGCCTACAGCTCCTCAGGGCGTCCTCATCTGCCCCAGCTGCATCTTGGAAGGCATCCAAACTGCAGGGTCCATCAACAACCCCAGCTGCAGAAGCAGTGCACTGTCCCTTTAAGGGGGTGGAACCCCTAGCCCTAGTCACAGGCTGCCATAAACTGGAAGGAACAGGCTGCAATGTCATAGAAGAAGCAGCAGAGGGTGCCTGAGCCCTCCTGCTGCTTGCAGGGCTCCTCTCTCCTCTGCAGACACAGAAAGAGCTGACAGCTCCGTATCCCCATGGCGGCAGGAAGGGGGCAAGCGATCCTTTCTCCAGGCTGCCAGCATCCTCTAGGACAGCCTTTTCACGGGGAGCAGCTAGGGGGCATGACGCCCACCACTGCCCACTTGGATCGTCTCCTACGCCGAGCCGACCCCCTGCTCGGCACCTCAGCAGTTGGGACAGCCACATGTTCCAGCAGTCTCAGGAAGGGGGAGGAGGCAAATCAGGAACCAAAGGACTTCTCCCCTGGCGAGTCCCGCCAGTGGTGAGGATTCCTCCCAGAGCCACAACCAGTGCTAGCGGCATGCCGCCCAGCAGCCGACCCTGGAGGGTCCCTAATGTGGCTCTTAAGTGGACACTGGACCAGAGGGGAAGGTGATGGGCTCAAGCACTCAGGAGGGTGAACGTTAGCACCTTTGGGAGCAGGTGGTGAAGTAACAGGTGAGGAACCTGCTCCCGACCCCCAGAATATCTGATAGCTGCTGCTGCAGCCATTGTGGACCCCGAACCTCAGCTGCGGCCTTGACCTGCCCCAGCAAGGCCTCCAACCCACTCATACTGTCCTTCTCTTCCAGCAGGCAGAAGCATCCGAAGTTCCTGAAGTTACCTCTTCTCCTGAATTCTTTGAACTAAACCCAAAACCACCTATTTGCATAGACCCTCACATCTGCTCCCTGCCCATCCAGCCTCTGCCTCCAATCAGGTAAGGAATACTCCGCTTCCAACCCTAGCTAGCTGACCCTTCCCTGACCCTGTTCCTCTTTAAGTTATGCCGCCCCTTCGTCCATTTTCTCCCCTGGGCCTCACTTTCTCACTGCTCCTGTTCTACACTTCCTTGCTGAACAACATAATAGTAAATACTTTACAACATGTATTAAAAATATATTACTGGATGTGTTGAGTTGAGTTGTGTTCCAGTAACAGTCACTGGAAAGGGTCTGAGTCACAGAGAGGTGGGAATTAGTAAATGAAAGGTTGATAAACATTACCGGTTTCCACCCATACATACAATCGGGCATTAATATGACAGCAGTGGCTACATCTGCAGTATACAAGAGATTCCCATTGCTCTCCAAGGGAATGAACAGAATAGTGTCACATGACTAATTATTTGCAGGCAGGGAAAGCGACTCAGTGACATGATTCTCCACATGTCACTCCTCTGAACAGATTGTTACAAGGCTGGCATTTATTGTGTCCATATGCAGCATCTCAGCCCTAAGTGATCTAAGTAACTGTTTACACTAATACAGTGCCCAAGGCAGTCTCAGAGGCTCCAGTAATTGGCACACACACAATGCCGACTGTATAATATGCCACTTGCGTGGGAAGGGAGAGAGAGGACATAGAGATTCAGTAATTAAGGAACTGTAAACTTAGATTGAGACGCACTGCTGCATTCATATTCAAATTTCTAAATGCTTGGATGTCTCCGATTTCTTTATTTTTGATGCTCTTGTGCCAAATGACTCCCAGGCTAGGCAGCGATGAAGTTAGCTGTCCATTATATAATGGTTTTCTGGGATTCACAGACACAAAGTGCACCGAGGTCTGCGTGTGGATGTTTAATTAGCCCATTGTTTTCAAAGGTTGAATCTAGAGTTCCCTTGATTGGATGACTTTGTGTGAACTAATGTGTTGAATAGCAGTAGGTTGCTGGGTCAACCCTAATTAGCTCAAAGTGCAGGAAGATCTGTATGTCTCAGCGGATCTACAGTCACCCTGCTGCACAGGCAAAGAGGTAAATGAGCTCAAATATTACCATCTAACTGCAGTTATTTATGATTGGTCAGTGAACAGTTCAAATTGCTAAACCTGAACACAGGCTTTTTGCAGCAGTACGGTAAACAACCTGATTGCTAAACAACCCCTGCCACACCTATACAGAGATGGTAACTTCTATGTCACCATACATATCTATGGACTATTGGGCTGGCCATACATGTTCAAAAATCTTGTACAATTTTCCTTTAGATTTAAAAAACATATAATATAAGGTCATAACAAAACAACTTTCAATTGTATCCAATTAAGCAGGCCCTTGCACTACATACAGTGAGGGAAACATTTTTTTTTTTTATTCCTTGCTGATTTTGTAAGTTTGCCCACTGACAAAGAAATGATCAGTCTAGAATTTTAATGGTAGGTTTATTTTAAACAACGGGAGACAGAATAACAGCAAAAATATCCAGAAAAACGCATTTAAAAAAAGTTATACATTTATTTGCATTCTAATGGCTGAAATAAGTATTTTATCCCCTATCAATCAGCAAGATTTCTGGCTCCCAGGTGTCTTCTATACAGGTAACAAGCTGAGATTAGGAGCACTCTCTTAGCCCACGTTTACATTGGTCCGATCTGACATGTCAAATCTCATGTCAAATCGGAGGCAATAGCACTGTCTGAATTGGTGCGACGCCGACTATGCGGCATTGCACCAATTTCCAAAAGTAGCTTCTGTACTACTTTTTGGGGCAATTTCCATAGACATATGTGCAGGAACCCGTACAGATGTCTGTGAAATCGCCCCAAAAGTCAGACTGTAATGCAGGCTTGAAATAATGCGAGTTCAGCTGAACTCGCACAATTTTAAAACAGCCTCAGTGTGAACCTGGGCTTAAAGGGAGTGCTCCTAATCACAGTTTGTTACCTGTAGAAAAGACACCTGTCCACAGAAGCATTTAATCAGATTCCAATCTCTCCACCAGGGCCAAGACCAAAGTGCTGTCCAAGGATGTCAGGAACAAGATTGTAGACCTACACAAGGCTTGAATGGGCTACAGGACAATCACCAAGCCGCTTGGTGAGAGGGTGACAACAGTGGTGTGAGTATTCGCAAATGGAAGAAACACAACATAACTGTCAATCTCCTTTGGTCTGGGGCTCCATGCAAGATCTCACCATGCAATGATCATGAGAATGGTGAGGAATCAGCTCAGAACTACACGGGAGAATCTTGTCAATTATTTCAAGGCAGCTGGAAAACAATTGGTAACACATTACACCGTGAAGGACTGAAATCCTGCAGTGCCCGCAAGCTCCCCCTGCTCAAAAAAGCACATCTACATGCCTGTCTGAAGTTTGCTAATGAACATCTGAATGATTCTGAGGAGAATTAGGTGAAAGTGTTGTGGTCAGATGAGACCAAAATTTAGCTCTTTGGCATCATCTCAACTCGCCGTGTTTGGAGGAGGAGGAATACAGCCTATGACTCCAAGAACGCCATATCCACTATCAAACACGGAGGTGGAAACATTATGCTTTGGGGTGTTTTTCTGCTAAGGGGATAGGAGAACTTTACCGCATCAAAGGGACAATGGACCATCAAATTTGGGTGAGAACCTCCTTCCCTCAGCCAGGGCATTGAAAATGGGTCATGGAAAAATATTCCAGCATGACAATGACTAGAGCTGCACGATTAATCGTTAAAAAATCGCAATCTCAGTTCACACCCCCCCCCCCCCCCTCACGATCTTAAAACGGTATGTCCTCGATTCTTACAGGGTCACTGCTCACTGACAGCTGTCAAGAGAAAAAAAAAAGAGCCTCCAGCAAATGTTTATCAACAATGTTAAGGCTGCTAGAGAACTATAAACACAATGCTTTACAATGTATCATTTCGTTCTTTTAGGCTCCGTTCACATGTAGGCGTTGGCGTTTTTCAGGCGTTTTACAGGCATTTTTGCAAGCGTTTGCAAGCGTTTTACAGGCGTTTTTTGGGGCGTTTTTAACAGGTGTTTTTGTGTAATGAGGTGACCAATGGAAAAGCAGAGTGTTTTTTTTACAACATTTGCAAAGGAACCTCCCAGGGACCTCCTCCTCTGCATTGGACCTCCCAGGGACCTCCTCTTCTGCATGATCTTTTTTTTTTATGGTTCTGGACATGCTACAGAGCTGAAACTTCACAGGTACACTTTTTAGACCCCCCAGACACTAAATCCAAAGAAATCTTTTTTTTTATTTTTTTTATTTTTTTTTTTATTTTTTCAATAATTGTCTCTCTATCAAAAACGACAATTTTTAAGAACTTTTTTTTTGCCTGATTCATAGTCCCTGGGGCATGATCCAGAACCCTATGCACTTTTTAGGGGCATTTATTGGGTTTTAGGGCTTCAAAATGGTGTTTTTTTATTCCATATATATATCTACATTACGGTCACCTTGGCATAGCAGAGTCAATTTACCCTAAACTACATTACGGTCACCTTGGCATGGAAGAGTTTGGTCACCCTGGCATAGTAGAGTCAGTTCACTGTAAACTACATTACGGTCACCCTGGTATGGCAGCAGGCTAAGTCAGTAAAGTTCATTACGGTCACCTTGTAATGGAAGAGTTTGGTCACCTTGGCATAGCAGAGTCAGTTCACCTAAACTTCGTTACGGTCACCTTGGCATGGAAGAGTTTGGTCACCCTGGCATAGCAGAGTCAGTTCACCTAAACTTCGTTACGGTCACCTTGGCATGGAAGAGTTTGGTCACCCTGGCATAGCAGAGTCAGTTCACCTAAACTTCGTTACGGTCACCTTGGCATGGAAGAGTTTGGTCACCCTGGCATAGCAGAGTCAGTTCACCTAAACTTCGTTACGGTCACCTTGGCATGGAAGAGTTTGGTCACCCTGGCATAGCAGAGTCAGTTCACCTAAACTTCGTTACGGTCACCTTGGCATGGAAGAGTTTGGTCACCCTGGCATAGTAGAGTCAGTTCACAGTCACCTTGAGTTCGGTCACCCTGGCATAGCAGAGTCAGTTCACCTAAACTACATTACGGTCACCTTGGCATGGAAGAGTTTGGTCACCCTGGCATAGTAGAGTCAGTTCACAGTCACCTTGAGTTCGGTCACCCTGGCATAGCAGAGTCAGTTCACCTAAACTACATTACGGTCACCCTGGTATGGCAGCAGGCTAAGTCAGTAAAGTTCATTACGGTCACCTTGGTATGGCAGGGTCTGGTCACCTAAACTGCCTAACTGCTGTTCTCCATGTTTCAGGAAAATGTGCTCACAGCAGAGGCATGCCAAGGGGGTGGAGACCTGGGTGGAGAGCTGGGTGGAGAGTTGTGCTGTTTGAGCTGATCAGGAGCAACTAAACGCTTGTAAAATGCCTGTGAAACGCTAAATATCACTTTACATTGAGGTCTATGGGACAAAACGCCTGTGATCTGCCCAAAAAGAAGCTCAAGTACTTTTTTGAGCGTTGGGCGTTTTCCTTAGGGCGTCAAAACGCTCAGATGTGAACAGGGGTCATTGCAATGAATGGGATTTGTCTTGTTGGGCGTTTTGAGAGCTGATCAGTGAGCAGAAAAACGCTCCAAAAACGCCCAAAAATGCCTACATGTGAACGGAGCCTTAGATCAAAGGAATGAACTTCCGTCTGTAAGTGAGGGCAGTTTAACCTCTTAAAGGCTAAGCCTTTTTCTGACACTTGTTGATTACAAGTTAAAATAAGTATTCTTTGCTAGAAAATGACTTAGAACCCCAAAACATTATATATATATATATATATATATATATATTTTTTTTTTTTAGCAGAGACTCTAGAGAATAAAATGGCAATCGTTGCAATCTTTTATGCCACACTTTATTTGTGTCAAAGTCTTTCCAATGCAGTTTTTTGGGGAAAAAAGAAAATGTAATGAATTAAAAAAAACTAACCAGTAAAGTTAGCCCAATTTTTTTGTAAAATGTAAAAGATGATGTTACGCTGAGAATCGTTAAGGGGGGTCTTGATCTTTATTCTAAGCAAAAGAATCTGATTCTTGTGTAGCACTTCCCCCTAGGGAGCTGCTGAGTGTGGATTCCCCTGGGTTACCCATAGCAACAGTCCGTAAAACGTATCACTTTAAGACTGTCCAGAGGGTTTGGTTTTTGTGTTTTATTTTAGAACTTGGATGGGAGAAGGGATGAGTGGGATACTCCAACTTTGAACTATGCACAATATAGAGGACAACTAGCTGCAGTGTATGTGGCAAGGCCGCTGCTTCACCTTTGCCACAAAAGTGAAGATAGCTAAATATGCTCCTATTAAAGTTACTCTTCAGAGTCTCAACTTGGCACCCCCTTTCTCACTTGCCTTGTGTGCTAGACCCTGTCCACTGACTCTCCTCTGGAGCGGTCCCCTTCCTGGGCAGACCCCTGGCAAGCTTCCCGGTACTCACAAACTGTTTTTCCCTGGGTCACTCTGCCTTCAGCTCCACTAGTTAGCATCCACCGGACTTCCTGGCTCAGCACCACACTCCTGGTCCACTAGGCCAACTGCCTGTGACCACTTTCCACACTGACAGGAGAAGAGACAGCAGTCACCCTCCTCCTGGGACCTGGCTTCCCACCCAAAGACGCCCTGTCACATGTGTCCCCGGCTTTTATGACCTATCCAAGGATGCACCACTGTTGTGCCCTCCCACTGAGACAGCCACAGAAGCCTGTGTCTCACTGGCTGGGTTTCCTCCACTGTCCAACAGGCTCCCCTGTTGGATACAGTGGGGACACTCCCTCAGACCAAGTGAATCACACATGGACACATGTAACAGGCAAAACTACTGATCAGGCTCCCCTGATAAGCAGATGGAGAAAACAATGCTTTTACCTAGCACCTACCTAGGAGGGTGCTACACTTATTTTATCCAGAATCATGCATCTCTAACAATGACCCAAAACACACAACCAAGGCAACGAAGGAGTGCCTCAAGAAGAAGCACATTAAGGTTCTGGAGTGGCCTAGCCAGTTTCCAAACCTTAATCCCATAGAAAATATGTGGAGGGAGCTGAAGGTTCAAGTTACCAAACGTCAGCCTGGAAACCTTATTGACTAAAGCCTTGTACACACGCAACGATTGTTGGCCGTGAATTTTCGGCCAACGTCCGATCGGCCGATTGTCGGCTTGTTAGTATGATGCTTCCGACAACCGACTGCGACTTTTCGGCCGAAAAAAATCTGGTGTGCATGCTATAAAATTTTTGTTGGCCGTCAACAGAACGGCCGATTGTTTGTCAGTCAGTACAGATTTCGGCAGACAAAAATCAGATGAGCAAGACTGGGCATGCTCAGAGAAGAAAAAACACACGGAAAGTAAACCAGCACATGACATCACTTCTGAAGTTGGTTGTTGTTGGCCGAAAAAAATTGTGTGCAGTCTAGAGCACATTTCAACCAACACAACAACACTGGACAAAAGACGGCCGATCGGTCGGCCAACAATCATTGCGTGTGTACGAGGCTTAAGGCCCCTTTCACACATACAGTCCGTTCAGTTCATCAGTTCAGTCACGTCAAATGTATCAGTTTTTCATCCGTTTTTCATCCATTTTTCATCCGTTTTTCGTCAATTGTCATCCGTTTTTCGTCAGTTGTTATCCGTTTTTCATCCGTTTTTCATCAGTTGTTATCCGTTTTTCATCCGTTTTTCATCCGTTGTCGTCCGTTTTTCATCCGTTGTCGTCCGTTGTTATCAGTTGACATCAGTTTTCATCCGTTGTCATCCATTGTCATCAGTTGACATCAGTTTTTCATCCGTTGTCATCCGTTTTTCGTCCGATCCGTTTTTTTGACGGATGAAAAATAGGGCATTCATCCATTCAAAAAAACGGACATTGACGGAAGTGGATGAAAATGGATGTTAACTGATGATCATCAGTCGTCATCCGTTTTTACATAGAGATGCATTGATGTCCGTTTTTCATCCGTCAGCGGATGGATGAAAAATGGACAAACGGACAGCATGTGTGAAAGGGGCCTTAGAGAGGATCTGTAAAGAGGAGTGGGACAAAATCCCTCCTGAGATGTGTGCAAACCAGGTGGCCAACAACAAGAAATGTCTGACCTCTGTGATTGCCAACAAGAGTTTTGCCACCAAGTACTAAGTCATGTTTTGCAAAGGGGTCAAATACTTATTCTACTCATTAAAATGCAAATCATTTTATCATTTTTTTTTAAATTTGTTTTTCTGGATATTTTTGTTATTCTGTCTCTCATTGTTAAAATAAACCTACCATTAAAATTATAGACTCATCATTTCTTTTTCATTGGGCAAACGTACTAAATCAGCAGGGGATTAAATACTTTTTCCCACTGTAGTTAAGTTTAAGGTAAATCTCAAGGAAAATTGTACAAGACAATTGAACTTACTGTATATGGCCAGCCTTAGACATGACTATCAGAATAGCAGAGACTCCAGACACTATTCTTAGGTGAATCAAACTATTGAGGGACTAATTTAACCACTTAAGGACTGGAAGATTTTGCTGCTTAATGACCAGGATTCGGCACTGCGTTAATTTAACGCACAATTGCGCGGTCGTGCGATGCCGTACCCAAATAAAATTGATGTCCTTTTTTTCCCACAAATAGAGCTTTCTTTTGGGGGTATTCGATCACCTGTGCAATTTTTATTTTTTGCGCTATAAACAAAAAAAAGAGCGACAATTTTGAAAAAAAAAAAAAAACAATATTTTTAACATTCTGCTATATAACATTCCCCAAAAAAAAATGTAAAAATCAACATTTTTTAACATTTTAGGCCAATTTGTTTTCTGCTACATATTTTTGGTTAAAAAAAATGCAATAAGCGTATTTTGATTGGTTTGCGCAAAAGTTATTGCGTCTATTAACTACAGGAAAAATTTATGTCACTTTTATTTATTTTTTTATTTTTTACTAGTAATGGCGGCGATCTGCGGTTTTTTTTGCGGGACTGCGACATTGCGGCGGACAGTTCGGACCCCTAACTGACATTTTTTACACTTTTGGGGGTACCAGTGACATTACTACAGTAATCAGTGCTAAAAATATGCACTGTTACTGTAATAATGCCATTGGCAGGGAAGGGGTTAATACTAATAGTGATCAAGGGGTTAAATGTAAGCCTAGGGTAGTGATTCTAACTGTGGGGGGTTGGGCTTGTGAGATCATCACAGATACACGTAATCCTATATAGCAGGATCACATAGCCTCTGTGATCACTTCAGGGAGAATGGCAGACGGCTGTGTTTACATCAGCCGTCCGTCCTTCTCTGTCAGTGGTGGAAGATCGCGAGTGGCCGGCAGCCATCGGAGCCGCCTGTCACACGCACTGGCTCCCCGGCTGACGAGCGGGGGTGGCGCGCGCTCGCCCCTTAGAGTCTCCTGAGCGAGCAACGTAGTACTACGTCGGTTTGCCCAGGAGCGGCTGCCTGCCGCAGTAATTCTGCGGTGGGCAGTCGTCAAGTGGTTAAAAAGCACTAAGCATTGGCATTCAGCTAAGGAGTTCAGTGTTAGCAGTTTTTGTTAGCGCCTACCGCAGATGGCGTCACCCTCAAACTACCTTCTCTGCAGCTGTAATAAAAAACTAGCCCTCCCTTATGTAAGCATTACTTCTTATATGCATGTTCCCCTGAGCTGGGATTCTCTGCATTATTAACTAACCTTTCCTGTGCTGAAAGTTACCAGTGTTAAAAAGCACCTCTTCTGTTTGAAGAACCCTTCAATGGTTATCTGCAGGGCCATAGACACTATTGTTCCTAAAGTAGGATGAATGTATGAATTAGTCTGCTAGAAGAGGTCACAAGGCTCTCTTTAGCTCTCATATCCCTTCTATCTTCTCTTACTCTGCATGCTCTTTATTGTGAAGTGTACATTTCAACTATATAGAGCTGTGTATAAATCAAGGTACATGCTACCAATATTGTTGGGGACAAAAGATAGGAACCTAACATTCATACGTGCCAAAGAGACCATGATCTTCAAATATTGCCTTGAGGGGTCTTAGGTACCCACAGAGGTCATATCATTACCCAGTCCAAGCAACATTACAACAATGAAATGTTAATCATCATCTTATCTCTAGGGCTTCTAAATCTGTGATTTTCAGCATATGTACAGTATATAATGTTATTTTTAAAGGAGAAGTATGGTCAAAGCCTTTTTGGCTGTACTCCTCCTATGGATCACAGGAGTGCAGTTCATTCTGTACTCCCATGACGTCACTGAACCGATCCAGGCGAGGGAAAGATCCCGACCATACCCAGATGCCTGGACTGGCACCTGGCTCAGCCTCCTAACGATCTGCTGGGAGCCTGAGCCAGCCCCTCCCGCCCCCTCCACAGTCCAGAATTCCAGTGAGTGCTGAAGTGGAGAGCAGAGAGCTGCTGAATGCTCAGAGCGGAGCGGGAGAACTGAGAGATCAGCAGTAATTGATCGCTCAGTTCTCACTGCAGAGATGCCGGGGGATCGATGCTGGATCCACCAAGGTGAGTATAAATGTTTGTTTCATTTAAATACCAAATTTTTCTTTAAAAAAAAAAAAAAAAAAAAAAAGACTACATTTTTGTACAAATATGCAAATGTTTTCCACTTTAACAATAAAATCCTCCTGTTGTATCTTTTACAATTCTTTGATTCTAAAATCTACAGTAGATTAAGCAAAATCCACTCTTCACCATGCTAGTTATAAACTGCTACTGGATATTCTTAAAAAAATATTTAACTTTTAGCAAAAAAACACTGCCTATGCAGATAAGGGACATCTGTATATTAAACCAAACTGTCCAGCTTTGACCAAAGTTGAATAATGCCTTGTTATAGGTGTAGGCCATTTAGGTACCTCATGAAGCCTGACTGGAAAACTCCTAGGAAATCGCTAAGGGATGCCTAGCTGCTACTGTTTACCTTCACTATCACAGGAGTGAGCTCTTTCTCTAATTCAACCCCCTTTACATGCGCTTTCACTCCCCTGATTCAGTAGCTCTGGGCCCAGAGTTTGAGAGCCCACTTCTGTGATGGTAAAGGTGAGCAGTAACCGCTAGGCATCTCGCAACATACTGTACTTAGAAACATCCTAGGACTTTTCCAGTCAGGCTTTTATGCGGTACATACCTCCCAACCTTTTGAGATGGGAATGAGGGACACCTATTAGCAAAAGTATGTAGGCATAGGACACACCCCCTTAAAGGAGAATTATACAAAAAAAATAAGTTAAACCCAAAAGTGCTTATTTACCACTTATATTCCTTTATACTGCTGTTTGGAATTTGGAAATGCAGCAATTTAGAAATTAGATGAAAGGTTTTGGAAACACTTTTTGAAAACTTTTGACAACTATATAGATAATACCAAAATAAGGGACAAATGAGGAGGAAAGAGGGACAGAGGGATTTTGTTCCAAATCAGGGAGAGTTCCTCGAAATCAGGGACAGTTGCGCTATGGTGGAGGTATGATCTACACCTACAGCAAGGGCATTATTCAATTTTGGACAAAGTTGCACAGTTTTATTTCTATCTGCAGCTGCCCCTTATCTGCATACTTTTTGATGATTTAGTGACAACAAAAGAAGAACTCTTCTCAGGGGAAAAGAAACAGGAGATGCCACTTTGTTTTACTATTAGCTTTTAGAAGATTGAGATTCCTAACAGGTGTGAGAAAAATGCATTCATCATCATTTGAGATTAATTTGGGAGTCTGAGCCCGGGTTCACATTATTGCCTTGTGGGACCCTACATGTAATTAACACAGGAATTGCAGGACATTACATGCATTGTCTCTGGAGTTGTATGGCTCAAATCACACTGCATTTGCACCATACTCGTGCAGGACCCATTTTTTGTCTGCACCAGAATCAGATGGCATGGGTGTCCATACCCATGCGATCCGATTCTGCAAATCGCACTGCGTTTTGTGAACTTATTGCAGGGTGTCCTTAACTCAACATACACTCCGCAATCAGTGCGCGATTTTGATGCGGTGCGGAATCCGCAGCAAATTCGTTGGTAATATAGTTACATAGTTAGTGAGGTTGAAAAAAGACATCAGTCCATCCAGTTCAACCTATTATATGTATGTGTGTTTGATGTTAACCGTACATTGTATACCCCTGTACATTGTGGTCTTTAAGATGACTGTCTAATACTTTTTTGAAACTATCGATACTCCCTGCTGATACCACTGCTTGTGGAAGAGAGTTCCACATCCCCACTGCTCTGACAGTGAAGAACCCCCTAGGTATTTTAAGGTTAAACCGTTTTTCCTCTAGTTTTAGTGAGTGGCCCGTGTCTTATTGTATTCCCTTTCTCTAAAAAGTTTGTTCCTTATGCTAGGATCACCAGTACAGTATTTGTACAATGATATCATATCCCCCCTCAAGTGTCTCTTCTCCAGAGAGAATAAGTTCAATGCTTGTAGTCTTTCCTCAAAGCTTAGATCCTCCATTCCCCTAATTATTTTTGTTGCCCTTCTCTGGGCTCTCTCCAGTACCAGCACATCCTTTCTGAGGACCAGTGCCCAGAACTGGACGGCATACTCCAGATGTGGCCGGACCAGAGTCTTGTAGAATGGGAGAATAATCTCTTTATTTCTGGAGTGAATCCCCTTTTTTATACATGACAGTATTCTATTGGTTTTGCTTGCAGCGGCCTGGCATTGCATGCAACTGCCAAGTCTGTTGTCCACTAGGACCCCCAGGTCCTTTTACATCTTAGATTCACCCAGAGGTTCCCCCCCTAGAGAGTAGCTTGTGTTCGTGTTTCTGACGCCCAAGTGTATTAACTTACATTTTTCAACATTAAACCTCATCTGCCATGTAGTTGCCCACCCCATTATTTTGTTCAGGTCTGCTTGTAAGGTTTTCACATCCTGCATAGAAGATATTGGCATGCTTAGTTTAGTATCATCCACAAATACCGAGATTGTACTAGATATCCCCTCCTCTAGATCATTTATGAATAAATTAAACAGGGTTGGTCCCAGGACAGATCCTTGGGGGACCCCACTTTCCACACCCGCCCAATCAGAGTACTCCCCATTTATCCCCACCCTCTGGACTCTCTCCTGGAGCCAGTTCTCTATACAGGTACTCACCCTATGGTCCTACCTTAGTTTGTACAGTAAGCGTTTGTGGGGAACTGTGTCAGATGCCTTTGCAAAGTCCACATACACCACATCCACAGACCTTCCTTTATCTAGATGGCAGCTCACTTCATCGTAGAAGGTTAATAGATTGGTCTGGCAAGAACGATTTTTAATGAATCCATGCTGATTACTACTGATAATAACTTTTTCATTACTAAAGTCTTGTATACAGTCCCTTAACACCCCCTCCAATAGCTTGCAGACTACTGATGTTAGGCTGACAAGTCTATAGTTACCCGGGATATATCTCGGCCCTTTTTTAAATATTGATACCACGTTGGCTTTTTACCAATCAGCTGGTACCATTCCCGTCTGTAGACTCTCCGTAGAGATCAAGAATAAAAGTCTGGGTATCACCTGGCTGAGTTCAAGAACCCTCGGGTGCAAGCCATCCGGATCCCGGTGATTTATTTATGTTAAGTTTCTCTAGTTTAGTTCTAAGTCTATCTTCTGTTAACCATGGGGGTATTTCCTGAGGCATATTATTTAGTTTAGCATTACAAGCTGGGTTAGTGTAGCCCCAATTATTTTGTGAAGACTGAAGAGAAGAAATTATTTAGCACTTTCGCCTTCTCACTGTCCTCTGTGGCTAGATTCCCTTCATCATCTTTTATGGGGTCAATGTGTTCTGGTCTCGCTTTCTTACTATTTATATACTTAAAGAATTTCTTGGGGCTTGTTTTACTCTCTTCCGCTATATGTCTCTCATGCACTATTTTAGCCGCCTTGATTTCGCCTTTACATTTCTTATTGCACTCTTTATACTGTTGGAATGCTGCCAATGACCCCTAAGCCTTGTATTTTTTGAATGCCTTTTCTTTGGTATTAATATGCCTTTTTATGTTGGAGTTTAGCCACCCAGGATTTGCTTTTGCTCTTTTAAATGTAATCCCTTTTGGAACGCACTGGCCAATCCCTTTGTTTAGTATGTTCTTGAAGCACTCCCATTTTAGCATCGCATCTAGTGTGAATCGAGGTTAAACTATATTGTATGCATATCTAGATATGTCCACACCACACAAGAGAGGAACATAAATGTAGAAAGGACTTGTTTTTATGTCCATGTGCCCAAGTACCTTGTTTAGAGGTAAGCAGATATTTGTTGAATGGTCACAAAGGGCAGCAGCAAAGGCTTGTTTAATGCTATCACATGCAGGTATATACTGTATATAGCCTGCAATAATAACTATAAATGCTCATGCACACAGGACATTTAAAAAATGCCAGCGCTGCTATCAGGAAAAAGCGGTGTTAAAAACGCACTTTTAGCCGTGTTTTTGAATAGCGCTTATACGTGTTTTTCAGCGTTAGCGTTTTCAGAGTTTTTACAGTAAAAAAAACACCTAAAAAAGCCAAATGGGGCTAAAAGCCTATTACAGCGTTTAGCAAAGTTTTTTGGCGTTTACATTGTTACAGCCAAATAGCCTCTGCTTCTGGACACACTGGCAGTCTTTTTTTTTTCTGCCCCTAAAGGCTTATGCCTCCAAACTCCACATAGGACACATAGGCTAACATAGAGGAGAGTTCAAAGGCAGTAAAAAAAAAATGCCAGATGCCCCTAAAAGCAGGTACATGAGCCCTTATAATCAATTGGAGTCATGAAACTAAAACGTGGTATTGTTTTGTGGGGCCAGTTCAGTACACGTATGTTAATAACTGCCCCAAAAACGTGCACCAAATTTTCTGTTGAAATAGTTAACATTTGCCATGTTTTCAAGCTCCATCCATTTAGCCCATTAATCTTAATGCAGGCCATTGTGATGCATGTGCCCAGGGTGTAATTATGAACGTCCTGACTGTGGCATGGGAAGAGCATAAACACTGAGTGTTATTTATTATTCATGAGCTCCTGCTGACTTCTGCTAACATTAGCGCACACCACATCCTCATCTCTCAGCAAGGACCTGGCCCTGCACTGCTGCCGCTCTCAGTCCATACCCTAAAAAAATGGACTGGCAGCTAAATGTCGCCAGCTCTTTTATCTTTTACATTCGCTCTCTTATTAAACGAGATAATTGCATTAACCATTTACATCCCGCCTATCAGTTCGACAATTCACATTTTCAGGATCTAACTATGGTTAGTGGGATAATGGGCTGCTCATCTAAAGGCCCGTACACATGATAAGAAAAAAAAAATTCATCTGACGAACGATCTGCCGATTTTTGGATCTTTAGTATGGTGCTTTCGACAGCCGAATACGAATTTTCAGGTGCCAAAAACTGAAGGCCATAACATTTTTATCGTACGTGAACACAAAGTCTGATTTTCATTTAATTAATACAGTTTTCATCCGAAAAAAAATCGTAAGAGCAAGACTACGCTCGGAAACTAAAGAACACATACAAAACAATTCAACACATGACATCAATTCTGAAGTAGAGAATTTTCGTATGGGAAAAAAAGACATATGGGAATGGGAAGACGTATTGGAATTTTCGTGTGAAAGTAACCTCTTCACTTTCCATATGAGACTAGCATACAACAAAAAATGAAAGAAAATTTGTCCGATAACCTGATCGTGTGTACGAGGCTTTATGATCAGAGAACACATTTCAAATTCCTAACTGCAAGAATTAGGATTCAGCAACCAACTTGAAATTAAATTATTAATTACTTCCACATTGATTTATTTTAAATCTCTTCCAAGGCAACATCTCCCAAATGGTGTCTTCCCACCTCCTTCAAAGCAATTTTAGACAAGACAGCACATAGAGATTCAATTAAAGTGTCCACCCACGATGACTATTTCACTTTAAGCAGATGGATTCATGCCATTACCCAATAGCATTTTATACATTTCACTCTGTTTTTTTTTTAAGTACTACCATTTTTTTAGAACACTACTAGTGAGATGTGGATTTTTTTACTACAGTAAATTAATTGCACCCACTGGAGCGATAATGCTACTGCACTGAATTCAGAGCAGTGTTGTCACTGGGCCAATTCTGACACTTCTCTCTTAAATGTAAAAATCTGTGTTGTTCTGCTAGAAAACTACTTAGAACCCCCAAAACATTATATATATAGATTTTTTTAGCAGAGGCCCTAGAGAATAAAATGGCGGTCGTTGCAATTTTTTTATGTCACACGGTATTTGTGCAGCAATTTTTCAAATGCAATTTTTTGGGAAAAAATACATTTTAATGAATTAAAAAAAAAAAACACATTATATAACCTGATTTTTTAGTAAAATATGAAAAATGCTGTTACGCCGAGCAAAGGGATACCCAACATGTCATGCTTTAAAATTGGGTTCGCTCGTCGAATGGCTTTAAACTATGGTACCAAAAAATCTCCATAGGCGACGCTTTAAAAAAGTTTTACAGGTTACCAGTTTAGAGTTACTGAGGAGGTCTAGTATTAGAATTATTGCTCTGGCTATACCGTTGACGGCAATACCTCACGTGTGGTGCGAACACCGTTTAACTATGTGGGCGTGACCTATGCATTCGCCACTGCGTGCGAGCATCGGGGAATGGAGGTGCTTTAAAAAAAAAAAAAATATTTTAAAGATTTATCTTATTACATTTTTTATTTTTACAAAAATAAAATGTAATTACTTTTATTGCGATCGCAAAAAGTGTAATCTTCCCTTGCAATAAAAATACAGCATGACAGGTCCTTTTTATGGAAAGGCCTGGGATCTATAAGACCCCACATCACTCCTCTTAAATGAAAAGCATTAGATCAAAAAAAAAATGTAATGCTTTAAAAAATGGCATTGTTTACAACAGACTGGAACCGGATGTGATGTCATGACATTGCTTCGGTCCTCCTAGACCATAGAGTTTAGCTGAGGCCATTTTTCCTCAGCTAATCTTTGGTGCCAGCCGCCGCAAACTGCCGGATCGGTTCCCTGGGATACTGATCATCTAGCGACCCCTCCCGCCGCTTCTAAAATTGATCCGGCAGATAATTAGCCGCTTGGATCACTTTTAGTGGTTAGAAAAATCGCTGGCTGAAAAAAACAATACCGGGGTTAGGTTATATTGCTGCAGCCATAACCACGATATTCCACTTCCAACCAAGGATGTCATTTTACCCCTAGTTGGGAAGTGGTTATTCACCAACTACCCATACCTAGTCCTACCCACTACTTTCTGAATTGACAGCTGTCTACTGCATTCTGCATTGACAGCACACATTAAGCAGGATTTGGCTCACTTAGGGGAACTAAAGGAGGTTTTATTTTTACTTTATAAGGCTTATTCATCACATGGTTACTATATTTGGGATCATGGCAAACATTTATTATATTGCAGCTTACCAATTCTTAGATGTGATGGCTGCATTAGTTCTATTTTTTAGGCCTTTTTTCCTCTATTTTCATTTAGTGATTTAGCCAGTAAGTCAATTGTTTTTCAAAAGACCATGCTCACCCCGAGTTTACAGTGATGAGATAAACCATTTACCACTGGCAGGGGTGCTTACAATGAGCAACCTTTATTATTTTATCAACTTATTGATGTAAAACCTTAAGGCCCTGTTTACACCTGAGCGATTTGCTGCTTTAAGCTTTTAGCTCTAAAACCCTCAACAAGCCAAATCCTATTCATTTAGGTGGCCCCTGTTCACATTTTAGCGTTCTGTCGCCTGAAGCAAAACGCCTGTCGCTCAAAAAAGTACATGAACTTCTTTTTGGCAGATTACAAGCGTTTTCTGCTCAAATAGCAGCTCTCCGCCCCTAATATCCGCTCCTACTCCTCACCCTAGTGCTTTCTATTGGCTAAACAAAAATACCCAAAGCTGTAAAACACTTTTAAAAAGCTGCAAAAACGCTTAAAAAAATGCCCCAAAAAAATGCCCAAAAAAAATACCAGTAAATCGCTACGCTCAGGTGTGAATGGAGCCTTATCCAAAAGGAAAAAGCTGTAACTGATTATAAAGTTTGATCTGGAGTTTGGCTTCAGTTTGTTAGTGTATTTATATCTGCTAATACATTTAACACTCCCCTCCCCCCTAGACGGAGAATGCTGCTGTATGTTGTGCCCCCTGTGCTTCTTCATCCAGAGTGGGGGTACTCTAATACAGAAGGTGTATTACTGGCCAGATCACCGGATATAAACAGAAGGGAAAAAAACTTAAAACAAGAATACCAAAGCAGCAATCACATCTAAGGATTAGTCGGATGCAATATATTACATTTTTAGTTTTGGGTTTAATATCACTTTAAATATGCTATTTGAATTCATTTACTTCTCCCGGGAAATTAACACAAAAAATATAAAAGTATTACAGTGAATCACATTGATTGACCTCATCATTACCATAAAACCAGTCTACACAAAGTAACATAAATTCCATCATACATTCACAGCTTTAATATTTCAAAGCGTTTGCAAATATAATATAATTTAAACCATTCCCATCATAAAACATGAAAAGCGGAGTGGTTTTGGTATGTATCGGAACCATATGGTGACTACAATTTTTCTCTACATAAAATATTTTTTTTTTTTTTTTCGATTTACAATGCAAAAAGATGCACTCACATATGGACATCTCGGATCGTGGCTAGTATCGCGCTGATTCTGCCCACGATCCCGAATCATTGCAAATCGTGGGACACCCGTGCGATTCCCGTGACTTACAATGGCACCCCAAACGCAGTGCAATTTTGCCGTGATTGTCGCCCGACTTCTTTTGGGCGACAGACGTCCCGCGATTCCATTTGCGCAATTTTATCGCGATTCGTCGGGCGACAATCGCAGCAAAACTATGCTGCATTTGGAGTGCCAGTAACGGCAATTGCATGGGCGTCCCACGATTTGCAATGATTTGGGATCCCGGGCTGAATCTCTGCAATTCTGCCCGCGATCCGAGACGCCCATATAAATAGAGCATAACTGATATTTAGAAACTCTTTAGCTGCTGGAATCCCTGAGACATATAAGTAGCCAGAAGGTGATTCAGACCACCAGACTAGTCACTCAAAGAAATTCCCGACTTTTCGCGCCGGTTCACATTGGTGCGATGCAGGAACCCTGCAAATCCACTGCAGGTTCCCTCATTGCACCCGACTCGCAGGCAGTTTACACTGCCATATGCGAACTGCTGGAAGTGTCACTACAAAGTTGAGGACACCCCCAGATTAGTTTGCATATCGCAGTGTGAACTTTCAATTCAGACAGGTATCAGATCGCATAGGTGTGAACACCCATGCAATCTGATTCTAGTATGGACCAAAAAAAGGGTCCTGCATGACTTTGGTCCGAATGTGATGCAAATTCAGCCATACAATCTGTATGGCTGAATTTGCAATGCACAGACATCGCATGTGATCTGCACAGCAGTGTGGTGCGAATCCAGTTCCAGTAATCCATGTCCTTAGTCTGCTTGTCTTCAGCAAACTGTTTGCGGGCTTTCTTGTGCATCATCTTAAGAAGAGGCTTCCTTCTGGGATGACAGCCATGCAGACCAATTTGATGCAGTGTGAGGCGTATAGTTTGAGCACTGATAGGCTGACCCCCCACCCCTTCAACCTCTGCAGCAATTCTGGCAGCACTCATATGTATATTTCCCAAAGACAACCTCTGGATATGACCCTGAGAACATGCACTGAACTTCTTTGGTCCACCATGATGAGGCCTGGTCTGAATGGAACCTGTCCTGTTAAACCACCGTATGGTCTTGGCCACCATGCTGCTGCTCAGTTTCAGGGTCTTGGCAATCTTCTTATAGCCTAGGCCATCTTTATGTAGAGCAACAATTCTTTTTTTCAGATCCTCAGAGAGTTCTTTGCCATGAGGTGCCATGTTGAACTTCCAGTGACCAGTATGAGAGAGTGAGAGAGATAACACCAAAGTTAACACTCCTGCTCCCCATTCACACCTGAGACCTTGTAACACTAACGAGTCACATGACACCGGGGAAGGAAAATGACTAATTGGGCCCCATTTGGACATTTTAATTTAGGGGTTGTAAGGGGTTGGCTCGGTAGCGGGTGTGGGTGACCCCCTGGATGGGTTCGCTACACAGAGAGACAGCCGAGGAGTGGTTGAAAACAACGGTCTATGGTTTATTCTTCCAATTTGCTGGAAACAAGTGCAAGCATCCAAACAGCATAAATAAAAAAAAACATAAAATAAACCCTGGCCACTTGGGGCGTCTACCTTCACAACACAGGAACCTACCTATGAAGTCTGTCCCAACCTACTGCTGCGCAGACACTGCTGGTCATACAGCAGAAAACCAATAGTCTATTTGTTTTTCTTTTCACACAGAAAAAGTCCACACCACCTCACCTTCAGAAGTCTTTCTCAGCTCACTGCTCTCCTTAACGCACAAAGCCTCAGGATGCAGCAATCAGTAGTCATCCTCTGGATAACTTATAGAGGCATTAATTGCCTCATTCTGAATAGCTGAAGCTTTCCAACGTCCTTAAACCTTTCTGGCTACCTCCGCAGCCAACACCTGATAGTAATTGGTGAATTGTCTAAACAAGGCAGAAATGTATCTCCTGTCTGTGACAACACCCACAGATTTACCTGACTTCCTGTCACAGGGTGTACACACTTTTTTGCCAGAGGTTTATACATTAATGGCTGTGTTGAGTTATTTTGAGGGGACAGCAAATTTACACTGTTATACAAGCTGTACACTCAGTACTTTACATTGTAGCAAAGTGTAATTTCTTCAGTGTTGTCACATGAAAAGATATAATAAAATATTTACAAAAATGTGAGGGGTGTACTCACTTTTGTAAGATACTGTATGTTTTGCCTTTCATTTCTATTTTAAACTGAATGAGCTGTTTTACAAGATGAGGGTTTATAATCACTTTAAATTTGTATCAAATTAGGCAGCAAGCCTTTACTCTTTGAGCATAAGTTCACTTTAGTTTTTGTCACTCAAACAAGGCTACTTTAATTTTTTTACATAGAGGATCATGTATTACCAATGCAACCACTAATCACCAGTGCACTAACACACCAGCACATGCACATATTGCATAGTATTTAGTAGACTTTCTCCAAACCTTCGGGTCCTTTCAGATGGGCGGTCCAATCAGGTCCTCATGTCAATTTTTCAGGTGGACCTGATCGGCCCCTTCATTCACCACTGTGGAGCGGCAGATGTCAGTGGTGACATTCCGCTGACACCCGCCGCTATCGGATCCTGTCCGTCAAATCCAAACGGATGGTGACCCTATTTTCCATCCATCTGGAGTATCAGAGAGGATCAGACAGAAGGTCCATTTCACCCAATTTTTCTGTAGGGGAGAGCAGGATGCCGTCTGCTCAGCGGAAATCAGAGGAGCAATCCCCCGCTGAGCAAAGTGGAGTCCGCCGAGCGGACCACCCATGTAAAATGACCCTTTCTTATTTCAGGAAACAACACCGATTCCCTATAAAGTTTCCAATCTAGATGCAAAAGTATCCACTGAGATACAGATAATTCAAAGGCAGAGGATTACTCTGTTTGGCATGTGTTCCAGGATAGCATGGGAATTCCAGTGACAGATCTCAGAGGTAAGTAAAGGACCAGAGAGGCTTATTAAAGTGTAACGTAAGGCAAACCTTTTTATTACCTTTTTGATATAGTGAAGAAGGATGAGAACACCTGTCAATTTTTATTGCCATATGTGCCCCTATTAGGAAGATTCACCCTTTCTCTTTGCCCTGTTTACCATTATCATTGAAAGTAAAGGAATATGCTAAATTTTGGGTTGACATCAGAACAGTAATAGAGGGGAAATCTTCCAATGGGGACACTAGTTCTGGCATTCCTCCCAACTTTTTGAGATAGGAACGAGGAACATGTATTAGCAAAAGTATGTTGGCATAGAACTACCCCCTGCCATGCCCCCTTAAAGGAGAATTTTACAAAAAATAGTTTACTTAGGCCCACAAGTGTTGTTTTATCATTACTATTCCTTTATATGGGATTTTGAAATTTACAAATTCAGCAATTTAGAGTTTGGCTGAAAGGTTTAGCACTGCAAAACACTTTTTGAAACACTTTTTGAAAGATAAAGAGTGCATATTATATTATATTTCTATTTAGATCAGACCAAACAAAATGAGGGACAAATAAGGGACTGAGGTACTTTTTTCCAAAACAGAGACAGTCCCTCGAAATCAGAGACAGTTGTAAGCTATGGTTCTGGCGACAACGGTAACACTCCAAGATTCCTTCACTTTAGATGGATTTCCTCTCACTTCCTGTTCTAACTATGGGAAAGGAAGTAAAGTGAAATCTTCCCTATGGGGCATAGAAGGCAGAAAAAAAAAACTGCCAGGGATTATAACCCTTTTTTACACTATCCAAAATGAAAAAAGTTTTGCCTTTAGCTACATTTTAACCGCTTCCCATCCAGCCTATACTCAAATGACAGCCGGAAGGGTGCTTTCCTATCCAGAATGGACATCATATGACGTCCTGTCAAAAAGCACTGATCGCACAGTTGCGAGGCCGGGCGGTGGCATGATCTGTCAACAGCCATGTCCAGGGGACACAGCCAATAAATGATCAGAGTATCTGCACACTACCAATCAGGGCCATCTTACTGCATGGGCACACTGGGCAGTTGCCCAGGGGCCCTACCTGTATAGAAAGAAAAGCGGCACTTCCAGTAGTAGGAAAATGATTTATTGCAAAATAATAATAAAATTATTGCTTAATCATCAGCAATGATTAAGAACATGGTGTGAAACGCGTCTGCTGATCCAGTTTGTCCTGTATGCTTTGATGTTGGACCTTTGATTTTGCAATAAATCGTTTTCCTACTACTGGAAGTGCCGCTTTTCTTTCTATACATGGACTTTCAAGGTTGCGGACCT
This sequence comes from Pelophylax lessonae, assembly GCF_965119305.1. Classification (NCBI taxonomy): domain Eukaryota; kingdom Metazoa; phylum Chordata; class Amphibia; order Anura; family Ranidae; genus Pelophylax; species Pelophylax lessonae. The sequence continues at coordinate 554,076,142 of NC_138769.1, read as the reverse complement.
TAGGCGAGCACTCAGTAATTTAGGATTACTGCCTAGTAATTTAGGAGTACAGCCTACCCTGGATCCTTTGTTCAGCTGACAGCCTTTGAGCTGTGATTTTTGTCTCTTTCCTGCCCTCAGGGGCCCTACCTGCCTAGCAACCCAGCCTCAGCCAAGCATTAGTCCCAACTCCCATGTGCATCCCGCCGTTGAATTGAACAGGTATCAACAGACATCCCAAGTCTCCCGCGAAGTGCGGAAGTCTCCCACAAGCGGGCTGCAGCTCCCTGACACCCGCAAGTGAAGCGCAATATTCCAGCTGTCTGTTTCAGCTGTCAGAACAGAACCGATGCTTCCTGTATAGTTCCAGCTCCGTCCTGTCACAGGCGGAGTGATATTGAATGCACTCCGCCTGTGAGGAAACGGAGAGATACAGGAAGCATTGGCTCTGCATGCTTCCTCCAGCACCACTCTTCACACTCCCCGCCAGCATTTCCCGCCAGCAGCACCCACAGCAGTAACTACCAGCAGTACCAGCCAGCAGGACCCACAGCAGTACCCGCCAGCAGTACCCACCAGCAGTATCCACAACCAGTACCCACCAGCAGTACCCACCAGCAGTACTCAACAGCAGTACCAGCCAGCAGCACCCACCAGCAGTACTAGCCAGCAGTAACCACCAGCAGTAAGTCACATGTGCTAGGGGTGCAACTAGCCCCCAGCACATAATTGTAAATATCCTAGCATGTGCAGTGTTTCTGACTCCATCCACCATGACCACTTCAAATCACTGAAGTGGTCATGGTGGATAGAGTGTTCCTTTAACATCTTTCAGAAGAAGTAAACCTCTGTATACTGATTGCATTTCATTTGTTCATCCTCTAGTTGTGGGGTTAAATTGGTGGGTAGGGGGGGCGCGGAGTGTCACCTCCCTGAAATTAGTTTTGCAGGTTGGGATGTCTGTGGCAAGCGCCTGTCGGCCCTGCGCTGCTGTCAGGCCACTTGGGCCATGGAGGGGGAGCCCACAACTGCAGGAATGCCTGTCCGCCTCCACGGAAACAGGCACACACAGGACAGTCGAGTCTGACTACCGTCCTTGTGTGTGTTCACCGGACCCAACCGCCGAACTTGGAAGCTGTCATTAGCCTGGCACTGCTGTCAGGCTAATCGGGCAATGGAGAGGTGTTTACAGCAGCCGGAGCGCCTGCCTGCTTCCAAGGTCCGCCAGGCGACAGGCACACACCAGGACAGCCACAGCACAAGCCGCAAGGGTGAGGGCACTGCTGTAGAAGCCTAAAGTGGAAGTCAGCGTGGCAAAAAGGAAAGAAAGACAGAAAGTGCTAACTTTTTTTACGTGCAGAAATTAATATTGTCTTTGTATGTTCAGAAAGCCAAAACATCTGCATGTCACTTTCATTTTGTATACAATTGATGCCCAAATTAATAGATATCAGCGAATTTTTGTTTTTTTTAGCTTTTTTTAAAATGATTTATAATTTTTTAAAAAAATTATTATTTTTTAGCCCTTTTTTAAAATTATGTAGTATTTATTAATTTATTATTTTTTTTGTTTGCCTTTTTAAAATGATTTATTATTTATTAATTTAATGTTTAAGCACTGATTTTGTTGGAGGTACCAATACATATAGTATAGCCTTATTGATTATTTGCATTTTTATTCTCGTGGGTGATTGTGTTGGCAGGGCCCCAGTGCACTGCATTGACCACCGTGACGAATCACAGGGTTTTTCAACCAAGGTATCAGATAAGTTCCCACTGACACCACTGATCTTTTTAGCAATCCGTAAGAGGGTAATTCTTCCAAATAGCCACAAGTGTAAGGAGCATTCCTCCCACTGACCATCACACTAATGTATCATGAGTGGTAGGTATAGCAATTTTTAGCAGGGGTTCCCTGAGACCGGAAAGTTATTTCAAGGGTTCCCATGTGTTCAAAAGATTGAGAAAGGCTGGTGTAAAAGGAACATCTGCCTGAAGCAACCATCAAAGTTCAAACCTTAAACTTCCAACATGAACTATGAAGCTTAAAGCTGGAATCTTACTGATCACCATCTTTTCTGATATTTCCTTTTCTGCTTTTCCTGTCAGTTGTGTTCCATACAAGGAATGCATGAAATTCTCTTTGTTGGATAGAATTATCTTTTCATGTGAGATATTATGAGCACACTTCTGTGTCCTGCGGAGCTGTGTCTAATAATCAAGTGCGTGTTAGCAGAAAAACTATTACAAATGTTAGCTTTGTTTGCATTGTACTAGGCTATAATCATTCAGCAACACTTCTCTTGTTCATGCTAACTAAGGATTAACCAGCACTATAAATATTTATCTGCTACCGTTATAAGAATATCCTTAATATCTTGTGTCTTTACTGTCCTGATCTACTCGATAAGCATGAATTTCTCCTTTCATCAAATGCTAATCATTAAATCAACTAATTTATAATCAAGACAGGTTATAATAAGGGCTTTGACGCTCTTTTAAACCTCAAAATTACTATGCCAAACAGCAAAGGGATGGTATCATTGCCCCATTACTGATGGTGGGTTATACAACACATTAATAAAGAATTCATGTGGAACTGTGCAATGCTGTGCCTGGTTCCTGCAACCCATGTAGCCATTAGGGATACATATGGATTCACACTTCACCTCCAAAAGATTTAACCCCCTTCATGACCAGGCCATTTTTGGCGATACTGCACTGCGTTACATTTACTGACAATTGCGCGTTTGTGCGACGCTGTACCCAAATAGAATTGATGTCCTTATTTTACCACAAAAATTTCTTTTGGTGGTATTTGATCACTCCTGCATGTTTTTTTATTATGCGCTATAAACAAAAACAGACAGACAATTTTGGGGAAAAAAAAGCTATATTTTTTCTTTCTGCTATAAAACATATCCAATAAAACATGTAAAAATCTCTCTTTTTTTTTTTTTTTTTTTTTTATAAATTTAGGCCAATATGTCTTCTGCTACAAATGTTTGGTAAAAAAAAAACCCAATAGGCGTATATGGATTGGTTTGCGCAAAAATTATATCGTTTACAAACTATGGGATATTTTTATGGAAATTGTTTTATTTATTTATTTTTACTAGTAATGGAGGCGATTTGCGACTTATAGGACTGTGATATTGCGGTGGACAGTCGGGACACTAACTGACACTTTTTGGGGACCAGTTTTAAGTGAAAAAAAATATGCAGTGTCACTGTACTATGACACTGGCAGGGAAGGGGTTAACATCCAGGGAGATCAAAGGGTTCAATGTGTTCCTAGCATGTGCTTTACTAAAGTGTGGGGGATGCCTGTACTAGGGAAAGGCAGAGATCCGCGTCCCTGCTTATCAGGAACACAGGATCAATGTCTTCCCCGCTGGCCGAGTCTGCCTTGTTTACACAGGAATATTCGGCAGATGTTGGCGGACATCGAGTCCGTGGTACCCCCTGATTGGCTTCCGCTGTGAATAATCAGAGCAGGAGCAGGCTGCCGGCGGCATGCCTGCATGCACCCAGCTCTAAAGTGCTGGATCACAAACTAGGTACACGATCTAGCACAGGAGAGCCGCCTTGCCGCCCTATATATATATATATATATATATATATATATATATATATTTACAGTATATGGCCAGCAAGCGGTTAAAATTAATAATTGTATTTTTACATGCAATTAGCATAAGTATCTGAATCTAAATGGTCCTAAAAACCAGTAATGTTTTACCTTAATGCATTCCCTGCATTAAGATAAAATATGTCTCAGTATTTGTATCACCCCTTCACCACCCTAAATACTTACCCGATTCTTCATTCGATCCATCGCTGTGCCCATCTGTAGCGGCTCTCTCCTCTCTCTGCATTCACAGGACAGAGTTGCAAAAGCAGGAGCCATTGGCTCTTTCTGCTGTCAATCAAATCCTGTGAGCAGAGAGTGGGGGGCAGGGTCGAGCTGTACTCAGTGTGTGCCTACATAGCAACCTGCCTACATAGCAACCTGCCTAACCACTCACTAACTATATGATTCAAGAACATACTCCTGATAGAAGATAGGAGAGAGGAAGGGATCTAAGGAGATGTTCCCAGAAGACCACAATTTGAACACAGAAAGAGGACCTATCTGTCCCACAAAGACCCAAGACTTTAGCTGGTCATACATGGATCGAAATTCAGCCATTTGAGCAGGGACCAGCCGAATTTTAAACCATGCATGGGCATGCTGGTTGTATAGAAGTCGATCATCAGAAAGACTTCTGAACAACCAGCCTGTCTTACAAACCCCAGCAGATGGTGTTGAAGGCCACAGGTGGTGGAAAGTGACCAATCAGTTTAGGGGGGCAATGGAAAAAAAACAGGGACCAGATGATCCATGTGGCGCTTCAGAAGCAGCAGCAGGATGGAGCTTCCAATAGGCTTAATGGAGGTTGGAAGAGAATGGAGCATGTGCATGCTTCACTCCACCAACTAAAAACGCAAGAGCTCAAGTTCATCATCTTTAACCCTTACGGTTGTGAAACCAGTGAAAAAGTGTATAACTGTAAGCAGCGCTTACCCCGGAATGACTGCTGGGAATTGACCCAGACAAAGTTCTTCCAAGCACCTCAGCAAATATAGGCTTAGTTAAGGGGATGTCTTTTTTTTTTTTTTTGAAAACTAGAACAGTATAGAATACTCCAAAATGTCTGGAGAAATTAGCAGGAGGAGGAGGGAATGACCAGCTTATCTGGAACTCTATTTAGGCAGTCCCAGTCCTTGCAGCAACCTTTGGTCATTACATTTCCAAATACATGCACACCTGGGATCCATAATCAAATTCTTACTCGCAAAGCCTAAGGACAACCAGCCTGCCTCCTTGCAGCACTCTCCAGTGAGGAAGAAATGTGTCTGTCTCCAATGGTAATACCCTCCAGCAAATATCTCTAATTTAGATTTTCTTCAGGTCCTCAAGCATGCATATGCTGAGGTTTAAACACCAACTCCGTGTGCATTCCAGGGGCAGCAGCCCTAGGACAAGAACACTCTAAGCAAGTGTCCCAAACATTGATCTTCTTCATCAGTCATGTTATGGGTTCCCCTCCCAGGGACTGGGTGAAATTAGTTACATATTTAGAACTCCAGTGGTTCGCCCTTCTGCTATATTTTCTGGAAGCTTCTTCCAGAGAAAGATAGGAGTAATCAGCCACTGAACATAAGGAAACCTGATCAGACAAAAAAACAGATCACCGCTCTACTAAGTACTGCAGAGCCAAAAACAAAATTTCACCTAACTACAGCAGGGCACTACATGTACACCAGTTAGTTAGTGCCCAACGCTTCAGCCCGACCAGACTTACTCACAATGGAAGTCTTCTGAAACACTCTGAACCCCGAAAATGTGCTGCAGCTATCACAATACACAAAGGTCTGGTAAGTGCCACAATGCTGAGCCCAGTGGCCAAGAATCACATTTCAGTTTAGCTCTGCAGTTTTCGAGTTTCTTGGGATCCAGGTACAGCCTCCAAGACCAGCTCAAGCAGTGACACAGGTTTGCAAGGCGGTAATAGGCCTGAATACCCGTCTGTCTGATCCATCTGGAAATGGTCGCACAGGAAAGGAAGCGGACAACCCTTTCCGAGGCCCATCCATGAGCATAAATATTGAGTCTGACTTTCTAAAAGACTCCGTAACTGTAAGGTACACCCTAATTGCCCAGACCACATCCAAGGCACGCAAGGCAATTTCTTTCAGATGTTTTGGCCTGGGACACAGGGGAGCCAACACAATGTGAAGGCAACACAATTAAAATGAAAAGAGACAACATTTGGGAGGAACGACAGACAGGGGTGAAGAACCACCTTATCTCTGTGAATCACCAAGGTGAATGAAAGGATAACACCACCAGTTCCGACACCGTGCGCAGAGGTGATAGCCATCAAAAAGCCACCTTCTGAGACAGCGTAAGCAAGGGAAACTCCTGAACATTCTCAAAGGGAGGCTTCTGGAGGACCGAAAGCACCAAAATAAGGTCCCAAGGTGGCAACGGAGACCGCACTGGAGGAACCAAATGTCAAACACCCTGAAGAAAGGTACGCACCAGGGAGTGTGTGGCGATAGATCTTTGGAAGAAGACCGCCAAAGCCGACATCTGGCCCTTGATGGTACTCCAGGTCAATTTCTGTTCAACCCACCCGTTGAAGGAAGTTTAATATCCGAGCCACCGAGAAGGAGCGAGGATGAACCACAAGAGTCTCACACCACGCAATGTACGTCCTCCATGTACAAGGGTAGATCTTCCTAGAAGTAGATTTCCTAGCTTTTAACTACGTTGGAATCAATGGCTCAGATAAACCTCTATCCATCAACATCTGGCGTTTAACAGCCAAGCCGTCAAAGCCAGCGGCTGTAAAGCAGGATGGAAGATTGGTCCTTGGGGCAGCAGATCCTCCCTGAGAGGAAGCTTCCAAGGAACGTCAGCGAACAGCTGCACCAGATCAGTGTACCAAGCCCAGCAAAGCCAGTCCAGAATCACTAAGATGACCGGAATCCCTTCTGCCTCGATCCTGCATAGAAGTCTTGGCAGAAACTTGAGAGGAGGGACACCGTAAATCACATGATACCGACCCCACGGGCCACCAGCGAGTCTGTGGCATCTGCCAGAGGTTCCCATGACTGAGCCACAAACCTCTGCACCTTTCTGTTTAGCCGATATGCCAACAGATCCACCTTGGGGATGCCCCACTCCGGATGAAGGGACCACTCCCCTTGGTCCAATGCCTGCCGACTGAGGTAATCCGCCTGACAGTTTTCCACCCCGGGAATGTGTACAGCGGAGAGGGCTAGAACGAACCATTCTGCCCACCTTAGAATGCCGGCAACCTCCAGAGCCACCAGGACAAATTTTGTGCCCGCTTGGTGATTGACATAAGCCACGGCTGTGGCATTGTCCAATTGAATGCGCACTGGACATCCCTGAAGACGATCTGTCCAGGCATAGTCTGATTGCTTGGAGTTCAGAGATGTATAGTAACGAAGTAGAACTACTTAAGTACTGTACTTAAGTACCGAAATGCGGTATCTGTACTTTCCTAGAGTAGAATTTTTTTCTCCTACTTCTACTTTTACTTCACTACATTTTTTCGATGATTTCGATACTTCTACTCAAGTATTTTTTTTTTGTGCTGCATAGTTACTCGTTACTTTTAAAAAAATTACCACTGCCAGAACAGTAGATGGCAGGTTGCATAAAGCTCAAAAAAAATGTGTATAATGTCATTTGTAAATCAGCGCATACGAAAATAAAGGCTGTGTATAATAAAAGCTGCTATACCAAATCTTTCCAATAAAAAGAAAATATGAAACAAAAAAATAAATGGTGCTACAGCGCTTAAAGTGCATCAAGAAACTACTAACAAACACAGGTTAATCATTTGATTAAATCATTTGAAATAATAAAAACAATATGATGTTCAAACCTTTGACTTATTTCTTTAATAACTACATAACACAGTACTTGTACTTTTACTTTCAGTACTTGAGTAGAAATTTTTTTTCAAAACTACTGGTACTTTTTACTTTTAGTACTTAAGTAGCAATTTTTTTGAAAAAACTACTTGCAATACTTAAGTAAAAAAAATGTTGAATACTTTAGTACTTCTACTTAAGTAACTTTTTCTGCGAGCACTTCCACTTCTACTCAAGTAATTTTTTGATCGAGCACTTGTACTTTTACTCAAGTAGAAATTTAGAGTACTTTATACAAGTCTGTTGGAGTTCCAAGACATTGATCGGTAGTCTGGACTCTTCCAGTGTGCAGATCCCGAGCAGAATTTTTGCAGAGGATGCCTCCCCAGCCAGACAGTCTGGCATCCGTGCTGACCACTGTCCAGTATAAGGGGAGAAAGGATTTGCCCAGTCAAAGCGCTGGAGAACGAAGCCACCATATCAGGGATTCCTTTGTTCCCTGGCTCAGCCAGATCCGATTGTCCAGAGACTGTAGAGTCTTGTCCCATTTGGCCAGAATGCTTCCTTTGCAGGGACCTCATATGGAACCGTCTTGAAAGTTGACACCATCAGGCCCAGCACCCGCATGCAAGTCTGGAGGGATGACCATATGCTGGACAGCAGGAGATGAATTGCAGCCTGCAATTTCTGGAGTTTGTCCAGAGGAAGGAGCACTCTGGCTAAGGCCGAGTCCAGAGTCAGACCCAGATAGTCCAGCTTTGTGGACGTAACCAGAGCAGACTGCTGAAAATTCAGAATCCTGCCAAACTCCCACAGAGTTTGTATGGTGATTTCCAGGTTTTCCACCAGAGTAGTAGGGGACTCGGCTTGCAGAAGGAGGTTGTCCAAGTAGCCCAGTGCCCCGATCCCCCGTTTGCGTAATAATGCTAGCAAAGGGCCCAACACTTTTGTGAAGACCCGAGGAGCAGAGGCATGACCAAAGGGTAACGCCAAAAACTGATAATGCTCTCCCACGGCAAAGTGGAGGAAGCGCTGGTGACCGGCACATATTGGAATGTGAAGGTAAGCATCCTTGATTTTGATAGGGGCAAGAAAATTCCCCTGATGCAGGGATGCCACCACCGTGCGAATGGACTTCATCCTGAACTTCTGCACCAACACAAAGCATTTCAGCGCCCTGATGTCAGGGCACCTTGCCTTCCTTCCTGGGAACTGTTAACAGGTTTGAGTAAAAACCCTGGGAACGTTCCAAAGTCAGAACCGGGACAGTCGCCCCTTAAAGCAACAGGTCTTGTACTGCCCCAAACAGACCCTTTAAACGGGCCGGGGACAGGCGCAAGTTGGAAAGAAAGAACCTTGCTGTGGGACAAGAGTGAAACTCGATCTTGTAGCCGGATGAAATGACTTTGTGGACTCACTTGTCTTGTACCAGGGAAGTCCATAGGTCTGGAAACCAACGAAGGCAGATATGGGTGAGGGCGCACCTTCATGCTGAAGCAACCTTGTCCGTGGGTCTGGAGAAGACCACTATCCCGTTGCCAAACCAGGTTCGTTTGAATCCTCCAGAGGAGGCCCTGAAAGACTTTGAGCCCCTGAGGGACAAAAAAAACTTCTTACGAGCCGAGAAGGAGGGCCCACATCTATGACGAGGTTTCTTGCCCTTAGTAGCTTGTGGAAGAAAAGTACTCTTTCCCCCTGTGAGACCTTTAATGATGTCATCCAGGGTAGCCCCAAACAGGCGATCCCTTGAAAGGGGAGATCAGCATTTAATCCAAAAGACACGCCGAAGGACCACTTCCGAAACAGAGATCTGAGCCACTAGGGAAGCCGTATCCAAAGAGGCATCACAGATAAACTGCAGCCCCTGGACCAGCTGGTCCACCAGTTGAGTAAAAGCAGGGGGAGCTCTTCTCCCTCCAGGTCATGGCGTAAAAGCTTAGCCCAATTGGTCAGAGTTTGCGACACCAGGGCAATGGTGGATACCGGCCTCAGTGCCGAACCAGCCAGAGTGTACGAATTGCGGGCCACAGCCTCCGCCTTCTTGTCAGCTGGATCCTTAAAGGCCAGGGACTCTTCAACGGGAATTATGGTTGCCTTGTTCAATCTGGAAGCCGGAGTAAATCACTTAGGGACCCGAAGGGGGCGCTGTGGTCGTCCCCACTCTTTAGAAACAAAAATAGGCGGGGAAAGGAAACACTTTTGCCGCTGGGGATGGCTTGTGAGTGCCAAAGGGAACTTGCACCTCCTTTGCAGCTGCAGCTGCGTCCTTCATCTTCAAGGTCTCACGCACAGATACAATCAGTGCATCCGCCAGTGCCTTTTTGTGCTCGGTTGCAGATGTGGAGGAATCATCCTCACTATCTGAGGATTCCGGGCGCGTGGTCGCAGACCCAGTAGGTTGACCCAAGTCCACGGTGGCCGAATCAGATTCAGGATCTGATGAGACAGATGAGGCAGGGGAAAGCGGGGGCACTTTTTGCCAGCCCACTCGAAAACCACTTCCACCTGGGACACAAAGGACTCCAGGACCGCCATCAGTGTATCGATGGATGGTTGGGACCTGGAGGTCCCCACAGCTTCAGAGAGGGGATCAGGTGGGGAGATGTGCTCCAAAAGCTCCATGAGTAACCAGAGAGACACTACAACACTAAAACACTGCAAAGGGACAACCCCCAATGCTCTGGCAGCACCACGCAGTCACTAGACACAAAGCACCAAGCGATCCTCAGCAGAGAGGGGGAGAACCCCACCAGACTCACCACCCAGCAGAAACAGGCACCTGCAGCCACCAGGATAATCTGTATCTTGCAGCAATCAGGAAGTAAAAAGATGCATGAGTCAGCACCAGGGGATGAGGAGGGGCTCCCACAGCCGAAATCGCCTCCCACAGGGCTCCACTGTCATGGCCACCTTTAATTTCAATGGCAAACCACTACAAAATGGCCACCGGACTACACAAACATGGCCACCATGCATGGAAACACACAGGGTACAGCAAAATGGCAGCCCTGTGCAGCACCATAAGGCTCCCAGGGACCCAGGAGGGATCTCTAGGCCTCAGGGACAAGCCCAGGGGGGACGGGGGAGCCCTAGCAGGAGCCCCTACCCGGTAAAATCCCCCCCAGCACAGCCGATCATCCAGTCACCAGCGGCACACCCCCCTTGCCCCCTTCGTCAGCATAGCACCCTGCCCCCACCCCAGGAGGTGAACCAGACCACCCACACATCCCCAGCATAAATGGAGGGGGGTAGGATGGGAGACAAATGAAAGGGGGGTGCCTCTCCAGGGGGAGAGGGGGGACAACTACTCACCAGATGTATGGTGAGTATGGTGAGGTCTGCGCGTGCTCGCTGGCCAGACTGGGGTGACCACTGGATCTAGATTATCCAGGGGTGCATCTCCAGGGGGAGAGGGGGGACAACTACTCACCAGATGTATGGTGAGGTCTGCGCGTGCTCGCTGGCCAGACTGGGGTAACCACTGGATCTAGATTATCCAGCCCGTCACCCAGTCAGGCAGTTAATTGTAGATCTCACAGGAAGAAACCAGGAGAAAAAATTTGTATCTAAAAAGAAAAAGTTTGCCGAGACACGAGATCCCAGCAAGGAACTAGGTCCTTACTTCTGACTAGGCAGAAAAAACTGAGTACCTATAGCAGAGTGTCAGGGAAATGGCCATAGGACAGCTGGCAACATTGCCAGTCATACTAATGGGCACTCTTGGCGCATGCGACGCATCCCTGTACACCCTGGTGTAAGAATGGTGAACGCGCATGCGCGTACGCAATGTGTGACAAACACAGCCTCCTGCTGGCCTATAAAAAGAGGCTGTGGGATCCTACTCATTGCTGAAATATCTTCAGCTTCCCAGTGTTCCTGTGCCTTCTGTGTTTTGCTTTTGGATCTCCTGTTGTGACCTGGCTTGCTCCTGACTCCACTTGATCTCTTCCTCCTGGCTTGACCCTTTGGCTTCCTTCACTGACCTTGCTCCTGTTTACCTACTGTGTATGACCCCGGCTTGCTTTAAGGACTTCCGTTATCCTGTCAAGTCTTCTGTGCATGACCCCGGCTTCCACTACAGTTTCCGCAACCTGCTCCAGTCCTAGACCTCGGCCAGTTCCTGTCTCTTCTACTAAAGACTTACCCTGAGCTTGTCTTCCAGTGTTTGAGCCTCTGCCTAGACTTACCATGGCACAAGGTTGCCCAGCTACCCCGGAGCTCATGAAGACTTCCACCCTGTTGTGCTTCCAGTTCTTCCAGCACATTCCTGGATTCCTTCAGGATTTACCCATCTGCAGCCAGCTGGTAACCCGTGCCACTTGGGGCGCTACACCCTCTGTACCACCTTTAGGGGTGTGCCGCACTGAGCCGCAAGGGAAGCCCTCTCAGCACCTCGGCCTCGGATCAGGTACCCTGACACAGAGAGAGGGAGTATACCCTCCTGGACTGCCCATAGGCGTAGCCAGATTATTTTCCTGCCTAGTGTCCTACACCTGTAGGGAGCAGTATAACCCAATGGTTATGAAGATCAGGAGCTGTGTCTGTCAATGAACGAAAGTACAATTTATTAACAGTAAATGTAGTGATCATGCAATCAGAGGAAATTGCCAAGGATGGTTCCCTTTCATACTGGCTCTATCCCTTCTGTCACTGGCACAAAATCAAAATCAGAATGCATTCATGGAAGTGGCATGTGAAAAGACGGATTAGATGTTGAATATTACTTCTTTCAACAGCTACTGTCCATTCTTGCTGCTGTGCTTCTGCTGAATTCACCTTCAAATGTCCATAAGTGCCCTGACAAGGCACAAATCAAGAGAAAGCATAAACTGTAAAATGTGCAGTGTAGTATGTGCCCCAGGCACTGCCCCAACTACATGATAAATACAGCCTTGCTTGTTAGTCTCAGAAGGCTACAGTGATCGAGATGTTGACACTATAGTGACCTTTTACTACATGGTGACCCAAAAGCCTTTTCATTTAACAGATAATTTTTTTTGCTAAGTTTTCCGTGTTCAGCACATAAAAACCAAGGCATACAAATTTTCAATCTAAGATGTGGTTTGCTGCTGACATCCTACTATTTATCCTGTTTATTATTAGAGATGAGGAGCAGAAATTCTGAGTGCTTAGCAGTTCAGCACATATGTATGCTCACAGAAAACAAGGTATACAGCATACAAGTTTTAGGAGCAAAGTGCACTACAGGAAACGCTAAATCTCTGTATACCTATACATTTATAAGTACAGAAGACTAATGCAGCCTTTATTTCAAGCTATGAGGAATGACTTCAAAAAGATCAAAGAGATCAAAACCTTGTCTATACCTGATGTTCTAGAAATCACTGGAAAAAGACTCCCTAGTGGTGCAGCCACATCTTTTATGTTTTTATCAACCATTGTGGGCCAAGCAATACAAAAAGCTCAGCAGGATAAATAGGGTATGTATGCAATGCATGGAATATGACTGGGTACTTTTTTGGAAGGAATTATTGTGCCATTTTCATCTTCAGCGGTATAAAATCATATTTAACGTGTGACACTGTGTATTTTGGTACAAATAAACTGCTCTATAGGCACCCATAGACATTAGATAGCATAAAGCCAAAATGTTTTATGACGGCTTGTTTCTTACAAATGTATGCAGCACTCTAATTTGCCCTGTAGATGATTTGATTGCGCATGCGTGAATAACAGCCCTCTGAAGATTATGGGTTATTTAACTGTCTGTATGATATGGTCTTACGCCTGGTAGTTTACGTGCCACTCCAGGTTGAGAATATGATAAGCCTGCCCTCGCTAGCAGTGTATGGTTTGCTGCTATTCTCCCTGGAACATGTAATTACTGACTGAACCAAGAAACAAGATTTCCCTGTGCTCCTGTGAGGACATACACTGTAGGTGAAACATGAGGACAGGTTTGGGAATGTCTGCTCTAGTGACGTCAACTCCCTGGCTATAATGAATTCTGCGTAGGAGGAAGCAAGACAGAAGAAGACAAAGTACCAATGCCATCACTATATTGGTTCAAGTATAAATCACTTCATCAAGGAGGAAGCACCAATAATTCTTTGATGAACAAGGGAATTATTGTGTGCCTTGGCTTCACTAAATAGCCTTCTGACCGCTAATACCAGAGAGTTTTCTATTAAAACAGAAGCATGCAGTGACATGGTGGAATTTGGCTAGTTCTGATAAAGTCTATGTACAGTGAAGTATAGCAGAAAAAAATACTTATTTCGTTGCAAAGGATGTATCACAATTTGTTAATAAGGGAAAGATTGCGTGGATCTAACTCATACAATACCAAGCTGTACTCTGATCCCATAGAGCCTTTATAGTTCCATAGTGCATTTATAGTTCCACAGTCCAATGTTGCAGGAAGATCAGCCTTACATTAAAATAAGTCTAGGTCAGATTCCTGTATGTCTTAAGGGCCAAGTCTACTGAAAACAGACTTTAGTTAAAGGTGGATGCATAGCTGACTGTATCATAGGGATTAGCAGCAACAACAACTCCAAACTGAGCTGTTAAAGTGGTAGTAAAGTCTTTAATTTTTTACTTGTGCCTATAATGGGGCTATATTAGGGCTTACCTGTAGGTACAGTGAATATCACCTAAGCATACACTTCACCGGCGCATGCGCTCTGAGAAGGTGGTATACTCGTGCCGTCCCTTCAGAGCTCCGTGCCTTGACCATGACTCCCACGCACAAACAGCCGGAGCACTCGAACCTGGAAAGGAAGACCGGGTGAAGATGGAAGCCCTGTCAGTGGTGACATTGACCGCTGGTGGGCTTTTTTCTAAGGCAAGTATTTCATATTGTGTTTTCTTGTGTATTTTTCTGTATTTTCTATTATAGCATTTCTCAAACTTTTTCACAAAGAGGAACCCTTGAAACAACTTTGAAGTCTCAGGGAATCCCTGCAACCTATACCCCTTAGCTTACAGTATAGCATGGTGAAAGGTAGGAAAAATGTCCCTTACATTGGTGGCCTTTGGGAACAATTCCCCCTTACAGATAGCTAAAGGGTAATTGGTGTCATTGGTAACTTACCTGAGAGACAGACATTGCTCAAGGAACCCCTAGAAACTTCTGGAGGAACCCTGGATGAGAAAGGCTTCCCAATTATGTGATCAATTAGGAGCAAAATAGCTAGTAAGAGAAACATTATAATAAAGAAAGATGGCACAGCTGAGAGCAGAGATCCTCCCTGTTTGTGAATAGCTATGTCAGCTGTCTACAATGTATCTGAAATGTAAATTTAGGTGATCTTTTAAAGTGTGCAATGACCATAGAGCCTCCAACATGACCCACTTTATAAGGCACAGAATGCAGTCTACAATTACCTTGCTGCTTTAAAGCAAGGCTTTCCTCTGCCAGCTGTTGCAGACACCAATGCCAAATATAAACTATTCAGCTTGTAAACAACTCACCGATGCGTAATCACTGATGAAAAACTCTGCTCCAGTCGATCTCCTGAGACCCAGTTGTTCCCAGATTGGGTGCCACTATCTTGCCTCTTGCAATGGTAAAGCCAGGCTGTCAATCACAGTTTGAACATTGAAAATGTAAAAGTACCCCCTCCCCCTGTGCACACACAAATGGAAATGTGTGCGTAGGTCCAACATGCATATGTATAATGTTGATTTTACCAGACATGTGAAGCATCACTATGAATGTCAAAGTGTGAGCAATAATCATAGGGCCATAAACTCACAAACTCTAAAATTATTACCTGTAAAGCATTTAAAGCATCACCTACAGACAGTTTTAGGTACCATACTTTTTCGCCATTTCAAGGGAGTGTGCAATTTTAAATCTTGACATGTTTGGTATCTATTTACTCAATGCAAGATCATCTTTTATATTTAAAAAAAATGGGTATTATATTGTGTACACTAAAACTCACTAAATATATTTTTTTACTACAAATGTGTGCGTGTGATAAAGGCTGCGCAAACAATGTGTGATATAGGAAATTGCAACAGCAAAATATTTTCTGCTTTCAGAACATTAATCATGTATGGGGGTTAGAAGTAATTTTCTAGCAAAAAAAAAAAAAGTTTATTTTAACATGTATGTGAAAAATGTCAGAATGCCCCGGAGAGCTAGTGGTTAAAGGGTTTGTTCACCTTAAAAAAAAAATGTCTGTAGATAAAAACAAACTCTGCAGCTTTGACTACAGTGGAACAATGCCCTTGCTATAGGCGTAGACCATTTATGTACCTCAGGAAGCCTAAATGGAAACCTTCCGAAAAGTTGCTACTAAGAGAGGAATAGCTGTTACTGTTAACTTTCACCATCACAGGAGTGAGCTTTCAAACTTTGAGCTCAGGTGTACTGCATCAGGGGTGTCCTATGCACAATGTGCAACCCCAACAAACTCTGAGCTCAGATGTACTGCATTCAGGGGTGTCCTATGCACAATGTGCAACCGCAACAAACTCTGAGCTCAGATGTACTGCATCAGGGGTGTCCTATGTACAATGTGCAACCCCAACAACTCTGAGCTCAGATGTCCTGCATCAGGGGTGTCCTATGCACAATGTGCAACCGCAACAAACTCTGAGCTCAGATGTACTGCATCAGGGGTGTCCTATGTACAATGTGCAACCCCAACAACTCTGAGCTCAGATGTACTGCATCAGGGGTGTCCTATGCACAATGTGCAACCCCAACAAACTCTGAGCTCAGATGTCCTGCATCAGGGGTGTCCTATGCACGATGTGCAACCCCAACAAACTCTGAGCTCAGATGTCCTGCATCAGGGGTGTCCTATGCACAATGTGCAACCGCAACAAACTCTGAGCTCAGATGTACTGCATCAGGGGTGTCCTATGCACAATGTGCAACCCCAACAACTCTGAGCTCAGATGTACTGCATCAGGGGTGTCCTATGCACAATGTGCAACCCCAAGAAATTTTGAGCTCAGATGTACTGCATCAGGTGTGTCCTATGCACAATGTGCAACCCCAACAGACTTCTGTGTTTACAAGTGACAGCGGGTCACAGGAGCACAAGAGTCAGAGGTGGTGGGATGGAGTTTTGTCTTGCTCCGCCTGCAAAACTGGGTGCAATTGTGCAAAAACCACAAAAAAGGCCTGGAGGGCTGAATTCAGCCCATAGTTACATAGTTACATAGTTAGTGAGGTTGAAAAAAGACAACAGTCCATCCAGTTCAACCTATAATGTGTGTGTGTGTTTGCTTTTAACCATACATTGTATACCCCTGTATGTTGTGGTCTCTAAGGTGTCCATCTAACAGTTTTTTGAAACTATCAATGCTCCCTGCTGATACGACTGCTTGTGGAAGAGAATTCCACATCCTTACCGCTCTGACAGTGAAGAACTGTAAGGTTCTGGCACTCTCAGTGCCTCCTATCACATCATTTCCAGGTGCTTTCCATCTACCTAGATAGATGAAGCACATATAGGTGCGCATACACCTTTAAGACTGATGCTGTCATCACTGAGCGCCGGACTGGATGGCTATTTAGATCGCCGGCTCTCACTCACATGTGTTCGTTCAAACTGCTTTGTGCCTTGATGCTAACCTGTCTTGAAGCTCTCATGCTTGCAAGCATACCTCGCTGTCGGAACCACGCTGCGCTGATCCCTGTATCCCGCTACCGGATCATCCGCTCTTGCCGAACCTCTCCTCTGCTACATTGCTATTAGTGATAAGTACCCCACAGGGGAAACCTCTATAACCTTTATACTAAAGCTTACACTATCTAGCTCTGCATACTAAGGACTATTACTACATCTGCATTATCTAAGATTGCTAGCTCTTGAGCCTACTACCACCTGTTCTTGCACTGGGTTGATCTCTCTTGTATGTCCACCTGCTACTCTGTCATCTGCTACCATACATGATTGCTAAACCTATCTGCATCCCATCTGCTACTATCTTACTTTCAAGAACATTTCCTTTCAAGTGTCTGTCATCTACCATCTCTACCCAACCTGTCTCTTCAGCCTATCATCACTGTGTTACTATATACATAAGTCACTCTAGGAAACATCTTATTGAGTGTGTGTATTTACTTGCTGAATTGAGATCCTCCACACATGATGAGTCATTGAGAGTTGGGAATGGTGTCTCAGCGTTTCTCTTACATGACTACTGAAGTGGAATATTTCTGCAGCTGAAAATCCACATCATACATAAAACGCAGGAGCGTTACAAGAACCCCCTACGTATTTTAAGGTTAAACCGCCTTCCCTCTAGTTTTAGTGAGTGGCCACGCGTCTTATTGTATTCCCTTACTCTGAATAGTTTGTTCCTTATGCCAGGGTCGCCACAGTATTTGTACATTGATATCATATCCCCCCTCAATCTTCTCTTCTCCAGAGAGAATAGGTTCAGTGCTTGTAGTCTTTCCTCGTAGCTGATGTCCTCCATTCCCCTAATTATTTTTGTTGCCCTTCTCTTGACTCTTTCCAGTTCCAGCACATCCTTCCTGAGGACCGGTGCCCAGAACTGGACAGCATACTCCAGATGTGGCCAGACCAGAGTCTTGTAGAGTGGAAGAATAATCTCTTTATTTCTGGAGTGAATCCCCTTTTTTATACATCCCAGTATTCTGGAATGAAATTTGGCTGGTTCCTGATGAACCAAATAAATTTTGATCGGTCTATGGCCGGTGTTCCATCAGATTATCGCTACCCATCAGAACAGAAGTGACGTTCCGACCAAAAAATACTTACTCACATGCGCTATATGTTCCAATATGCCTTTCACGGCACTATGTGTTCCAAACACTCCATGATCTGACGGGTAGCGGTAATCTGATAGAACATCCATATGGATATCTTACTACACCCAGAGTAATTTTAGCAATAAATGGAGTGTATATATATATTTACGTGGTATTTTTGATCGGAACGTCACTTCCGTTACACAATCTGATGGGTAGCAGGTTTTTGATAGAACACTGGCCTAAATGACCTAACCATTAAATTAATGCTTTGTGGCTCATTCACATGGGTGCAGAGCCCTGTACAATATGAACAGCTGTTTATCTTTTTTGGACTAGGGCAGAGCTGCATGCAGGCAGCCAATATAGGTGGAGAGTTGATGGCTGTACAGATGTATTCACACAGCCAGGGCCGGGGGAAGTGGTTTGCAGGAGGGGTGGCTGCCCTGGGTGCAATGGGTTATTGCAGGGATTGGGGCGCCCTGACCTAACCCTAAGGTAAGGAGGGGCTCAGTTTGGCATATTTGCCCTGGGCACTGGATGACTTTGTCCCGGCACTGCACACAGCCCATTTCGATGGGTGCATGACAATGGATGCATTGTCTCTGCATCGGGAGGAGGGGGCTGTGTATCCATCTCTTCACACCTGCTAAGCAGGTAAGTCGTACAGCTGCCACATCTTCATTCACTTATATAGGCTACCTGGACACAGCTACCCTTTAGTTCAAAAAGATAAACAATCTGCTATCCATGGTGCATGAGGCACTGCGCCTCTGTGAATGAGCCCTTATAGGAGTTCATTGAAAATAGTTGAAACGTCTTACAATTACAGAGACTGCATTAGTGTACAGTAGAGATGAGTTCCGGAGCAGAGTGTTTTGTAACTCATAGAGTCGGTCATGTTGGGGCTTTGCTAGCTGACATTACTGAATAGTAAAGTGATCAGAATTTGCAGAACTTCTTGTGATACTATATGGGAGTGTCTCTTCTTTGTCTGAGAAGGGCAGACAACCAGCTGGAAGAGATCTCTTAAGTAAGGGCAATCAGCTTTCTCATTTCTGTGCCTTGGATAGTTTCCATAGCAATAGCTGACATGATTTCAGTCAATGTGTTTCCCTTCCACCCTTTCTGTTTCCTGGCTCTGGATTCTCGCAGCCGTGGTTATGTCAGCCAATTAAACAAAATGTGCTTTGTTACATAACAGCCACTACCTCACCTCGCAGCATCAATCCATACGGAATTTTGATCTCTCAATAATCATGTTTGATATGCGCGTTTGCTGGGTGCATTGCTACAGTTTCATATATATTATTTATATACAGTAGCGAATGTATGGAACAGTCAGAATTTCATATCCATACCATTGATTCATTTTTATAGCAGTATCAAAAGCTTAGCTATTCTCACAAATGTTTCAACAGTCTTGTGGTACACACAAATGCTGCCATAATTTGCAATAAAACAAAGATATAGCCAAAACTGGCATCACAATTAGAGCTCATGCACACTGGACGTTTTTACAGCTGCTGTTTTTGGCTTCAGGCATTTTTTTCTGCAGCCAGTAAACTCCCCCCACACACATAGGCTGTTATCAGCGTTTTTTGGCAGGGGTGTTTTCTGGCTGGAAGAAAAACCCAGAACTAGTGGGCACTGAGCTTTTACCACTTAAGCCCCGGTAGATTTTACCCCCTTGCTGACCAGGGCCTATTTTGCGATTCGGCACTGCGTGACTTTAACGGACGTACGACGCTGTACCTAAACGAAATTGACGTCCTTTTTTTCCCACAAACAGAGCTTTCTTTTGGTGGTATTTGATCACCTGTGCGATTTTTTGATCATGCGCTATAAACAAAAAAATAGCGTCAATTTTGCAAAAATAACAATATTTTTCACATTTTTTTATATGAAATTCCCCAAAAAAAAATGTAAAAATCAAAATTTTTTAACATTTTCGGCCAATTTGTTTTATGCTACATATGTTTGGTAAAAAAAAAAAAAAAAATCGCAAAAAGCGTATTTTGATTGGTTTGCGCAAAAGTTATCGCGTTTACAAAGGGAAAGATTTTTGTCATTTTTGTTGTTTCTTTTTTAAACGAGTAATGGCGGCGATCTGCGATTTTTTTTGTGGGACTGCGACATTGCGGCGGACAGATCGGACCCTTGACTGACATTTTTGACACTTTTGGGGTTACCAGTGACATTACTGCAGTAATCAGTGCTATACATATGCACTGTTACTGTAAAAATGACACTGGCAGTGAAGGGGTTAACTGTATTGGAGAGGGAGGGGTTAAGTGTGTCCTAGGGGCGTGCTTCTAACTGTAATTGGACATGGCTACTGGTGTAAGAACAGAGATCAACGGTCCTACATAGTAGAACCGTCTGATCTCCATTCTTACACAGGGAAGAATGAGAGGCGGCTTTGTTTACATCAGCCGCCTGCCTTTCTTCCGGTGTCACGGACAGACTTGTATAAAGTACTCGAAATTTCTACTTGAGTAAAAGTACAAGTGCTCGATCAAAAAGTGACTTGAGTAGAAGTGGAAGTGCTCGCAGAAAAAGTTACTTAAGTAGAAGTACTAAAGTATTCAACATTTTTTTTACTTAAGTATTGCAAGTAGTTTTTTCAAAAAATTTGCTACTTAAGTACTAAAAGTAAAAAGTACCAGTAGTTTTGAAAAAAAATTTCTACTCAAGTACTGAAAGTAGAAGTACAAGTACTGTGTTATGTAGTTATTAAAGAAAGAAGTCAAAAGTTTGAACATCATATTGTTTTTTATTATTTCAAATGATTTATTCAAATGATTAACCTGTGTTTGTTAGTAGTTTCTTGATGCACTTTAAGCGCTGTAGCACCATTTATTTGTTTGTTTCATATTTTCTTTTTATTGGAAAGATTTGGTATAGCAGCTTTTATTATACACAGCCTTTATTTTCGTATGCGCTGATTTACAAATTACATTATACACATTTTTTTGAGCTTTATGCAACCTGCCATCTACTGTTCTGGCAGTGGTAATTTTTTTAAAAGTAACGAGTAACTATGCAGCACAAAAAAAAAATACTTGAGTAGAAGTATCGAAATCATCGAAAAAATGTAGTGAAGTAAAAGTAGAAGTAGGAGAAAAAAATTCTACTCTAGGAAAGTACAGATACCGCATTTCGGTACTTAAGTACAGTACTTAAGTAGTTCTACTTCGTTACTATACATCTCTGGTCACGGACGATCGCGAGTGCCCGGCGGACATCGGGTCTGCCAGGCATACGCGCGGGGGGGGTCCGTGACCGCCCCTCCGGCGGTGCGTGCTCGCTCCCTAGAAGCCTCACAGGCTAGCGACGTAGTACTACGTCGCTTTGCCTGTGAGGGGCTGACCGCCGCAGTAAATAGTCGTGCGGCGGTCGGCAAGTGGTTAAGAGGAGTTTTTTTCAGCTGTAAAAGCACTATAACTCTGATAAAAGCTTAAAAATGCTGAAAAAAAAAAGAAAAAAAATCAAATCGTAGGCCATTTGGCATTTAACAGCATTTTTGAGCCATAAGCATTTGTGGGAGTATAGTTTTGCTAAAAAACACTGAAAAACTTTGCAAAGCTAATTCTACAGTCTATATGGTGGAGGGGGGGGGGGGGATTATGGTGTGGGGTTGTTTTTCAGGGGTTGTGCTTTGCCCCTTAGTTCTAGTAAAGGGAACCTTTAAACTTGGTTCACACTAGCTGCGTCTACGGCTCGCAGTAGGGGGCCCGGTGCGTCCCTGTTCTCCTTTTCAGGTGCAAATCAGGTTCGAATTTTTGCCTGAATTCAGACCTGAAACGGGCAAATCCACATCCAATTCACATAGGTGTGAATCCAGCCTTAAGGTGTCAGCATTCTAAGAAAGACATTTTGGACAATATCATGCTCCCAACTTTGTGGGAACAGTTTGGGGATGGCCTCTTTCTGTTCCAACATGACTGCGCACCAGTGCACAAAGCAAGGTCCATGAAGACATGAATGAGTGAGTTTGGGGTGGAGGAACTTGACTGGCCTGCACAGAGTCCTGACCTCAACCCAATAGAACACCTTTAGGATGAATTAGAGAATTAGAGACTGAGAAGAAAGAACACAAAGGCCTTCTCGTCCAACATCAGTGCCTGACCTCACAAATGCACTTCTGGAATAATGGGCAAAAATTACTATCACTCCTAAACCTTGTGGACAGCCTTCCTAAAAGAGTTGAAGCTGTTATAGCTGCAAAGGGTGGGCCAACTCAATATTTAAGACTAAGGACTAAGACTTGTATGCCATTAAAGTTCATGTGTGTAAAGGCAGGCACCCCAATACTTTTGACAATATAATGATGTTAAATTCAATGACCTGTCATTGGCAGATTCTACCTTGCTGCCCTTCTTGTGGATAGGTACAATATTAGCTGCCTACCAGACATGGGGAACTTTTCCCGTTAGAAGAGATTGATTAAAAATCAGTTAATGGTCCAAAATATATACCTTGAATTTCTCTTAGAACTCTGAGATAAATACCTTCAGGACCCATTATTTTATTATGCTTCAATCAATGTGGTGGCTGCAGTAGTTTTTGTTTGATTGGGGTTATTCCTTTATTTTCACCTGGTGATCCAGCCAGTAACACCCCTCAAGTCTTAAGCCTCGTACACACGCGTCGAAAATCGTCAGGGAATTTTCGTCCGACGACCGATCTGCCGATTTTCGGCTTGTTAGTATGATGCTTCCGACAACCGACTCCGACTTTTCGGCCGAAAAAAATCTGGTGTGCAGGCTATAAAATGTTTGTCCTCTGTCAAAACACGGCCGATTTTCGTGCAGTCAGTACAGATTTCGACAGGGAAAAATCTTATGAGCAAGACTGGGCATGCTCAGAGAAGAAAGAACACAAAGAAAGCAAACCAACACATGACATCACTTCCGAAGCAGATTTTTGTTGGGCGAGAAAATTCGTGTGCAGTCTAGGCACATTCCAACCAACAAAACACCACTCTGGACAAAAGACGGACGATCAGTCGGCCGATAATCATTGCGTGTGTACTAGGCTTTAGGGCGGCTTCACTATGGAAAACCAACAGATCCACCCATGGAGAGCAGCATTATCAACCTGTAACCTGTGGAGGGGTAGGGTTAGGTGTACTAACACATTTATATGGATTCGGCTAACATGTTAAAAACCAAACTCCAACTAAAACTTTTTAGGCTGTTACATCAGTTTTTGTTCCTCTTGGGATAAAGGTTTTACGCAAATGAATAAAAATCTGACCATTGTAAGCTTCCCTGTCAGTGCTTAACCCTCCAATTTCCACTTTTGCTGGACAGCTTGGCTAGTTCACCAGCTGAAAAAATGAAAATAGCCATAAAAAAAAAAAATAAAAATAAATTTGCAGCCACCACATCTAAGGATTAGTAAGCTACTATATATTACATATTTTGCATTTGGGTCTAGAGTCTTTTTAAATACCTCACAGGGTTGATGATGGATGGACGACAGGATTAAGGATGCAGATTGGGAGGTATTTTTTTGGCTCACTGGGGCTTTCTGGGTGAGCTATGGCTGTCAGGCCATTTATCTATTGAGGTTATGTGTCAGCCCCAGGTTGCTACACTGTTTTGCCACTGTACATAAGGGCCAGTACAGATTCTACACCGAAGAGGGAAAGGAAGCAGAGTTGACTTAGGGGGTACAAAACAACTTATTTGTTGCCTCAAGCAGCAGAAACCCTTGGACTGATTCTGTTCACAGCAACCAGTGTACAGCAAATTGTACAGCAAAAGTTTCACAAAAGAGATCTGAACACACTTGTGAAAGGCTCTCTGGAATCTCGATGCAGTGGGTTACACAGAACATAGATTAATGTAAAATCAGACTTTACCACTGTTATTTCTAAAACCTCGTACACACAATCAGATTATTGGACGATCTTTCGTCCATTTTTTTGTTGCATGCTAGTCTCATATGGAAAGTGAAGAGGTTACTTTCACACGAAAATTCCAGTATGACAGAATTCTACTTCAGAAGTGATGTCATGTGTTGAATTGTTTTGTATGTGTTCTTTCCTTTCCGAGAATGCCTAGTCTTGCTCTTACGATTTTTTGGACGAAAACTGAACTAATTAAACGAAAATCGGACTGCACATCCAGTTTTTGTTGTAATCGGCTGTCGAAAGCACTATACTAACAATCCGAAAATTGGCAGATCGTTTGTCGGACCAAATTTTACTTCCGAATTTCATATCGTGTGTACAGGCCTTTAGACAGCTTTTATAGCTCATTATCAATTTCACTTTTTTCTGATATTGCTGTTAAACTCAATAGACATCACTGCACCATATCTTGCTCTCCTTATACCATACACAGGCATAGGGGTGTGCACCTTTTTGCATTAGTGTGTGCACCTCAAAGTTCAAACATATATACATATGTATACACACAAAGACACATACACTCTGATAAATGTTAAAATGTATTAAAACATGGATGGTGTCAGTAGGGCAGTGAACGGTGTCAGTGGAGCAGTGGACACGTCAGTAGGACAGAGGTTGGTTTCAGTAGGACAGTGGATGGTATAATTAGTACATCAGTGGACCTGTCAAAAGGGCAGTTGTTGGTGTCAGTAGGGCAGTGGACTTTGCCAATACCGCAGAGGATTGTGTCAGTAAAGCAGTGGATGGTGTCATTGGTTTTTTTATTAATTTATTTCTATATTATATTATATTTTACAATTTTTTAATGATTTAAAAAAAAAATATATATATTTTTTTTTTTTTAGGAGCACCATTTTAATGAAATATCAAGGCCCTAAACTTTTGAGATGAGGAAAGGGACTGAAGACAGATTCCCCAGACCCTTTCTCTGCAGACTCGGCTGCACTGGACAGTGAATGATTGGGAAGCCGTCTTTGCTGAGCAACTTCCTGTTCATTCAGAAACTAAAGCATAATAAAATGTGTTTAAAGAGGTTGTAAACTCAGTTAGATTTTTTTTTTTTACAAGCTGAAAGAGAAACACATAATGAGCTAGTATGCATCGCATACTAGCTCATTATGAAATACTTACCTTAGAACGAGCCCCCGCCGTGCCGTCCGCTCACCTCTATGACGGGCGACATGTCCAATCGCCCGTCTTCCGGGATCGCGGCATCCGGCCATTTGATTGGACGGAGCCGAGGTGACGTCACTCCCGCGCACGCGCGCGGGAGCCGACAGTCACGGCATGGGTCTCTGAAGAAACGGCACCAGCGGCCGTTCCTTCAGAGTGCATGTGCCAGTGATGTCACTGGCTGCATATAAGGTAAATATCTCCTAAACGGTACATGTTTAGGAGATATTTACAGTACCTATAGGTAAGCCTTAATATAGGCCTACCTATAGGTAAAAGTGTCATAGGAGGGTTTACTTCCTCTTTAATGTGCTTCAGTTATGATGAATGAAAACAGTGAGTGATCGGTATTGAAAAAGGAAAAGGAAGGGGCCTGTAAATTACCAGCCCCTTCCCCTGCTCTCCATTCTAAAATTTGGTGAGGGGGGGGGGGTGACACGGAGGGCACGGGCAGTATGCATGCCTATGTACACAGGGATCAAGGCTGTAAAAGAAAATACATTACTCGGCTACTTTCTAAAGCCAGTGTATGTTATGCCAAACTTTTCTGATTTGATATATTTGAATATCCTGAGTGTGAATGTGTCCTGTGGTGCTAACCTTTGCATTAAAATTGGAAACTTCCAATCTACTTATGGTCCTTAATAACAGCAGCTTGAGGGTAGCCCAGGTTCCCTATTTGCTAATCTTGTTGAAATTTCAGATATTAGGAAATATGCAGCCAGTGCTGGTTCATTCAATAAAAGGTTAGGTCACCTTTACCAAAAAACTGCCTATGCTGGTAAAGGGTGCCCGTAGATAAAAACAAATGGTGCAGCTTTGAGCAAAGTTGAATGATGCCCTTGTTATAGGTGTAGGCCATTTTATGTACATTACCTCCTGAAGCCTGGCTGAAAAACTCCCAGATGTGGCATCATCCTATCCTGCCTTGTAGCGAAGACATTGCTAAGACACACCCAGCAATTAATGCTCACTATAACAGAAGCAATCTCTTTCTCTGATCCAAACCTCCTTGAATGTGCACTGTCCTCCCAGTTGCATTAGCTCTGAGCCTAACGATGCTGTAATGAAGGAGATGTGTAGGGGGTTGAGAGCTTGCTGCTATGATGGTGAGCAATAACAGCATTGAGTGTCTTAAGCCTCGTACACACACAACGAATTTCCGCTGACCGGTCGTCCGTCTTTTGTCCAGAGTGGTGTCTGTTGGTTGGAATGTGCTCTAGACTGCACACAAATTTTCCTGCACTACAGATTTCTACTTCAGAAGTGATGTCATGTGTTGGATTGCTTTCTTTGTGTTCTTTCATCTCTGAGCATGCCTAGTCTTGCTCATAAGATTTTTCCCCATCGACATCTGTACTAATTAGACGAAAATCGGACGTGTTTTGATGGTCGACAAAAATTATATAGCCTGCACACCTGAATTTTTCTGGCCGAAAAATTGGAGTCGGTTGTCGGAAGCACCATACTAACAAGCCGAAAATCGGCAGATCGCTCGTCGGATGAAAATTCCCGCCCGAATTTCGACTCGTGTGTACGGGCCTTTACTAACAGCCTAGAAACAAGGCAGGCTGGAATAATGCAATTTCTAGGAGTTTTATAGCCGGGCTTCGGGTGGTACGTAGATGAACTACACCATTAGCAATGGATTTTTTCAACTTTAGGCAAAGCTGCAAAGTTTGTTTTTATCTACGGGCACCCTTTACCAGCATAGGCAGTTTTTTGGTAAAGGTTAACTAACATTTTATTGGATGACCAGCACTGGCTGCATATTTTCTAATACCTGCAATTTAAACAAGATTAGCTGTGCCTGCTTGTGTTTCCTCCGGGTACTACGGTGTCTCCTCACACTCCAAAGACATGCTGGTAGGTTAATTGGCTCCTGTGTAAATCGACCCAAGTATGTGTACATATGAATGTGAATTAGGGGCCTTGGATTGTAAGCTCCTTGATGGCAGGGAGTTATGTTATGGCGCTTTTCCACTGCATAGAACCGTACCGGCTCGGCACGCTTTTGTGCTTTTCCACTGCGGTACCGCATGGTATAGGGTCGGAACGGTTCGGTACGGTACGGTATAGGTTTGCTTTTCCACTGCATGGAACCGAATGGTACGGTACGGCTCTGAAAAAACAGTACCTACTCGATTGTGGTTCCAACAGGTACCAAATGGCACTTTTCCACTGCAAGTACCGGCTAGTACCGGCTCGGCTCTACTCGGCCCTGCTTGGCCTGGTTTGCTTTTCCACTGCTGGTACCGCATGGTATAGGGTCGGAACGGTTCGGTACGGTACGGTATAGGTTTGCTTTTCCACTAAAGCAGTACTAAAGTTAAGTGGGTGGGATAACAACGGGGTGGGTGTGATTCTCTGACCAATCAGTGGCTAGTAGTGACTGCATGCAAAGGATTGTGGGATATGGTACCAGTTTGGTACCTGTTGGAACCACAATCGAGTAGGTACTGTTTTTTCAGGGCCGTACCGTACCGTACCGTTCGGTTCCATGCAGTGGAAAAGCAAACCTATACCGTACCGTAC
This sequence comes from Pelophylax lessonae, assembly GCF_965119305.1. Classification (NCBI taxonomy): domain Eukaryota; kingdom Metazoa; phylum Chordata; class Amphibia; order Anura; family Ranidae; genus Pelophylax; species Pelophylax lessonae. Next base: position 554,048,372 of record NC_138769.1, on the reverse strand, counting down.
CGAACCGTTCCGACCCTATACCATGCGGTACCGCAGTGGAAAAGCACAAAAGGGTGCCGAACCGGTACGGTTCCATGCAGTGGAAAAGCGCCAAAACTGGTACCATATCCCACAATCCTTTGCATTCAGTCACTACTAGCCACTGATTGGTCAGAGAATCACACCCACCCTGTTGTTATCCCACCCACTTAACTTTAATACTACTTTAGTGGAAAAGCAAACCTATACCGTAACGTACCGAACCATTCCGACACTATACCGTGCGGTACCGCAGTGGAAAAGCAAACCGGGCCAAGCAGGGCCGAGTAGAGCCGAGCCGGTACTAGCCGGTACTTGCAGTGGAAAAGTGCCATTAGTGTACAATATATATATATATATATATGTAAAGGGCTGTGTTAATTGTTGGCTTTAAATAAGTACCTGTAATAAACAAAACAAAGAAAAATACTTACTTACTCAAATTTATTTTTTAATGCTCCGCTTTAAGGATTTGGTTGAGAGAAAAGCAACTGTTACAGTTATCATTGATAACATGCCTTGACTGTAAGGGCCAGTTCACACCACATGCAGTGCAGTGCTTTTTTTTCTGTATCACAAACGCATGGAAAGTGTGTTATTTGGGTTACAATGGCTTAGTTCACACCAGTGCAGTGTGTCCCAGTGCTTTTCCGTTTCAGAAAAAAAAAGTACAACATGCTACTTTATTCCTGCACAGAACTGTACTGGAACATGGTAAAAAAAAAAAAAAAAAAAAAAAGCATCAAAAATGCAGCAGATTATAGTACAGTGAAAAAAAAACTGGAAAAAAGAAGAAAAAAAAAAGCATTTGTAACGCATCCACAAATGCAATAAAAAACGCAACAAAAATGCAGCAGACTACAGTACAGTGAAAAAAAAAAAACTGAAAAAAAGAAGAAAAAAAAGAAAAACATTTGTAATGTATCAAGAAATGCAGTAAAATATGCAACAAAAACGCAACAGACTGCAGTACAGTGAAAAAGAAAAAAAAAAAAACTGGAAAAAGAAGACAAAAACTATCTGGAATGCACTTGGAAACACATCAAAATTGCAGCAGAACGCATAAAAAAATGTGTTAAAACGTGCATGCAGAAATGCATCCAGAACAAACCTGGAGGAAGTTTTTGTGGTGTGAACAGGCACTAAGTGTTTTGGGAAACAGTTGAATTGAAGGGTTTAGTTTTGCTATAAACCACTCATTGCATAATGGTGCTATGTAATTAGGCTAATAGAGAGAATTAGTTCAGTCACTTGTATGCTAAAGGACCATCCACCGAAAAAAAAAACATGTCAGTTTCCCTGTAGAAGCTAGCATATAGGAACACTTACCAGCTTTCTAGCAGAAAGAGTTCTGCAGCCAAGTTCCCCGCTTCAGTAACTTCATTTTCTCTGTGGGATTTACTACCACTAGCAGTTACCACAGCAGGAAAACTGAGACTTCATTACTCAGGAAAAGCCTGCACTAGAGTTCTTGAGAAATAAAAGAGATCATTGGATGACTTAGCTCATAAAGTTCCAGCTACCTTGTCCAACCAGAGAAAGCTTTGCATTCATTTAGAATAGCAAAGCATTCCCTGAAAGGCACCCGTACCAAGTGGCCAACCTCCTGTTTTTATAAATGCAGCATGTCAGCCACCACTCAGCGACGGGAGTCAGGTGGAAATCACTGGAGTAGCAGTGACTTTCAGCTTTCAGAGGCATCAGAGAGTACATGGATAGTTACTAGGGATGCACCGAAATGAAAATTTTGGACCGAAACCGAAACCGAAAATGCAGGATGCCCTTGGCCGAAAACCGAAACCGAAAATGACTTTTTCCCCAAAAAAAATTTGAAATGGATAGAACAGGGACATAAACCAAAAACAGGCAGCGACGTACACCTACACCTGTCGCTGCCACCCTGTCACAGTATATGTACTGTGATGGGTTGGCAAGAGGTTAATTTAATTACCAATGGTATTTGTATTATGAGGCATGAGGGGTTAATGTATTGTCACTGCTAGTCACTCATCTATTAGTGACTGACCAGTGGCAGGTAATTAACCCCTTTGTGCTGCATTAGTGCAACCAGTGTTAATTAACACTGACACTGGTTGCACTAATGCAGCACAAAAGGGGTTAATTAACTGCCACTGGTCAGTCACTAATAGATGAGTGACCAGCAGTGACAATACATTAACCCCTCATGCCTCATAATACTAATAGCATTGGTAAGCTGCCTCAGCTCCCCTCCCCCCTCCCCCACTGCCTCAGCGTCCTCCTCCTCGGGTGTCCTCTCCTGCATTCAAAAGTCCCGCCTCTGGCCGGCGGCACCGCCTCTCAATGATGTCCCTACTACTCTGTGCATTATGAATGGACATACTAGGCGGGGGGCGGGGCGAGCGGCCGCTATAGAGAGAACTATTGTGATCCTTCACTGTCAGCTCCTCACGTCTATGTATGAATGAGAACTGAACTGAGCTGACACCGGGCGGGGGGGCGGGCGGAGCGGCCGCTATTAGCTGTGACTATGTGAGAGCTTCTCTTCCTTGTCAGCGGAGATACGTGCCTGTCAGGGAAGTGAAACTCTCACATAGTCACAGCTAATAGCGGCCGCTCCGCCCGCCCCCCCGCCCGGTGTCAGCTCAGTTCAGTTCTCGTTCATACATAGACGTGAGGAGCTGACAGTGAAGGATCACAATAGTTCTCTCTATAGCGGCCGCTCGCCCCGCCCCCCGCCTAGTATGTCCATTCATAATGCACAGAGTAGTAGGGACATTATTAAGAGGCGGACGGCCGGCCAGAGGCGGGACTTTTGAAACCTGCCCTGCGCTGCGCTGCGCCCTCCTCCTTCCCCACGGCGGCCATTTTTATTTTCGGCACTGTTAACCCATTATCGGCCGAAATGAGAGAGGCTCATTTTCGGCCGATAATTTCGGTGGCCGAAATTTCGGTGCATCCCTAATAGTTACATTGGTCCAATGTAATCATGTATGAAATATCCATACCCGGAATTCTGGAATTATCTATCACATCTTCATAACCCCTCTGTTGTTCAATATCTTTAAGTGTGTAGCACCCTACAAGTAGGTGCTAGGTAAAGTATAGTGGGCCCTGGCTGCCTATTAGCAGGGCCATGAATTTTAGCTGGGCTGTCACGTCTCCCAGGCTGTTGAGACTGGGGTGTCTTCCCACTGTGCTCCATGAGAGGGTTCTCATTGGACGGTGGAGGAATCCCAGCCAATGGGGCACTCAGGCCTGTATGTACCCCAGAAAGGCAGATTCTGCCGTACAGCATTCTGGGAGTGGGTATAAGTTTGAGGGTATGACGCAGCGTCTTTGGTGGGAAGCAGAGTCCCAGGAGGGAGATTACGGCTGTCTCTCCTCCTGTCAGCAGGATTCTGTGTCCCAGGCGGCTTTCCTGAGGTGACCTAGGGCTGAGCTGCAGAGAGGATCCAGTGTGTCAATGACCAGCGGAGTTGAGAGGGGTTCAGTTTCAGGAAAGCATTCCCAGTTCGTGAGTACTGCAAACTGCCCCCTGGGGGTCTGCCTAGAGAGAGAGGGGACCGCTCCGGTGAAGGTCCTGGGGATCCAGGAGCTAGCTAGCCGGTGCAGGAGTAAAAGTAAAGGGGGTGCCAGTGCTGACCCTGAAGAAAAGTAGAGGGGGTGCCTAGTGAGAGGACCCTTAAGTGTAGAGGGAGTGCCTAGTGGGAGGACCCTGAAGCGCAAAGGGGGCGCCAGCGGTTGGGCCCTGAAGAGTTAAAGTGTACAGTGTGCAGTGTGCAGTGTTGAGAGTTGCAGCAGCACAAGTAGTTACAGGAGCTACCTCAGTCAGTGAAGGGCTGGAGGGAGCTGGATGCAGGACTTTTGAGCGTCAGGAGTCAAGTCTAAGCACAGTCTAGGACTTTTGAGCTGATCAGTGTGTCAGAAGTCAAGTTCAAGTACAGTTCAGCAAGTCAGTGTTTTTTCAAGCACCAGCAAGTGTTGGTCGGCACCCAGCCGGCGTCAAGACAGTGCTGAAAGTCATTTTTTTCACAAAGTGTCCCATTTGTACCTAGTTGAGCCAGAGGAGTATCCCACTCAATCCCTTCTCCCATCCCCAATATCAAATAAGCAAAACAAACCAAAGATGCCGGAATGGTCATGGTCTCCAATCTCACACTTGGGTATTCAGCTTAAATGGGCTGAAGGTGTCACCGGTAACTATGGCAGACCCACATCAGGCCCAATGCCTGGAAAATCTGCTACAAGTGGAACTTTATCCAGGTGGTCTGCGGGACCATTCACTATGTGCAGTGCCGCTCACACATACATAGTGGGAAGCTGGCTGTCAATGATAATTTCACAGGTTCTGAGGCTAATATAATGCACATAAGGCACTAAGTGAGTTTAATTACCACCTTAGTCAGCCACAGAACCTGTGTAATGTGTGTCCTGGTTTAAAGGGATGAAGTGGCAACCCTAGTTGGTGCTGGGGACCCGAAAACCAGCAAAGTACCAGCCAGGTGAGGCATTGGATCCCTGGAGTGGTAAGTGTCTGTTTATTAGAAGTCAACAGCTACAGTTTTTGTAGCTGCTTAATTTAATTTTTTTTTTAATCTCATCTTTAAGCTGAAATGTACACACTTCCCCTCTCCCAGGGCCGGTGTCCTGCCGAAAACTCTAATCTGCACTTGGTGTTTTCACACAACACCGGCAGCCTATACACCCGAGTACATGGTATAATTAGTGCAGATTCTTACTCCGCCCGGTAGTTGTCACCGCCTTGGAGGTGGCCATGTTTTCGGTTACTAGCGGGCGGTGTAAGAATCTGCACTAATTATACCATGTACTCGGGTGTATAGGCTGCCGGTGTTGTGTGAAAACACCAAGTGCTTGAAATCTCAAATTATTCCCAGTGTACACTCACTGGAAATAACGTGGTTGGAGATTTCAGCAGCACACTGGGACAAGGGATGGGCAGGAGGGACGGTTGCCCTGGGCGCAATGGTTTATTGCAGGGATGGGAGGGGCACCTTGACCCTAAACCTAAGGGAAGGGGGGATGCAGTTTGGCATCCTTGCCCTGGGCGCTGGATGACCTTGTCCCGGCACTGCCCTCTCCCCCTTCAGTCTGTGGGGTTCTTTAAAATGGAATACAGTAAAGACAGATAAGAAATACGTTTAAAACTGAGAAATGAAACAGAGATAACCATTTTAGTTTTCCTTTAACAAGTTGCTTTAAGAGCTTATACACACTGTACTTGAGCTTCAGCCATAGCTAAAAATTATGTCAGTACATAAACCGCATTATGCCACCAACCCGCCTAAATGTACACTGGTTTGCTTTTATGCTACAGTTGCTTTTTCTCTCCTGCTGTTTACAGCACCATTGTGGCCATGCCCAATTTTCACTGCAGAACACTTTGCATGCCCGACTTTGTGGTGTTACCCACTTTTTGTGTTGAAATGTTAAAATGTGGTGCTTTGTGCACCACATAAGGGCTCTGTTCCCCCCCCCCCCCGTGGGCCCCCGGGCCCCAGATTTGCAGTCTGCCCCAGGAAAGCAGCCCTGGTTACATAGTTAGTCAGGTTGAAAAAAGACACAAGTCCATCAAGGTCAAACAATAAAAAAAAAAAAAAAAAAACCCTACAATCCTATAAACAAAATCCTATACCCACAGTTGATCCAGAGGAAGGAAAAAAAAACTCCAGCAAAGCATGATCCAATTTGCTCCAGCAAGGGAACAATAATTCTTCCTGATCCCTCGAGAGGCAATTGGATATTCCCTGGATCAACTTTATCTATAACTGTGAGTACCCATTTATATTATGTTTATTTAGGAAAGAATCCAGGCCTTTTTTAAAGCAATCTACTGAGCTGGCCAGAACCACCTCTGGAGGGAGTCTATTCCACATTTTCACAGCTCTTACGGTGAAGAAACCTTTCCGTATTTGGAGATGAAATCTCATTTCCTCTAGACGTAAAGAGTGCCCCCTTCTCCTCTGTGATAGCCTTAAAGTGAATAACTCAACACTAAGTTCACAATATGGACCCCTTATGTAGTTATACATGTTGATAATTTCTCCCCTTAACCTCCTCTTCTCAAGAGAGAATAAATTTAGTTCCTGGTGATTTCTAATGGTGCGCCTTGGTAGATCCAGCCCAGGGCTTGGTGTAGCAATTCTTAAGGGATAAGTTCAGTTTAAAAAAAAAAAACAAATAAATGCACATTTTTATTATTTATTTATTTGGAGTCTGTGAAGCATTGCACCAGGGATCAGCAGATCTGTCAAGAGTATCTGTGTTCCTGTACATCCCGTACGGGCAGGCACATACAATCTAACAGGAAGAATTAATGAACTACCATACCATGGACGGTCTACAGTTTCATGGTAGTTCATTGAGAACTACAAGCCAACAGCCGCAAAGGATGTAGGGGCTTGTAGTTCATTCACACACAGAGCTGTGAATGAATGACGCGGCTGTGTGACAGCTAGAGCGGGAAACTTCTCCCAAAACTGCTGTCACGGGGGGGGGGGGGGGCGGATGTCCCATTGGGCGGCGGCTGCACCCTAAAAACGAGTGGAACATGTAACATGTACATCCTTTAACCTGTATTTCCAGATGCACCAGATGGGAAACTTTGGCTTTGCACACATTGGCACCAAAAGCGGGTGCTTAGAGTGCATTCCTGGAGTATTCTGCAGAAGATTTGCATTGTGCTGGACCACTCCATCCAAAGGGCTACTGGGAGTGAGGGATAGATACTTGGGGGACGCTGAGAGAATGGTTTTGATGGCTTCAGATGGGACAGTATTATTTGTCAGCAATATATCTCAGGAAATGTATGAAGATGAATGGTTTGACTTTCCATATTGCTAGAATATTGCAGGAGTGTCTCATAGACCCTTGCTAGATAGTGAGATGGGGTGGGATTTGTTATCGGTAAGTGCCTGTATTCCATTGTTCTATTGTTTCTGTCTGCCTTAAGATGCTAAGGGGGAGGGGGGATTGTCCCACAGTTTATATCTCTTTGTGCATGTGTTTGAATAAACAGTTTTGAGTTCTACTGCACCCTCAATCTAGAGTCATGTCTCTCATTGGGGGAATCTTCTACAAGGGATTGCTATATACAAGGGATTGGGAGCGTGAGGACCGCGACTTGTCAGGCTGACAAGTCGCCTGACAAGTGGGATCAATGTAAATGCGGTCTTAAAGTGGAACTAAACCCAACAACTTAACTGTTTCCCAAAGCAGTTACATTTAACCACGCAAGCTCGAGAAGGTTTTACCCCCCTCCACGACCAGGTCATTTTTGCTATTCAGCACTGATACTTTAACTGGCATTTGCACGGTAATGCAACACTGTACGCAAATTAAACTGATATCATTTTTTTTCACACAAAATAGAGCTTTCTTTGCTGGTATTGGATCACCACTGGGCTTATTTTTATTATATAAACAAAACAAGACAGAAAACGTTGAAAAAAAAAAAACCCAATATTTTTTACTTTCTGTTATAAAACATATAAAAAAATCAAATTTCTTCATAAATATAGGCCAAAATGTATTCTGCTACATGTCTTTAGTTAAAAAACAATCAAACATCCCAATAAGTGTATATTGATTGGTTTGTGTGAAATTTGTATCGTCTACAAACTATGATATATACTGTATATATTTAAAAATTAATCAATTACGATATACTGATGGTCGATCTCATTTCTTGAGGCCCTTATGCAGGGACAGACCATTTACTCCCCAAATGACTCCCTTTTGGAAAGTAGACAGTCTGAAGCATTTAGTAAGAGGCATAGTGATTTTTTTTAAGTTGAAAAAATATGAAATTTAATAAAATGTGTTTTTTTCTTTTCAAAATCGTCCTTTTTTTTACATTCTGTCACCAGTACAGTACAGGGTCATCATATGACTGCTGCAATGGTGGTGATCAGGGATACTGACTGGTGACAGTATGTTAAAACATAATTTAAATATTTTTTTATTCAATTTTGTAACTTTTTTTTAACTTTTTTTTTTCGAAGTGAAAAAAAAATCTCTGATCATAGCCCCCCAGACTAGCACAGTGTTACTAAAGTTCAGTGTCAGCATAGTAACTCTGCACTAGTCTGGGGTAGGGGAGGGGGTGATCAGAGATTTTATTTTTTTACACTTTGATTGTTGTTATCAATAATGATCACTTTAAACAGCAATGTTTTGAACTGTCATGGATGGGTTACATATATAACAGCTGTGATTACTACTGATGATTGAGCTGTGATTGGCTACAGATAATTAAAAATAGTAGAGCATGCTTTGATTGGCCCAAGTGCCAAGTGATAGCTGTGGGTCAATCACTGTATAGGAAGCACAGCTTTTATGAATGACATTCAATGATAACAGCTTTGTTGACTCACATAGCCCCTGGGCCGCTCAAAGTGGCTGGGTACCAGGATCCGCAAATCTGCTGAATCTTTCACACCCCAGGCTGGATGACATACATGTACGTGATTCAGTCTGCCCATGCTGGCCACTGGTAGTAAATGTACTGTTGTTCAGTCAGCAGGTGGTTAAGGTATGCAGTGAATGATAACTATCATAGTTGTTTGTGCTCGTAACCAGACTGTCAAGACATCAAATGGCTGGTGTCATAACTGATCACATGTACAGCACCATGGCAAAAACTGATCAATCAGAGGCTAAGATGGCAGTTTCCTTGGCTGTAAAAAACAAGAGGACTGTTTAGTTCCTCTTTAAATTCCTGAGGGACCCTTAAACTTTTATAACCGTTTATAGATGTTCTGGCTATATATGAACTGTGTTGTAATGCAGAGTGTGACTCCAACCTATTCTTTATGTGCTGGATAGTGCATATTTTAATAGTGCTGTCTTAAAGTGGTTGTAAACCCTTATATATACCCAGTAAAGTGAATGGCCTCAGGTAATACACAGATATTAAGTTAATCCTCCTAAATAAGTTGTACCTGTTTATCTGTAGACCTCTCTTCTCTGAGCATCTGTTCAAAGTCCAGAATTTATATGGTTGGTCTGAGCTTTGAGAAAGCAGGAGTTACACTCTGCAGAGCTCAGTGAGGAGAACTGAGAGCTGATTGAAAGGAAGGTTCACAAACCCCTCCACACAGCATACAGGAACAAAGCTGAGGCTGTCAATCACAGGCTGTGTGGTGGAGCTCCCTCCCCTGTCACCATTTTTCTCTTGGTGCTAGAAACACTTGTCAGAAGTGACTTATGCAGATAACAGAGGAAGGAGGAAGGAGGCAGAAGACAGAAATGACACTCTGGATTGAGTACACACCATAGAGGGATGCTTTGTTCATAATTCATGTCAGGTTTATAACCACTTTAATTAGAGAGATTTCCTCCAATTTTCTGTTCCCTGGCAATTTCTCACTGGGCTAGGAAGCAAGACAACTCCCCAGCAGGGACACCAACAGAAAAATAAAATAGAGGCCTGGCCTCTTCTAGAGGGTCACCATAGCAATAGGGAGTAGTGGTGTCATCATTGCAGAGGCCTGGCCCTTTCTAGAGGGTCACCATGGCAATAGAGAGTAGTGGTGTCATCGCTGCAGAGGCCTGGCCCTTTCTAGAGGGTCACCATAGCAATAGGGAGTGGTGGTGTCATCACTACAGAGGCCTGGCCATTTCTAGAGGGTCACCATGGCAATAGGGAGTAGTGGTGTCATCACTACAGAGGCCTGGCCCTTTCTAGAGGGTCACCATAGCAATAGGGAGTAGTGGTGTCATCACTACAGAGGCCTGACCCTTTCTAGAGGGTCACCATGGCAATAGGGAGTAGTGGTGTCATCACTACAGAGGCCTGACCCTTTCTAGAGGGTCAATAGCAATAGGGAGTAGTGGTGTCATCACTACAGAGGCCTGGCCCTTTCTAGAGGGTCACCATAGCCATAGGGAGTAGTGGTGTCATCACTACAGAGGCCTGGCCCTTTCTAGAGGGGTCAGCATAGCAACAGATTGCATCAGTGGGATCATTGCAGAGTCGCAGTGTAGTAACTTCCATTTTGCCAAGTTGCACATACATTTTAGTTTAGTGACTTGCACTTTGGTACAATATGGGACAGCTGAAGCCGTGTGTGTAAAAAAAAAAAAACAAAACACCTTGCTACAGTCAATGTGTCATAAGTTCACACATTTCCAAATACGATTAACATGTCTCTCCTGGGCATTGGTCTGCAAAGGCCCAGAGCACTCCTAGACACCCTTCAGAAGGAACTATTGTGTCACACATTAAGGGACATTTTTTACCCAACTTGGCATCAAAAACTAAATGTACATCTTTTGCTGCATCTTCAGTAGCAAAGTATTTGTAAGGATTTCTTTCCATTTGCAACGCTATCAAACAAACTGAGAGTTTTGTGACCGATTCGCCACTGTAGAATAAACATATTTGTACTGAACACACAGTGCTATTTTAGAGCAGCAGAGGGAGGAATTTGTGAATGAAGATGTGATTTGTCTCTGATTCGGTCTCACTGCATTTATTTTTGGTTGCCTTGCAATATAGAACAATTAAAAAATGCCCCGTGTGTTTTTTGTGATGAATATATAAGTGGATATACAGTATATACCTCCCAGCTCTCCTCCCTTATCCCATAATTGCTAGAGTATTCCTTCTCAGCCTGACATCACCGGCACAGGGACATTTTTTTTCCCACTGACACTGATGTAGCGCCCTCCTAGATAGCTGCTAGAGTGAGTGTATATAGTTTTTGATTTCTCTGCCTAACAGGGAGACAGCTAGGCATTTGTATATGCTGTCTGCTGAACAGAGAGCGGTGAGGCTCCGTTCACATGTAGGCGTTTTGGGGCGTTTTTGGGGAGTTTTTCTGCTCTAGGATCAGCTCTCAAAATACCCAACAAGACAAATCCTATTAATTCCAATGGCCCCTGTTCACATCTGAGCGTTTGGCGCTGTGAGCAAAACGCCCAACGCTCAAAAAAGTACATGAGCTTCTTTTTGGGCAGATTACAGGCGTTTTCCATTGGTCTCTATTCAATCTAAAAACGCCTGCACAAAAAATGCCTGTAAATCACGGTAAAAATCGTGGTAAAATCGCTGTAAAAAACGTGCGAAAACGCTACACTCAGGTGTGAATGTAGCCTTAGTGGAGGCTGCTCAGTGTGCTCTGGTGCTGCTCATGCTGTCTTGATGTTTCACACTGATCCAGTAGCAATGGAGTATACTGGATAGTAGGTGGAAACCTGGCAGATGAGAGCATGGATGTTTGTACAGTAGGGTGACCAGACGTCCCCACTGTCCCCAGACCAAGTCTGTCCCCGGTTTTGTTCCCGGATTCAGGGCCAGGTGAACGTAGAGAGGGCATCCCATCCTGGCTAAGAAACAGCCTGGTGGCTCAGATGCAGATGTCCCCTGCTGGACGATGTCACTGCCGCTCCTCTTGCTGTTCAGCAGAGGAGAAGCAGAGACAAAAATTTAATGTGTGGAGGGCTGAGACTGGGAGGTGAGCATATGGGGGGGGGGGTCTGTTTGTACACAGGTGAGGGCAGTGGAGGAGCAGGGATCAGAGCTAATGCAGCTGCATGGAGAGATGGAGAGGTTAGCTGTTGTGGGGGAAGGGCTAAGAGGGGGCTGCAGAAGAGGGGGCTGCAGAGATAATCTGTGAGAGAAGGGTGCAGAGGTGAGCTATGGATGTGGGAGCAGAAGTGTCCTCTGTGCATAGGAAACCTGTGTGCTCGGTGTATTATGTAGTCCTGTGCCCAGTGCTCTGTATTATGCAGTCCTGTACCCAACGCTCTGTGTAGAATGCAGTCCTGTGCCCAATGCTCTGTGTATTATGTAGTCCTGTACCCAGAGCTATGTGTATTACGCAGTCCTGTGCCCAGCGCTCTGTGTATTATGAAGTCCTTTGCCCAGTGCTCTGTGTATTATGTAGTCCTGTGCCCAGTGCTCTGTGTATTATGTAGTCCTGTAACCAGTGCTCTGTGTATTATGTAGTCCTGTAACCAGTGCTCTGTGTATTATGTAGTCCTGTACCAAGCGCTCTGTGTATAATGTAGTCCTGTGCCCAGTGCTCTGTGTTTTATGCAGTCCCGAGCCCAGTGCTCCGTGTAATATGCAGTCCTGTGCCCAGCGCTCTGTGTATTATGCAGTCCTTTGCCCAGTGCTATGTGTATTATGTAGCCCTGTTCCATTTGGCAATAAAAAAGAGGGGGGGGGGTGTACCCCAAGGCATGCTGGGTGACTGTATTTATATCTGAAGAGCACATGGGCTCGGGGTCCAGTCTACCTCTACAGAGAGAGGTCCAGGTGGGGAGGGGGCTACTGCCTCTCCCCAGCACAGGCTGCCACATGGCCTTAGGTAGGAGATCGGAGGGCCTGAAATACTGAAGCTGAAACCCATCGTTCTCTTACAAGCTGACTGAGGGAGGATGTCCACGGATTCTGTCTGGTATCACGGAGGAAGGTGACCTGCGGCCAGTGCCTTGTGAGTACAGACCCCCTAAAGGGTTCCTAGAGACTGTTGTTGCTAAAACCCCCCTCTTTGTGCTAGAAGTCAGCTTGCTGGGTGTAAGCTAAAGGGGACACTGGCTAGTGTCTTGAAGAAGCAAGGTGCACTAAATTCCTTCTGCTACAAAGGGACTTGCTTAATTCTGTACAGCCTGCTGCATAGTGCTACTGACAGTCTGCTACACAGTTCTATTGAAGAAGTTGTCCTCGCTTATTTGGAGTATCCTACTAAATCCCTTCTCCTATCTAAGTTCTCAAAATAAAATACAAAAAAAACATCACCTAGATAGACTGGTTATTGGAGACAACGAGTGGAAGACTGTGCACACCTGGCTGTGTGGAAATACCCTGTAACTGGCTGTGGATTAATCAGTGGGAGACCCGGGCACAATTATTCAAGTTGCTCCTGCGGGGGTAGCGCTATCATGATGTAGTGTAATTTTTCCTTCCAGTAACACCACTGACGTAGGGACATTTTTTCTTCCAGTAACACCAGTGACGTAGGGACATTTTTCCTTCCAGTAACACCAGTGACGTAGGGACATTTTTCCTTCCAGTAACACCAGTGACGTAGGGACATTTTTCCTTCCAGTAACACCAGTGATGTAGGGACACTTTTCCTTCCAGTAACACCACTGACGTAGGGACACTTTTCCTTGCAGTAACACCACTGACGTTGGGACATTTTTCCCTCCAGTAACACCACTTACGGGACATTTTTCCTTCTAGTAACACCACTGAAGTAGGGACATTTTTTCTTCCAGTAACACCACTGACGTAAGGACATTTTTTTTCCAGTAACACCACTGACGTAGGGACATTTTTCCTTCCAGTAACACCACTGACGTAAGGACATTTTTTCTTCCAGTAACACCAGTGACGTAGGGACATTTTTCCTTCCAGTAACACCACTGACGTAGGGACACTTTTCCTTGCAGTAACACCACTGACGTGGGGACATTTTTCCTTCCAGTAACACCACTTACGGGACATTTTTCCTTCCAGTAACACCACTGAAGTAGGGACATTTTTCCTTCCAGTAACACCACTGACGTAGGGACACTTTTCCTTCCAGTAACACCACTCAAGTAGGGACATTCTTCCTTCCAGTATCACCACTGAAGTAGGGACATTTTTCCTTCCAGTAACACCACTGACGTAGGGACATTTTTCCTTCCAGTAACACCACTGACGTAGGGACATTTTTCCTTCCAGTAACACCACTGAAGTAGGGACATTTTTCCTTCCAGTAACACCACTGTCGTAGGGGACATTTTTCCTTCCAGTAACACCACTGAAGTAGGGACATTCTTCCTTCGAGTGAGACCACTGTAGCAGGGACATTTTTTCCTTCCAGCGACACCACTGATGCAGGGGCGTTTTTTCCTTCCAGTGGCACCACTGATACAGGGACATTTTTTCCTTCCAGTGACAAACTAATGTAGGGACTTTTTATCCTTGGCCACTGTAAGCCCCATATTTACGCCCCTATTTTCATCTTTTTCATTTTTGTCTTGGGCACTAAATTACCTTGTCTCGGCAGACAAGCAGGGAGCACAGCCCAGGTAATAGCAAACATAACCCAAAATGATAAGATTATTTAATTTAATTTATGCTGAGGGAAACATACAGTAGGCTGCCAATTCTGGCATCCCAGTGAAAATGCTAGTTGCCTTGCATTTATACAGCAAGGCCCGAAGCGAAAGAAAAAAAAAAAAAAAAAATAGCGCAGGGCAGACATGACCATGTGAAGAGGGGAGACAGGGCAGGTGTGAGTTAAATTAAATTGTTTTGAGTTGGGGGGTATTCAGGGATTGGTGTATCAGGTTTGGGAGGGGTTGAGGTACAGTTAGGAGGGGTGGCCCCTCAGATTGGAGGTCAGTGGAAGTTCAACGGACGAAGGAAGAAGAAGCTTGAAGAAGCTTGGTCACCCACCTTTTTCACTGCAGAGCATCTCACCTCAGCTTCCCTGGTCTGTGATGGCGGATTTGGACGTTTTGCTGGAGCAAATTAAGGCCGCTGCCGCGGTGAAGGGGACTGAGTGGCTCCGGTCCCAGGTCTCCACGTTGATGGGGGTTCAGGACTCTGCACAGGATTCGGAGGGGCTTGCGGTCCCGCGGGCTCGGCGGTCACGGCCGCCGGAGCGTTTTTCACCGGACCCTTCCCCTCGAGCTCAGCGTCATCCTAGGAGCCCCGACAGGGACCCTTCAGGGCCGCCGGCTAAGCGTACTCCTGCTGCGGCCGTGCGCGCCTCTGGGAGGAATCCTCTGCATGGACGGAGCTCTGGGGGTAGTGGGGGGAGGCGGCCTTCGGTCTCTCCCCGTCCCTCTCGCCGGGGTGCTACTGGACTGGCGGGCTCCCCTACTGGCGATGCTCCGGTCGGAGGGGTGCCTCGGCGTGGGAGCGGCTTCATGGCGGCCGGTGGCAGCAGTGATCGGCGGGACTCGGAGTCGGCCTCGGCTGGGCGCAGAGAGATGACGCGGCGGGGCAAGTCACGTGGCCGGGTCATCGGAAGTTCGGCTGGTTCACAGAGGTCTCCGTCGGGCGGAGCTGGAGTACGGGGGCGTGGACGCCTGTCGCTCGGCTCTGCAGATGGCGGGAGTGCGACACCTGGTGGACGGATGTCGGCGGTGCCCGGGGACGATCGTTCGGAAGGCGAAGTGTCCGGATCGGATGTGGAAGAGGATGTCGGTGGTCGGTCGGCGACGAGGGAGGCTGGATCGGCGGCTGGGGGCGCCCCCCCTGGGCAGACAGGTGAGGTCACAATTCCTTCTCTGGCTTTGTCTGATTTGCGGGGCTTGTTTGATGTGGGGGGTGGGAGTGCTGGAGGGGCTCGGGGGGTGGGGGTGTCCCGGCCAGTGGGGGCGGGGACCCCAGGAAGGGGGTGATAATGGGGGTTTGAGGGGCTTCCTCCTGGGTCTACGGGACCTCTTGGGGCGTTTGCCCCCGGGGGACGGGGGCCGCTTGTCTCCAGCGGCGGCTTGGGTGCCTCCGGCGGGGGGCTCGGGCACGGAGCCGGGGGGGGCCCCGGGGCTGGCGGGGCCGTCTTCCACGGGGCTAGTTGCGGGGGGGGCTGGGGCCCCTCCCCAGGTTGTTGGTGCTCCGGCAGTGGTGGCGGTGACGGCCGGGGCGACGGGGGACAAGACCGGGACGGCGAAGGAGGGGAAGGCGGACGCTGTTCGCCTGGACGATTCAGCGAAAGGTGAGGTATATGTTTGTTTTGAGGGCCCGTTGGGGGCACATTTGAAGCAGGAAGTCCGGGAGAAGATCTGGAAGGGTGAGTACGTGGAAATCTTCACGCTGTTGCCCCTCGAGAAGTTTCACCTGGACAGGGTTAAACCGGAGGAGCGCAAGAAGGAGGATGAGGAGGCGCGACGCTATCGGCTTATCCCTCGGACCTTCGCCAATTGGCTGCAGGCCTTTGCCATTCTGGCGGGCGTCATAGGGGAAAAGGCGCCGGAAAACTGCTCGGCCCTGTTCTGCTACATGGACGCTGTAGGGGAAGCCTATCGGGTTTACGGGGGGTCGGCCTGGCTGCGGTACGACGAACAGTTCCGGCAGCGGAAGGCGGTTAGGCCGTCCTTGCGGTGGGACCACAAGGACATCAGCCTGTGGATGCGGCTCATGTCGTCTGCGAAGGCTCCGAATCAGTTTTTTCCAGGGGGGGCCGGTGGTTCTGCGACCCCGGGACAGCCGGCCGCAAAGAGGAGGGGTTTCTGCTGGCAATTTAATGAGGGTTCCTGTAAGTTCGGTGGCACATGTCGCTTCAAACATGAATGCTCCGGTTGCGGAGGTTCCCATTCCTTGGCTCGGTGTTTTAAGTCCGGAAAAGGGCGGTCCGGAGAGCCTTCGCACAAAGGGGACGACGCCGGTGAGGGTGGAAAGGCTGCGGCCTTTTCTAGATAGGTACCCCGATAGGGCGGCTGCTCGACTTCTGTGGGAGGGTTTTGCGGTGGGTTTTCGTATCCCTTGCTCTTTGGCCTCGGTGCCGCCGGTGGCGAGGAATTTGCGTTCGGCATTGCGCCACCCTTTGGTGGTGTCGGATAAGTTGCACAAGGAAGTGGCTCTCGGTCGCATGGCGGGCCCGTTCTCGGAGGTGCCGGTGCGTGACTTGGTGGTTTCGCCGTTGGGGGTGGTTCCCAAGAAGGAACCCAACAAGTTTCGCCTCATTCACCACCTCTCCTTCCCGAAGGGTGGGTCTGTGAATGACGCCATCGACCCGGAGGCCTGTACGGTGTCTTACATTTCCTTTGACGCCGCGGTGGCCTGGGTGCGACATTATGAGCGGGGGGCCTTGATGGCCAAATCGGACATTGAGGCGGCGTTCAGGTTGCTCCCGGTTCACCCGGACAGTTTTCGATTGCTGGGCTGCCGGTGGCAGGGGGCGTATTATGTGGATCGCTGCCTTCCTATGGGCTGCTCCATATCATGCGCGCTGTTTGAGACCTTCAGTTCCTTTGTGGAGTGGGTGGTTCGGGAGGTTTCCGGTGTGAATTCGGTGATCCTTTATTTGGACGACTTTCTGTGTGTGGGCCCGCCCGCTTCCAACGGGTGCGCGATCCTGCTTGCCACGTTGCAGCATGTGGCCGGGAGCTTCGGCATTCCGTTGGCCCCCGACAAGACGGAAGGCCCGACCACGGTGCTCAGCTTCCTGGGCATTGTCGTGGATTCGGAGGCCATGGAGTGTCGCCTACCGGAGGATAAATTGGGGGCTTTGAGAGCTGAAATTGAAGGGGTGCTGGGTTTGCGCAAGATTCAGTTGCGCAGCTTGCAGTCGTTGCTGGGTAAATTGAATTTTGCCTGCCGCATTATGCCCATGGGCCGGGTCTTCTGCCGACGGCTGTCGGCGGCGACTTCGGGGGTGAAGTTGCCCACTCACTTCGTCAGGCTCAACAGGGAACACAGGGATGACTTGCGTCTGTGGCACGGTTTTTTGGCCACATACAATGGTAGATCCTTGTGGATGGCCGGGCCGATCAGCAACTTTGATTTGGAACTGTTTACCGATGCTGCTGGTTCGGCGGGGTACGGGGCTTTTCACCGGGGGGCGTGGAGCGCCGCCCCTTGGCCGGGGGCATGGCAGGTAGCGGGGCTGGTCAGCAACTTGGTGTTGCTGGAACTGTTCCCGGTGGTGGTGGCCCTGGAGATTTGGGGGGCGGAGTTCAGGAACCTGAAGGTTCGCCTCCATTGCGACAATCTCGGGGTGGTTCAGGTGATCAACCGCGCGTCGGCTTCGTCTCAGCCGGTGGTGCGCCTCCTCAGGTATTTGGTTTTGCGGTGTCTACGGTTGAATGTTTTCCTGTACGCTGTGCACATTCCGGGGGTTAAGAATGATATTGCTGACGCGCTGTCTCGTTTTCAGTGGGACAGGTTCCGGGAGTTGGCACCGGCAGCGGAGCAACGCGGAGTCACGTGTCCGGAGTGGCTATGGGGGATTGCCTTGGGGTCCTCGCTGGATGGATCAGGAAGTCGGTGAGCGAGTCCACGTGGTCGGCTTATTGCAAGGTATGGTTGGAGTGGCTCGAGGTGTTGCGGGTGGCATCGGTGGATCCTCTGGGTCCGGAGGTCAGGTGGGTGTTACTTTCTTTTGTCTCTGATCATTTTGAGAGGGGCGCGTCGGCTTCCGCTGTGGCTCGCAAGTTGTCCGGCCTGGCCTTTCTGTTTAAATTTCTGGGTTGTCAGGATTACACGAAGGACTTCGTGGTGAGACAAGCGTTACGGGGCTATTCCAGGGCTTATCGGAGGAGGGACACTAGGCGCCCGGTGTCCTTCGCTCTTTTGCAGGACGTCTGCCGGCAATTGGGGGAGCACTGCGCCTCGAGTTACGAGGTGGTGTTGTTTAAGGCGGCCTTTTCTCTCGCTTTCTTCGGGGCTTTCCGGATTGGGGAATTGGTCAGCTCCTCCCGGACGGTGCCGGGGGGCCTATTGGGTCAGGATGTCTCTGTCGGTCGGGAGGGGGTTACTATCCTCCTTCGACGGTCCAAAACGGACCAGAGTGGCAAGGGGGTCCGTGTCCGGTTGTTCGCGGTGCCGTCTTCACCGCTGTGCCCGGTAGGGGCGGTTCGGGATTACTGGGCACTCCGCCCTTCGCGGCCCGGTTCATTTTTAATGCATGCGGACGGGTCGTCGTTATCTCGTTTTCAATTTGTATCGGTGTTCAGAAGGTGTGTGGGCTCTTTGGGTTTGGATGCCAGTAGGTTTGCATCTCATTCCTTTCGGATCGGGGCGGCCACTGAGGCTGCACGCTGGGGATTGAATGACGATGCGGTCAAACGCATTGGGCGCTGGGAGTCTAGGAGGTTCTTGTTGTACGTTCGTCCACAGCTGTTGGTGTAGGGTATGTACGGGGGGTGGTTTTGTCGCTGGGGGGGTGTGGGCCCGGCTGGTTATCTGATTATTGGTTGGTTTTCTTTTCCTTTTGTCCCCTTTTCTTGTAGGTTTGGAACCCTGCCTTGTTTGGATCGTGGGACACTCGTATGTTTTCTGGGGGGCCCGGAGAGCTGATGTGCGTCCTAATGGTAGACAACTTGGTTTTTCTCGGCACGAGGCTTGTGTCAGGTGGCTGGGGGTGCCGGGGCTTACTTGGGGCAGGGTCCTTCCCGAAGTGCATCGTTTCGCCCGGTTGGACAGGCAGCCAGATGTTTTGGTGCTGCATGCCGGGGGCAACGATTTGGGGGCCAGGTCCGCGCGGGCCTTGATCAGGGACATAAAGTTGGATTTCCTTCGGCTGCGCACGGCTTTTCCGGCGCTGCTTGTAGTTTGGTCGGATATGGTGGCCCGCACGTCCTGGCGCATGGCCAGGTCGGTCGCGCGCCTTAATAAGGCTCGGATTAAGTTGAACAAGGAAGTGGGGCGCTTTGTGTGTCGGAATGGGGGGTTGGTGGTTCGCCACCTGGAGTTGGAAGTGGACACATGGCGGTATCTGCGGGATGATGGAGTCCACCTCAATGCGGTGGGTATAGATTTATGGGCCCTGGGATTACAGGATGGGATCCAGCGAGCCTTGAGGGTTTGGAGGGGCACGCAAGGGTAAGGTGTCACCCTTGGGTGCTGGTGGCGTTTTGTTGGTCTTTGCTGGCGGGGGAGGTGAACAGTTTAGGATAAGGGTATGGTTGGGACTCATCGTTGGTATGGGTCCCTATGGTGCATTCCATTTAATGTCAGTTTAAATGGAATTCAAAATGGTGGCACTGCGGGGAGTGGTTTGTCTCCGAGCCGGTGACGCGGCTGGAGGCCTATCAGGGCACAGGTCCCGCAGTGCAGGATTTGGAATTATTTGGAGGAGCCTCAAAGACCAACAGGCCTAATGACTGATTGTTTTATGTTTGTAAGGAATGTTTTTTCTCCTTATGTTAATTTTAAGGTAAAAGGGTTAATAAAATGGCTGCTGTGGCCAATTAACTCCAAGCACGGTGTGGTCTCAATTATTTAGGTAAAGGGAAAGGTTTATGGCATGGGGGTGGAGCCTTTGGCTTTAAGCAGCCTAAGAGTTTGGGGGTGACATCTATTCTACATTGGTCAAGCAAGGCCCGAAGCGAAAGAAAAAAAAAAAAAAAAAATAGCGCAGGGCAGACATGACCATGTGAAGAGGGGAGACAGGGCAGGTGTGAGTTAAATTAAATTGTTTTGAGTTGGGGGGTATTCAGGGATTGGTGTATCAGGTTTGGGAGGGGTTGAGGTACAGTTAGGAGGGGTGGCCCCTCAGATTGGAGGTCAGTGGAAGTTCAACGGACGAAGGAAGAAGAAGCTTCCCACCCGCCCTCCCTAATTTCTGGGACTGTTATGGTTGATTTTGATTCATGTCTTTTGTGCTTTCTGTCCTTTCTGGGGGAATTTTATATTGTCATGGCAGCTGGGCGTTTTGTTGGTCTTTGCTGGCGGGGGAGGTGAACAGTTTAGGATAAGGGTATGGTTGGGACTCATCGTTGGTATGGGTCCCTATGGTGCATTCCATTTAATGTCAGTTTAAATGGAATTCAAAATGGTGGCACTGCGGGGAGTGGTTTGTCTCCGAGCCGGTGACGCGGCTGGAGGCCTATCAGGGCACAGGTCCCGCAGTGCAGGATTTGGAATTATTTGGAGGAGCCTCAAAGACCAACAGGCCTAATGACTGATTGTTTTATGTTTGTAAGGAATGTTTTTTCTCCTTATGTTAATTTTAAGGTAAAAGGGTTAATAAAATGGCTGCTGTGGCCAATTAACTCCAAGCACGGTGTGGTCTCAATTATTTAGGTAAAGGGAAAGGTTTATGGCATGGGGGTGGAGCCTTTGGCTTTAAGCAGCCTAAGAGTTTGGGGGTGACATCTATTCTACATTGGTCATGTTCCAGTGTCTTTAACACTTTCTAAATCATTGGTCTGAAACGAGTATGTATCTAGCCATAATGAAGTAAGAAGTCCCAACATGACAGCCAGGTTATTAGGATTTTCAGAAACAGCAGTCAATTTAAAGCCATCTAAACATTTTTCTCAGCACAGTTTTCATTTAACATTTAAATCTGCATACGTAACTATTAGATCCCAAAACTACAATGAGATTAAAATAACTATTGCCTGTTCCAATTGCAGAAGATAATACAAGACTCCTACATGAATTGTTCTAGCAGCACAGGCAGAGAAACATCATGATTAACGTGAACACTAACACTCCATTAGCTCTCTTACAAGCCATTACTATATCATGCCTGTAATGATAGCTGTGTGGTCTCCTAAATTCTCTGATCAAGTAAAAACATTACCTATATGAATATTTACTATCAGTCTTCGAAAACAGTTATTTGTAATTTCTGTATAGTATGCCTTTTCCTTTAAAATCTAGAGACATTCCCCAGAAACAAAGGAAACATGACCCTTGGTACAATGGACTGCTCCAATAAAATCTCTACAGAGGCTGTAAAGCTCAGACATGAAATATAAACAAAGCATTTCTCTCTATAGCAGAGGACTTCAAACTATGGTCTGCCAGTTGTTCAGGAACTACAATTCCCATCATGCCTAGCCATGTCTGTGAATGTCAGAGTTTTACAATGCCTCATGAGACGTGTAGTTCTGCAACAGCTGGAGGGCCGTAATCTGAGGATCCTTGCTCTATAGTGTGTACTTGTCTCAAGAGCACTAAGTGTCAATTCTGTCTTCTGCTTCATTCCTCTATCAGCATGAGTTACTTCTGACACGTTTTCCTGAGACCAAGAGAAAAAAGGTCACAGGGCAGGGATCTCCAACTGACTGACAGCCACAGATCTGTTCCTGTGTGCTCTGTGAAGGGGGGGGGGGTTATCCCTTTCCTCTAATCAGCTCTCAGAACTCACTGAGCTCTGCAGTGTTTAACTTCAGCTCTCCACCTTCTTTTTCTGACAGCTTCGACAAGCTTTATGAATTCTGGACTTTGAATGGATGTAGAGAGGATAAGACTGCAGATAAACAGGTACAACTTATATAGAGAGGATAATACCGCAGATAAACAGGTACAACTTATATAGGAGGATTTGGTTTATCTCTCTGTATTACCTGTGGCCAGTCACTTCACTGGGTATAGGTAAGGATCTACAACCCAAGTCAAGCTAACTTTATAAGTAGTTGAACCTCTGCTAGGACAATATAGCGGGTATCTCCAGGGCAGTTATCTTATGCTCATGGGCATGTTGGCATGTAAATATCAAACCAGCGTTTCTGCTTGAAAGGCACCTGTTCCCTGTCTTCTGCTTTACTATTGGCCAGAGATGGCATCCATTAGAGTGATGGGCCATAAGTGTGCGGCCGCAGGCCGGTATTTGTGGGAGGAGCTAGCGGGCTATATAGCGCCGCCCCTCCGCTATGCCGGCCTGCTGCTGCGCTGTACGTCATTCGGCTGGTCAGGTGTCTTTTGGTGGTCACCTGACGTCGGCCGGATATCGCGGGATCGTGGACCGGACTTCCGGGCAGGACGCGAGAGTCACCGCTGCTGGCTCCGAGCCCCGCTGGTCCTGCGGCATCCCAGCTACTCCTTGCCTGTACTGGGGCAGCCTTCTCGGGCATCCGCCCCATCTTCTCAGCTTCCGGCCGCCGCCTGCTTGTCCAGCTGCCAGCGCTGCGTGGCTGCTTCTCCCCGCTGTTCAGCAGGGGATCAGGTACCTGTAGGGCATGGGGGGGGGAAGAGGGGGGGGGGGAAGTCTTCTGCACACACTGCCTGCCTCCTCTAGGCCACGGCTAATTCACAGGCTCCCTTGCACACACTGCCTGCCTCCTCTAGGCCACGGCTAATTCACAGGCTCCCTTGCACACACTGCCTGCCTCCTGTAGGCCACGGCTATTCACAGGCTCTCTTGCACTCACTGCCTGCCTCCCTGTAGGCCACGGCTGAACCACGCAGACTCTCTTGCACACACTGCCTGCCTCCCTGTAGGCCACGGCTAAACCACACAGGCTCTTTGCACACACTGCCTGCCTCCATGTAGGCCACGGCTATTCCACCTTCTGGCTCACGCACACGCTGCCTGCCCCCTGTCAAGCCACGGCTACCCCCTTTTTAAGTATTTATGTTCTGTGCACTCACTGCCTCCTGCCAGCTTCGGTACCTCTGCCCACGTCCTCCTGCATTTCGGTGCCCTCCTTGTCACTTAGGTACCCTGCGTGGGGGGGGGGTTGGTGCTCGGGGGTTGGGGGGGGCCTCTTTGGCATGGCAGGGTTGTGTTGTTCCTGGTTCCATGTCATGTTCCGGTGGGGGGTATGGGTGACCCCCCCCTTGACCGTTGCCTTTCTCCTGCAGGTTCTCATCATGTCCTTCAATGCCGGCATCAGGTACTATGTCAGGTCCAGGTTCCTTTGTGTACCACACGGTTCCGGTTATCTAGTCTTCACAGACGCCGCTGGCGTCACCCATAGTCACCGTTAGGCTACTTCTTCCCTTTCCTCCACTCACTTAGTCTTCGGTCTGGCTCGCGCCCGGTGGTTAGGCCCCCGCCGGTTGCTCTTCAGGCTCATTCCACTCTTCTGTGATCCACCTGGTGATGCATCGGTGCCTGGGCACCGTCACGGCTTCATCACCACTATGCATACCGCACTTCATGTCGTTGTCCTCTTTGTTGGCACTGTCGTTGTTGCACTCCAAACTGTGTTGTTCTTGTCTCGTGTTGTCCCCCCCCCCCTCCCCCGCAGGGCGAGTTCATACTGGCTGTCAGGGTTCAGGTGCTGGCCCCTAGCCCCCCCCTTCATAGCCGGTCCCGCGAGGCCAACTCCCCATCTCGTCGGAGATTCCCCGCCCCTCGGGCCAAATCAAAGCTAGCGCCTCGCTCCACCCTTCTCATGGGTTTATAGCTAGGGCCTCACCTGTCACGGCCACTCGTTTTGATTCTGTACTGTCACCGAGAGGCCAACGGTCCCGCCACCACGTCAGTGGCTCATGCCCCTCGGCCAGAATCATAGGTAGAGCCTCTCATCAGCCGCTTGGCATCTAGCAGGGCCTCACCTGTCACGGGGTAGTTAAGTTCTTCGCCTTTGGGCTTTAGCTAGCCAGCCAGTGATTCTTCCAGCACGTCACGGTATTAATCGGACTTGGGCTTTTTGTTCTTTGTTTTCTTCAACAGCGGGCCTCAAGGAGCCATCCTGGAAGAAGGATCTTCATCCCCCTCCACGCCAGCCAGGCCCTGCACCCCCGCCAGATCTGGTACCCCCAGGGGTCGTCGGGTTCCATCCTCGCTGGGTTCATATGGGTCTTGGACTGTTCCGAGAATTTCGGCGGCGCTACGCCAGAAGGGGATCCCGTTCCCAGCCACGGCAAGGAAAGCGGAACTTTTTAGGCTGATGACGGAACATCCAGAAGATCCGGGATTGGGCACAAGCTCTCAGGGTTGTACGTTAGCTATGCAGGGGACCCTGGACTCTATCCTGTCTTCCCTGCAGTCCATCGGAGACAGGCTGACTAAGCTGGAAGACGCCAGTCCAGCTCAGAGGGGTCCTCCTCCTCCCTTGCCGGTGTTGTCCCCAGTTCCCGCCAGTGATCAGGGTAGGCCCCCAGTTTCCCTTTTCCCCTCTTCTACGGTTTCTCCTATTATCACCCCGGCCCACATGGTCCCCCCAGCTCTCCGCAAGGATATCTTGGAAGGGAAGGATGTAAACTTGGTGGCTCTCCTCATCGCCTCCCAGGATATGGTGGAGAATAAAATCTATAATTACGGGGATTTGTCCGTTGTTATGAAGGCCAGGGACCCCAGGCTCAATAAGAAACTCACGATCCCAGAGTTTGTCCTGGCCTTCGGTATCTACAGGGACGTATTGTGTTCCGTATACCCACAGCGGCGGGAGGAGTTAGATCTTTACCTGCATAAAATCGTGGATCTAGGGCACAAGTACGGAGGGTTCACCTTCTTTGACTTCCACAAGTCAGTCTCGGCCAAGGCAGCAGCGGCCTTGGCTCAATTTAACGTACGGGTCGATTGGAGTCTTTTGGACACCGAGCTGTTCTGCAGGCACTTTGCAGGCTTGGCACCTCCCTCCTGTGCCACATGCTCCTCCACTTCACACTCTGCCAGCCTGTGTCCCGTGGAGGCGGAATCCTCCCCGGCCGGGGTTCCAGGGGGGGGGGGAGCTGGCAGGTCAGAACAGCGTGGCCTTAGGGCTAAGCTGGGTCGTCCTATCGTTTTCCTAGGTAAGGCCCAGGTTTGTAACAATTTTAACGGGGGTGCATGCAGCTTCAGTGCCTGCAGGCTGCTCCACGTTTGTTCCATTTGTTTTAGGGCCCACACCAAATCCATGTGCCCGTCCAGGATCAACCCTAAACAATGACTAGCCGGGGTCAAGGTTGAGGTGTTGGAATTCTACCTGCAGGCTCATCCTTCTCCTCACCTGGTGGAGTATCTGGTTCAGGGGTTCTCGGGAGGGTTCCACACGGGGCTGGTGTCTCTTCCTTCTGGGACATTGGAATGTCCCAACTTGCTGTCGGCCAGGGAGGACCCGCAGTCGGTGGACCTTTTGCTTGAGAAGGAAGTGCAGGAGGGGTTCATGTTAGGCCCCTTCCCGGCCCCCCCCTTCTCCTCCTGGCGTACCAACCCCATCGGGATCTCTACGAGCAAATATACAAATAAAAAACGTTTGATAATCGATATGTCGGCTCCTCATTCTTCCACCAACCCTAGCCTTAATTCCCTTATTCCATCAGCCGAGTTCTCTCTCCACTATACCACCGTGGACAACGCCATCCAGGCCATTCTAGGGGCAGGTAGGGCCGCTTGGCTTAGCAAGACGGATATCGCCAATGCCTTCAAGCTCCTGCCCATTCACCCCTCCTTATGGCATGTCCACGGTGTTAAGTGGAGGGAGAAATATTATTTTGCCATCAGGTTGACTTTTGGGTCCAAAAGCAGCCCGAGGATTTTCGATACATTCGCAGAGACTCTCTGCTGGCTCCTTCTGAACATATCCGGGTGCCCCACGGTGTTGCATTACTTGGACGATTTCCTATTGGTCGAGCGAAGTCAATGCACGCCGGTCAGTTTGAGGAGCACCATGGCCTTGTTTTCCACCTTGGGGGTCCCTCTGTCACCAGGCAAGACGGTCGGTCCTGTCACCAGGTTGGATTTCTTGGGGATTACCCTGGATTCCGTGTCCATGCAGTCTAGCCTCCCTCAGGACAAACTTAATCGCATTCGCGAGGTAGTTGGCAGGTTTTTGGAACTAGGGTCGTTTTCGAGGAAAGAGTTGCAGTCCTTGATCGGGTCATTGAACTTTGCCATGCGCATCATCCCCCAGGGCAGGTCCTTCATCTCCCGGTTGCTGCGGCTGTTGCCAGGTCTTCCGGAGGGCGTCATTTCCCACCTGGATCCTCCTGCCAGGGCGGACCTGGGTATGTGGGTTGAGTTCCTGGAAAGCTGGAACGGCATCTCCATGTTCATCCCGCCCATCTCCTCCCAGTCCCCCGTGTTTTGGACGGATGCGGCTGCCAATTCCGGGTTCGCGGCCATCTTTGGGGACTCCTGGTTCAGGGCTAGTTGGCCGGCTGAATCACTTGCCTTACCAGCTTTCCAGGAAACCTCAGCTTTGTTTGAGTTATACCCTATTGTGGCGGCTGCTGTCACCTGGGGTAGGTGCTGGTCAGGGATGGCAGTCAAATGTTTTAGTGACAACATGGCGGCCTGTGACATTGTCAATAGGGGCCGGTCATCATCCCTGACCATCATGAGGCTGGTTCGCAGGCTGACCTTGATTGCTGCCACTCACCAGTTTTTTCTGTACTGTGAACATATCCCGGGCCACTCTAACTCAGCCGCTGATGCGCTTTCCCGGTCCAAATTGCAGGTGTTTTTCGCCCTTCACCCGACGGCCGACAGATGCCCCACGCGGACCCCAGAGTTCGAGGAACTGGTACTGGACTAGCCCGGATCGTGGCGCATGGTCGGGAGCTGGCCCGCATGGCTCTGTCAGCCAACACCAGGAAGGCCTACGACCGGGCCTGGTCAATCTTCCAAAGGTTCTTAGGGGAATTCGGGTTGGACGACCATTCGGTGCAGACGATGGTCGCCTTTGCTGCCTTTTGCCACCTCCAGCTCAAATTGTCCGCCAGTACTGTCA
The DNA here is from genome assembly GCF_965119305.1 of Pelophylax lessonae. NCBI lineage: Eukaryota > Metazoa > Chordata > Amphibia > Anura > Ranidae > Pelophylax > Pelophylax lessonae. The sequence goes on along the minus strand of NC_138769.1, from coordinate 554,021,348 downwards.
AACTGTATCTGGCGGGTGTCCAACACTTTGTCCTAACGCACCAGCCAAACTCCTTACCTTTTCTCAGGGCATATCCCCTCAAGAGCCTCCTGAAGGGTATTGGCAAGGTGGATCGCCATACCCCGGTCAGGCGGCTGCCGATTGATGGGGAGAAATTCCGGGCTCTCTCCAACTTGCTGGACTCGGCCCCTTTTGAGCCACTTACTAATACGGTTGTGAAAGCTGCCATGTACCTAGCCTTCTACGGCTTTCTCAGGCCCGGGGAGTTTACGGTTACTTCCTCAGCAGAGGGGCGCTCTTGTCTCCACAAACGAGATCTGGTCAAGCGGGGGGATCATTATGTTTTGACGCTCCAGTGTACTAAGACCAGGCAGGTGGGCTGCCCCGTTACCATCCCGCTTTACCCATCAGGGAATCTTTGGTGTCCGGTCAAAGTGCTGGATGAGTTCATGGCCCAGTCCCGGCGCTCTCCCAGCCATGCTCCACTTTTTACGTTACTGGGCGTTCCCCTCACCACGTCCAAGTTCATTTTCTACATCCGGACTCTTTGTATCAGACTGGGTTGGGACCCTGCAGCACACTCTGGTCACTCCTTCCGGATAGGTGCGGCTTCGGCTGCCTCCGGGAATAACACGCCAGGCCATATCATTAAAAGGCTTGGTCGGTGGGAGTCAGACGCCTTCCAGGTCTATATTCCTCACCCAGAGAAGGAGTTGAGACTGGCATTTCATAGGCTTGTGACTTAAGTTGTATTGAATAAAGTGTGTTGTTTCGCTTCCTCTTTTGCCCTCTTTATTTACAGGCTACCCCCCTTACGTCGGTTCAGGCACACCACACCGACTTTCCACATTAGGGACTCGTCTTTAAGTGTTGACCACAAGTGTGCGGCCGCAGGCCGGTATTTGTGGGAGGAGCTAGCGGGCTATATAGCGCCGCCCCTCCGCTATGCCGGCCTGCTGCTGCGCTGTACGTCATCCCACCCTCCTTCACCCCCTTTTTTCTCAACCTCTTACCTTTGGGGTGCCCTCTTTATTTACAGGCTACCCCCCTTACGTCGGTTCAGGCACACCACACCGACTTTCCACATTAGGGACTCGTCTTTAAGTGTTGACCACAAGTAAGGGAAGACAAGGACCACAAGGTTTAGGAGTGTGTCTATAGGAATGTTTGACCATTTTTCCAGAAGCGCATTTGTGAGGTTAGGCACTGATGTTGGAGAGAATGCCTGGCTCACAGTCTCCTCTCTAACTAACGCCAAAGGTGTTCTATAAGGTTGAGGTCAGGACTATGGTTGATAGAGGAGCTTGGGCAGCTTCACATCCATAATCTTTCTAATCCAGAATATGTTGAGTTTTTCTAAGGGCACTAGCAGAGATCCTCAGTTCTAGAAACATCTCCCACAATTTAGTTTGTGGTGTATATTTCTGTGCCATAAAGTTTCCCAAAAGACAAAGGAGCATATCCTTGTGCATTTCATAAATACTCATGAATATTTACTGTACATCTGCTGAGATAACAACTTTACCTATGCAAATAGGTAAAATAAGGAGACACAACCACAGCTGTTTTATTGCAAAATATAATATATGTTTGTTTTTAAAGCGGAGTTCCAGCCTGAAAATTTTTTTTCAGATAAAAATACCCCTGGGATCAGGGTTAGTGCATTTAAGCAACGATAGCCTCTGAACTGTCCCCGGATTCACTTACCTTTTAGAAGAAATACTTACCTTGAAAATGTCTTGTTCAGCACTGCCATCTCAGGTGTGGGCAGCTGAAGCCGGAGCGTCCTCTTCGGTGTCATCTTCGGTGATGTCGGAGTCCCAGAATGCCCTGCATCGGCCCTGCTCGTCACTTCAGCAGCTGTTTAGCAGGGAATGACGCGCCTGCCCCGAAAGTAACGAGGGACACCGGTGCAGGCGCATTGACTCCTAGGATTGATGACGCTCATCTCCCAGGAGTCAATGTAAGCAGGAAGTGACGGCGGCGGCCGTGTCCGCAGAGGGAGGAAGAGGAAGGTAGGTAAGTATATTTTCTTTAAAAACAAGGTAAGTGAATCAAAAAAAAATTTTAATTATCCAATTCTTTTTCAGGTAATTTAGAGCAAGCGGATGGGGAAAAGTTATTTTTGAGGGTGGAACTCTGCTTTAAGTTGCCTGCTCAGGTGTTAAAGTGTTATTAATCCACAACAGCAAAATCAGTTTGTATATGCAAAAAAACATGCTTGCTATACTCCCTGTGGAACCTAAAGGGTTAATCCTCCATATTGTGTAAAATAGCTGTATGATGCGGTTTTCTCTGATCCTCCCCTTTTTCTACTGTCCTCAATCCATATGGCGATAGAACAGAGCCTTGGGGGCACTCTTCACATGCTCAGTTTGGTGTGTGTTGCTAGAGAGTTTTTTTTTTTTTTTTGGGAGGGTGCATGTGATCAGCACAGGACCAATTAGCACTGTCCAGAGAGAAAGTCAGGGGTCATGCAGCTTCATCGGACAGTCAGAGGAGAATAAAAACTCCTCCTACAAGCTTTAAACCAGTGCTCGGCTGGGTACTGATAGAAGTCACAAGACTGCTATATACTGCTCATGAGAAAAGGTATTTAGCAGTTTATATTTATTAAACTAATTGCATTTCCATGTTCTGTGTACTGTGGGAGACCAGATATAGTGAATGCAGGGTCCTGGGTTTAGTAACACTTTAAAGAGAACCAGTTATACCTACAATAGTTATGGATAAAGTTCAGGTTTACAAGTAGACATGTGCAGTTCGTTTCGTTCCGAATTGAAATTCGGACAAATTTTCAGTTTTTGGAAATTCGGATGTATCTGAATTTTCTAATTACAATATTACCGAATTTAAACTAACCCGAAAAATAATGAAAAAATTTGGACGACATTCGTATCGAGTCGAATAGTTTTCAAATCAATTTCGAATTGTTTTTGATTTGCTTTCCACTTTCCAAAGAGAATAAAAATAGAATAGAAAGTAAAGGAATAGAATAGAAAAAAAATTAATAAAATATAAAGAATATAACCATCTTCTGAAATTTAATTTCAAATAGAATAAATTCAAATTCGAATACATAACAAAAGAGTAGATTAGAAAAAAATAATAGAATAGCCTATAATAGAATAGTAAAGAATATAATTAAAAAAATAGAATAGAATATATATAACCATTTCCCAAAATTCAAATAGAATCAATTCGAATTTGACTGGAATAGAAAAGAATAGATTAGAAAATCTATAGAAAAAAATTGAAAAAAAAAAAACAACAGACTAGAATAGAATAAAACAAATATAACCATCTTCGAAAATATGCATTTCATATAGAATACATTTGAATAGAAAAGAATAGAATAAAAAAGAATTGAATATAATAGAATAGAAAATATTGGAATAGAATAAAAAAAATAGAAAAATAAAAGAATTAAAAAAAAAAACCAATACAAATAGAATAGAAATAATATAACCATTTTCCAAAACCCAAATATAATCAATTCAAATTTAAATAGAATAGAAAAGAATAGACTATGAAGATGGATATAGTCTTTCTAGTCTAATATGTTGTTTTTTCTATACTATTCTGTTATTTTCTATTCTAATCTATTCTTTTCCATTCTGTTCAAATTGATTCTATTTGCATTTTGGTAAATGGTTAGATTCTTTCTATTTCTATTCTATTTTTTATTCTATTATAGTCTATTCTATTTTGCTCAGTTTTTCTCTACTACATTCTACTTTTTATTTTCTGTTATATTATTTTCTGTTCTATTATATTTTTTTCTATTCTATTCCTTTATCTTCTTTTTTATTTTATTGTCTTTGACAATTGGAAAACAAATCAAACTTTTCAAATTTGAAAACGTTGCGAATTTGAAAACGTTGCGAATTTAAAAAAATTTGAATTTAAAAAATTAATTTGAAAACTATTTAAATTTGAAAAGTTTGAATTGATTAGAATATGAAAAACGAAACTAATTCCGAAAATAAATTAAATGGATTAAATTAATTTAACTAAACAGATTTATGCAAATAACAAATCGGAAACAAAACACATTTTTTTGTTCTGCACATGTCTATTTACAACTTAATTTATGAAAGAATTATCCCTCTCATACTTATATAGATGTATTTACCTTTGATTCTGACATCTCAGTTTGATGTCAGAGGTTATTTAAAATTTGACAATTGTTTTTGTGTTACCTCTCCTCACACAACACCCAGCTCCCAAGAATACATAGGTGCTTTATGTAAAGTATATATATATATTTACATGCAACTCAAAAAGCAGCTCAAAGTAACTTGAAGAAACAAATTAAGGTATATGTAAACCCAAAGGCTTCATTCACATGGATGCTGAGCCCCGTATGAAGAGCCATTTGTTTATCTGTTTGGGTGTTTAGCTTCATTACAAGCCTCACCATTGACAAAGGAATCCCAAAGCATTGTTGATTTTCTAAAGGGAGAACAAAGCAGGAGTTTCTTTCTTTCTTTCATTCACTCTATCTCTGACTGAAATAGAGGTAGGAATGGGAAGGAGTCCCTGCTCTGATTTGTTACAGCATTAATTTGTCTTTTATATGTCACCATCAAGGGTCAGGCGCGGAAGCCAGTGGCTATAGCAGTGGAAACGCTCACACAGGAACCAGCAGGATAAATACATGAGCAGATCCTCCTGGTGGGTGGCGCCTGCTTCACCAGAGCTCCTGATGGTGGAGATGGGTTTTTCTGCAGGCCAGTGTCAGTTTGCAGTTCTCAGGATTTCCCCACCAGGAGGTGAGAAAGCCAGGGTGCGGTAACAGATGTAGCAGGTAGGGATCAAGAAGAAGCATAGTCCATAAACAAGCCAAAAGTCAGCAACAAGTGGTTTAAAATGCAGATGGCAGCAGGAGCGAAAGGCGAAAGATATTTCCTGGAGAGAGCACAATAATTTGGCAAACAGGAATTAGAAGGGCACTGCTTGAATAGGAAGTTCATGGGAGGCGCAAGGAGTTCAAGGTTCACCAGAAACAAGATAAAAAGTAAGTATGTCCAAGGGATCAGAATGCTGGCCAGAATCTCAGGTGCCTCAACAAGATAAGCTACTGCCAGCAACAGCAGAGGTCCTGCCAATATATCTGTCTAGATTTGAGCTTTAAGCTTCAGCAATTGAGCTCTGTAAACAGAAGGCGTTTTAGAACATAGCAAATAAAGACATACAGGAAACGTGATATAAAGACTAGAGCTCCACCTAGTGGCTAGATGTGAGAATACAAATTAATTATAGTCAATATTTTATATCTACTTGACTAAAAAATATATATTTTGTATTTTTTTTGTCTTGACCATAATAAACAAGGAAAATGTATGCATAATACTATTACTACATGGACTTTAACCAATGATTCACTGCTGTGTGAAATATCCAATATAATAGTTAGGAACACTGCCCACTTTCACGATCAAACCTTTATCCCCAATATACTGTATACTATTTGTTACTGTAATATTCCTTATTACAAGTATATTCATTAAAATTAGCATTATTAACTTTTAGTACAAGTTAAACTCTAATGTAAGTTTACCGGCCATCAGCAAAGCTGCCACATCCCACTCCATGCATTCTATCACAGTAGAGATTTGTTTCAGAAATGCGTTACTTGTTATGAACCTTCATTTGTCTCCAGCAAGCAAAACACAGAACTGACGATGCTGCATTGTGTCTGCCTTTTTTTTTTTCAAACAAACATTATTTAAGCTGTCTCAAACTAGGCTAGGCAGCAGTGTATGCAGAAAAGCAGCCACTGGGGTGCCAGACAATAAAAGAAGAACACATATGACACATTGGAATGCTATAGAGATAAAGCTAACTGCACCTCATCTGCTGCGCTGTCAGCATAAAAAATGAGCATTTTAAAAATAGGGAACTAGAGGTGTTAAAGAAAAGAGGCAAGGAAATATTATCTAGAGAAAGACAGCAAGGATGGCTTACAGTAAAACAAAAAAAAAAACAAAAACAAATATATATATATATATATATATATATATATATATATATATATATATATATATATATATATATATATATACACACACACACTTTTTTTTTCTTTTTTTACACAAATTGTATATATACATTTTATTTTATTTATTTATTTTCTAAGGGGGTGGGGTGCATGTGTTTATAAATGCTTTAATTCATAAAGAATTCTGTTGGCACAGTTGGTACAATACAAAAGTCAGGAAAAAAAAAAGATGTACAAAACTACAAGTGAATGAACAGTGCAAATATTTTCATGCCATCAATCTAATAAATTGTCTCTAGAAAAACAAGTCTCCATAATGCATCTTTATGCCTTAAAATCAAGCACACCATTCTTTAGCTTCCCATAATTTATCCAAAATGAAGGGGTGATAGGGAGTGTCAGACAAGCAAGGAGTTATGGAAGAATGGGGACCCAACTTTCTGGGGGAGGAGGGGTAGGAGGATAAAGAGGTCTATGAGATGAAGAGAAGGGGTCTATGTTGGGCAGAAAAGGGTTAAAGATATAAGAAGAGGAATGACATTTTGATGGGGCAGCAGGGGGATAGGGGAGGAGGGGGGGATCTTGACACCATAAGAACAAAGATACTGAGGCTTGTGAGAGGGTACTTACTTTATGCTAACTACAGAGAGAGAAGTGTAATGTATTCAGGAGAGGTGTTTCAGGACAAGTGACCAATGAAAAAAAATAAAAACACCTGTAATCTGCCAAAAAAAGAAGCTTGTGTACTTTTTGAATGACGGGCGTTTTGCTTAAAGTGACAGAAAGTACAGATGTGAACAGGGACCATTAAAATGAATGAGATTTGTCTTGTTGGGCGTTTTTAGAGCTGAGGCTTAGAGCAGAAAATAGCCCAAAAACGCCTGAATGTGAACGGAGCCTTACAGTGAATCACATTTATCAGATACACGTCATCACTACTATTCAACCAGTCTTCACAAAGCAATGTAAATTTCATCATGCATTCACAGCCTCAATATTGCAAAGTGTCTGCAAATATAATATAATGCAAATCATTCCCATCATAAAACATGAAAAGCATAGCAAATGATTACAAGTAAAGATACAAATCGTAATCCTTGTTTAAGCCTGAGGGATGTGAAGACGTAAATTTGTTAATCCACCAAACTGCTGTACATATTCGGTCACCCCTCCCCCCATGCCATTCTTAGGGATCTCTAAAATCATAAAACCTCACATCCTCATCGGAAACTTGTGAAGTCTCCCCTATATACAGTAGTTTACAAAGGCATAAATAATGAAGGAAGATTGACGTGTGTAATGCCCATAGCTTCCAACTGTCCCAGATTTCGAGGGACTGTCCCTGATTTGGAACAAATTCCCTCTGTTCCTCTTCCCTCATTTTGGTCTGATCTATACAGTTGTATATAAAATGTACTTTTTATCTTTCAAAAAGTGTTTCCCAGTGCTACACCTTTCATCCAATTTTTAAATTGCTGCAATTGTAAATTTCAAAACACTTGTATGTTTAACTAATCATTTTTTTAAATATAATTCTCCATTATGGGGGTGTGGCAAGGGGTGTGCCCTATGCCAACATACTTTTGCTAATAAGTGTCCCTCATTCCCATCTCAAAAAGTTGGGCGGTATGGTAATGCCCCTTAACAGGATTTTCTACCCCAGTATTCAAATGAACAAACTTTCTGTCCTTCATCATTAAATCACCTTTAAAAACAATTCAAACAGGGAAAAGACCCATTTTGTTTGGATCCCCAAAATGTGCAAGGAACATGTGCTAAGAATTTCTCAAATCAGCATGTACCAACCAATGCTTATAAGAGAAGTATCAGGTTTTTTTTTTTTTTAGAGAGAATCATACTTGCCTAGGTGGATCACATGCACTCTCCCTAGAAGAAAAAAACTCTCTAGCAATACACCTGGCTCTGACTCTCAGCAGTCCACTAAGAGTCTGAGCCAGCCATCACCCCCCCCCCGCTCCCTCTCCACAGCCCAGCGCTCCAGTGGGCGCTGGAAGGGCAGAGCAGAGAGCTGGTGACTGACAGTAACGGTTCTCTGCTCAGAGTAGAGAGAAGAACTGAGCAATCAGCTGTGTTTGATTAGTCAGTTCTCAGTGCAGGGGAGTATAAATGTTTGCTTTTTTTATTTGTCTTTTAAGCTATGGCAAAAAAACCTGGAAGCTGGTTGGTTCCAATGCAGAGCATCAGGTTTTGCACTCTCCAGTTTTAGTAAACAATTATTTTCTATGCATCCCATTCACACTGCAATGCAGCACAGGACTGCGCTGCAGCATGTTGCTATAAAATGCAGATATGCTTCATTTTATTGCAGCAGAGCATGCTGAATCACATGGCACTGTACAGCAGCGTTGCCAACCTACCATATTAAAATTTACTGACACCACACCCAAAATTTACTGGCACAGTGTAACGCTCCTGCGTTTTTATAGTAAGCTGGATTTGCAGCTGCAGAATCTCCACTCAGTAGTCATGTAGAGATGTGTTGAAACACCAGATCCAACTCTCCAGACTCATCACTGTGGGCCTGTCTGCTTCAACATACAGATATACACACACTCAATAAGATGTTCCTGGAGTGATGGGATGTATATGACAGTATGGAGGTGATGTGCTGAAGGGACAGGTGTGAGCAGTGACCGCAATGATAAGCACTTGATAGAAATGTTCAGGAGAGTAGTAGATGGTAATAGGTAGAATGCAGATAGGTTAGTGATCATGTATGGTAACAGGTGGTGAGGACAACAGATGATATATACAGGATAGACTAACCCAGTGCAAGGATAGATGGTAGTAGACTCAAGAGCTAGCAATCTATGTAACAGTGCAGATGATAGAATTAGTATGCATAGATAGTAACAGTCCTTAATGTGCAGAGGTAGATAGTGTAAGTTAGTTATGGAGGAATCCCCTGTGGGGTACTTATCACTAGTAAGGTTAGTAAGTAGAGGGGTCCGGTAGTGAGGGAGTGATCCGGTAGCGAGATACGGGATCAGTAGCGAGGTTCCGGTCTGTTCCAGGTAAAGAGAATAGCTGGAGGCTCCGGCAGCATAAGACAAGGCTTGTGAGCATGCGGTAACATTGAACGAACAATGTGAGAGAGAAAGCCGGCGATTGAAATATCCGCTCAGAGCGGCGCTCAGCGATGATGTCATCCGGCTTAAAGGTATATGCGTTCCACCTAACTAAAAAGGTGGGACGCAATATAAAAAGGAAAATGGGCAATAAGGGTACCAAAGGTACCAGAATCTTACACACAGCCAAGTTTTTACTGGCATTTCCAAAAATTACAAAATTACAGGGCAAATTTCAGTATTTAGGCTACAAACAAGTACAATATATAATAAGCAATGTGAATTAAGATAGATAATAAGGCAAAAAAATGTTCCTATTTTATTTATTTTCGATACAGTAAGTAACTCAGAAACATAACTCAGGAGGGCAAGAAATTAGAATGGGCACACACATTCACACACATGAAACTGACTCTCACAGTGACACTGACAGCAGAGTGCAGCAGCATAGATCACCGACACGACATGTCCCCTCCTGCGTCACAGTCTCTTTCCATGCCAGGTAGACCCTTCAGTCCACTCCAGTCAAAACAGCACTGACAGTCCCACTCCCGGCTTGCCTTGCTCCTGTCCCGCATACAAGGCTCCAGCTGCTCTGCTCGGCTCCCATGCAGCATGACGTCACGTGGCACGCTCTCCACTGGACCCGCCTCCCACCTCTGCTGCCGAACACACTGTAGAAGGTACTCAAATGGTCTCGGCTGGCTCTGAACCAGAACTGCGCATGTGTAGTTCTGAGCTGAGCTTCACAGCCATATTTTTTATTGCAACCTTTTCCTGTCACTGGCATTTACTGGCAGGAGAAAAGTGCCAATTTTTTACTGGCTGCCAGTAAAAAATACTGACGGTTGGCAAGATTGCTGTACAGTGCATTGCGCTACTGAACATTGCCATAAATGAAGTTAACATTTTGTACACTTCACGTAAAGTTTGTGCAAAAAAAAAAAGAGTTGTGCACCACATTGCCCCCTACCACAGCTGGGAAGAGAGAGCTGCCAGAGCCGTAAAGTGCTGCGGCAGCTCTCCGTTCCAGTGTGAATTCACCCTTTGTGTGCCTAGTCTGGGTACAGGCTCACTTTACATGTGTTTTCATCAAACTGAAAAACATAAATTAAATTTGGTATACCACCATTCCCCAGATGGCTACAGGGTCACTGTTTATCAAGCTGATCAAAAAGCATTGAATCTGTTGGAAGTATTTAGGAACTTTGGTTTGAGTACCTTTTAATAATTACCCATATGCCCATACTTACCAATTCCATAGGCTAAGCTAGTATATCAGAGAAAGTGGCCATTATTACTGCAAATCAGCAGTAGCATAAGGCGTGTGATGTACACTATATTACCAAAAGTATTGGGACACCTGCCTTTACACCCACATGAACTTTAATGGCATCCCAGTCTTAGCCGGTAGGGTTTAATATTGAGTTTGCCCACCCTTTGCAGCTATAACAGCTTCAACTCTTCTGGGAAGGCTGCCCACAAGGTTTAGGAGTGCGTCTATGGGAATGTTTGACCATTCTTCCAAAAGCGCATTAGTGAGGTTAGGCACTGATGTTGGAAAGAAGACCTGGCTCTCAGTCTGCACTCTAATTCATCCCAAAGGTGTTCTGTCAGGTTGAGGTCAGGACTCTGTGCAGGCCAGTCAAGTTCCTCCATCCCAAACTTACTCATCAATGAAGGCTTCTTGATCCCCTTAGGGAAAGAGAGCCTTGACCGATGGGGGCGTGGCTAGGAGGTGGGAAGTATCCTTAAGATAGCGGAGCCATGGGCGATGGGTGGGCCTGAGCTTAAGAAAAGGCTGCCCCAGGGAATGCTGGGCTTTTTTGAAGAAGCATGGTGAGCAGATTGATCTTGCATTGTGCATTGGTGCGCAGTCATGTTGGAACAGGAAGGGGCCATCCCCAAACTGTTCCCACAAAGTTTGGACCATGAAATTGTCCAAAATGTCTTGTTATGCTGACACCTTAAGAGTTCCCTTCACTGGAACCAAGGGGTCAAGCCCAACCCCTAAAAAACAACCCCACACCATTATCCTACCTCCACCAAATGATGTGGACCAGTGCACAAAGCAAGGTCCATAAAGACATAGATGAGCATGTTTGGGGTGGAGGAACTTGACTGGCCTGCACAGAGTCCTGACCCCAACCCGATAGAACACCTTTGGGATAAATCAGAGTGCAGACTGCGAGCCAGGCCTTCTCTCCAACAGTGCCTAACCTCACAAATGCGCTTCTGGAAAAATGGTCAAACATTCCCATAAACACCCTCCTAAACCTTGTGGACAGCCTTCCCAGAAGAGTTGAAGCTGTTATAGCTGTAAAGGGTGGGCCAACTCAATATTGAACCCTACGGACTAAGACTGGGATGCCTTTAAAGTTCATGTGCGTGTAAAGGCTGGTGTCCCAATGCTTTTGGTAATATACTGTATCTGGTACACAATAAAGTAGAGGTGTTCGGGTTAATCCACATTACGCCTATCTCTGTTATGTGAATGTGACAGTGTAAGTAGTAACAGTGCTACACACATGGCAAAAAAAAAATCTGGAATTAGCTTTCAAAGTATCACAAGACACAGTAAAATTTGCTATATATATATCTCTGGTATTGCTGTGATCCTACACATCTGTCCAGATTAACAATGACAATTAGGGATGGTACCATTGGGATAAAATCTATTTTGCTTTGACAAGTGTTAAATGCACAGTAAATGTGCTATGTTGTGCCATGACATCAGCAAAAGAAAAAACTCTTGGGAGAAAACTGCAATGACGCAAGTGTTGACTCTCTGTATTTCTAAAAGCCTTCTATTGCACAGAGAATGTAATACTCAACACCACATCGTGCTTTCAACAAATCAAGTGCTAAAAGGGTTATAGAAACATCTGTATAGCACTGTGTATTAGCAGTGAAACAATGCACATCAATACACTGTTTTTTTTGTTTTTTTTTATCGCCTTTATTTTCTCTGGAAATAAATCAAAAAAGGTACTGTATGACCATGTTAACCACTTTGCGACCGCCTGCCGCAGTTATACTGCGGCAGGCAGCCGCTCCTGTGCAAACCAACGTAGGTAAAAAAAAAAAAAACAATAAAAATGACAAATCTTTCCCGTAGTTAGTAGACGCGATAACTTTTGCGCAACTCAATCAAAATACACTTATTGCGATTTTCTTTCTTTTTTACCAAAAATATTTAGCAGAAAAAAAATTGGCCTAAAAGTAATAAAATTTTGATTTTTACATTATTTTTTTATTTTGGGGAATGTTCTATAGCAGAATGTGAAAAATATTTTATTTTCAGAATTGTTGCTCTTTTTTTGTTTATAGTGCAAAAAATAAATATCGCACAGGTGATCAAATACCACCAAAAGAAAGCTCTATTTGTGGGAAAAAAAGGACATCAATTCTATTTCGGTACAGTGTCGCACGACCGCGCAATTGTCCGTTAAAGTAACGCAGTGCCGAATCGCAAAATATGGCCTGGCTATTTGCCCTCTTAATCCTTCCGGTGCAGAAGTGGTTAAGAGGGTCTGGAAAAAAAAAAAATGTTACTTAAGTTACAATTTAACCAATAACACAGATTGGTGTAATATCCTAATTAGATGTATAATGCCAATGTCCTTGCTGTTACATTTATACAAAAAAAAAAAAGTCAGATGCTCCAGTAGAGATCACTGATTTAAATTACAGTGGTAAAGCCCCAAAACAATACTTTTATTAATTGCAGCTTACTAAATCTAGGTGTGGTAGTTACATTTGTTTTTTTTAAGGCTTTTTTTCCTATACTGTCACCTTGTGATCTGGCCAATAATACACTTCCTGTCTTAGGTTTTCTCCACCCTGATTGGAGGACCAAAGGAGACACCTTTTGGGCAGCAGCAATTATAAAGGTCCATGTACACTGGTTTAAACAAAAAAAAAACAGTTCTCTGGACAGAAAAACCCCGCTAATTTGGAACTTTTTTTGTTCTAACGTTCTTTTTCCTGCCAGAAAACTGCTCTCAAAAATGCAAAACAAAAGTTTTGGGTTTTTTTCTGCCTCTAAATGCTGAGCTTAAAATATGCCTTTAAATGACCTAATGTGTATGGACATATAGGATAACATTAGTTGCTTCAACAGGCAAAATGCTAAACTCCTGTAGGAGCATAGTTTTTTGTAGCATGGACCCTAAATCTGGGGAGATAGGAGTGTTAGATGCGCTAGCAAATTTAGATAGATTTGCCTAACAAAGTCAAACTCTGGATAACGTTATTTAAGCAGCAAACATTTTTTTCCATTTAGGATAAACATTTTACATAAATGAATAAAGGCTGACCATTGTAAACACCCCTTTCAGTGTTAAATGGTTTGTCTCAACCCCATACTGCCACTTTTGCTGGACAGCTCAGTCTGGTAAAAAGAAGGTAAAGTGCTACTAAACCTACAATCGTAAAATCAGTCTGTATATGCAGTAAAACATACTTGTTATACTCACTGTGGAACATAAGGGGTTAATCCTCTGCATTGTGTAAAAAGGCTGTTTTATTTTGTCTTCTCTTGTCCTCCCCATCTTCCACTGTCCCATATCCATCTCCTGATAGTATAGAGTGTTTGGAGTCACTCTGCACATACTAAGTTTATGTGTATGTGATCAGCACAGGGCCAATCAGCACTGTCCAGACAGAGGGTCAGGGGTCACGCAATTTTCATAGGACAGTTAGATTAGAATAAAAACTCCTCCTACAAGCTTTAACCAGACACTGATAGTAATCACAAGATTGCTATATACTGCTGATGAGAAAAGGTATTTATCAGTTTATATTTACTAAAATAATTGCATTTCCATGTTCTGTGTACTGTGGGAGACCAGATATAGTCAACGCAGGGCCCTGGGTTTAGTAACACTTTAATAGACTTACTAGCCAGATCAATTGGTGAAAATAAAGAAAAAAAAAGTGTTAAAAAAGAAAACAAATGCAGCCACCGCATTTAATAATTTGTTGGCAGGTGCCATTGGCTCTGTTGCCATTATAACATGGTAAGTAGAAAGTTGTAACTAGGTGTTAGCTGCCCTTGTAGAACAGTCCCTCCTTAGTGGGTGTAGTTATTGCCCATATACAGTACATGCCAGGGTGTAAGGGGGGCCATATAGATGGGGCGTGGGAGCAAGATACCCCAGAGCTGCTAAGATGTAGCCTCCAGCAGACATAGGCGTGCGCAGCCTATTGCATTAGGGTGTGCACCCCAAAGTTTAAATACACATGCATGTGTTTGCCTACACGTATATGGCCCTGGTACATTACTCTCCCTGCTGGCAAAGTGAAATAGAAGTGTGTGGCACTTCTCTTATGGCAGAGCAGGTCCGAGGGAGATCTTTCCCATCTCCTCACTGGCAAACAGAGCGATAATGCTAATGTGCCCTAGGTGATTAGGGTGTGCCCAGGCACACCCGGCACACCCTGTGCGCACGCCTATGCCAGCAGAGCTTATCTAAAGGGCCCTGTGCAGTGCTGACTGCTGAAGTCACAGGCAAGGTAGTACAGAGCATGGGAGAAGTTGCTGCAGTCACCCTGTCTCCTCTGACCTTCTTCTGCAGGTCCTGCAGAGGGTTGCATAAGGTCTTGAAGGTCTGGACAGAGTCCTCTGATGTGAGTAATGCTGAAGCCCTGGAATAAGTGTGCCATTTTGGGAGCATGCCTGGCTAGGCAGAGCTAAGGAAGTAGCACAGGGAAGAAAATGGTAATGTAAAGTAAGCACCTTGATCCCCACTGACCTTTAGCTACAGGTCCAGTGACTTGGTGATGATAGCATATTGCTGAGGACTTAGTATACATAGGGAATTGCAGGGCCATCTTTAATATTGATTTGACCCTGGGCAAACATTTTCTTGGGCCCCCCCTGACCGTTCTTAGACATATAACAAATAGCAGGAAGACTCAAAATCAGTTTACTGCACTATATCAGGCAGATCTTGGTTGCCAGAGGTTACAGCACATCATTACTGCGCACTGATGGACGTACTACAGGAGATAACCAAAGACTGCAAATCTAATACAGGAGATGACCAGAGACTGCCAATCTAGTACAGTAGATAAACAGAGACTGCAGATCTAGTATAGAAGATAACCAAAGACTGCAGATCTAGTACAGGAGATAACCAAACACTGCATATCTAGTACAGGAGATAACCAAACACTGCATATCTAGTACAGGAGATAACCAGAGTCTGTGGATCTAGTACAGGAGATAACCAGAGACTGCAGATCTAGTACAGGAGATAACCAGAGACTGCAGATCTAGTGCAGGAGATAACCAGAGACTGCGGATCTCGTGCAGGAGATAACCAGAAACTGCGGATCTAGTACAGGAGATAACCAGAGACTGCGGATCTCGTACAGGAGATAACCAGAGACTGCGGATCTAATACATGAGATAACCAGAGACTGTGGATCTAGTACAGGAGGTAAACAGAGACTGCAGACCTAGTGCAGGAGGTAACCAGAGACTGCAGATCTCGTACAAAGTGAACAGCCTATTTGTCCTTAATAAATCAATCTCCTTGATCTGTGAATGTGTATCAGCAGACACTTGTTAAAATTCAGTGCTTGTATTCGTGGCTCAGGGACAGGGTCCAACCAAAAACTGTACATTTACAGCAGTGGTCTCCAAACTGTGGCCCCGAGGCCTGATGTGGCCCTATCCTTGCCATAACCCGTCTCTTGGGGCACTTTTTCTCCCACTGACACCAATAATCAACACTATTCCTCCCACTGACACTGATGATGAGGCACTATTACTCCCACTAACCCCAATGATCAGCACTATTCCTCCCACTGACACTGATGATGAGGCACTATTACTCCCACTAACCCCAATGATCAGCACTATTCCTCCCACTGACACTGATGATGAGGCACTATTCCTCCCACTGACACTGATGATGAGGTACTATTCCTCCCACTGACACTGATCATGAGGCACTATTCTTCCCACTGACACTGATGATGAGGCACTATTCCTCCCACTGACACTGATGATGAGGCACTATTCCTCCCACTGACACTGATGATGAGGTACTATTCCTCCCACTGACACTGATGATGAGGCACTATTCCTCAAACTGACACTGTTGATGAGGCACTATTCCTCAAACTGACACTGTTGATGAGGCACTATTCCTCCCACTGACACCAACAATGAGGCACTATTTCTCCTGCTGACACCAACAATGGGGCGCTATTCCTCCCGCTGACCCAACAATGGGGTGCTATTCCTCCCGCTGACCCAACAATGGGGTGCTATTCCTCCCGCTGACCCAACAATGGGGTGCTATTCCTCCCGCTGACCCAACAATGGGGTGCTATTCCTCCCGCTGACCCAACAATGGGGCGCTATTCCTCCCGCTGACCCAACAATGGGGTGCTATTCCTCCCGCTGATCCAACAATGGGGTGCTATTCCTCCCACTGACCCAACAATGGGGTGCTATTCCTCCCACTGACCCAACAATGGGGTGCTATTCCTCCCGCTGACCCAACAATGGGGTGCTATTCCTCCCGCTGACCCAACAATGGGGCGCTATTCCTCCCACTGACCCAACAATGGGGTGCTATTCCCCCTGCTGACACCAACAATGGGGTGCTATTACTCCTGCTGACACTAACGATGGGGCGCTATTACTCCGGCAGACAACAACGATGGGGCAGTATGGCAGTATTCCTCTTACTGACATCAACAATGGGGCAATATTCCTCCCACTGATCTGGCACTATTACCCCTACTGACCCAAACGATGGTGCACTTTTCCTCAACCTAACGCCAAAGATGCACTGTATATTCCCACTGATGCCAGGGCAATTTATACTCCCATTGGCCACAGTCTGCCCCCCCCCCCCTAAAATCTGAAGGACAATAACTGGCCCTTTGTTTAGAAAGTTTGGAGAACCTTGATTTACTTACTCAGCACATGCACAAATATTTTGTATATTTTAAATCACAAATTCATATGGGCAGACATGGACAGTACAATACTGTTGGTCTTTACTAAGACCTAGGTGCTCATTCAGGTCAGCATACCAAAAAAAAAAAAAAGTCAGACTTGATGGATCACTTTTTCTGTCTATGTGAAGTAACAACATGAAGAGCATCTCTAGCAACAACTAGTAAATGCAGGGTTAATAGGAGTGCTTTCTTGAGCCACACGTCCTCAACATTGAGAAATAGAATGGGTATCTGACTTATTATATGTGATCTTAGCAGCAAAAAAGTTATTTCCCTATACCATATAGAGATCTTGTATATGGTAAGTCTAGCGAGTAATACTATGAACAGAACATATAAAACATATTTTAAGAGAGTTTAAGAAAGTATTTCAAAATACTTTTGCTATATTCAATACTACATGTGAAAGCAAAAAGATATTAAAGGATTGAGTCTAATCAAATGATGAGCACAATGGTTGATTCTAGCCTTTCCTCTAAACTGCCCACTGAATGCAAACGAATAATCCCTAGTGACTGTATAATTGCTGATCATGATACATTTACAATTTAAAAAGCATACCGATGAATGCTGAGCACATCAGAAAAAAATAAATGAATGCATTGAGCATCAGCAGTAATATATATTTTGGTCCAGAATCTATTTTTACTCTGCAGTTATTCCTTACAATTAATAAACACTATTAACTCAGACTTATAGGCAAGCAGATAAACGCACAGTTAACCACTTAAGCCCCGGAAGATTTTACCCCCTTCCTGACCAGGGGGTATTTTGCGATTCGGCACTGCGTGATTTTAACGGACAATTGCGCGGTCGTGCGATGCTGTACCTAAACGAATTTGACGTCCTTTTTTTCCCACAAACAGAGCTTTCTTTTGGTGGTATTTGATCACCTGTGCGATTTTTTGATCATGCGCTATAAACAAAAAAAGAGCGTAAATTTTGCAAAAATAGCAATATTTTTCACATTTTTTTATATGAAATTCCCAAAAAAAAATATGTAAAAATCAAAATTTTTTAACATTTTCGGCCAATTTGTTTTATGCTACATATGTTTGGTAAAAAAAATTAGCAAAAAGCGTATTTTGATTGGTTTGCGCAAAAGTTATCGCGTTTACTAACTAAGGGAAAGATTTTTGTCATTTTTGTTGTTTTTCTTTTTAACGCATAATGGCGGTGATCTGCGATTTTTTTTGCGGGACTGCGACATTTGGGCGGACAGATCGGACCCTTGACTGACATTTTTGACACTTTTGGGGTTACCAGTGACATTTCTACAGTAATCAGTGCTATACATATGCACTGTTACTGTAAAATTACACTGGCAGTGAAGGGGTTAACTTTTTTTGAGAGGGAGGGGCTGTGTGTGTGTCCCTAGGGGCGTGATTCTAACTGTGATTGGCTGTGGCTTGGGCTGTAGGAACAATGATCAACGGTCCTACATAGTAGAACCGTGTGATCATTGTTTCTACACAGGGGAGAATGACAGGCGGCTTGTTTACACTAGTCGCCTGACTTTCTCCCTCTGCAGCGGCGATCGCAGAGTGACCGGCGGACATCGGGTCCACCGGTCACACGCGCAGGGGGGTCCGTGACCACGCGGGAGCAAGAGCGCGCCTCCGGGGCGCGCGCTCGCTCCCTAGACCCTCACAGGCTAGCGACGTACCCATACGTCACTTTGCCTGTGAGGGGCTGACTGCCGACGTAAATCGTCATTAGGCAGTCGGCAAGTGGTTAAAGTACATTAGTGTAAACTGTTTTGGGCCAAAAAATTTGTAAAACTGTACTGTACAACCACTCTACAGGTTTTCTTACCCCTTCCAGAAATCATAGGCAGGTCCCTTACTGACCATATTCCACTGGTGTCAAGATCCTTCCTCCAGCCTCCATCTGGATAGTGAAGGGGCAGTAGCGCACTGGTGAGTTCATCACTCTGCTCTCTTCCCCTATTAGCACATTCTGTAAATGACTTAAAGTATAACTAGTAATAAATGAAGTTGCGATGGATTAGGACACCTGTCGGATTTCTATTGCTGTCTGTGCCCCATTAGGGAGTTTCACCCTCTCTATTTGTATGTTTTACTGTTTTCACTGAGAGAGAAAGAGAAAGGAAATCCCAGTCTGCTGTTGGCTGATGTCACTCGGTTTGGGCTGGGAAAAAATCCTGATTTTACAGTTGGGATACACCCAGATGCCTGGACTTTCAGCTGGCTCTGCCTCTCAGCGAGCCACTGAGAACCTTAGCCAGCTGCTCCCGCCCACTCCACAGCCCAGTGCTCTAGTGAGCGCTGGAGGGGCCGAGCAGAGAGTCAGTGACTGACAGTGGTCTTTGATCACTTGGTTCTCAGTCTTAGTGTTTTTTTCTTTACAAGCCCATACCTCTCTTTTAATGGGACACACATTGCAAAAAAAAAAAAAAAAAACAACAGGGGTTATTACCCTTCCTATACTCTATCCAAAATGAAAGAAAAAGTTTTGCCTTTAGTTCTATTTTTAACTACATCAACACCGGGCCTATTCTGACACTTTGTTTTGCTAGAAAATTACTTATAACCCTAAAACATTAGAGGCCCTAGAAAATAAAATAGTGGGTGTTGCATTTTTTTTATGTTACATGATGTTTGCACAGTGGTTTCATAGTTTCATAGTAGGTTGAATAAAGACAATAGTCCATCCAGTTCAACCTGTGAAGGTGTATGCATGTCAATGTCAGTAATCATTTCCCATATCCCTGTATCTTGTGTTCACTAAGATGCACGTCCAAGAGTCTTTTAAAAATATCAGTACTCCTCGCAGATTGTGGAAGAGAGTTTCACATCCTTATCGCCCTGACAGTGAAAAACTGTGCTTCTCCTCCAATCTCATTGTGTGGCCCTGTGTCTTCTTATACTCCCTGAGACTGAAATGTTTTCTTACTACGCTGGGATCATCCCAGGTAATTGTATACCGCTATCATATCTCCTCTCAAGCGTCACTTCTCCAGGGAGAATAAATTTAGTGCTTGTAGTTGTTACTCATAATTGAGGTTCTCCAGTCCGCTTAATAATTTAGATGCCCTTCTCTGGACTCTCTCCAGCACATCCTTCCTGAGGACTGGTGATTAGAACTGGATGAAATACTCTAGATGTGACCGAACCAGAGTTTTATAAAGTGGCAAGATTATCATTTTATCTCTGGAGTGAATTCCCTTTTTTATGCATGCTAAGGCTCCATGTACACGGGACGCTGGAAATGGCCGTTTAGGAGCAGTTGGGCGTTTTTTTCAGAAGCCCCTGAACCCATCTACATTTTATCTTATCTGTCCATGTACACCAGGTCGTTTACAGTCATTTGCAGGCAGTTGCGTTCAGGGACTGTTTTTAGAACGCAATTATTTGCGTTCGAACGTGTGTTTCCCGGCGTTTCAAACGCACAAACGCGTCCGAACGCATCTGAACGCGTCCGAACGCGATGACCCGCGTTTAGCGTTCGCGTTTTTCCATTTTAAAGGTAAATAATTTTTTTTGACCTCTAGGAACGGTTGTAAACGCAAACGCCCGCAAACGCCCGCTAAACGCCCGCTAAACGAGGGTACAAACGCGACCGAACGGACGTTTCAAACGTCCTAAAAATTCCAGCATTCAAAGGGACTTTTAACAACGTCCCGTGTACATGGAGCCTAATAGTCTTCTGGCTTTGCTTGCTGCAGCTTCACATTGCCTGCTTTTGCTAAGTCTGTCTTCTACCAGGACTTCCAAATATTTCTCCATCCTTAATTCCTCCAGAGGTTCTCCCCTTAGTGAGCAGTTTGTGTTTATATTTTTAGCCCCCTAGTGCATCACTATACATTTATCAACATTAAACATCATCTGCCATGTAGTGCCCACTCCATTATTTTATTCAGGTCTTCCTGTAAAATTTCTATATCCTGAGTGAAGTAATTTCCCTGCTTATTTCTGTTTTGTCTGCAAAAACTGAGATTGAACTATTTATACTGACCTCTATATTATTTAGGAATAAATTAAATAAAATTGCTACCAAGACAGAGCCTTGGGGTACCCCACTTACCACTCCAAACCAGGTATTTATCACCACCCTTTGGACACGCCCATGTAACCAGTTTTCTATCCATGAAAAAAACTCTATGGTCCATGCCTATAGACCTCAGTTTGTAGATTAAGCGTTTATGGGGAACTGTATCAAATGCTTTTGCAAAATCCAGATACACCACATCCACAGACTTTCCCTTATCAAGATGGCAGATCACTTCCTCGTAGAGTGTTAACAGATTGGTCTGGCAGGAATGACCCTTCGTAAACCCATGCTGATTACTGCTAATGATACTGTTTTCCTAAGCATATTCTTGGATATAGTCTCTTATCTTCTCCAATAGTTTATGTTGTTGAGCTGACTGGCCTATATTTTCCAGGTATATAACTATACCTTTTTTTAAATATTGGTACCACATGGGCTTTCCTCCAATCAGCTGGTACCATTCCTGTCAATATGCTGTCCATAAAGATTAGGAATAATGGTCTGTTTATAACCTGACTGAGTTCCTTGAGGACTCTCCAGTGTTAGCCATCCAGTCCTGGTGATTTATTTGTGTTAAGCTTCTCTAGTCTTTTGAAACGCACTTTTTTTGTAAAAAATAAACTTTAGTAAATGAATGCACAAAAATACAATATAGAACCCAATTGGTTGGTAAAATATAAAATATGATGTTACGCATAGTAAAAAAGATACCAAACATGGTGACAGTCACGCTTTAAAATTGTGCACGTCCATGGAATGGTGCCAAACTATGGTACTTAAAAATCCCCAATCTGGGTCTGTTAGATCTTTCCTCTACCCTTAAAAGCATCTGATCAAACTAAGATCAGACGCTTTTACAAGCCGGTAATGGATTGTTTACATCTTTACGAAACCAGAAGTAACAAAATATTCTTTGCTTTTGGTTTCTTAGACCATAGAGATGATTGGGGACATTTCGGTCCTCGGTCATCTCTGTGGTAAGCCGGCAGAACCGCCGGTCTCAGTCCCAGGCTCCCCTGTAGGACAGAAGAGCTCAGGAAGGTAACAGGAGGGACCCCCTTTCCCCTCATGTAAAAGCGATTCAGCAGCTTTTTAGCCGTTAGGATTGCTTTTACATTTTTCAGCATGCCAGCTGAAAAAAACAAAAAAAAAAAAAAACAATAGGGGGGTCCTGACTGCAACTGCAAACCATGGCCCTGGTATAACCACTTGAACCAGAAGTACAGGTACATTCTTTTGGGGAAAGGGGTTAAAGCACTGTGTAAAGCAACAGAGCCCAGTTAGTTTACAGGGATGCCCCTTTCTCTCCTACATGCTGGCTCAACACATATCATCTCCTTAGTGCCTATCAAACGACTCTGAAAAGGGATCTCTTTTCAGAGAGGTGGCAAGTGCTGCTGCACATATGACCAATCCCTTGCTGAATAAGACAATCAATATGGCACCAATTCCTCTCCTTAGCACCCTGCGTGCACAGAAGATCATGTCTCAACAAGAACAAACTGATTCTATGATAGTAAACATGTTTCTTCTTGTTTTGCTACATCACATTTCCATTTTACTTTGATGCCACTTGCTCTTGTGCTAATTAACAAGACAATATGGTGTTGATTATGGGAAAAACACTTTTTTGTGCTTCCTCTAAGGATGGGAGATCATGGCATGGGGTTCCATGCAGATACAGATCTCTGTAATAATTGTCTGTGCACAAATGCAGGGCTGGGATTTTATTTTGTGGAATGTAAAAATCTATGAGCACAAATTGCCACACACTGCAGATTTTTTTTAGCATGCAAAGGTAACATATGAACTGCTCAATCGATTTCTAACCAGCAAAAAGGCAATCCAATACTAGTTCATGCTATAACATGTTCTATTTAGATGCAGATCTCCTGCCAAGCTGAAACCATGAATACATTGTTCGGGGCTAAATGAAATACCTACAATGAAGGTAAGGGGTCAAATAATAAAAACACCAAACAATATAACAAGGACCTTAAAGTAATTGCGAACACTCACCTTGTAAAACAGCTCATTCAGTTTAAAATTGAAACAAAAAGGCAAAACATTTATGTATAGATATAAAAAAAAAAAAACACATTATAAATATACCCTCCCCCCCCCCCTTTATATAAGTGATCACATTCCCTCTGTTCTCAGCTTCATAAGAGCTAAGGGGGGGGGGGAGGAGAAGCAGCAGCATACAGATTCCTAGTAAATGGCTATGCAGGGGTGGGAGGGGGGGGGGGGTTTCAGGACAAGTCTGATTATTGGTTGAGAGCAGGCTGAGTTCCCAACATAGCTAGAGAACTGACCATGATGTGCGGTCATGCTTAGTGTGGTCAGTTTTTAATAGGACAGCAGAGGGCTTAGCAGAAATACCAGGGATTTCACACAAAGGAAGCAATACAAAGAGAACGAGATATCATACATCACAGGGCACAGAGCAGGTTATAATCTTAACTATCTGGTTTATGCACCACCTATAGGTGAATAGACACTGGCAGATCAATCAAACAGGAAGTCCCCCCCCCATATAACCCCTCCTATACAGGAAGTACTTTGGGTTTTTATTTGCCAGTGTTTGTAAGGTGGTGGTCACTAATGTGCTGTTGAAGCATGCGTGGAGGTCCTGAACGATTATGCTGCGAATCATGACATCAATCAGATCCATTCGAGAAAAGCTGTCAGCTAAAATGGATGGTACCCGAGCCTCGCTGGATATGGAGAAGAATCCTCGAGGTATTCCTGTAATGTAGCCTTACGTCATTGGACTCTGCGAAATGGAACACTGTACAGTGTTTGTTCTGACCAAGGTGCTTTCCAGCAGGGTGCTATACAGGTCCAGGGGAGTAGACCCAGATAATTAAAGAGGGTACCCAGTCCTTGAAGGTCCTTAAGTGACAAAACACGCCTTGATGGGTGAAGTTTGGATTCCTGTTATGATTCAGAGTCCTGCATCAAGAATGGTAAGTCTGCATTTGCAGTATCTTTAAAAAAGATGTGGTCTTTCTCCCAATGGCCACTGGGGTCGGTGTGCTGTTAGTATAGGCAGGAAGTAGAAGGGCGGACATTTTTTGTGGGCTGAAGGATCAGCAAGGCCACAGACATAACTGCAGCCCATGGCTATATAATGAGGTGTGAGTAATTCCTATGGGATAGCTGCGTGACAAAACAAGTCATGATTTTACACTGCATAAAGTTATACTTACTGCTTAAAAAGGGAGGTAAACTTCCCTCTAATGTTTGTACCTATAGATAAGGCTTACCTATAGGTACTGTAAATATCTCCTAATCTTGCACCATTTAGGAGATATTTACTGTATACTGATGTCATCAGCGTATGCGCTCTGAAGGAACAGCACATGCACGGGGGTGACATCACGTAGCTCGGACCAGTCACACAGCCAGAGTCTGCGGACCTGGAAGGAAGATGTGCGAAGATGGATGCAACCTCCAGCGGGTACACCGAGGGCTTTGTTTGCATGTAAGAGTAACATGATGTGCTAGTATGCGATGCACATTATGCTTTTACTTTGCAGGTATGAAAAAAAAAAAAACAGCGTTTACTTCCTCTTTAATCCGGGGGGCTTGTATAACTGTCTGTCGATACACTCCTGTACGGGTATCAGCGCACTTTAAGGAATTGTGTCTCCAGAATAGTGTTAATTTGGTCTGCAGGAGTTTACTTTTAGGTTACTCTGAAGCAGCATAGAGGCTGCATCGGATGCATATGTGCTTGGCTAATCCTGCAAAACTAGTATGGGACCAGGTGCAGTTGGGCAGGTGCAACATAGTGTACATGCTTGCATACTTGCAGAAACGCATTTTTGCATACTTGCCTAAACACGGGTTGCATAAACGCATGTTTGCATACTTGCCTAAACACATGTTTGCAGAAACGCATGTTTGCATACTTGCCTAAACACAGGTTGCATAAATGCATGATTGCATAAACACAGGTTGCAGAAACGTATGCTTGCATAAATGCATGTTTGCATACTTGCCTAAACACAGGTTGCATAAACTCATGTTTGCATAAACACGCTTGCAAACTTCATGCAGGGTGTAAAGCATACAGTTCCACCTGTCAGGCCCCCCTTGTGTCCTTCGGACTTGGATTTGGTCCTGGCTATCCTTGCATATGCCACCTTTTGAACCAATTCAAGAAACTCTGTTAGTCCTTTGACTCGGAGGGTGGCTTCTTTGGCTACTATCACTTTGACAAGAAGAATGTCTGAGCTGGCGGCTCGTTCTATGTTCTTGCTCTTGCATCATGTTAAGATGATGTTACGTCCTCATCCATCTTTCTTGCCTAGAATGGTTTTCTGGTTTTCACTGGAATTAGGACAGTGTCTTGCCTTTCTTTTTCCTTGTCCACACATGGCAGGGAAAAGATTTCTGCATACTATCGATCTAGTTCGGGCAGTTAGGATTTAATTGAGTTGTCAGCACAGTTTGGAATCCTAGCTTATGCTGCCAGAAGAGCTCTGGAAAGGCTGGCAGCATCCAGGTCAACTATTTCTCATATGACCTGGCAGTTAATCATTCAAGCCTATGGTTTGAAAGGGCAACATCCCACCCCTTCTGGGGAGAGCTTCTCTACCAGTTGAGTGGGCGCATCTGGGGCTATCCGCCATCAGTCTGCAGTGGCTCAGGTTTAGAAGGCCACTACTTGGTCTTTGGCTCATACATTCATAGGGTTTTTACCAGGTGGGTGTCAGAACTACGGAGGATACTGCCTTTGGCCTCAGCATTATACAAACTGCAGAGTAGGTCCTGCTCTTGTGGCAGTTTTCTGTGATGGTGTCTCCCTCCCCTCAAGGTTATTGCTCTGGGAAGTCCCAGGTAGTTCAGATTATAACCTGCTCTGTGTCCTGTGATGTACGATAAAGAAAATTGGATTTTTTTTTACATACTTACCTGTAAAATCCATTTCTTGGAGTACATCACAGGACACAGAGGTCCCTCCCCTCCTTTTGAGAATTTGTTGCTTTCTACAAAACTGAGGTACTTCCTATATAGGAGGGTTATATAGGGGAGAACTTCCTGTTTGATTGATCTGCTGGTGTCCAATCATCTATAGTTGGTGCATGACCCAGATAGTTAAGCTTATACCATGCTCTGTGTCCTGTGATGCACTCCAAGAAATGGATTTATGTAGAAAAAAATCAAATATTTTTATACAAGTACATGTCAGGAATATGAAATGCTAGGGTAACAAACACTTTAACCATTTGAAGTATATCTAAAAAAACATTTTTTAATTTTTGAATATAGCAGGAAATGGGTTGTTTTGCCTCATTTGTCTTATTGGGGAGATTTCTCCTTATTGACTTCCTATCTAGAAGACACAATTGAGGGTGAGAGGAAAGTGAGGGAAAACCTCCCTCAGGCAGTTGCAACTGGAACCAGTGTCCCTATTGAAACATTTCTCCTCTATTCCTGTTCCAGTGACAACATTTTTTTAAAAGAGTGAGGGATTTTTTTGCCTGCGGCATGTTGCATATATGGTTCCAAAGACTTCAATGGAAAATGCAGAAGAAATGCATCATGCAGAGCTTGCGTTTTTGATGTATTTCCTCTGGTCTTTTGGTTTCTCTTGCATGACAACAGACATCTCCCAGAAATGCAAAACACATCAAAAACACAATAAAAATGCCTTTAAAAAAAAAACAAAACACAGGATGCATAAAACTGCATAGGTGTGTGCGACAGACCCAACCATGACAGAGGCTTTTGGAGGGGACTGAAGGGTAGCTTCCTGCCTACTGGTATGAGCCCTGGCTTTTGAGGGAGCTCTCTTCTTGGGTGGTGTGTGCCTGGGGGACCCTTGGAGTGGTCTCGTTTCTGAGTCCATAACTCCCCAAAACACAGACTCTGGGACCTGGGGGACCCAGATACATATTTAGGGCTTCTATGCCCAAAACCAGCAATGACTGCTTTAGACTGAGACTTAGGAACAGATGTTAATATGATCAGCGCAAAGCAACCTGATGCTGGGGGGTCTCCTACTATCCTTGATTTATTAAGGTGTTATGTGTTTATACTTATGATAATGTGTAATGTACTTTGTGAGCTCCGTGCCGGACAGTCTGACCTGAAGTAGGATCTCTCATTAATCACAACATTGTCAGGGTGGGAACTGAGTCACCTAGGTGGCTGGTTGTTAAATTAGCTTAATGTTTATAGTATATGTTGGCTTTTCTTTCGCTAAGGTAATTCTATTCCTGTTTACATGGATTTCCCAGCCGCTGCATTTCCAAAATGGTGCATGAATCTTGTTGCTGCGGGTAACGCAGTCCATACTAATGAATGGGTTGCTATGCCCGCACAAACGCAGGCCACAAACCCGCAATAGTGTGAACCAGGCTTTACAGTGGAAGTTCAGTCTAAATCTAACTAAGGCTAAACCTACTCCCACCCCCATTCTAAGCCTATTCTATCAACCCTGTAAAAGGAAAGACGTCTATACTTACCTATTCTGAAGCCGCTCCTGTCCACTCATGACTTCTCTAATGGCGGGTTCAGTGAAGAGAAGAGATTGCTGTCAACGTCTGCAAATGCCTGGGCAGTAACATCACCCATAGGCTTACTATGGAACATCCATTGTCAGCTGTCCCTTCTTTACAATGAAGCTGGTGCTGGAACCTGATCATGTGACTGGACCGAAGCGATTTCAAAATAGACCTGTATCTGCATCTTTCCCTTTACGGGGTAGTTAGAATAGGCTCAGAATGGAGTGGAAGTGGATTTAGCCTTAGTTAGATTTTACTGAACTTCCCCTTTACTGAACTTCCACTTTAAAGTATACCTGAACCCTAAGGCCCACTACACATGGGGCGGGCTCCGCTGGAGTCTGCCTGCTCAGCGGGGAATCTGTCTGATGATCCCCGATGAGCAGGCAGAAGGCTGGACACAGCCCGCTCTCATCTATGGGAGGTCCGTTGTCCACTTGTCCATTTACACCCGGCTGCCATCCTATCGACCAGATGAATGGGGAACGGATCCCCATGCATCTTTTTTTAGCGAACAGGATGTCCGTTGACACCTGCCACTCTATAGAGATGACTGAAGGGTCCGATCGGGTACTCCTGAAAAACTGACAGGCGGACCCGATCAGTCCGCTCGTGTGAAAGATCAAAGAGACCTTAATCATTCAGCTTTCTAGAGTATTGTGTATCATAAATAATTGCCATTTTTTTTACATTTCTTTACCTATCTGTTTTCACAGATTTTCATCCTTTAAAACTCAGCGCTGCTTCTCCAGCCTCTTTACACCCACTTCCTATCTCCACGCACTGACTCTAATGGCAGCAGCAGGTCATTGCTCAGGACTGGCTTCCTTGTATTAAAAATGGTGGAACATAGCTGCACATTAAGCACCAGCAACTTATAGTCCCCAATGGGGACAAAATCCTTTGTCCCTCTTTCCTCCTCCTTTATCCCTCATTTTTATAGTCTGATCTATAAAGATAAATGCACTATTTATCTTTCAAAAAGTGTTTCCCAGTGCTAAAATTTGAATCCAATATCGAAATTGCTGCATTTGTAAATTTCAAAAGCCAGTATAAAAAAATAGCAGTGTTAAAAAAAAAAAAGCACTTGTGGGTTTAGCTAATCATTATTTTATATATTTCTCCTTTAAAGGAACATGGCAGGGGGTGTGTCCTATGCCAACATGCTTTTGCTAATAGATGTCCCTCTTTCCCATCCCAAAAAGTTGGGAGGTATGCAATTGGGGAATAGGGCGAGTGCTGTCATATTATAACAGGAAGTTCCTGAACAAGGACCTTCCTGGCAGGATTACTAGGTATTATCTTAATTTGAACAGACTTAAAAAGACTTTTGAAATGTTTATGATTGTATTAAAGATTATAAGACATTTTTGTGATCGGATTTACATCTTCAATTATCTTCCCTCTCCACAGCAGCACGTGCCAGCTTGAAACAGCTGAATGCCATTTGGAATTAAAGGCTCTATATTATTAGGCTCTATCTGTCTGTAAGCCAACAGGTCTGGAAGCACATTTGGCCCAGTGGCAAGAGGAATGACTTGCATAGTTCTTTCTGCTATCCTAAAAAGATCAACCTGCTTATTGGGATTTATCACAAAAGTGAGCTGTGGATACCTTCTGTCAAAAAGGCTTTGCTTTGTTTTGCACTGGATCAGTAGAGTGTTTTCTAGTTCCTTTTAGCTCTACCATAACATGTCTACTTTTACATAAAGTACACACCCTTTGAGCACTTGATGCACATTGCAATGATAAAGTACAAGTAGTCCTGCATGTTTCAACAATACCAGGGCATATTTAAGCATAATATTCCAGAGCTTCTAAAATCTGGCAAGGTTTTTAGTAGGTTTGCACCAAAACCAGTTTTATATCGGCGAGTATGAGTAACGATACTTTTGGTCAAGTACTCGCTGATACCTTGCGGTGCAATTTGCATTAATACAAAGATAGCATGCGATTTCCCCCACATGCAAAATATTCTAGATAGGTGTCCTGGTCCACCGACGATAGCAAATCACGGCCGCTGGAGGTGCTCACAGGGCTGGAAGAGACTTTCCAGGACAGCGTGGGAAGTGATGTCCGCTTGGAGGTGGACTGCCTCTACATCTCCTCCAGTCCTGTGAGTACCTCCAGCAGCGCTGATTTGCTATCATCCCCAGACCGGGACACTGATGTAGATTATTTTACATGTGGCCAGATATGTACTTTGAGTTAACAACATTTTTTTAAACTGCCCACTAGAAGGCGCTTTTCCCTTTCTATTTACACACATACAGGAGCAGTGGGGAAAAAATCGCATGAGATTTGGACAGGAATTGCACTGCATTCCTGTTCAAATCGCATGCGATTCTTTGCAGTGCACTTTGGGCTCATTCATTTTGCATTGATGCAAATTGCACAGCAAAGTATCGGTTTTGGTATCGGGAGCATTTGTGTGAGTAACGATACTCTTGCAAATGCTTGGTATTGGCACCAATACCGGTATCAGTGCATCCCTAGTTTTTAGTGTGGAAATATTGACCAAAATTATTTAGAACTCACTTAGCCCAATCCTTAAAATCAGGTATGTAATAATAAACATTAAATAAATACATAGATAAGCAATCACAAAATACTACAAATAAATAATCCTACATATTAATAAAAATAATAAACAATAATGACGTATCAAATAATAAATAATCACAGTCAATATCACAAAAAATCAATTGAGATAATATTGTGCCAAAATTGAATGTGCCTTCAACAACCCTGGCGTAAGATATGAACAGCTTATTGGCACTAATATAAAGACATTGCATCACTGCTAAAATTCCAGCTCTAGGTGCAACTGATGTACCACTATTGATCATTGTTTTTAACCTAGACCTGGAACAATATTTCTTTAAGTATATATTTAGTGACAAATGTTATGAGCCACTTGCCTGTTTGATTGCATGCACAAAAGCTACATAAGCATTAATCAAGCAGACCATCAAAATCTAGTACAATAATGTATGATTCACACCTATGCTGGAGCAGAAAGGCTATAGTGAGAAACATATCAAGTAACTGATCATTCGACCAGCCATCCTCAACCAGGGTTCTATTGAATCCTTGGGTTCCTCTAGGACAGTGATGGCGAACCTTGGCACCCCAGATGTTTTGGAACTACATTTCCAGTGATGCTCAACTACACTGCTGAGTGCATGAGCATAATGGGAAATGTAGCTCCAAACCTGGGGTGCCAGGGTTCACCATCACTGCTCTAGGAGGTAGATAGGGTTTTATTTAGCATTGACTGATTGACCTCCCATTTGATGGCACCTACATTAAGCCTCGTACACACGCACCGATTGTTGGCCGACCGATCGGCCGTCTTTTGTCCAATGTTGTTGTGTTGGTTGAAATGTGCTCTAGACTGCACACAAATTTTGTCGGCCAACAACAACCAACTGCAGAGGTGATGTCATGTGCTGGTTTACTTTCCGTGTGTTTTTTCTTCTCTGAGCATGCCCAGTCTTGCTCATCTGGCTTTTGTCGGCCGAAATCTGTACTGACTGACGAACAATCGGCCGTTCTGGTGACGGCCAACAAAAATTTTATAGCATGCACACCAGATTTTGTTCGGCCGAAAAGTCGCAGCCGGTTGTCGGAAGCATCATACTAACAAGCCGACAATCGGCCGATCGGACGTTGGCCGAAAATTTATGGCCAACAATCGGTGCGTGTGTACGGGGCTTTAGTCCCTGGGCCAGTTCTACTCGGCAGAGCCAGCAGCTTGACACCAATGATCTTAGCAGTCTAAAAGGGTGGCATTCTGACCACCTCTGAACGGAGGGCATTTTTGCCCCACTGACCCACATGATTTGTGCAGGGGTTCCCTGAGACATACAATTATTTCAAGGGTTCCTTCATGTTAAAAATGATGGGAAGAGCTGCATTAGACAGTCTATAGCAAACTGTAAGACTGTTTCACACTATAAAAGCTGTCCACCCCCCCCCCCCCCCTTATATTCCTGCAGGTTACATCCCCCGTTGCATTTGTTACATAATATGATGATTATAGGATAAACCCACCTATGCTGGTGAGTGTTTATTGGTAAATTTAGAAGTGTAAAACCCAAACAACATGGGTGGTTCTGATGCGTTTTTTCAGTTGCACGCAATGCGAGACCAGTATTCGCTTGTAATTGATTGCAATCAGTGGTTTAAAGCTGCACCCTATTCATTTCTGTTATTACTAGGCGAACGCCTGCTGTCATAATCACTTGTGAATGGCTAGGGGAAGTCATAAAGCCTTCCTGGAGCTTGTATACATCTTCATTACATTGTAGGGAGCACACTTCAAGTGTCTGTGATCCACCAAAATAAGGTAGTAAAAAGCCAACTAACGAGCTGGAATCATGTAAAATTTATATTTATAAGCTTAACTGCATTTTTTAGGTTGGATCCCCTGCCTACTTAGAAAGTGAATTAGTTGCAGAAAAAGCCCAATACAGTTTCATTATGCAACGAAAGGGGTTAACTTTAATGAGCTATTGGATACCACTAACCGCTATGGGTAACAGCTCTTTATCTTTTCTTACAGGTCACTCCCAGAATGCAAGTCCACAGTATGGGCCAACTTTGTCAAACTGTCACTTCATTATCATACCAAACACTTAACACTATTTTTCAAGCAAACCTGTCTAGTTGAATCTTCCTAGGTTGTTGCAAGGCTACAAAATAATAATAAAATAATAGTCGTGGCCACAAAAAGGTATTTATATGGATTTACAATATCTGCTAAAGTCCACAACTTAATCAATTAAAAAAAAAACAGTTAATTAATATCAGCGCAACATTGGGGCTGTTGGTTGGCTATAGCAACCAAATACATGTCTTATTTTTTTTTTTATTTTCTCTAAAATGATAGGTGAAACTTGATTGGACGATTTTGACTTAGTGCTCTTTTTTTCTCTCTTTCTCTAGTTTTAAGGAATCAGCCCCAAATTTTAGACAATGAGGCCGATTTACTGAAGGAGCAGGGAATCATCACTCAATAAATCATGTAAATATTCACTTCGATAAGCAAATCACGTGAAAAGCAAATGCTTGTTAGGTTATTTAATGTTCACATGATTGGATAATTGATGATTCTATCTATCCATCCATCCATCCATCCATCTAACCATCCAACCATCCGGTTTCCTCCCACACTCCAAAGACATGCTGGTAGGTTAATTGGATCCTGTATAAAAATTGGCTCTACTGTGTATGTATACAAGTTAGGGACCTTAGATTGTAAGCTCCTTGAGGGCAGGGACTGATGTGAATGTGCAATGTATATGTAAAGCGCTGCGTAAATTGACAGCGCTATATAAGAACCTGAAATAATAATAATAATAACCATCCATCCATCCATCACCAGGACCGCATTGCGATCTTCACACAACTTGTTGTGCGAGGTTTCTCAACACCTTTAGTAAATTATCCCAACTGCATCTACATACGAATAAAATATCAAAAAACTGTGAACTTAGTAAACTACTTTTATTTCTGATTTCGATCTGGAGTGCAATCCCAGCATATATGGCAACAGATCATCCTTTCAGAAATAAAAAGCCATGAAAAGCAAATGAAGAAGATTATCATCTGGACAAGTAGGAGAGAAAATGTTTCCTGTACAATTCCAGCAAGGAAAAATGCTTCCTGGTAAACTCCCACACTTACCACTTCGGAGTCTTCGAAGCCATGGATGTACAGGTCGTCGTACATAAGGGCTCCAGTATAAGGGAAAGGGAAGACAAATGCAGAATTAGATCCGAGGAGGTGCTAGTCTGTGGCCTGCATGCGATCTGATAAACAGGGTAGAGAAGAGAAGTGGGTGCTGATAGAATTTGCTCGTTTGGTCCCACCCTAGATGCTAGTAGAAGGAAGCAGGCTGTTTCTGTTAGCCTAACAATCAGGCAAAGGGAACAATAGCATAGCAGCCACCCACCATCCCTTCCCCATCACACATGGAGGGATGGCTCCTCTGATTGGCAGAAGCACATCCCTGGAGCATGGGTCTACAGCTGGGAGGCTGATGCAGGCGGGAGAGAAGCACCTGCCCACGATGCTGCTGGAGCCTCAGGAAACACACACACATACACATACAAGGCACAGCAAACTCCATACACCTCTGGAAATGGAGGCAGCACAATGCAGGTGTTACATGCCTCCCTACTAGGGATGCCACCTCATCCCTTTAAACCAGGACACATAATTATTCCACAGGTTCTGAGGCTGATATATCGCACATAAGGCACCAAGTGATTTTAATTACCACTTTAACCATTTCTGGACCTGAAGGATTTGTCCCCTTAATGACCAGGCAATATTTTGCGATTCAACACTGCGTTACTTTAACGGACAATTGCGCGATCGTGTGACACTGTACCCAAATACAATTGTTTTCCCCACAAATAGAGCTTTCTTATGGTGGTATTTGATCACCTCTGAGTTTTTAGATTTTGCGCTATAAACCAAAAAAAAAGAGCGACAATTTTGAAAAAAACGCCATATTTTTTACTTTCTGCTATAAAACCTTCCCAATAAAAACATTTTAAAAATTAAATTTTTTTATCAGTTTAGGCCAATTTGTATTCTGCTACATATTTTTGCATATTTTACATATTTTTGGGCACCCGCGATCACTCCGCGCGTAAGGCTCGTACACACTATAAGAAAATCGGGTGAACATTTTTGTCCAAAGAATTTTCAGACGATTTTCGTTTAGTGTGTACAGAACCTTCTACAGACGAGTCAGAATTTTCGTCTGAAAACTCTCGAAAGGAAAAACTCCAAAATTTTTCTCGTACGGAAAAAAAAACTATTTTTGTTTATCCACTTAAGCCCCGGAAGATTTTACCCCCTTCCTGACCAGGAGTTTTTTTGCGATTTTTTATTTTTTTTTTTTTTTACTGCGTGACTTTAACGGACAATTGCGCGGTCATGCGATGCTGTACCTAAACGAATTTGACGTCCTTTTTTTCCCACAAACAGAGCTTTCTTTTGGTGGTATTTGATCACCTGTGCGATTTTTTGATCACACGCTATAAACAAAAAATGAGCGTCAATTTTGCAAAAATAACAATATTTTTCAAATTTTTTTATATGAAATTCCCCCAAAAAAAAAGTAAAAATCAAAATTTTTTAACATTTTCGGCCAATTTGTTTTATGCTACATATGTTTGGTAAAAAAAATCGCAAAAAGCGTATTTTGATTGGTTTGCGCAAAAGTTATCGCGTTTACTAACAAAGGGAAAGATTTTTGTCATTTTTGTTGTTTTTCTTTTTAACGCGTAATGGCAGCGATCTGCGATTTTTTTTGCGGTACTGCGACATTGGGGTGGACAGATCGGACCCTTGACTGACATTTTTGACACTTTTGGGGTTACCAGTGACATTTCTACAGTAATCAGTGCTATATATATGCACTGTTACTGTAAAAATACACTGGCAGTGAAGGGGTTAACTTTATTTGAGAGGGAGGGGCTGTGTGTGTCCCTAGGGGCGTGATTCTAACTGTGATTGGCTGTGGCTTGAGCTGTAGTTACACTGATCAACGGATCTACATAGTAGAACCGTATGATCAGTGTTTCTACACAGGGGAGAATGACAGGCAGCTTGTTTACACAAGCTGCCTGCCTTTCTCCCGGATCCCCCCCGCAGAGTGAGCGGCGGACATCGGGTCCGCCGGTCACACGCGCGGGGGGATCCGTGACCGTGTGACTGCCGGCGGCGCGCGCTCGCTCCCCAGAGCCTCACAGGCTAGTGACGTATATATACGTCACTTTGCCTGTGAGGGGCTGACCGCCGCAGTATATCTACTTGCGGCGGTCGGCAAGCGGTTAATGTGTACTGTTTTCGTACGATTTTTGTACAAGAAAAATCAGAAAAGAAAGACTGTGCATGATCAGAAACAATAAACAACAAAAAAAAAAGCCTTTGTCGTATGAGAATTTTCGTACAAATTTTCTTAAGAATTTTTGTTCATCGGTTTCCGATTTGCTGTGAAACAACGTGGAAAATCAGACAATCGTTCGCCTGATTTTCTTATAGTGTGTACCCCACTTTAGAGAGGATGGGCAGCTGTTGTAAACAAAGCTGACCGTTCTTCTCTCTGGAATGATCACAGAGCGTCTGTAATGCTTCTATATAGGATCACGGGTCTCTGTGGTCATTTCACAAGCCCATCCCCCATACAGTTAGTAAACACTCCCCTAGGCTCACACTTAACCCTTTGATCACCCCCAGGTTAACCCCTTCCATTCCAATGTCATTATTACAGTAACAGTGCATATTTTTAGCACTGATTACTGTAGTAATGTCACTGGTCCCCCCAAAAATGTAAAAAATGTCAGTTAGGTGTCCATCTGTCCGCCGCAATGTCGCAGTTCCGCTAAAAATCGCAGATCGCTGACATTACTAGTAAAAAAATAAATACATAAAAATGACCTAAATATTTCCCCTAGTTTGTAGACGCGATAATTTTTGCGCAAACCATATTATTATTATTGCGATTTTTTTTTTTTTTTACCAAAAATATGTAGCGGAATACAAATTGGCCTAAAAAGGATGAAAATTATTTTTTTTTTCATTTTTGGGAATGTTATATAGCAGAATGTGAAAAATATTATTTTTATTTTTCGGAAATGTCGCGCTTTTTGCGTTTATAGCGCAAAAATTAAAAATCGCACAGGTGATCAAATACCACCAAAAAAAGCTCAATTTGTGGGGAAAAAAAAGGACATCAGATTCATTTCGGTACAGTGTCACACGAGCGCGCAATTTTCCGTCAAAGTAACACAGTGCCGAATCGCAAAAAATAGCCTGGTCATTAAGGGGACAAATCCTTCTGGTCCAGAACTGTTTAAACTCGAGAGCAATCATTTATTATATTGCAGTTTACCAACCCCTTGGTGTAGTGGCTGAATACGTTTTTAATTTTTAAGATATCTTTCTTTTATTGTCACCTGGTGATCCAGCCAGTAACAGAACAAGATTTCCTGCAGATGTAGCAGTTAGAGGGTTGAGGAAAACCAGTTAAAAGAGCAGTGTGGGTTAATATGTTTCTTTTTTTTTTTTTATTAATTCAAACTTACCTGCCCCCTCCTCGCTCACTGGAGCACTGGGCTGTGGAGGGGGTGGGGAGTGGCAGGCTTAGCCTCTCAGTGTGCTGAGAGGCTGAGCCGGGTGTCCGTCCAGGGATCTAGGCGGGTCCCGACTCCGGGGACGTGATGACACTGGACCCAGTGCTGTATCTTGGCCTAGGCCAACAAGGCCCAGGCCTAGGGCAGCACTTTGCTGGGGGGCAGCAAAAAAGCTGATGGGGCTGCACTGATATGCTGCCCTGATGGGCACTAATAGACTGCACTGATGGCCACTGATGAGGCAGGACTGATAAGCTGCACTGATGGGCACTGATATGATGCACTGGTGGCCACTGATGGGGCTGTACTGATGGCCACTAATGAGGCTGCACTGATATGCTGCACTGATGAGACTGCACTGATGAGCACTGATAAGGCTCCACTGATGGGCACTGATGTAGCTGAACTTATGGTAACTGATGAGGCTTACAGATGACAGGGTGGGTCATAAGCAGGAAAGGGTGTGGCCTTTGCAGGACGGGGTGGGTCATATTTAAATTAGCGGTGCCCAAGTTTAGTCAGGCCTAGGGCAGCACAAAACCTAAATACATCACTGACTGGACCGACTCTGTGACTTCAGCAGAGAGCAGACTTTAGCCCGCTCTCTGCTGAAAACGAGTCACAGGAGTGCAGAATGATCTGCACTCCCGTCATCCATAGGAGCAGTACAGCCAAACGAGCTTTGGCTGTACTTCTCCTTTAACACTGACAGGGGTGCATTCAATGATCAGCGTGTATTATCATATCTTTATCCATAACTGCTTATAAAAGGTTTGCTGAATTTTGGCTTCAATTTGTTAGCATATTTAAATCTGCTTCTACATTTACCACTACCCTGCCCTGAGACTGACAATGCTGCTGTCCATAGGTGTCGCTGTTAGTTCTTCATCCAGAGTGGGGGCACTCCAATACAGGAGCTGTGTTACTGGCAGGATTACCAGGTAAAAGAAGCATAAAAAGACTAAAAAAGAAAACCAATGCAGCTATCACATCTAGGGATTTGGTAAACTATATTATATTACTCCTACACCCCAATGCACAAATGTAAAGCAGCTCTGACATACATGCTTTGTAGTGCACAGTAATATACTAACGTGTTGTAGTGTAGGGCATAAAAAAACACTGTATGTCTGTTTTGTTTTTTTGTCTGTTCTTATGAGTTGACAGCCCATTCAGGATGAGGGGGGTACCTTATTGTAGTTCATGTCAAGGCATGACACAACACCCATAATCCTAGATTGTAAACTCTAATGAGCAGGGCCCTCTGATTCCTTCTGTATTGTAACTGTACTGTGTGCCCTCATGTTGTAAAGCGCTGCGCACACTGTTTTCACTATATAAATCCTGTATAATAATAATAATATCAATTTTTTGGTTTGGGGTTTAAATTAAGGAGGTGCAATGTTTTGCATGTGTATGGTGTGTTCAGGGGTACCCTGATGTTACTATTTTTTTTTTTTATGAGATGTTTGAATTTTAATGACTGGTATATATTTTCTTTGGCTTTGTTGCAGAAATGGAGTCTTTCTATGACAAAGTGTTCATTATGACTTGCAACACTGGGGTCCTCGGATCAAATCCCATCCAGGACACTACCTGCATGGAGTTTGCATGTTCTCTCCCTGTGCTTGTGCAGGTTTGCTCCCACACTAAAAACATGCTGCTAGGTTTATTGGCTCTGGTCTAATTTGGCACTAGTATGTGTATGTGTATACATTTTAATTTGTAAGCTCCTTGAAGTCTGGGGCTAATGTGAATGTACAGTATGTAAAGCAATATGGAAAATGTTTGGTCCTTTATAGTACATAGTGCAAGGTGACTTCTTTCTTGGACATTAGTGTACACATTTTGTTATGTCATGGAAGTTTCAAGCAAGGAACCTGTAGGGCATGGGTGTCCAACCTTTTGGCTTCTTTGGGCCACATTGAGTGTAGAGAATTTTTCTCGGGCCGCATGTTAAATATATACTATAGTTAAGGTATATAAGTAATAAAATGCCGCCGCTCCCTTCCCGCGCCGCCGTGCCCCCCGCACTAATTTAACACAACTAGAGGATGATCAAATGAAATGGAATCAGTATACAGAGGTTTACTTCTTCTGAGCAATAATAAAGGAACACTCTAACCACCATGACCACTTCAGTGATTTGAAGTGGTCATGGTGGTAGGATTCAGAAACACTACACATGCTCGCCTACCGTTAGTTGGCAGCTGCTGTGGCCGTGCCCCCGACCTGACTTCCTTCCTCCCCAGCAAAAAAAAATTGTCAGGGGGCAGTGGGCCGCATTGCCTGAGGTTCCGGGCCGCAGGTTGGACATGCCTGCTGTAGGGTCAGTTCACCAAGCTGTATGAGGTCTGTTAATTATTATACATTATTTTATCTCCTGATAATTTTAAATTCACATACATACATATCACAAAATGTGCTTTTAGAATTACGCCCCTTTTACACAGACGTTCCGTCAGTCCGTTGTTGACTTTTGATTAGAAGGATCAGGGACTGACTGCTTTGTTGTACCTACCTATTGGCAACTGGATGTAAGCGTCTGCATCTGTGTTCACTAGATGTGAGTGGATATTGGCCAACGCGCATCTGCTTACATCAGCCCACCCAATCAGGTTGCATGGGTCTGTTTTTCCTCCATCACAAGATGAAGGCGAAAATGGAACGGACGCGGATGCCCTATATGTGACATGAGTCACATGACATCTGTCTCCATCCTGTCACGACTGTGTATAGCAAGCTTGTTGGCAAGCTTCGGGGCAGCTTTGTTAAAGCTTTTAGGGGCCATTCACAAATTATGGGTGTTGTGTCATACCATGACATGCGCTGCAATAAGGCACCCCCCATCTTGACTGGGCTGCCAACTCATAAGAACGGACAAAAAAAAAAAAAAAGACATACAGTTTTGTTTAATGAAGCACACCACAAAACATGGCAGTGTATTACTGTGCCTTACAAAGCGTGTATTGCTTTACTTTACAAAGCATGTACAGTCAGGTCCATAAATATTGGGACATCAACACAATTCTAATCTTTTTGGCTCTATAATGGATTTGAAATGAAACCAACAAGATGTGCTTTAACTGCAGACTTTCAGCTTTAATTTGAGGGTATTTACATCCAAATCAGGTGAAAGGTGTAGAAATTACAACAGTTTGTATATGTGTCTCCCACTTTCTAAGGGACCAAAAGTAATGGGACAATTGGCTGCTCAGCTGTTCCATGGCCAGGT
This sequence comes from Pelophylax lessonae, assembly GCF_965119305.1. NCBI lineage: Eukaryota > Metazoa > Chordata > Amphibia > Anura > Ranidae > Pelophylax > Pelophylax lessonae. Next base: position 553,981,350 of record NC_138769.1, on the reverse strand, counting down.
GTGTGTTATTCCCTCGTTGTCCCATTTACAAGGAGCAGATAAAAGGTCCAGAGTTAATTTCAAGTGTGCTATTTGCATTTGGAATCTGTTGCTGTCAACTCTCAATATGAGATCCAAAGAGCTGTCACTATCAGTGAAGCAAGCCATCATTAGGCTAAAAAAACAAAACAAACCCATTAGAGAGATCGCAAAAACATTAGGTGTAGCCAAATCAACTGTTTGGAACATCCTTAAAAAGAAAGAACGCACCGGTGAGCTCAGCAACACCAAAAGACACGGCAGACCACGGAAAACAACTGTGATAGATGACCGAAGAATTCTTTCCCTGGTCAAGAAAAAAACCCTTCACAACAGTTGGCCAGATCAAGAGCACTCTCCAGGAGGTAGGTGTATGTATGTCAAAGTCAACAATCAATAGAAGATTTCACCAGAGTGAATACAGAGGGTTCACCACAAAATGTAAACCATTGGTGAGCCTCAAAAACAGGAAGGCCAGTTTAGAGTTTGCCAAACAACATCTAAAAAAGCCTTCACAGTTCTGGAACAACATCCTATGGACAGATGAGACCAAGATCAACTTGTACCAGAGTGATGGGAAGAGAAGAGGATGGAGAAGGAAATGAAAATGCTCATGATCCAAAGCATACCACCTCATCAGTGAAGCATGGTGGTGGTAGTGTCATGGCGTGGGCATGTATGGCTGCCAATGGAACTGGTTCCCTTGTATTTATTGATGATGTGACTGCTGACAAAAGCAGCAGGATTAATTCTGAAGTGTTTCGGGCAATATTATCTGCTCATATTCAGCCAAATGCTTCAGAACTCATTGGACGGCGCTTCACAGTGCAGATGGACAATGACCCGAAGCATACTGCGAAAGCAACCAAAGAGTTTTTTAAGGGAAAGAAGTGGAATGTTATGCAATGGCCAAGTCAATCACCTGACCTGAATCCGATTGAGCATGCATTTCACTTGCTGAAGACAAAACTGAAGGGAAAATGCCCAAAGAACAAGCAGGAACTGAAGACCGTTGCAGGGATGAAACTCAGCGTGTGGTGATGTCTATGCGTTCCAGACATCAGGGTGTAATTGACTGCAAAGGATTTGCAACCAAGTATTAAAAAGTGAAAGTTTGATTTATGATTGCTAATCTGTCCCATTACTTTTGGTCCCTTAAAAAGTGGGAGGCACATATACAAACTGTTGTAATTCCTACACCGTTCACCTGATTTGGATGTAAATACCCTCGAATTAAAGCTGAAAGTCTGCAGTTAAAGCACATCTCGTTTGTTTCATTTCAAATCCATTGTGGTGGTGTATAGAGCCAAAAAGATTAGAATTGTGTCAATGTCCCAATATTTATGGACCTGACTGTATGTATAGCTGCTTGGCATTAGTGTATTGGGGCGTCATTCAAAATGAATGGCAACACAATGTACTTGTAATACTTAAAACCTGTATTGCGGTAAGGCATGCGCTACCAAATCACAAAAGTATGTTTTAGCCCTTAGCAAACTCTTCAGTTTTGCAACGTTAAACACGCGTCCTAATGAGAGCGATGACTGCCCCTTTTGTTTCCTGGGAAAAGACACAATCTCATTTCTATTCCCATCATTAGGAAATAAGGAATAGCTGATATCCCGACATACACATATAGGTTTATTCAGTTTGGTAAAGATCAATGTACAGTACCTGGTTATTCTTTTCAACATCTTTACACCAGTGAAATGAGCGATCTGATTGGTTGCTATGGCTGACTGCACTTTGTATATACTAATAGCTCTTTGAAATTCAATAATCCACAGAGCCTTGTCCATGCAAATGGTGTGATACTTAAAAGGTTCTTCATATCTTTACGTGACCCTTTCATCTGGAGAACGTCATAAACCTAACCGAGTCACTCTGTCTCCCTTAGGAGAAAAAAAAAAAATTAAACTCACACACTGTGACGCACAACACCTCCAGTGCCCTTGATGCCATTCTCAAGAAATACCAATCGGTGGTAGATATTAATGTAATGCTATATCTTGGTTTAAAAATAGCAGTGATGTTTCCTCGTTCAAAGGCCGTTCACAGTATAATACATGCTGAGCTGTCAGTACCTCCTCTTATCTACTATACAAAGCACCTATACTTATTCTACAGTGCTTGGGTGCAAAGATTAAAAGATACAATGGATATTAGTCCCTGATGAAGCCTACACCCTGATGTTACTAACACATCGCTGTAATAATGTATCTACTGGCACAGCCCCATTCTAATTATAGATATACCCCCAAAAAATCAGAAAATAATTATTTGCACCTCTATGCTGCCCTCATTATTGCCTCCTGGTAGTAGGTACAGTAGTATGAACAGCACAGAATGACCAGCAAAAGGCTGCAGGCCATCTCAGTGGTTCTGGATGTAGGTGAACATTGGAAAATCAGTTTTGCATAGTGGTAGAGGTACCAATTGCACTATAGTTCAGCCTAGGGCGCCTTTAGGTATCTTCAGGTGTGCCTTGGCAAAATGCCCAAAAATTGTATACAAGCCACCGAGTGGAACAAGCCTGCCTTTTATTTACACAAAGCAACAGATTTTCATTGTGCACCATTACGACCATCTAGCTGCCGAGTCCTACCAACCATTGATGTCATCAGTTAATAGGGAGAATGACAGTTGCCTGCACAGCATCCTTGTTTGACCCTCCCCTGCCCCTCTCCATCAGCACTGGGGTCACATTAGCTGAGCGATGGAGAAAAACTGAGGGAGAAGAGAAACATTGGACTACTAGTCAGTACCAGTGTTCAAATGTGTATTTGCTGTGGAAGAATAAAACACCTCTTAACACTGGGTGTCCTACTTGTGAGGATGTAGCTGCATTATGTAAAACTATTAGAATAGTTTTTTACATTTTAGAATGGGGTGCCTCAAGATTGTTCATAATGTTAAAAGGTGCCTTGTCTGAAAAAAGGTTGAGAAACACTGAGCTAGTTGGCGTAGCTGTTCAAAGTCAGCTTTTACTGGTTGAGTAAAGCAGATTTGCTCTAACAGCCAATTAAAGTATGTCTACTTACATCTAATATAATGCAGTGTTGGTTTCAGCTGCATTGCATGATGGATCTTGCGATGGATCTTGGGCAAAAGCAAAACGAATCTTGATTGGCATATTAATGCTAAAGTCAAAATATTTTGATCTTAAATGTGATTATAGTAATTATGCTACATGCTTCATGTGGTCACAAACTAATGAATGTGATTATGCTGTATATATGCCTTCCATTGACAGTGTGAAAGTGGGACAGAAGAAAGTTACAAAAGTATATCTAAAACCAATAACAAAAATTTAATATATTGCGGATTACCAGTTTTTAGTTATTTTCTTTCTTTTTCAGTTTAAGTACATTTTCTGCATTTTGTGACAGTGCTGTACCCTGCCACTACGTTAGTAGGAATAAAGATCCCACAGGGTTCTCATCAGTGCAGATGTAGGGGCTTCAGAATGCCGGCTCGAAGTGGAGAAAATTGGCTAGTTAGTTTTCTCTGGGATTTGTAACTCCCAAATTGGGTTCTGAAGTACAGAGACTTTGAAGAGTCTTGGGAGGGAAGAAGCATCTAACCCTGGACCAGCAGGCTGTGGATGTAGCTGTACGCAGCCTTCATAATCAAGGGCCCGACAGTGATTTAGGGCTCCACCTGGGAGACAGGAGGTCCTCTACCCAGAGGCCAGGGCATGGGCCAGAGCAGCAGGGAGGTACAGGAGTAAGAGAGGTACAGAGTTTGCAAGTGAGCACAGTAGTGCTGTAGATCGGTCTGTGGGACCAGACCAAAGGCTTAAGCTTGAGGCCCATAGCCAGATCTAGGGGGGTGCTGGGGTGACATGCCCCCCCCCCCCCAGATTTCAGTTGTGGCCCCCTCGACCGGTCACCCCTTATTCTGGGACAGGGTGGCAGCCCCTAGATCTGGCCATCTTGATGCAGTGTTGTTGCATGAGAGCCTCAGCTGTCAGGGATTCTCCCTCCTCATTGGCTGACACATTAGTGGGCACCATTGGCGCCCGCTGCTGTCAGTCAGTAAGCAAGTGAGGGGAGAGAGGGGGCAGGGCCAAGTCATGGCTCCGTGTCTAAATGGACACACAAAGCAGCAGTTCAGCTCAGTTGCCCCCACAGCAAGCTGCTTATTGTGGGGGCACTTGACAGGGCCAGGAGCGCAGGCAAGAGACCCGAGAAGAGGAGGATCAGGGCTGCTATGTGCAAGACCATTCCACAGAGCTGGTAAGTATAACATGTTTGTTATTTTTAAAGAAAAAACGTCTGGGCCACTTTTTGCGATTCGGCGCTGTGCGACTATAACGGACAATTGCGCGGTCGTGCGATGCTGTACCCAAACAAAATTTACGTCCTTTTTTTTCCCACAAATAGAGCTTTCTTTTGGTGGTATTTGATCACCTGTGCGATTTTTACTTTTTGCGCTATAAACAAAAAAAGAGCGTTTATTTTGAAAAAATAACAATATTTTTAACATTTTTTTATATGAAATTCCCCCCAAAAAAATGTAAAAATCAAATTTTTTTTAAATGTTTGGCCAATTTGTTTTCTGCTACCTATGTTTTGTAAAAAAAAATCACAATAAGTGTATTTTGATTGGTTTGCGCAAAAGTTATTGTGTTTACTAACTAAGGGAAAGATTTTTGTCATTTTTGGTGTTTTTTTTTTAACGAGTAATGGCGGCGATCTGCGATTTTTTTTTTTGCGGGAGTGCGACATTGCGGCGGACAGATCGGACCCTTGACTGACATTTTTGACACTTTTGGGGGTACCAGTGACATTACTGCAGTAATCAGTGCTATATATATATGCACTGTTCCTGTAAAAATGACACTGGCAGGGAAGGGGTTCATTTTATTGGAGAGGGAGGGGTTAATGTATGCCTGGTGCTTACTGACGTGTGTGGGGGGAGGTGACTGAGTGACACAGGGACAGATCGGATGTTCAGCTATGCTGAACCCTGCAATCTGTCACTCCCTGTCACTTAGGAGATCCGCCCACTCTGTTTACACAGGCGGACGGATCTCCAAACTAGATTCCCCGACGATCGGGGAAGAGCAGCGGCGATCGCCGCCGCTCCTCCCCTGGCCCGACTCCCGCTGTGACTAAAAACAGGGGGAGGAGTCTAGTGACGTAGTACTACATCGCTAGACGATAACGAGCCACGTTGCTGCAGTTGAATGTTGATTTGATCCGACTAATGATTAGAAAATCAAACAAACGTTCCTACAACATAAAATGTCTAATGGAATTCTACTGGTGTATGGCCATATTTAAGACAGGAAGTTTATTACTGGCAGGATCACCTGGTGAAAACAATGCAAAAAGTAAAAACAATATCTCTGTATTTGCACGCACAACACTGTACTTTCACCACCTGTGGCAGATAGCTGGGGTAAAAATAATCAAGCCACACGCTGATGCTATCATTGATGTAAAACCAGCTTTATTATAAAAGATAGAGGGTTCACAAGCTGTAGACTTGCCTGTTTACCTCCCACTCTAATGCATTTAACCCCACAAAGGGCTTAACCATGGATAAGCAGGTGCCCATTCTGCCTTTTTTTTTTCTTTTTTTATCTGATACTGTATATTATCTTTCTCAGCAGTTTTACCCCAGGAGAACCCTTGAAAAAATGTTCAAGTCCCAGGAAAATGTATCCATTGGGGTTGGTGGAAGAAGGCTAACTACATTGGTAGTGAGTGGAAAGAATGCCACTTTGTATTGGTGATCAGTTGGAAGAATTCTCCTTTACAATGGTGCTCTGTGGAAAGAATCCCACTTTGAAGTGGTGGTCAGTGGAAAGAATTCCTCTCTTATATTGGTGGTCAGTTGAAAAAAATGCCTCCTGAACGGGGTAAGTGGAAAGAATGCCCCCCCCCCCCCTTTAAGTTGGCGGTCAGTGAAAATAATGGCCCCTCATTACAGAGGTGATCAGTGGAAATAATGCCCACTTACATTGGTGGTCAGTTGAACGCATGTCCCCCCTACATTGGAGGTCAGTGGAAAGAATGGCCCCCTTATCTTGGTGGGCAGTGGAAAGGATGTCTCCCTTTTATTGTTGGTTGGAAAAAATACCCCCACTACAGTGGTATACCCCCTTACAATGGTGGAGGCTTTCCACTGACCTTTCAATGGTGGTCAGTAATATCCCATCCCCATTGTGTTTAGCTGGTTAGTGGGCATGGTGGAGGGAGTGGGCAGTCATTTAGCACTGTGTATATGCCAACATGTGTGACTCTATAATCACATGTGCTGCTCAGATGTCATAGGGAGGAGATGCTCAGTAAAGATTTTTACTGAAAACTGAGCATGTGCAGAGCTTACAACACTGCTATGCAAAATCCCCAACTGCATTGGGGACATGAACAGAAGGGGGAGATAGAAAACATCAGGATCAACCATTTTTTTTGCAGAATGCAGAAAACATATCTAAAACTGACTGAGTGGGTATGAACAGCATGTAATAGGCCATTTATGGATAGTTTTTTATGATGTGGGTTTAGTGACACTTTAACTCCAAAAACATGATTACGTGCACGCGGTTTCGGAGGCGCGCGCGCGCCGCCGGAGCCGGGCTCCCGCTGTGATTAGACACAGCGGGTGGAAAACTGCGGGAGGAGCAGGCTTGATCGCCGCCGGCCTCCTGCGATCTTCGGCAATACTGACAGGAGAGCCGTCTGGAATGTAAACAATGCAAGACTGCTCTCCTGTCAGATAGGCAGGGAAAGATTGTGTGATTCAGCTAAGATGTATCACAGATCTCTCTCTGCCTCTGTTCAATCCCCCCCCCCCCCACAGTTAGTAAGCACATATAGGGAACGCATTTAATCCCTTGATCACCCCCAGTGTTACCCCCTTCCCTGCCAGTGTCATTTATACAGTGACAATGCATATTATTTAACACTGATCACTGTATTAATGTCACTAGTCCCCAAAAATTGTCATTGAGTGTCAGATTTGTCCGCCGCAATGTTGCAGTCCCGATAAAAATTGCTGATCGCCGCCATTACTAATTAAAAAAATAAAAAATCAATAAAAAGAGCATAAATCTATCCCGTAGTTTATAAACGCTGTAACTTTTGTGCAAACCAATTATAATATGCTTTTTGCGATTGTTTTTACCAAAAATATGTAGCAGAATACAAACTGGCCTAAACTGATGAAAACATGTTATTTTTTTAAATTTATTACTCTGCACTTATAGGAAATATTGGGATACTGTATCCCACTTTTACATGCTGTGTCATCAACTGAGCGTATACATATATGCATCCAATGTGGCCATACACTTGGGCGAGACTGGCTTCTTGTTTGTATCCACTATTCTATATTATATATTACTTTAAAAATATATTGGCAGATATATTTACACAGCATATAGAGATGTATCTTTGCGGTCACCTTAGATCCCAAATTACACCCTTAAACTCACTCTTATCCACTTTTTCATTTTGGCTACTTTCATTATTCTGGGCCACCCTCATCATTCCTTGCACGTGCTGCATGGCAATTTATCTCATTTCTGTTTTTTCTTTCTTCACACACTTACCTTGGTGATTTGGTCATCCCCTCCTTGCTCTATATACACTCTATTTCTCAACTCCCATTTTTATAGATAATTGAGTAATAATCCAATAAATTGGATATGATTTTCTCTCAAGCAATCCTTTCATCTTCACAGATACTCATATGCTGTGATACTCCTAATACAGAATTATTACTCCTTCTCTACACATGACCCTCTGTCATTATACTTGTTTCAAACCTTACAGGTAACTATAAATGCACACCTTAGTACATACATCAGAATTCTGATAATCAACTGGAGGCCTTACACTTATCCCCCTTGTTTTTTACCCAATTAGGTTTATTATAAATTACTCAGATTACACAAGTGAGGTCTTCCCTTGGAGTGGTTTTCTGAGCTACTTGTCTGATCGTCGTGGTCCCCGATGGTCCCCCAGGGCAACTACTATACTTCTTTTCTTCTTCCCCATTTTTGCCTCTAACTGGCTCATTGGAACTTGGGCATTCCTCCCCACAGTACCTAGTTACCGTTTTTAAACGACAGAGCATTCCAATCCTTTGTATAGACGTTAAGGGTAGGTCACTCATTATGAGAATGTATCATAATATAGGTGATTGTAGTTTATATACATTACCTGTATAACTTACTAAAAAGCTTTCAATCTCTACAGGCATACTAGGTGCTTTTGGAACTCTGGTTGACCCCTGAGGAAGGGCTGTTTTTATGCCTGAAACGCGTAGGGTCTTGTTTCCGGTTCAAGGCTACCATGTGCACCTGAGCGTCTTCAATGTGGTCTGGTACATGGTCTGTCAATTGCATGCGATTTTTATATGCCCCGCCTTTCATGTGATGTTTATGTTCATATTATCTCTGTTTGTATAACTGTGTTTGTTTTGATTAATAAAATTTGACATTTTAATTATGATATACAGTGTCTAGTGGCATTCATAGTCCCACACCATTGGGGATTTTTCTTGTATACATTGATCAGGGATGATGGCCACTAGCACTGGGTACTAGGTGTTGGGATTATTGTTTCTTATTTTTTTAAATGTTTTTATTGGGAATGTTTTATAGCAGAAAGTAGAAAATATTGGTGTTTTTTCAAAATGGACACTTTTTTTTTTTTACGTATAGCGCAAAAACGAAAAATCACAAAGGTGATCAAATACCCCCAAAAGAAAGCTCTATTTGTGGGAAAAAAAGGACGTCAATTGTATTTGGGTACAGGGTCGTACGACCCCGCAATTGTCAGTTAAAACAATGCAGTGCCGAATTGCAAAAAGTGGTCTTGTTATTAAGGGGGTTAAACCTTCCGGGCTGAAGTGGTTAAGCACACCCTCTCCTGCTTGCATGCCTGAGATAGGGACAGGTGGATTCCAGGAAGTAAATGTACATGAATCATCTGCCCTTACACAAGATGGCCACGGCCAGAAATGCTAGAGGGTGTTTTTTAATGTGATTTCTCAACAAAAATAAAGCATGGAGACATGGATTGGCAAGTTTGCTTTGAATAATAGAAATTAATTAAACAGTGTTTTTGGTTTGTGGTACTCAGATCAACTGTAGTTCCACTATAAGTAGTGGATGCGTATGGAATGTTTTTGAATACAAATACTGTTTATTGTCACATCAAAAAGCCTCATTAAAAGGTGAATAGGGCTAACTGTGAATTGGTACTGGTCAAGTATACTGAATTCCCTATATACATCTAAGAGTTTAATTTTAAATGCTGGCCGAAGCATACTGGTGCAGTTTCTAAAGTGCAATAGTCCAAACCAATTAATCAGAATTTACATAGCTAAAGTTACTGCTATTGGTTACTGCCTTTAATAAAATAGGTTATGTGTGCATTATGTGCCTATTAGCTACCGAAGGGAAACAATATCCTACAAATGCAATGTTTGTATGCACTGCTGCTAGTGCAAACTGTAAGATTAGGTGAAGGCAAATCCATTGAGAGCCAAGAAATATTTTTGCAATATACACCGTTACAAACTCAAAAGTGAATAATATCAAACTATGGCTAACTGCTAAATTTTTACATATTTGGGCGTATTTAAACAAGCAATGCAAACACACAATTTAGCAATTTAACCAATATACACCAATCAGGTTTCAATACCAAAGCTGTATCAATACCAGATACATTCTCATTGGCTAATATAGGCTTCGGCACTTTAAGTCATTTTTTTTGCCTTGTAAAAAAGGTTTTTTGTTGCACCACTTGCATTTGAATGTAGTTAAATTGAAGGGAAAAGGAGAGAAACATACATAGAACATTTATAATGTATACACCAGCATTATTTTTCTATTTTTAGCTAAACATCTTTAGTACTATAGCTCCATCTTGTGGTCAAATCTGGAAATTACCACACAGTATCTGCAGTTTGTATTCATTTTCAGTTCATAATACTTTTTTAATCTTATTCCATTTTTTAGTTCTACTATGATGAACTTTTATCAGACATGGTATGTTTTAGGGTCCAAAAAAGGTTTACCCTACATTATCACACAATAACTAATAAATATACAGTATTTATTTATGTAAGTAAATAAAAGATATGACAAAATATGAACAGCATTTAACTAGCTAGTCTTTATACGTATACAAAAATATATAAATTTGGTGTAATTTTAAGCCATTCAGAACACAATCTGAACTAATCTAGGTATATTTTTAGTCTACCAGGATGCACGGGCAAAAATAAATGTGTTATCCCGCTAAAATCTATGCAGCGAGGAAATGTACAATTTCTTTTACAAACTTTCTTTTTTTCCTATTTTAAAGGGGTAAAATAATAAATCTGACCACTAGAGGGTATAATTTACACATCCAAAGAGCCTAAACCAGTGTTTCTCAACCTTTTTTCAGTTGAGGCACCCTTAAATATGAGGCACCTTTAACAAATTTAAGGCACCCTTAGGATGCCAGTGTCTTGAAAGTCATAAAAAAACCTGTGGCTTTGTGTAAATAAAAGGCATGCTTTATCCACCTTCTGGCTTGTATACAACTGTATACAATTTTTGATACATTTGCAGGCATTTTGCCTATGCACCCCTGAAGAAACCTCAAGGCACCCCATCATTTCTGGGCACCCTGGTTGAAAAGGGCTGCCCTAAACTATATGATTTTATCATTATTTTTGTGCAACAAAATATGTAGTGGGCCATTGCAGCATTGTGAGATCAACATCAACTACTCTAATATCAGATATTAAGAGGAAGTCTATGTGTCTGACTGTAGCAGTCTATGACCATTCACATTACAAATCTATGTAATGTAAAACATTCCTTTAAACAGGATTTGCAACAGGATTGCATGGCAGGTCTACTCCAGTGCCTGCACACATGTCTTAATAGATTCTGAAGCAGGGCTGGTGCAAGGATTTTTGACACCCTATGTGAAACCTCATTTTTCCGCCCCTATTAGCTCTGCTCCTGAATCCACCTCTTTTGCCCTTCCCATGTATAGCCCACCTTTAAAAATTCTGCTCAAAACTTAAACAAAAAATACCAGAGGGTGTTTTGTGAGGGGCTTCATACAGGGTGCAAGGTTCAGGAGTGCGTTGTACAGAGTGCAAGGTTCAGGAGTGCGTTGTACAGAGTGCAAGGTTCAGGAGTGCGTTGTACAAGGTGCAAGGTTCAGGAATGCAATGCACAGGATGCAAGGTTCAGCAATGCATTGTACAGGGTGCAATGTTCAGGAATGCATTGTTCAGAGTGCAACGTTCCTGAGTGCCTTTTTTACAGGGGGTAAGGTTCAGGAGTGCGTTTTGTACATTGTGCAAGGTTTAGGAATGCATTGTACAGAGTGCAAGGTTCAGGAATTAGTTAAACAAAGACATCAATTAATTAAACATAGCACACTTATCTTCTAAAATCTTGATTACCAGCATACAGGAGCCAAGGCAAGAATGGCGACATAAGATGGATAACAAATAAGTGCACCCGAGCAGGACATGCAACAGCGCGAACATCCACCTGGAACAGGCAGGGATTGGTGGGCAACCTGGCGAAAATCGAAGCTCTGATGTCGGGAAGAGCGGGGCCGATATGTGGGGCTCTGCCCCTTTGTCCTGTGCATAAACAAAACAGCTGGTTTTTATACATTGGTAAGCTGAGAAGAAGGTAGCAGGAGGCGGGACCAACTACTGCATGTGCACCCACAGCTGTGTATAATCAACCTGAATTATACACTGCTGTGGGTGCACATGCAGTAGTTGGTCCTGCCCCCTGTCACCTTCTTCCCTGCCCACTAATATATAAATGCCAGCTATTTTGTCTATGCTCCACTCACTCTCATTGCAGCCATACGCCCATGCCCAACAGCTTGCTCAAAAATCCCTGGCTGTGCTGGATTAACTTTCGCACGGCTACATATCCTGCTACGCTGTCAGTAATGAAGGGAGGGTACTGCCCCTGACTGATGTGCGCTCTAGGCCGGCGCCTACCTTGCCTATAGGCCACTGTGGAGACTCTTTAAAATTCATTAGAGTTAGGACTGCAGGTAACAGGGAGCCTTGACGTGGCCCTGCAGCTTTCACATGCGTTTGCAAATGTGTGCTAACTAAACCCCTGTATTGACGCAAACTGTTAGACAGGCCAATTTGGTTGGTAAGCAGACTGGTTGGCAAATTGAACTGGGAATTTTATCTTTGTTTGTTTCATGTGCGTTGCCCTTCCATGTGTTCTTTGCTATGAAGGCCAGTTATAGGTGGGGGCAGAGGCCATTTTCTTTGTTGTATATGTGTACTGGTGAGTGGACATACTGGGTGCCTTTGCTGTAATACTATCAGCTGGGCTTCCATTATGCCCCCAATTACCTTTCAGGAGGGATGGGCCACCTCCAGGCTCACCTGCCCCCTATCTATCCATTAGCTTGCATGTGCTCCCACTGTGGAGACTCTTTAAAATTCATTAGAGTTAGGACTGCAGGTAACAGGGAGCCTTGACGTGGCCCTGCAGCTTTCACATGCGTTTGCAAATGTGTGCTAACTAAACCCCTGTATTGACGCAAACTGTTAGACAGGCCAATTTGGTTGGTAAGCAGACTGGTTGGCAAATTGAACTGGGAATTTTATCTTTGTTTGTTTCATGTGCGTTGCCCTTCCATGTGTTCTTTGCTATGAAGGCCAGTTATAGGTGGGGGCAGAGGCCATTTTCTTTGTTGTATATGTGTACTGGTGAGTGGACATACTGGGTGCCTTTGCTGTAATACTATCAGCTGGGCTTCCATTATGCCCCCAATTACCTTTCAGGAGGGATGGGCCACCTCCAGGCTCACCTGCCCCCTATCTATCCATTAGCTTGCATGTGCTCCCACTGTGGAGACTCTTTAAAATTCATTAGAGTTAGGACTGCAGGTAACAGGGAGCCTTGACGTGGCCCTGCAGCTTTCACATGCGTTTGCAAATGTGTGCTAACTAAACCCCTGTATTGACGCAAACTGTTAGACAGGCCAATTTGGTTGGTAAGCAGACTGGTTGGCAAATTGAACTGGGAATTTTATCTTTGTTTGTTTCATGTGCGTTGCCCTTCCATGTGTTCTTTGCTATGAAGGCCAGTTATAGGTGGGGGCAGAGGCCATTTTCTTTGTTGTATATGTGTACTGGTGAGTGGACATACTGGGTGCCTTTGCTGTAATACTATCAGCTGGGCTTCCATTATGCCCCCAATTACCTTTCAGGAGGGATGGGCCACCTCCAGGCTCACCTGCCCCCTATCTATCCATTAGCTTGCATGTGCTCCCACTGTGGAGACTCTTTAAAATTCATTAGAGTTAGGACTGCAGGTAACAGGGAGCCTTGACGTGGCCCTGCAGCTTTCACATGCGTTTGCAAATGTGTGCTAACTAAACCCCTGTATTGACGCAAACTGTTAGACAGGCCAATTTGGTTGGTAAGCAGACTGGTTGGCAAATTGAACTGGGAATTTTATCTTTGTTTGTTTCATGTGCGTTGCCCTTCCATGTGTTCTTTGCTATGAAGGCCAGTTATAGGTGGGGGCAGAGGCCATTTTCTTTGTTGTATATGTGTACTGGTGAGTGGACATACTGGGTGCCTTTGCTGTAATACTATCAGCTGGGCTTCCATTATGCCCCCAATTACCTTTCAGGAGGGATGGGCCACCTCCAGGCTCACCTGCCCCCTATCTATCCATTAGCTTGCATGTGCTCCCACTGTGGAGACTCTTTAAAATTCATTAGAGTTAGGACTGCAGGTAACAGGGAGCCTTGACGTGGCCCTGCAGCTTTCACATGCGTTTGCAAATGTGTGCTAACTAAACCCCTGTATTGACGCAAACTGTTAGACAGGCCAATTTGGTTGGTAAGCAGACTGGTTGGCAAATTGAACTGGGAATTTTATCTTTGTTTGTTTCATGTGCGTTGCCCTTCCATGTGTTCTTTGCTATGAAGGCCAGTTATAGGTGGGGGCAGAGGCCATTTTCTTTGTTGTATAGGTAGTATAGCCCTGTTCTAAAGCACTCCAGAACCCTAAAAACCCACAGTGTTTCCTACCAATTGCATCCTCTTTCTTGACCCACAGTCCAGTCTTACTGCCCTCAATATCCACCCTATGTACATACGGACTCCAGTCTCAATCTCTCCTCTCTCAATGTCCTCCACCATTTGTTTTCCTGCTGCATCTTTTCCTACCTGTCTCCACTATATACTGTATCTCTTTTTATATAAACAGTCAAACTATTTCTAAGTAAATAATGAATGGTGTCAAAAGCATCTGGAGATTGATGTCTAATATTGATAGTGGTTGGAAACAACTTTGATGCTGGTGTTTGTTTTAAAAATTGTGAGTGTTTTTATATTATTGCTTTAAATAAAAATATGCAGGGAGCACTATGTGGTCTCTTTATATCCTTCTACGAGTTTTACTGTACCCAGAGCGGTGGTGAGAAGCTGAAGGAGTAAGAAGTTGGTTGCTGTGGAGGAGTCCTGTGGAGGCTTGAATCGTATGCTGTTTCTGACCTGACGTCTTAGTTGTAATAGGTGAGGGCACAAAAAGAGTATAAAAGAGGCACATTCGGAGACTGGTGTATACGACACTGGATGAAGCTTTTTAGCACATGCACATGACCTGGATTTATAAAACTACTATTTGGAACTCTTTTTTTTTTTTCATGTGGACTTTGTTACGTAGCTTCTTAAGAGTTTTTTTTTTTTTTTGCACAATTTATATGCATTATTGAAGTTTTTTTAACTGTATCTTTATTTGAAAAATGTGTTTTTTTTAATATATAATTTATATAAGTTTTATAACATACATCATTTACTTTACACTTGAAAGAAATGATTTGCCTGTTTATATATAAAAGGAAATATATGGTTATGTAAGTGTCACATATAAGAGAGCGATGTGTGTTTATATGATTTTCTGCCTACTAAAATAGAGCTGGAGTGTGAGAAGAAGGAGCAGTACAAGCAGCCAATCAGTTCATGTACTGAAGCATGCTGATATGAGGAGAAAACAGAGTAACAGAGAGATGATATCAGTGAGCTGCTTCTCCTTTCACTATCCAGTCACTCTCTGGGATAGGTCCAGGATGACCTAGGCTCAGAACAAGTGGGTTGAATGATGTAGGCCATCAGATTGAGTATATCTATTGGCAGAAAACAGTACTGCAGGGGAAATCTCTAGAGTAACGATAAATATTGCAGAAAGGTTATATTTTATATGTAGCACCTTCCTAGGTAGGTGCTAGGCAGGTAAAACGTAGTTGCTCTATCTGCTTATCAGGGGAGCCGGATCAGAGCCTGTTGGGTGTGCTTGATGTGCGATTCATGTGGGCTGAGGGAGTGTCCCCACTGTATCCAATTAGGAGGCTCATTGGACAGTGGAGGAAACCCTGCCAAAGACGCACAGGCTTTTGTTCTGTCTCAATGGGTTTGTACAGAGCGAGGTGCATCCTGGGATAAGGTATAAAAGCCAGGAGCACATGTGGCAGGGGGTCTTTGGGAAGCCAAGTCCCAGAAGGAGGGTGACGGCTGTCTCCTCTTCTGAAGGTATGGATGGTGGTCACAGGCAGTGGACCAACAAAGTGTGGCTGAACTCAGAGGTCCAGTGGAAGCTGACTGAGGAGGTGAAGGCAGAGCAACTCTTGAAAAACAGTGTCTGTGAGTACAGGGGAGCTTGCCAAAGGGTCTGCCCAGGAAGGGGACCACTCCAGTGGCTAGAGTCAGTGGACGGGAGTCAGCACACAGGCAGTGAGAGTAAAGGGGGTGCCAAGTTATTAACCCTGAAGAGTATATTAAAGTGGGAACAGTTAATCTAACTTCACTTCAGTGGCAAGGATTTGTGCATAGTTAACGTTGGAGTATTCCACTCATCCCTTCTCCTATCCCAGTTCTAAATACAACACACAAAAACACATCCCCTGGACTGATCATTGACTGAGCCAAGGACTGTATTTAATGTTCATCTGCTTTCAGTTTCTAGGGGTAACCCAGGGGAACCCAAGAAGTGTAATTCTCAGCAGCTCTCTAGGGCAGTGCTACATGTATTTATTTTTATCTTCTTATTTTTGGCTGGAGTTTTAACACCTAGAAGCTAAACCTAACACTAACCTAAGCTACCTTATAATCTCTAACATAAATGAATTCCTGTTTTGCACAGTTACTTATACTGCAGTAGCAAAATCTGCACTGATAGCATACGCATACCACACATACTGAATAATACCTGTTAATCTGCTAGAAATACACTTATCTTGCCTTGGCCACTACACTCCCCCTTATCTCAGAAGTATCAAATTTGCCTAGGGGTATATCAGACCACGCACGTCTCTCTTTGGGCATTCTCCTTCTTCTGCGTTAGAGCACCACTTTGTGGTGTCTGAACTCCTAGTGGTTTGAGGATGTGGTGGTACAGGGGGAATGTAAACAAGGTATTGCAGATTATTGGAATGCAAATTTAGATACTGTTAACCCCTCTACAGAGCGGGAGGCCTTTAAATCTACTCTTCAGGACACTTTTATGTCTATTACTGGTGCACTACGCAAACATTTTAAATTGCGTACTGAAGAATTGGAAAATGCTATGTTACGTGCAGAGTCTGATTATGTTGCTAGGGAGTATTGGCTCCGTCTAAAAAAAAACATGCTTTATATTACCGAAAAAAAAATGTGAACACGGTAATAAAGCTGGCTGTCTGCTTGCTTACTTATCCAGGCCTGATTATATTCCCATTTCAATTCCGCTGGATTCAAACACCCACGGGACACATCAGCACTACCCCACACGAGATATCAGATGCTCTTCTATCTTTTTATACAGACCTCTATGCCACCAAGGTTCAGTATTCTGATCACCAATTAGGTGAATAATTGGCTCAAGTATCTCTTCCCTCCCTGTCCACCCATAAAAGTGAGGAACTAGGCGCACCCCTCTCTACTGAGGAGAGTGCTCTGGCCATTTCGCAGCTACCTGCTCAAAAGACTCCTGACTTGGATGGATTCCCAGCTGAATAGTATGCTCAGTTTCAACACTTACTGTGTCTGTTCCTTCTTCGTACGTTTAATAAAGCCCTAAATGCTGGTGTCCTCCCACACTCTATGTGGGGGGCATTGATTGTTCTTCTATTAAAAAATATCTATACAAACTTAGCACAATCCTCTGTTTGAGTTATTAGTGAAATTATTATGTGACAAAATCCGCAAATATCAGTGAACAAATAAAATTGCAAAAATATCCTAATGAGTGAAAAAAAAAATGAAAAATTAAAAAAAAATCCTTATAACGAATGTTCCAAATTCTTGTGCAAACTGTGCAAAAAAAATATAGTGAACAGATAAATCTAAATAATGTCCAAAACTATGAAAACCATCCAATAAAGATGAATAAATCCTCATAACAAGTGTTCTTGCCACCTCTGTGTATAACGATCAACTTAAATCAAACAGGTGCTCATGTAATCCACCACCACTGCTCTCTAGCAGCTCTCCTCCAACTTTGACTCCTGTTTTACCAGACAGTCAAGATACGCTGTTCCCATTTGGGGATATATTGAGATCTGTACGAATGGATGGCTATCCTTGGACGTTTCACAACCCAGCTCTTTCCTTAATGCGGTGCTCACATATATTATCAGCCATATAAAACAATACATATACCATCTAGTGCTCTCATTAAAAACTAATTTATTTTTGTAAAATCTAAAAATAGCTCACTCACATGAAGCAACACTGCAAGCCGTACCAGCTGTATTAACCACGATCATATATCCATCTGTTTACCATCGTCTGGTAGGTAATGGGCATGGGATAGCATCAGCTGTTAGGTCGTGACTCCAAACGCGTTGCATCCTCAAATAGACTTCTTCAGTGAGGGCTTTAAGTCCTTCCAACAATTCCGATTGGACTTTAATCTACCCCCTAACTATATATTTGAATATAATCAACTTCAGCATGCAATACATGCACAATTTGGGTCCTTGGATATTCCTGTCCAAGTGCCCCTTGAAAAGATGTTAAAACGTCCAGACCCTACTAAATACAGTTACAGATTGGACTGAATTTAGTGACACCTATAAAAATTGTCATTTCATCTAGGAAGAGCATTATACAGCTACTCCTCCTCGGTTACACAGGACGTGTTTGAGCCCTTCAGCAGAATGCTTCATAGGTTGTGCCTAGGTTACGGATTTCCTCCACTGCTTCTGGTCCTGCCCGATAATTCAGGGATTCTGGGCAGAAATTGGCTCTTTTATTTCCTTCACATTGGGCTTGCCAAATATTTTCCACCCCATGAACTGCCTTTTGGGAATTTTTGGTAACCTGACACATTCCCCACATGCTAAAAGATTGCTCTGTATATTATACTTTTTTTGCTAAGAAAACTTTTTTATTATCCTGGAAAGGGTCAGTCTCAGCTACATTGGCCCACTGGCTAAAACCTGTTAACGACTCTCTACCTCTTTATAAACTCACCTTTGAGCTTCGGGAAAAAACCAAAAGTGTTTAATAAAATCTGGGGTAGGTGGATTTCTAACCCTCATACTTTAGCTCCTCAGCTCTAGTGTTGATGTTTTATGGTTATGATTATTGTAAACCTTGTTATGGAATATGTAACACTTGCTTATCATGTTTCCTTCTTGCAATTCCTTTGTTCGTAATAACATGAGACATGTGAGACGGTATGCTTAATTGTTTATTTTCTATTTTTCTTCTTTTTTGTAGATTGGATTTCTTTGTACAATTGTATGGTGTTTTATTTCTTTTGAAAAATTCAATAAACATATTTTAAAAAAAAAAGAAGGAAAGAAATGCACTTATCTTAAATCATGCCATGGTGTGACAATGCAGAGCAATGTTGTGATGATTGGTGTCAGCCCTGCCTAGTTGTTATTTGCTAACAGCTCTGAATTTCTGACAATGTTTAACAGGTATTTTTTGCCCCTTATAACAAATCACTTTCAATGGTATATTTACCACAAGAAATGGGACAAAAAAACAGAAATTATAGTTAAGGTTTACATACATTTCTATTTATTAAGTTTCCTTTTTCATTGCCAAATTCATTTTAGTTAAGTTACTGCCTCTGTGTGTATGGGGGGGGGGGGTAGTTTAAAAATAATGAACTATATACACTCCATGAACTTCAAATTTCTTTTAACTTTTTTAGTTTGCTTGAGCCAAGCTGGTCCAAACAAACTATTTCATTCACTAACATTTCTGGAACAAAATCGAGTTGGGCCATTCACAGGAGGCCTTGCATTTTTATGAATGCCTACAAGGCTTTCTCTGATTGGCTGAGGTGTAAAGGCGGGCGGATGACATCACAATCTTTACTGTACCATTCAGAGGAATCCTTGCACTCATTGTTAATCCTACAAAGCTTGAATTGAATGGCTGATCAGTGCCCAGTTTGACTCTATTTTTTTCCGATAACAGGAACCACCGCCAGAACACATCATTCTATACTGTATGTAGATGATTATACGTACGGTTTATATAGTTCTGACAGTGGGCTAATGTGTTAGTAAAGGAAATAGTTTGTTTGGACCAGATTGGCCCAAACTAACTATTAATAGTTAAATCTAACCTGGAGTTCAGCTTTAAGTGTTTGACTGTTCGATCTGACATTTTCCACTTACTTATTAAGCATTCTCTAAAGTTAAAAAGTATCTGGAGTTACCCTTGGTGAAGGTGCCTCCTTTGCATTCTTGTTACAGGGTTACATTTTTTGTATATAGGAATGATTCCTCTTGTGACCAACAATACATTTAAATCAGCGGTTTAGGCCAATTTGTACAGTATGCTACTCTGTCTAGGCTTTGTGTGGCACTTTTTTGTTCCTCCTGATAGTATCTAGTTACTCTTTTTGCTAGCACAGCTCATCTGCCCATCCTTTCACCTTTATAAATAACCTTCTAAATAGGTGCTCCATAGGAGCCAAAGGCAAAACTACAGTGTCACTTCAGTGACAGCTTCTGAGTCTGCTGAGACTGCTGACATCACATGATGACAGCGTATAGCGGTAGTCTCAGGACATTTGAATGTCTATATAAGGGAGGCTTTTACAGGTAGATAACAGGCATAAAACACATTAAATTCTTAATTAATTATATGTGAAGATTGTTGTTGAAATGAATTGTGTAGGACAGGATCTCTTTAACCACTTGACCTCCAGAAGGTTTTACTCCATTCCTACTCAGGGCATTTTTTTTGCTTTTCAGCACTGTGCTACTTTAACTGGCAATTGCTTGGTCATGTAACGCTGTACACAAATAAAATTTATATAATTTTTTCCCACACAAATAGAGATTTCTTTTTGTGGTATTTAATCACCACTGAGGGTTTTATTCATTGCTATATAAACAAAAAAACAAAAACAAAAACCAAAACAAAAAAATTTTCTTAGTGCCAATTCACACTACTGCGACTTGTCAGGTGACTGGTCAGCCTGACAAGTCGCGGTCCATGCAGTGCTACGGGAACCATTCTAATAGGAGCGTCTCAAGTCGCTCCGACTTAGAAAATAGTTCCTATACTACTTCGGGGCGACATCGGAGTGACTTGCATTGACATTCATTATATGAAGTCCGTGCAAGTCGCGCCGAAGTCGCGGTGCACGCGACTTCACAGGTCGTCCCCGAAGTCGTGCCACGGTAGTGTGAACCGGCACTTAGTTTCTGTTATAAAATTTTCCAACAAATAATCTTGCTTTATAAATATAGAAGTCAGCTACATCTCTTTTGTAAAAAAAAAAAAAAAATATATAACTCAAATAGTGTAAGTGCATATTTTTTAGTCTGTATTAAAGTAATAGAGTCTACAAACTATGGTATTTATATGTATCACCGTCTAGTGTGCTCGAATAGATATTTCTGTAGTGCAGGTAAGCCTCTGTTTTTCTGCATCAGGGTTTGAGTGACTCACGGAGGGCTGGATGACTTAGAGGCAGCATCTCTGAGGCCTCCCCCTACTTATGGAACTTGCTGGAAACTTCCAGAAGAATGGGAGTGGAGGGAAGGAGGAGCTGCCTGGAGTTTTCATGAGGGCCCTGATCAATCCCCAACAGATGTTTTGGCAGGGGGCAGGCCCCCTCAAATACTCTGGGTCTGCCCATCTGGGGCAGTGGAGTTCGGGTGAAAGCTTGATATGGATGGATAGGCTGTCGGTGGCCCTTGAGGGTTGCCCTCTAGTCTGGGGGGGTGACCTCGGGCCTGGGCTCTGGTGCAGAAGGGATCCTCTTCATGACACAAAGGGATGTCCTGACCGTAGGCACAGGAGCATGAGAAGAACAGCAGGAAAACACTGCTGGGCAAGTCTCCAGGGAGGAAGACAGCCAGGTGGGCTGGTGAGTGGTACATTTGGGAGCGGATTAAAAGGCATGCCTGAGAGTACTGGGGGAGAGCAGTCTGAGGTGGATGCAGAGTCAGTCTGGGAGGACTGTGGAAGTTTAGCCAAGAGGGCTGGAGAAAGGGGCAGTTGCAGCCAGGTGGGCTGGCAGTGCCTAAAGAGGTGGTGCTGGGATCATTAGCCACAGGAGGACAGCTGGGCACAAGGACTTTGCTACACAAACAAGGGCCCCGCATTCCCTGCCTGTAATGGGGTTTTGCAATTAATCCGAGTCTTTTGTCAGATCACCCAACAGTGTGGCAGCTGGTCCTAGGAGTTGCAGTGCTGCAATTAAGAGTTGTGCAGGAGGCAGAGGAAACGTGTATATATGGATTTTATACAGATGCATCTCATAAAATTAGAATACCATCAAAGAGTTTTTTCAGTAATTCAATTCAAAAAGTGAAACTCATATATTATATAGATGCGTTACACACAGAGTAATATTTTTTTCAAGCATTTCTTTCTTTTAATTTTGATGATTATGGCTTACAGTTAGTGAAAACCCAAAATTCAGTATCTCAGGAAATTTAAATATTCCATAAGACTAATAAAAAAAAAGTATTTTTAATACAAAAATGTTGGCTTACTGAAAAGTATGTCCATGTACAGTGTAGTGTGCACCCAATACTTGGTCGGGTTCCTTTTGCATGAAATACTGCATTAATGCGGCATGGCAGGGAGGCCATCAGCCTGTGGCCTTGCTGAGGTGGTATGAAAGCCCAGGTTGCTTTGATAGTGGCTTTCAGCTCATCTGCATTGTTGGATCTGGTGTCTCTCATCTTCCTCTTGACAATACCCCACAGCTTCCCTATGGGGTTTAGGTCAGGCGAGTTTTCTGGCCAATCAAGATACCATGATCATCAAAACAGGTATTGGTACTTTTGGCAGTGTGGGCAGGTGCCAAGTCCTGCTGGAAAATGAAATTAGCATCTCCATAAATTGGTCAGCGGGGGCAAGCATGAAGTGCTCTAGAATTTCCTGGTAGAGGGCTGCACTGACTTTGGACTTGATAAAACACAGTGGACCAACACCAGCCGATGACATGGCTCCCCAAATCATCACTGACTGTGGAAACTTCACACTGGACCTCATGCAACTTGTATTCTGTGCTTCTACACTCTTTCTCATGACTCTGGGACCTTGAATTCCAAATTAAATTTTCCACAGTCCGTGATGATTTGTGGAGTCATGTCATCTGCTGGTGTTGGTCCACTGTGCTCTATTAAGTCCAAAGTCAGCATAGCCCTCTACCAGGAACTTCTAGAGCACTTAATGCTTCCATCTGCTGACCAGCTTCATGTGCCTGCCACAATTCTGTCTCTGAGCTCTTCAGGCAGTTACTTTGACCTCATGATTCTCATTTGCTCTGACATGCATTATGATCTGGAAGGTCTTATATAGACAGGTGTGTGGCTTTCCTAATCAAGTCCAATCAGTATAATCAAACACAGCTGGACTCAAATGAAGGTGTAGAACCATCTCAAGGATGATCAGAAGAAATGGAAAGCACCTGAGTTAAATATATGATTGTCACAGCAAAGGGTCTGAATACTTAGGACCATGTGATATTTCAGTTTTTCTTTTTTAATAAATCTGCAACAATGTCAACAATTCTGTGTTTTTCTGTCAGTATGGGGTGCTATGTGTACATTCATGAGGAAGAAGATAAATGATTTTAGCAAATGGCTGTAATATAACAAAGAGTGAAAAATTTAAGGGGGTCTGAATACTTTCCGTACCCACTGTATATGCATGCATCTGGGGTAAAGCTGTCCACATCCTCTGCACCGCCATCTACGTCATCCCTTCCACACTGCACTCCACCAGCACTTCAAGCCTCGCTTTTAGATCGCTCTACTGCAGGGTAGTCTTCACCGTCAGGACTGCAGACTGACAGTGGTGAGATCTGGCGGTGAAGAGGATGATCTATATGGACAGCTTTACTCCAGATGCCTGCATTCTTAGATGTATCTCTTTTAATCATCAACCATGTGAGTTGCTAAATGTTGAACCTTCATTAAATGTAACCATATTGCTACACTTAGAGGCGCCTCTCTTCTCTTTTATACACTGTAGTTCCTGCTGGATTTTGCTTCTAATCCCCTTGTGGAGGCTGCCAATTGTGGATGGACATTTTATGGTTACACAACCTATCACATTGCTATAATCTTTTTATATAGACTTTAAACTGAAGGACTGATGAATAAATGGTTGTGGAACCAATCATATGAGTTTCCATGATTTCTTATGGGGAAATTCGCTTTGATATAAGAGTGCTTTGGATTACAAGCATTTTTCCAAAACGAATTATGCTCGCAATCCAAGGTTTTACAGCATTCTAATTATAACGTATATAGTTGTGTCCCTGAAGAGTTATTTGCTGAAAGTCAAGTGGGCATCCCATAATACCCTAATTCCAAATTTTTATTCACCTCAATAAAATGTAAAACAAAGCACTGGATTGTTCTTTGACTCAAGTTTGCAGTAATAAATGCAATATGCCTGGCTGTGCAGGGTGGGGATTCCTTTCTACTTGTGGCTCCTCAGGGTGTGTGCCACATATATTTAAAAACTGATCAATCCTGATTTACTGATGATTTCTTGAGGCCCTAAAATGCCAGGACAGCACAAATACTCCCCAAATGAGCCCTTTTGGAAAGTAGACAGTCCAATGTATTTAGTAAGAAGCATGGCGAGTTTTTTGAAGTTGTAATTTTTTGTCATACGTTTTTGGAGAAATTAAGAAATGAAATACAATTTGTATTTTTTCACAATGTAAGTACAGCATCATCATATGACTGCTGTGGTGTTGATCAGGGATAGTGACTTATGACGGTTTTTATTTATTTATTTATTTGTTACTATTTTTGTATATACTGTCATCAAAGTAGTTCACTGTCATCATAGTGACAAGGTAATACTCTGAGGGGTGATTAGGGATTTTTTTACACTATTATTGCTTATAACAGTGATGATCACTGATATAATCAATCGTTTTAGCTGTCATGAAAGACTTTAATTTATAAAAGTTTGCTTACTATTATGATCTGTGATTGGCTACAGCTAATCACATTATACAGGGTGCTAAGATTGGCCCAGGTACCATGTGATAGCTCAAGAAAAACGAAGAGATTTCCAGTCACAACTTACCAACCAGCCAGCGACCAACCGAATCACCATGTGATAGCTGTGGGCCAATCACAACATCACAATAGGGGGAGGGGTGGACCGGTGCACATGAGCTCAGCAACGTAACAGTATATCACTGAGCCTGTTGCTGCCGCCCGCTGGCAGTAAAAGTATTAGGCAGGCAGCAAGTGCTTAATGTTGTTGGTATAATCAAACTCAATTATTGACACCTATACAAAGCTCAGCTTCAAATATACTAAACACTACTTTCAATACACGGTACATATTTTAAAATATATAGTTTCATTAAATCAAACTATACATGTTCCTGTATCAGAAATGATTCTAAAAAAAGCTGCAGCTTCATAAAGATAAGTTTTAATGAATGGTGATTAAATTCAATATGTATGTGAATTAAAAATGTATAAAACATGTACAATTCACTTTAAAATACCACCATGTAAACTGCATAAAAAATGCTGTGAAATGCCACAGCAAAATGTGCATTAAATTTTTAGCACCATACATCATAAATGAAAAAAACTACAAGCCAATATGCTTGCATACACAATCCTAAAATGCATGTCAAAATTAGAGCACATTAAAAATGGGCATTTACCTTATTTTCTCAAAATTTTCTTGCTTTGCCTAATAGACATCTACTGAAACTCTTCACCAGTCTGAAGCTAGTGTTATTTTAAGTGATAACGTGCAGTAATATTTGTGAAGTAGGTTTTACAATGGTTGTATCATCATTCCAGCTGTTAAAATAACACCTACAGTGTTATAATAGTACTTCTATTGGTAAAACACAACGTACAGAGCAGGCTAAAAGGTTTTGGGCACCTTTGTGAATTGAGCCTTTAGAGATATGAGCAATATTAACCCCATTATCCAGAAAATAATGGCTGAACAAGAGAAAAACAACTTTGTAAATTGAGCCTTGTGTCTGCTTTACACTATGTCCACTACCATGGCTCACCCCTATAATAGTTCCATACCTCACTGCCCTCTCTACCTTCTACTAACATAGGCCACGTCATTTGCTTCCCACTCTGTCTACACCAACTTCTGCCTGCTCTTTGCATGCCTCACTAATTCACCTCCATACCATTTTAAAGCGGTAGTATACTCAAAAAAAAACCTGCAAGACAAAGGCATAATGAGCTAGTATGCATCGCATACTAGCTCATTATGAAATACTTACCTTAAAACGAAGCCCCGACACGGACCCCCGGACACCACTGTGGGAGCGTGCATGCGCGCGGGGTTTCAACTTTCCAGCAACTTCCCGGCAAGGAACTCTGAAGGTCCGCCGGACCTTCAGAGCGCATGCGCCGGTAGTGTCAGCGGGTGCATGCAGTGCAAATATCTCCTAAACCGTGCAGGTTTAGGAGATATTAATTGTACCTATAGGTAAGCCTTATTATAGGCTTACCTGTAGGTAAAAGTCACAAAAATCGGTATACTACCACTTTAAGTCCTCACTGTCCTCCCCATCTTGTTCCACTCTGCTCACACCATCTTTTTTCCACACTCTATTCACACCAACTTTTGTCTGCTATGTCCACAACACCATGTCCCAACGCCATATTGCTTTAATTGCTAAGTGCCCAGGCCACCTTCTTCCCATTTTGTCTACACCATGCTCCTCCCACTCTGTCTATGCCAACTTCTGCTTGCTCTGTCCATGACACCTTGACCCAACTCTATTCCAGTTTCAGTCCTCACTGCCTACTGTCAGTATCGGTGTTATTACGTTGGTCACCTGCTGGTGGCTCTGCTGTTCCGGGAACAGAAGGGCACATTTCCAGGGCCCACCAGCAGGTGTCTCCCTGCAGCTGGACTGCACCTGAGGAGAACTGCTGTGGGAATATAAGCCCACCCTTCACTAAGGTTCAGGGCTTCAGCATTCTCTGCTAGCCGTATCCCTGTCTGAGCCTAATCCTGTACCCTTCTTTGCAAGCCTTGTCCCTGTTTGAGCTTGTTCCTGAAACCTTATCCTGAACCCTTCTCTGCTAGCCGTATCACTGTCTGAGCCTTATCCTAAACTCTTCTCTGTTAGCCGTATCCCTGTCTGAGCCTTATCCTGAACCCTTCTCTGCTAGCCTTATCCCTGTCTGAGCCTTATCCTGAACCCTTCTCTGCTAGCCGTATCCCTGTCTGAGCCTTATCCTGAACCCTTCTCTGCTAGCCGTATCCCTGTCTGAGTCAGATCCTGAACCTGTATCCTATACCGGTATCCTGTAACCTGTACCCTTATCTTGAGCTCTGTTCCCTGTACCCTATTTCCTGTACTTGGCTCCCCGCTTTCCTTGTCTCCTGTTCCAGTCCTGTCTTGCTATTGTTTGCTCCTTGTGTAGTTAGTTTGTTAGGTCATTATTGGGGCTTGCTGTTACAGTTATATTTTGGTTACTTGTTTTTGTCCACTGGTGTTGCTATTGGAATATGTCACTTGCTTATTAAATGTATTTTGCACCTTATTCGTTTGTGTCCTGATTCCTTAGTGCAACCAGCTGATCTAATCACCCTTGAGGGATACCTGCAGGAGGTAACCCTGACAGAATGTTGAAGCCCTGAACCTTAGTGAAGGCTTATATTCCCACAGCAGTTCTCCTCAGGTCCAGCCTAATTAAAGGTACAGTCCAGCTGCAGGGAGACACCTGCTGGTGGGCCCTGGAACTGTGCCCTTCAGTTACCGGAACAGCAGAGCCACCAGCAGGTGACTGACATAATAACACCGATACTGACAGTACGCTGTTCCGGTGCCCGGAGTTCCATTGCTTGCTGATCCGGTGTCTCCTACTCATCCCGCTGTTCCAGTGCCCGCAGTTCCTGTGCCTGCTGATCCGGTGCCTGCTGTTCCGGTGCCCTCTGACCCAGTGCTTGCTGATCCAGTGCCTGCTTATCCAGTGCTTGCTGTTCCGGTGCCTGCTGAGCCACTGTCTGCCGCCCTGCTTGATGTGCCATGGTCTGCCACCCTGCTTGATGTGCCACGGTCTGCTGCCCTGTTTGATGTGCCACGGTCTGCTGCCCAGCCTGGTGTGCCACTGCCGGATACCCTGCATGCCGCTGGCGCTTCCCTGCTTAATGTCCAGCTTGCCTTCAGTCCCAGTGTTGGGACATGTGCTGCTATGAGGGCTGGTTTATCCCTAATGTTATGCCTCTTCAGGAACTTGACCTGTGGGATGCCTAGACGGCCTCCAGATCCTGGTGGTGGGGCGCATGATCAATTGCTGGACTCTGGTGGCACGCCTTCCGGCAAGTTAAAGGACTTTGGCCTAGAGAGTGCTAGAAGACCCACAGACTTGGAGGGAAGACCTTTTTGGACTTTTGGGGTTGAAGCACTATAAAGCGTCCGGTGGCCGCTCCTTAAGGGGGGGGGGGGATACTGTCAGTATCGGTGTTATTAGGTCGGTCACCTGCTGGTGGCTCTGTTGTTCCAGTAACTGAAGGGCGCAGTTCCAGGGCCCACCAGCAGGTGTCTCCCTGCAGCTGGACTGTACCTTTAATTAGGCTGCACCTGAGGAGAACTGCTGTGGGAATATAAGCCCGCCCTTCACTAAGGTTCAGGGCTTCAGCATTCTCTGCTGGCTGTATCCCTGTCTGAGTCTGATCCTGTACCCTTCTTTGCTAGCCTTGTCCCTGTTTGAGCTTGTTCCTGCAACCTTATCCTGAACCCTTCTTTGCTAGCCTTGTCCCTGTTTGAGCTTGTTCCTGAAACCTTATCCTGAACCCTTCTCTGCTAGCCGTATCCCTGTCTGAGCCTTATCCTGAACCCTTCTCTGCTAGCCTTATCCCTGTCTGAGCCAGATCCTGAACCTGTATCCTATACCGGTATCCTGTGACCTGTACCCTTATCCTGAGCTCTGTTCCCTGTACCCTATTTCCTGTACTTGGCTCCCCGCTTTCCTTGTCTCCTGTTCCAGTCCTGTCTTGCTATTGTTTGCTCCTTGTGTAGTTAGTTTGTTAGGTCACTATTGGGGTTTGCTGTTACATTTATATTTTGGTTACTTGTTTTTGTCCACTGGTGTTGCTATTGGAATATATCACTTGCTTATTAAATGTATTTGCACCTTATTCGTTTGTGTCCTGATTCCTTAGTGCAACCAGCTGATCTAATCACCCTTGAGGGATACCTGCAGGAGGTAACCCTGACACCTACTCTACCCACTTTTTCCTCATCATTCTCTTCCCAGTCTAGCTACACTATTCTCTTTGCACTTAATCCACACCAACATCTGCCTGCTCTATCCACACCACCCTGACCCACCTCATTACCAAGTTAAATGGTCACTGACTCCACCTTCTATCCACTCTGTCCACACTTAGCCCACATCACCTTTTGAACTTCCTTTTGCCTCATTCTTACCCCACTTTTCACATCTTTTAGCATATCCCCTTCTACATACTTTATTCACCTTTTACTGTACCCTGGCTATGCCATTTTCTGCCCCACTCTCTGTGCACCAGCTTTGAATTTCTGTCTACATTACCGTCTTCACCACTCAGAACCATATTTTACCCACTTTGTCTGGATTATATTCTGGTCCATTCTATACACAGCACCTTTGGATTGCCTATTTCTGCCATCATCCACCCCATCTGCGCCATCTTGTTTTTACCTTTTGTCAGTTTGACCCATTCCTGGCTATCTTTGTTTACCTTCTACCCATTCTGCTTCTGTTTTCCTCATTCCCTTTGAATAGCACTTTTCTGCACCTACATAAACAATTTCATCTACACTGTCAGACATTTCTAATATCAGGCTCAGTTCAAGAATTGGCAGCCTGCAATATAATGTTTTCTTTTGGGTTTAATACTACTTTAAAGAAGAATTTCAGATATGGATATTTTTAAATAGTTACATTAGTTAAACTTGGACCAAAGTAACTATGCATATACTTTACCTGTGGAATCTCTCTAGAAACTTGAAGGAGGCAACCCTAGATTTCCAATAGCCCACTGTGATAGGCACCCCTAGATCTCCACTAGCTTCCTGGTCTTGTGCTAAGTGGCTGCCCTGATGAATTGTGAATGCAGAAGATCAACCAACAGACATCATTTAGAGAATGCTTTGCATGTTTTCAAACAATGCAAAGCATGATGTCATTGCCTTGCCTCTCCACCTCATCCAATCAGAGAACACTTTGTATCCATTGAGAAAATGCAAAGTGACCCCTGAATGGCGCCTGTGCTGAGCAACCCATCACCTATGATAGCAATGCAGCAGGGAAGCTGCTCAGCAGGGGGCCCAAAAGCTAGTGGAGTTCACTGGAGTAGCAGTGTCTACTACAGTGATTGTCACCTTCTAGAAGGACCCAACAGGTTTGGCATATGCATACTTGCATTGGTCTAAGCTGTACCAATGTAATTATGTAAAAATATCCATACCTGGAATTCTTCTTTAGGAATAGATGTTTAAAATAAAATATCCATGTGCATAGCTAATCTGTCAACTAGATAATTTCCTGCAGTGAAATATAATTCTAGTCATGCTTTTACTGCTATATTGTTTGAATTACAATCACCAAGACAAAAGATAGTATGTGAAGGTATGTGAACTTTTCTTATCAGTGATTTCATGCCAATTACCTTGTCAGATGAGAACATCTTGATAATTCTGCCATGTCTGATAGAACCAAAGCTTTCTTAAAGTAGTTGTAAACCCTCTCTTGGAACTTGTACCTATAGGTAAGCCTTTCATAAGGCTTACCTATAGTTACTGTAAATATTTCCTAAACTTGCACCGTTTAGGAGATATTTACTTTTAATGCAGCCGATGACGTCATTGGCGCATGCGCTCAGAAGGAACGGCCACCCGTGCCGTTCCTTCAGAGCCCTGTGCCCTGAACGGCATCTCCCGCGCACATGCACGGGAGTGATGTAATCTCGCCTCCGGCCAATCAGACGTACATGTCAGCCGTCCTGTCGCTGAGCGGGCTGTACTGCGGGGGCTTCGTTCTAAGGTAAGTATTTCATAATGAGCTAGTATGCGATGCATACTAGCTCATTATGCTTTTGCCTTACAGGGTTTTTTTTTTTTTTTTTCATTTTTTTGGGGTAGTTTACTTTCTCTTTAATCTACTTCAATATCAGAGAAATTAAAATGCAGCTTGTTACATCACACTGAATGTGTGGCTCTGGTACAAGTTATCTAATGTAATAGCAGTAAACGGCCATACAAAAGGGCCAAACAGCAGGCGGCATCAGCCGGTTCAATAGAAATCGGATGACATTCTGCCTGTGTGTTCTGCAGCCGGTCCAACAGAAGTCGGCCGTTGAAACTGTTGAAGGGGCATGACCAAAAAACGTCTGCTAATTGGCACCCAATGACCAGTGTGTTCTGGAAGGAGGGGGGGGGGGGGTGGTGCCCGTGTCAAAACATAATAGCTCAGCATGGCAGATTACTGTACAAACATTGAATTGTTAGTACAGCGACTTTACCTGAGTTCTTTTGTTCAGCCTGCTGGGTTAAATGGAAATACAAAATACAAATACTAGTGTGTACCAGGCTTTAGGGCTAGTTCATACATTGGACTTTACTGCTACCCTTCTGAAAAGCAATCGGTGAATTGCATTTCAAAAGTGTTTAACGGGTGTTTAATTTTTGCCACAACATGGATACAGCCCTGAACAGCTGCATTTCTTTGTCTAGATGGGCAGTCGAGAGGCGTCTGCTTTTTCCACCCCCTGGCTACCCGTATGAAAGAATGCAGAAAAGCTGACTGTGGGGAGGGGTGCTTGGTCCCAAGTAGGGATGGGCCCTGTGTTTTGAGTCGAACGTAAGTTCCACTCAAACATCAGCTGCTCATGTGTTGGGAGCCGGCAATACATTACAGCCGCAAGCAAGTTTAATCAACTTTTTTTCCTTTAGAAATGTCAGTATTGCTGCAGCAGGCTCCATACATCGTACAGATGCACCACTTTACAGGCAGACCAAGGGGACCTGCCAGGCACAATATTTAAAGGAATTTTTCATTTTCATTGTTTCACTTTAAGCATCATTAAAATCTCTGCTCCTGTAAAAATGATTGTTTAAAAAAAAAAAATGTTTGCATTGATACATGTCCCCCAGGGCAGTACCCAGGTACCCATACACTTTTTATGGCAATAATTTGCATATAACTCTTTAAAATGAGGACTTTTGATTCTTCATGTTCATGTCCCATAGACTTTAATAGAGTTTGCATGTTCACTAGAACTTTTTCCCTGTTCTAGATGTTCTGGTGCGAACCGAACCAGGGGGTGTTTGGCCCATCACTAGTCCCCAGTAACCCATTTGTATATAGATTTTGTGTCAAGATCTATAAGTGTTGGCAGCTATTTTTTTCACTTCTTACACTTCTGAGCGCAGGGTTTCCTTTTTAAACATCTTTGCAGAGTGGAACGTTGCTTAGGCTGCACAATGATTCAAAGAATACATTCTTAAAGTGGGTACAAAGCCTTTAGGTTTTTCACCTTAATGCATTAAGGTGAAAAACTTTCTGTGCTGCAGGTCCCCCACAGACCCCCCCCCCCCCTTTTAACTCACCTTAGCCAAATCTGATACAGCAATATGTACCAGCGTAGCGGCTCCAACCACTGTCGCTCTCCTCATTGGACAGATTGATAGCAGCGGGAGCAATTGGCTCCTGTCAATCAAAAGCTGTGACACAGGAGCGGTGACGGGGCTTTCTGTGTCAATAGAGCCACACTGGTGCCCCCACGGAAAGTTGCTTTCCATGGGGGCACCCAATAAAGAGGAGGGGCCTGGAGCATCGGCGGAGGACCCCAGAAGAAGAGGATTGGGGCTGCTTTTTGCAAAACCATTGCATACAGCGGGTAAGTATAACATGTTTAGTATTTTTATAAAAAATAATTTAAAGGTTTAGTATCACTTTAAATATGAAACATTTTAAAATTATAAACAAAAAAAACTTTAGATTTCTTTTTAAAACAAGGTTCACATTTATAAAACAGTAGAAGTGACCTTGCCCAAATTTTCACTGGTGGTGAATCCATAACTGTCAGTTGACATATTTGGAAAATGCAGTGAAATGAAACAGTGGTAAGTATCAGATTTACTCCTTTAAAAATACTCGCCCTTGTGTGACATAGGGGAAACAAGGGTATTCAAATCCACACTTTAAGACAGAATTACAAATAACATGCAGGGAAATAGAATAGATATAAACGCTGATAGTTTTTACAAGGTAAATTCTGAGCCTGATTGTGAAAAAGAGATAGAGTCAAAAAGATCTGAAATATTCATCAGTCTTTTTATTCAGTTCATGCTCCTTCATGGATATGCATGGGAAACATATCTAGTGGAGGTCAGGAATAGAATGCCATTATTTTCTCTGCAAGTGTTTGGATGACACAAACAAAAGTGGAACTTTTCAATGTCATTACTGTATTCTGGTTTTCCTTCTTTTGAAAGGGAACAATTAGTGTTGAGCGAACACGGACTGTATTATTCGTGTTCGTACCGAATAATTGGATTTTTTGTACCCGAACACGGACACGGACACTTTACTGTATGTTCGGGTAAAAATCCGTGTTCGGTCGTTTTATTTCCGGGTTTTGCATGCTTTGGCGCTCTTTTCATGGCGGGCTTTCAACAGCCAATCAACAATCGTTTAACTGGTGTGCCTTAAGCCATCCCAGCCATGCCTGCAAATGTCTCAGTAGCTGTGATTGGCCGTCTGAAGCATGTGACCAAGTCTTTATAAGTTCGAGGCAGCCGCAGCGGCGTCATTATGCTGCTTAGATTCAGGGACAGAGCACACATCAACGTGCTGGCTGCTGATTAGGGAAAGATAGGCAGGAAAAAACCATTTGTGTCCGGATAGAATTGAGGGACAGGTCGGAGTGTTTAGGCAGGGTGAGTTGTAGGCATTTTAGGGATAGAGTCTGCTGAATTATAGGGTCAGTGTCTTCTACAAACTACAATCGATATTGCTGTGTGGGGGGTGGGGTGAATCTGCACTCAATCCTGATCTACGATCTCTTCTCAATCCTGTTAGGGACAGAGTCTGCTGAATTTTAGGGAAACTGTGTTCTACAAACTACAATCGATATTGCTGTGTGGTGTGGGATTGGAGATAGGCAGGTGTCAGTGATCCACATCCATTTTTCTGTGTGTGAGCTGCAGTGAACACAATCTTTTTGGGCTGCAGTGAACACAATCTTTTTGGGCTGCAGTGAACACAATCTTTTTGGGCTGCAGTGAACACAATCTTTTTGGGCTGCAGTGAACACAATCTTTTTGGGCTGCAGTGAACACAATCTTTTTGGGGTGCAGTGAACAAAATCTTTTTGGGGTGCAGTGAACACAATCCTTTTTGGTGTGCAGTGAACACAATCTTTGTGGGGTGCAGTGAACAAAATCCTTTGTGGGGTGCAGTGAACACAATCTTTTTGGGGTGCAGTGAACAAAATCCTTTTTGGGGTGCAGTGAACAACATCCTTTTTGGGGTGCAGTGAACACAATCTTTTTGGGGTGCAGTGAACAAAATCCTTTGTGGGGTGCAGTGAACACAATCTTTTTGGGGTGGAGTGAACAACATCCTTTTTGGGGTGCAGTGAACAAAATCATTTTTGGGGTGCAGTGAACACAATCTTTTTGGGGTGCAGTGAACACAATCTTTGTGGGGTGCAGTGAACACAATCTTTTTGGGGTGGAGTGAACAACATCCTTTTTGGGGTGCAGTGAACAACATCCTTTTTGGGGTGCAGTGAACACAATCTTTTTGGGGTGCAGTGAACACAATCTTTGTGGGGTACAGTGAACAGAATCTTTGTGGGGTGCAGTGAACACAATCTTTGGGGGGTACAGTGAACACAATCTTTGTGAGGTGCAGTGAACACAATCTTTGTGGGGTGCAGTGAACACAATCATTGTGGGGTGCAGTGAACTCAATCTTTGTGGGGTACAGTGAACACAATCTCATACTTCTGAAGGTTTGAGGGTGCTGCCTGTTCCATACTCCCCCTACTCCTCATCTAGCCTTTTAGGGGTACAAACAATAGTAATTGGGGCCTAGTGTGGTTGTGTACGTGTGATATACATACACTTTTTTGGGATCATATTTTCTATTCCGCTATTTAATCAAAAACCTTTGGGGATCAGTTAAATTGGGGGATAGTCTGTGTTGGTACGTGTGAGAGAGATCCACCTTTCCAAGTTGTTGGGGTTCATCTCATACTTCTGAAGGTTTGAGGGTGCTGCCTGTTCCATACTCCCCCTACTCCTAGCCTTTTAGGGGTACAAACAATAGTAATTGGGGCCTAGTGTGGTTGTGTACGTGTGATATACATACACTTTTTTGGGATCATATTTTCTATTCCGCTATTTAATCAAAAACCTTTGGGGATCAGTTAAATTGGGGGATAGTCTGTGTTGGTACGTGTGAGAGAGATCCACCTTTCCAAGTTGTTGGGGTTCATCTCATACTTCTGAAGGTTTGAGGGTGCTGCCTGTTCCATACTACCCCTACTCCTAGCCTTTTAGGGGTACAAACAATAGTAATTGGGGCCTAGTGTGGTTGTGTACGTGTGATATACATACACTTTTTTTGGGATCATATTTTCTATTCCGCTATTTAATCAAAAACCTTTGGGGATCAGTTAAATTGGGGGATAGTCTGTGTTGGTACGTGTGAGAGAGATCCACCTTTCCAAGTTGTTGGGGTTCATCTCATACTTCTGAAGGTTTGAGGGTGCTGCCTGTTCCATACTCCCCCTACTCCTAGCCTTTTAGGGGTACAAACAATAGTAATTGGGGCCTAGTGTGGTTGTGTACGTGTGATATACATACACTTTTTTGGGATCATATTTTCTATTCCGCTATTTAATCAAAAACCTTTGGGGATCAGTTAAATTGGGGGATAGTCTGTGTTGGTACGTGTGAGAGAGATCCACCTTTCCAAGTTGTTGGGGTTCATCTCATACTTCTGAAGGTTTGAGGGTGCTGCCTGTTCCATACTCCCCCTACTCCTAGCCTTTTAGGGGTACAAACAATAGTAATTGGGGCCTAGTGTGGTTGTGTACGTGTGATATACATACACTTTTTTGGGATCATATTTTCTATTCCGCTATTTAATCAAAAACCTTTGGGGATCAGTTAAATTGGGGGATAGTCTGTGTTGGTACGTGTGAGAGAGATCCACCTTTCCAAGTTGTTGGGGTTCATCTCATACTTCTGAAGGTTTGAGGGTGCTGCCTGTTCCATACTCCCCCTACTCCTAGCCTTTTAGGGGTACAAACAATAGTAATTGGGGCCTAGTGTGGTTGTGTACGTGTGATATACATACACTTTTTTGGGATCATATTTTCTATTCCGCTATTTAATCAAAAACCTTTGGGGATCAGTTAAATTGGGGGATAGTCTGTGTTGGTACGTGTGAGAGAGATCCACCTTTCCAAGTTGTTGGGGTTCATCTCATACTTCTGAAGGTTTGAGGGTGCTGCCTGTTCCATACTCCCCCTACTCCTAGCCTTTTAGGGGTACAAACAATAGTAATTGGGGCCTAGTGTGGTTGTGTACGTGTGATATACATACACTTTTTTGGGATCATATTTTCTATTCCGCTATTTAATCAAAAACCTTTGGGGATCAGTTAAATTGGGGGATAGTCTGTGTTGGTACGTGTGAGAGAGATCCACCTTTCCAAGTTGTTGGGGTTCATCTCATACTTCTGAAGGTTTGAGGGTGCTGCCTGTTCCATACTCCCCCTACTCCTAGCCTTTTAGGGGTACAAACAATAGTAATTGGGGCCTAGTGTGGTTGTGTACGTGTGATATACATACACTTTTTTGGGATCATATTTTCTATTCCGCTATTTAATCAAAAACCTTTGGGGATCAGTTAAATTGGGGGATAGTCTGTGTTGGTACGTGTGAGAGAGATCCACCTTTCCAAGTTGTTGGGGTTCATCTCATACTTCTGAAGGTTTGAGGGTGCTGCCTGTTCCATACTCCCCCTACTCCTCATCTAGCCTTTTAGGGGTACAAACAATAGTAATTGGGGCCCAGTGTGGTTGTGTACGTGTGATATACATACACTTTTTTGGGATCATATTTTCTATTCCGCTATTTAATCAAAAACCTTTGGGGATCAGTTAAATTGGGGGATAGTCTGTGTCGGTACGTGTGAGAGAGATCCACCTTTCCAAGTTGTTGGGGTTCA
Source organism: Pelophylax lessonae (assembly GCF_965119305.1). NCBI lineage: Eukaryota > Metazoa > Chordata > Amphibia > Anura > Ranidae > Pelophylax > Pelophylax lessonae. The sequence goes on along the minus strand of NC_138769.1, from coordinate 553,944,630 downwards.
TCTCATACTTCTGAAGGTTTGAGGGTGTTGCCTGTTCCATACCCCCCCTACTCCTCATCTAGCCTTTTAGGGGTACAAACAATAGTAATTGGGGCCTAGTGTGGTTGTGTACGTGCGAGATACATACACTTTTTTTGATCATATTTCCTATTCCGCTATTCAATAAAAACCTTTGAGGATCAATTGAATTGCGGGATAGTCTGTGTCGGTACGTGTGAGAGAGATCCACCTTTCCAAGTTGTTGGGGTTCATCTCATACTTCTGAAGGTTTGAGGGTGCTGCCTGTTCCATACTCCCCCTACTCCTCATCTAGCCTTTTAGGGGTACAAACAATAGTAATTGGGGCCTAGTGTGGTTGTGTACGTGTGATATACATACACTTTTTTTGGATCATATTTTCTATTCCGCTATTTAATCAAAAACCTTTGGGGATCAGTTAAATTGGGGGATAGTCTGTGTTGGTACGTGTGAGAGAGATCCACCTTTCCAAGTTGTTGGGGTTCATCTCATACTTCTGAAGGTTTGAGGGTGCTGCCTGTTCCATACTCCCCCTACTCCTCATCTAGCCTTTTAGGGGTACAAACAATAGTAATTGGGGCCCAGTGTGGTTGTGTACGTGTGATATACATACACTTTTTTTGGATCATATTTTCTATTCCGCTATTTAATCAAAAACCTTTGGGGATCAGTTAAATTGGGGGATAGTCTGTGTTGGTACGTGTGAGAGAGATCCACCTTTCCAAGTTGTTGGGGTTCATCTCATACTTCTGAAGGTTTGAGGGTGCTGCCTGTTCCATACTCCCCCTACTCCTCATCTAGCCTTTTAGGGGTACAAACAATAGTAATTGGGGCCCAGTGTGGTTGTGTACGTGTGATATACATACACTTTTTTTGGATCATATTTTCTATTCCGCTATTTAATCAAAAACCTTTGGGGATCAGTTAAATTGGGGGATAGTCTGTGTCGGTACGTGTGAGAGAGATCCACCTTTCCAAGTTGTTGGGGTTCATCTCATACTTCTGAAGGTTTGAGGGTGCTGCCTGTTCCATACCCCCCCTACTCCTCATCTAGCCTTTTAGGGGTACAAACAATAGTAATTGGGGCCTAGTGTGGTTGTGTACGTGCGAGATACATACACTTTTTTTGATCATATTTCCTATTCCGCTATTCAATAAAAACCTTTGAGGATCAATTGAATTGCGGGATAGTCTGTGTCGGTACGTGTGAGAGAGATCCACCTTTCCAAGTTGTTGGGGTTCATCTCATACTTCTGAAGGTTTGAGGGTGCTGCCTGTTCCATACTCCCCCTACTCCTCATCTAGCCTTTTAGGGGTACAAACAATAGTAATTGGGGCCTAGTGTGGTTGTGTACGTGTGATATACATACACTTTTTTTGGATCATATTTTCTATTCCGCTATTTAATCAAAAACCTTTGGGGATCAGTTAAATTGGGGGATAGTCTGTGTTGGTACGTGTGAGAGAGATCCACCTTTCCAAGTTGTTGGGGTTCATCTCATACTTCTGAAGGTTTGAGGGTGCTGCCTGTTCCATACTCCCCCTACTCCTCATCTAGCCTTTTAGGGGTACAAACAATAGTAATTGGGGCCCAGTGTGGTTGTGTACGTGTGATATACATACACTTTTTTGGGATCATATTTTCTATTCCGCTATTTAATCAAAAACCTTTGGGGATCAGTTAAATTGGGGGATAGTCTGTGTCGGTACGTGTGAGAGAGATCCACCTTTCCAAGTTGTTGGGGTTCATCTCATACTTCTGAAGGTTTGAGGGTGCTGCCTGTTCCATACCCCCCCTACTCCTCATCTAGCCTTTTAGGGGTACAAACAATAGTAATTGGGGCCTAGTGTGGTTGTGTACGTGCGAGATACATACACTTTTTTTGATCATATTTCCTATTCCGCTATTCAATAAAAACCTTTGAGGATCAATTGAATTGCGGGATAGTCTGTGTCGGTACGTGTGAGAGAGATCCACCTTTCCAAGTTGTTGGGGTTCATCTCATACTTCTGAAGGTTTGAGGGTGCTGCCTGTTCCATACCCCCCCTACTCCTCATCTAGCCTTTTAGGGGTACAAACAATAGTAATTGGGGCCTAGTGTGGTTGTGTACGTGCGAGATACATACACTTTTTTTGATCATATTTCCTATTCCGCTATTCAATAAAAACCTTTGAGGATCAATTGAATTGCGGGATAGTCTGTGTCGGTACGTGTGAGAGAGATCCACCTTTCCAAGTTGTTGGGGTTCATCTCATACTTCTGAAGGTTTGAGGGTGCTGCCTGTTCCATACCCCCCCTACTCCTCATCTAGCCTTTTAGGGGTACAAACAATAGTAATTGGGGCCTAGTGTGGTTGTGTACGTGTGATATACATACACTTTTTTTGGATCATATTTTCTATTCCGCTATTTAATCAAAAACCTTTGGGGATCAGTTAAATTGGGGGATAGTCTGTGTCGGTACGTGTGAGAGAGATCCACCTTTCCAAGTTGTTGGGGTTCATCTCATACTTCTGAAGGTTTGAGGGTGCTGCCTGTTCCATACCCCCCCTACTCCTCATCTAGCCTTTTAGGGGTACAAACAATAGTAATTGGGGCCTAGTGTGGTTGTGTACGTGCGAGATACATACACTTTTTTTGATCATATTTCCTATTCCGCTATTCAATAAAAACCTTTGAGGATCAATTGAATTGCGGGATAGTCTGTGTCGGTACGTGTGAGAGAGATCCACCTTTCCAAGTTGTTGGGGTTCATCTCATACTTCTGAAGGTTTGAGGGTGCTGCCTGTTCCATACTCCCCCTACTCCTCATCTAGCCTTTTAGGGGTACAAACAATAGTAATTGGGGCCTAGTGTGGTTGTGTACGTGTGATATACATACACTTTTTTTGGATCATATTTTCTATTCCGCTATTTAATCAAAAACCTTTGGGGATCAGTTAAATTGGGGGATAGTCTGTGTTGGTACGTGTGAGAGAGATCCACCTTTCCAAGTTGTTGGGGTTCATCTCATACTTCTGAAGGTTTGAGGGTGCTGCCTGTTCCATACTCCCCCTACTCCTCATCTAGCCTTTTAGGGGTACAAACAATAGTAATTGGGGCCCAGTGTGGTTGTGTACGTGTGATATACATACACTTTTTTGGGATCATATTTTCTATTCCGCTATTTAATCAAAAACCTTTGGGGATCAGTTAAATTGGGGGATAGTCTGTGTCGGTACGTGTGAGAGAGATCCACCTTTCCAAGTTGTTGGGGTTCATCTCATACTTCTGAAGGTTTGAGGGTGCTGCCTGTTCCATACCCCCCCTACTCCTCATCTAGCCTTTTAGGGGTACAAACAATAGTAATTGGGGCCTAGTGTGGTTGTGTACGTGCGAGATACATACACTTTTTTTGATCATATTTCCTATTCCGCTATTCAATAAAAACCTTTGAGGATCAATTGAATTGCGGGATAGTCTGTGTCGGTACGTGTGAGAGAGATCCACCTTTCCAAGTTGTTGGGGTTCATCTCATACTTCTGAAGGTTTGAGGGTGCTGCCTGTTCCATACCCCCCCCTACTCCTCATCTAGCCTTTTAGGGGTACAAACAATAGTAATTGGGGCCTAGTGTGGTTGTGTACGTGCGAGATACATACACTTTTTTTGATCATATTTCCTATTCCGCTATTCAATAAAAACCTTTGAGGATCAATTGAATTGCGGGATAGTCTGTGTCGGTACGTGTGAGAGAGATCCACCTTTCCAAGTTGTTGGGGTTCATCTCATACTTCTGAAGGTTTGAGGGTGCTGCCTGTTCCATACCCCCCCTACTCCTCATCTAGCCTTTTAGGGGTACAAACAATAGTAATTGGGGCCTAGTGTGGTTGTGTACGTGTGATATACATACACTTTTTTTGGATCATATTTTCTATTCCGCTATTTAATCAAAAACCTTTGGGGATCAGTTAAATTGGGGGATAGTCTGTGTCGGTACGTGTGAGAGAGATCCACCTTTCCAAGTTGTTGGGGTTCATCTCATACTTCTGAAGGTTTGAGGGTGCTGCCTGTTCCATACCCCCCCTACTCCTCATCTAGCCTTTTAGGGGTACAAACAATAGTAATTGGGGCCTAGTGTGGTTGTGTACGTGCGAGATACATACACTTTTTTTGATCATATTTCCTATTCCGCTATTCAATAAAAACCTTTGAGGATCAATTGAATTGCGGGATAGTCTGTGTCGGTACGTGTGAGAGAGATCCACCTTTCCAAGTTGTTGGGGTTCATCTCATACTTCTGAAGGTTTGAGGGTGCTGCCTGTTCCATACTCCCCCTACTCCTCATCTAGCCTTTTAGGGGTACAAACAATAGTAATTGGGGCCCAGTGTGGTTGTGTACGTGTGATATACATACACTTTTTTTGGATCATATTTTCTATTCCGCTATTTAATTTAACTGGGCCTCCATGCGAGACCTGTGTGCCTTGTTGCGCTGTTTTGAGTACTCCACCAACATGGCCAGTGGCAATGACGCCGTTCTCAGCTTAACTATCCCACTTCTATGCCTCCTTGAAAAACAATTCGGGCGATGATGGAAGAGGATGTGGCACAGGATGAGGAGGAGGAGGAGGATGAAGAGGTAACATTTCCAAGGCTTTCAGGGCAGTCATTCGCAAGGGGCTCCGAGGGTGGGTTCCTGCACACGCAAACGCCAGGGACGCAATTGTCCAGCAGGGGCACAGTTCTGGAGGATGAGGAGGATGAGGAGGAGGAGGAGCTGGAGGAGGAGATGGAACCATGTTCACAGCAGGGTGGCACCCAGGCCAGCTCATGGCCATCACTGGTGCGTGGCTGGGGGGATACAGAGGACACGGACGATACACCTCCCACAGAGGACAGCCTTTCGTTGCCTCTGGGCAGCCTGGCACACATGAGCGATTACATGCTGCAGTGTCTCCACAACGACCGCCGAGTTGCCCACATTCTAACTTGTGCTGATTACTGGGTGGCCACGCTGCTGGATCCCCGTTACAAGGACAACGTACCGTCCTTAATTCACTCACTGGAGCGCGATCGCAAGATGCGCGAGTACAAGCGCACGCTGGTAGACGCCATGCTGCTGGCATTCCCATCTGACAGCGGGGCCACAGTGGAAGCACAAGGCAGAGGAGGAGGAGGAGGAGGTCGCCAACGCAACCAGGGCACCGCCAGCACCTCAGAAGGCAGGGTTAGCATGGCCGAAATGTGGAAAAGCTTTGTCAGCACGCCACAACAAACAGCAGCACCAGCAGCTCAGATGGAACGTCTTAGCAGGAGGCAGCATTTTACCAACATGGTGGAGCAGTATGTGTGCACACGCCTACATGTAGTGAATGACGGGTCTGCCCCCTTCAACTTCTGGGTCTCCAAATTGGGCACATGGCTTGAGCTTGCCCTTTACGCCTTGGAGGTGCTGGCGTGCCCTGCAGCCAGTGTATTATCTGAACGGGTATTTAGCACGGCTGGGGGCGTTATAACAGACAAGCGCAGCCGCCTGTCCAGAGACAATGTGGACAAGCTCACGTTCATTAAAATGAACCAGGCATGGATCCCACGGGACTTTTCCGTACCTTATGCAGAATAGCAATGGATACCGACCTTACCCACCCATTGTTCCATTTTTGCTCTTTCTCACTCTTTTGGGGTGTACCCTCATTTAAAATTTTTGAAAAGAAGCAGTGTTGGCTACCTCGTCCTCCTCCTCAGGGCCAGATTAATGTAGGGGCTATTGGAGCTGCAGCTCCAGGCCCCTACCTTTTATATAGGCCCCGGGTTGGCCATATTCACTGTTACCGCTCTTCTGTCACTTGTAAACACAGAAGTCTGGCTTCTATGCTCGCTTCCCCAGGCAGCACCCTCAGAACCTCCCCACACAGCGTGAAGGCCGGACAAGGAGGGACAGTTGGCGATGCATGGATGTGTTTATGGGCTTCAGAGACAGCATCCCATGTTGAATTAGGCATGCATGGCTGCACCCTTCCTCCTCTGGGTGCATGGCAAGGCACGGCCCTTAAGGCCCTTCAAAATCCTCAGCACCAAGCCCATGATGCTGTTAATCCGGCCCTGGTCCTCCTCCACCGCCGCTTCCACCTACACCGCCCATAGGTGTGCGCAGCCTATTGCATTAAGGTGTGCACCCCAAAGTTGAAATACACATGCATGTGTTTGCCAGCAGGGAGAGTAATGTATCGGGGCCATGTACCTGTAGGCAAGGAGAAATAGAGCAGAGCAGGTCCCAGGGAGATCTTTCCCATCTCCTCACTGGCAATGCTATGTGCCCTAGGTGATTAGGGTGTGCCCAGGCACACCCAGCACACCCTGTGCGCACGCCTATGTCACCGCCACATCCACCACCACCTCAACCTCCCTCCTACTCCATATGGGCCTCGTCCTTCAGAGATGAAGAAGAACATTGTTTTATTTTTCTGTTTTTTTTTTGTTGTTTTAAGTTATTTCCCTATCCACATTTGTTTGCAGAGCACTTGCCATGCTCTTAATTACGTTTTGCTGCCATTTGCAGCACTCTAGCCCTTTCCTTTGGTGTTTTAGAGCCATTTTAGTGCCTTAAAGTTCGGGTCCCCATTGACTTCAATGGGGTTCGGTGTCCGGGAAAAGTTCGGTAAAAGTCCGGGACACGGACCCGGACTTTTTTTTAAAGTTCGGCCGAACCCGTCGAACACGGACATCTAGGTGTTCGCTCAACCCTAGGAACAATACCTATTACTGATGCGTTACACACAGAGTGATATATTTCAAGAATTTCTTTCTTTTAAATTTGATGATTATGGCTCACAGCTAATTAGAACTCAAAATTTAGCATCTCAGAAAATTAGAATATTACATAAGATCAATAAAGAAAAGGTTTTTAATATAGAAATGTTTGCTTAGTGAAAAGTATGTCCATGTACAGTATGGTATGCACTCAATACTTGGTCGGGGCTCCTTGTGCATGAATTACTGCATCAATGCGGCGTGGCATGGAGGAGATCAGCCTTTGGCACTGCTGAGGTGTTATGGAAGTCCAGATTTCTTTGATAGCAGCCTTCAGCTCGTCTGCATTGTTGGGTCTGGTTTCTCTCATCTTCCTCTTGACAATAACCCACAGATTCTCTATAGGGTTTAGGTCTGGCGAGTTTGCAGGCCAATTAAGCACAGTGATACAATGATCATTAAACCGGGTATTGGTACTTTTGACAGTGTGGGCAGGTGCCAAATCCTGCTGAAAAATTAAATAAGCATCTCTATAAAGCTGGTCAGCAGAGGCAAGCATTAAGTGCTCTAGAGTTTTCTGGTAGAGGGCTGAGCTGACTTTGGACTTGATAAAACACAGTGGACCAACACCAGCAGATGACATGGCTCCCCAAAACCTCACTGACTGTGGCAATATTTGCATTTCATTTGGAAAACAAGGTCCCGGAGTCTGGAGGAAGAGTGGAGAGGCACAGAATCCAAGTTGCATGAGGTCCAGTGTGAAGTTTCTACAGTCACTGATGATTAAGGGAGCTATGCCATCTGATGATGTTAAGCTGGTTTAATGATCATGGTATCATTGTGCTTGATTGGCCAGAAAACTCGCCTGACTAGCCTGACCTAAAACCCATAGAGAATCTGTGGGGTATTGTCAAGAGGAGGATGAGAGACACCAGACCCAACAATGCAGACAAGCTGAAAGCCGCTATAAAAGCAACCTGGGCTTTCATAACACCTCAGCAGTGCCACAGACTGATCGCCTCCATGCCACACCGCATTGAAGCAGTAATTCATGCAAAAGGAACCCTGACCAAGTATTGAGTGCATACTATACTGTACATGGACATACTTTTCAGTAAGCCAACATTATTGTATTAAAAATCCTTTTTTTATTGGTCTTATGTGTTATTCTAATTTTCTGAGATGCTGAATTTTGGGTGAGCCATAATCATTGAAATTAATAGAAAGAAATGCTTGAAATATATCACTCTGTGTTTAAAGCATCTATATAAAATATACGAGTTTCACTTTTTGGATTGAATTACTGAAATAAAATAACTTTTTGATGATATTCTAATTTTTGTGAGATGCACCTGTACATCAGCTTTGCCTACCCTGCACCCCCACACCCAACCCCCCTGTCCACCACCACATGCAAACTCCTGGGACACATAAAATGTCTGAGGAGGCTGCTAGATCATTCCAGCAGTGCTACCATGCCTTGGGCATGCGCAGTGGGGAGTTAGCTGTGACACTTCAGAAAGTCACAGCCAACTCCCATATCCCAGATGGTGGTGACAAGGAGCTGCAAAGATTTGAATCCAAGAAACACAGAGCTGGAATCCACAGCCTGGTAAGTTTATATTTCGTAAAAGTCAACAGCTACAGTATTTGTACTTTTTTTTAAAGAGAGTAAAGTTCCTTACAGGTTCCCTTTTGAAGAGATTTTTTCACAAAGCAAAACACCTAGGCGAGGAGGCTCCGGTGAAAGCAGTCATTCATCTGCTTCATGTGCTACATTATAATTCTGGGACTATGGCGCTAATTCCATTTGGGCAATCACTGCCCAGGATTTAGCAAATGACCTGTGAGTCAGGAAATGACTACTTTATTCAGAGGGCATATAATAATAAGAATAATAAAAATATTATTATATAGGATTTATTTAGTATGCACAGCACTTTACAATATACAGAAAGATGGAGTTCAATGCTAGAGGGCTGGAAGGGCCCAGCTTGTATGAGATTACAATCTAATATCAGAGTACCTTTAAATGGATTAGTCATGGATTAGGAGTCATAACTGCTATACTTCCATGTGAAAGTGTAAACATGCACATAGACAAGTAACTTCAATGGATTTGATCAGAGATTATTGATCTCAGTTGGAAACAGTAATGTTATTGTCTGGGGTTGAAACACAACATGCAGAATTTATGTCCAGGCAGCACTTGAAATAAATTGTTGAAAAACATAGACTGCACAGTTCCCCTGAGGTTCAATCATCCATTAAATTTGTTCTCCATATGTTCGAATACAGCTAAATGGAGATATTTGCCTAAAAAAGGTAATGCATATATTTTCATTGCATACAAATTAATATTCAGAGGATGACTTACTTAAAGACAATCTGTCCGATTATCTCCTACCTTTTATTTTAGATGATCCCTGAAAACCCTCCTCTTCAGAGAAGCCTATCCTGCCCCCACCTAACAACTGTACTTTTATTTTCTCCATCAGATCATCCCCCACAGTTATTACCTTTTGAATCACTTGACCCTCCCTTCTAGATTGTAAGCTCTAACGAGCAGGGCCCTCTGATTCCTCCCGTATTGAATTCTATTGTAACTGTACTGTCTGCCCTCATGTTGTAAAGCACTGTGCAAACTGTTGACGCTATGTAAATCCTGTATAATAATAATAATATTAACATTATTAACGCTCAACACATTGCACATAGCTCCCAAATGTCCCAGATTTCGGGGGACTGTCCCTGATTTGGAACAAAGTCCCTCTATCCCTCTTTCCTCCTCATTTGTCCCTCATTTTGGTCTGATCTATAAAATTGTATATAAAATGCACTATTTATCTTTCAAAAAGTGTTTCCCAGTACTAAAACTTTCATCCAATTTCTAAATTGCTGCATTTGTAAATGTCAAAAGTCAGTATAAAGGAATAGTAGAGGGGGAAAAAAAGCACTTGTGGGTTTAACTAATCTTTTTTTTTTTTGGATAATTCTTTAAGGGGGTGTGGCATGGGGTGTGTCCTATGCCTACATAGTTTTGCTAATAGGTGTCCTTCGTTCCCATCTCAAAAAGTTGGGTGGTATGCATTGCATGTTATGTTTGTCCTATACAACAATGCTCTGTTCACACAAAGGCTTTAAGCAATGATGAGGTAGGAGCCATGGTGTGGTTTATCTGAGAGATTAGAGAGAGAAGCCCCATGTCCTGCTAGCACCCTCAGGAATCTCCCAAACCAGAGGAAGCCTATTATGCAAATGTTAGGCACAACTTCCAGGTTGGAGCACTGACCCGCCTGCACTCACCCAATTTCCCTTCCTAATGGTAAGCAAATGTGATGGGTGGCACAACTTTAAAAGCAGCAATTTAATAACACAGCACCTTAAGTTGTAGGGATCTTTAGCAATCTCAAAGTAATTCAGGAATTAACCTATAGGTATTACATTGTGCAAGGAGCCACTTAACGTGACTATAGATATAAGACTGCATACCGTAGCTCCACACTGTTCTGTATTTGAAAAGAATTCTCCTTCCTTTGGAATAAATGTTATTATATAATTCCTGAAAGTTTTATAATAAATCTTTCATCTATTTTTCACCTTCTAGGACAGGGTTTCTCAACCAGGGTTCCTCCTGAGGTTGCTAGGGGTTCCTTGAGCAATGGACAATTTCTGCCTCTCCGATAAGTTACTAATTACACCTTGGTTCCTTTTAGCTGTCTGTTAGGGGGCAATTCTTCACAATGATGACAAGAGTAAGGAGCATTCTTCCCACTGGCTGTCACACTAATGTGTCATGAGTTGTAGATTTTTCATTTTTAGCAGGGGTTCCCCAAGACCAGAAATTTATTCCTCTGTGTTGAAAAGGTTGAGAAAGGCTGTCCTAGGACCTCGTATTCTCCAGTTCCCCTGTCACCTTCTCCCATGTTTACCTTAAGCACTTCTCTATGAACTCTCCCATTCTCTGGAACTCCCTACCCCAATCTCTCTGGCAATTTCCTACTCTTTCAGCCTTTAGGTGATCCTTGAAAACTCGCCTCATCAGGGAAGCCTGACCTACTTCAAACTAAAAACTGTACTTCCACCTTTTCCTTCAGCCCAGCCTTTGTATCACTTGCCCCTCCCTGTTATGTTGTTAGCTCTCACAAGTAGGCCCCTCCTAATCTAAGGTTACAATATTTTCAAAATGCAATCTGGGGACACCCTACTAACCACACCCACATACATTTGAAGCCGCACCCACAAACCCCAATATTAAAAATGTGTCAAAGCTATTTTTAGTTGAACTAGATGGAGTTGTGTCCTTTTTTTATCCTAACGATGTATCTCTGTAATTGGTCGCAGAAATTTGGAACAAGAGGCAGACAGTGATGGTGTAAGACCAAAATGCCCTGGAAATTATGAATAGAGAGATGATGTGGCACACACGGCATAACATGAACTGTGGGTGTGGCCACCTTGAAGTAATGGTAAGAGGGTCTTAAAAGGGTATGAATAAATAAAACCTGAGCTTACTTTGCTAAGGGTCAAGCATGCAGAAGGCACAACCTGCAGGGATCAGGAGTACATATAGCACAGAGCACAAAGGTCAGAAATGCATGATGCAAAGTGCAGAGATCTGAAGTATGTAATGCACAGAGTGCAGGGGTCAGGAGTATGTAATGCATACTATGTAGGGATCAGGAGTATGTAACATGTAGAGTTCAGGAGTCAGAGTGCATAACACATAGAGTGGGGGGGGGGGGGTCAGAAGTGCATTGAGCAACATACATGCCATTATAGAACACAAATTACCCTCTACTCCCAGAGATCTAGGTCCCCACCAGTATGGACCCCCCAGTAGAGCTGCCCCCTTTCATAAAATCGCCCCTAGTATAAACAGTCCCCTAAGTACTCCTTAGGACAAACCTCCCCTCAACACAGATCTCTCATCCCCCAGTACAGTCTTCTCCCCAAAGTAAAGACCATTCCACTCCAGTAGAGATTTCTAACCCCCAGTACAGACCACAGGACCCCAGTACAGACCTCTCCCCTGAGTATATACCTTTTCTTCCAAGTGCAGATCTCCTGCCCCCTTTATTTATCTGACCATTCCCTTCAATACAGACCTTTCCTTCCCAGCACAGGCCCGTCTTTCCCCCACCCAGTGCAGACCACAGATGCCACATTACAGATCCCCCCAGTATGGGCCTTTTGTCCCTAGTACAGATATCTCCTCCTAGTGCAGAGCACATAACCCCAGTACACATCTTTCTTTCCCAGTACAAGCCTCTCCCCCCAGTACGGACCCCCATTGAATTATACTTACCAAACCTCAGATACAGTAGCAGGGCACAGGGAAGGGGAAGTCCGTAACTAGGAATGTGCCAGGAGGTGTGTTTTTTACCTATATACTTTGTGTTAAAGGTGTCCCTCTTTCTTGAAACTTTGGAGATATGTGTTACATGCTGGTCAGATGTGGAACTGTGACAGAAACATGCAACCTCAGATTGCTGGAATGTGGGTGTATATGCCTTATGGAGACAGGAGGTTGGAGTGTGGCCAGGCATCTCTTAATGCCAGCTTATGACAGAGAAAAACAACAGCAATCAGCCAAAATGATCCAATAAAGCTAATTGTTTATTGCTTGCTGGTTGTGGTCTATAGGTGCAAAGCCAGGCAAGGTCTATAGGTGGCCACATACAAGAAGTTCTAAATCCCCAGTCTCCCTAGTTTTGTTGCAGCCCTATGTAGTCTAATAATTTGATAATGCAGGCACAACAATGTATTTCCAAACAATTACATTTGAAAGCAGATGAAAGTTTTTTTTTTATGTCTCCTGCTTGTGAAATGTGGTGGAGAAGACTTAAAAGAGGCCCTCACATCTACAAAAGAGAATCTCTTTAAGTTATTCGGAGAACAGATATTCCACATTCTGATTGCAAATCACAAATGTAACAATTTCCCGTGACAACCTATTTGTATTCCGTTCTGGCATCAACAATAAAAAATAAAATGTAATTGAAGCTTGCCATAAATTACAGCTTTGCAGCTGCACAGTGTGAGAAGCCAGTTAATTAGGCTTCTTATGACTGACACAGATCATTATGTAAAGAGGATTTAAAAGTAGAATTTTCCCTTAACATTAAAGGGAAAGAATCTATTTAATTCCCCTAAAATATTCTAAGGGTTAAAGCATGGGTGCACAACCTGAGGCCCTCCTGCTGTTGCAGAACTACAGGTCCCATCATGCCACTGCCTTTGGGAGTCATGCTTGTAACTGTTCACCCTTGCAATGCATCACTGGGCTTGTAGTTTCCCAACAGCTGGAGGGCCACAGGTTGAGCAACTATGAATTAAAATAATTGGTTGCTTAGAAACGGCAGACATCAGACCTGTCACTTTGAAGAGAAAATTATTTTATCATTATAAAAGTGTTTTGTGTAATAACTGGTAAAAAAAAAAAAAAAATACTATGTAGTAATCCAGAAAAATGGTCATAAAATTATTTTGGTCTTCTAATTGTAAATAATTACTACAAATGGCATGCTATTAGTTGCAATATTTTTTTTATTCTTTGCACTTCTAGGTACTGCTGGCCATACAAATTACAATCTGAATGTAAATACTAGTTGGATTACCCAACATAGCTGTTGGTAATCTAACAGATAAACAGATACTCCTCTTAGCTACGTAAACTAACTTTGCCAACTGTACATACTAGTCACATGGGGGGTAACTCTGTTGCTGGACTAAAAAAAAACAAGGTAGTAAAACAATGTCATGGGTAATACTGCTTATATGCATGCATACTTAGATTTTAAGCGAATTTACAGTGAGGGGGAAAAAGTATTTGATGCCCTGCTGATTTTGTACATTTGCCCACTGACAAAAGAAAGGATCAGTCTATAATTTTAATCGTAGGTTTATTTTAACAGTATTAAACTGAATAAATAAAATATCCAGGAAAAACACATTTCAAAAAAGTTTCAAATTGATTTTACATTTTAATGAGTGAAATAAGTATTTGACCCTTTCACAAAACAAATGGTGGCAAAACCCTTGTTGGCAATTACAGAGGTCAGACGTTTCTTGTAGTTGGCCACCAGGTCTGCACACATCTCAGGAGGGATTTTGTCCCACTCTCTTTGCAGATCCTTTCCAAGTCATTAAGGTTTCGAGGCTGACGTTTGGTAACTCGAACCTTCAGCTCCCTTTACATATTTTCCATGGGATTAAGGTCTGGAGACTGGCTAGGCCACTCCAGGACCTTAATGTGGTTCTTCTTGAGCCACTCCTTTGTTGTTCTGGAATACCCTTAGCAAGACCCATCTTCAATGCCCTAGCTGAGGGAAGGAGGTTCTCACCCAAGATTTGACGGTACATGGCCCTGTCCATTGTCCCCTTGATGCAGTAAAGTTATTTTGTCCCATTAGCAGAAAAGAACCCCCAAAGCATAATGTTTCCACCTCCATGTTTGATGGTGGGGATAGTGTTTTTGGGGTCATAGGCAGCAATCCTCCTCCAAACACGGCAAGTTGAGTTGATGCCAACGAGCCCAATTTTGTTTCCTGACACTCTCACCCATTTCTCCTCTGAATCATTCAGATGTTCATTAGCAAACTTCAGGCGGGCCTGTACATATGCTTTCTTGAGCAGAGGGACCTTGCGGGCGCTGTAGGATTTCAGTCCTTTACGGTGTAGTGTGTTACTGATTGTTTTCTTGGTGATTATGGTCCCAACTGCCTTGGATCATTGAAAAGATTCTCCCGGTAGTTCTGGGCTGATGCTGATTTTTTTTTTTTTTTTATTACACTGTTCTCATGATCATTGAAACTCCATGAGGTAAGATCTTGCATGGAGCCCCAGACCAAAGGAGATTGACAGTTATTTTGTATTTCTTCCATTTGCGATTAACCACACTAACTGTTGACACCCTCTCGCCAAGCTGCTTGGCGATGGTCTTGTAGCCCATTCCAGCCATTTGTAGATTTCCCTGAGATCCTTGGACCTCTCTTTAGTCTTGGCGATGGTAGAGAAATTGGAATCTGATTGATTGATTGATTGATTGCTTCTGTGGACAGGTGTCTTTTATACAAGTAACAAGCTGAGATTAGGAGCACTCACTTTGGTGTACTTTTAATAAACAGAGAAAAGCCGTGATCCTGAGGATCATGACTGATCTCTGATGAGTTACCGTTTAGTTTGCTGAGATGAGGAGCAGAGAACATTTTCTTCTCTTCTCATCACAGTACATGACCGTTTCTGTCACAAACGGCCAGTTTAGAAAAGTGAGATCTGAAGATCACACAGCCGTTATTCTGTAATATCTCCATTCCAGATTCTCCAGCTCAGAGGTGGAGAATCAGGGGGAGAAGCTGTGTGATCAGAGGAAGAAGACTTCTTTCTTCTGATATATCAGCACCAGTGGGTTCAAAATTAAAAAATTAAAAAAATATATATATATGTATATATGGTATGTATGTATGGGTGTATGTATATATATATATATATATATATATATATACATATACTATATATACATATATATACGGTATGTACTGGTGTGTATATATATATATATATATATATATATATATATATATATATATATATATATATATATATATATATACTGTATGTACTGGTGTATATATATATATATATATATACACTGTATGTACTGGTGTATATATATATATACTGTATGTACATATGTATATACACTGTATGTATATATGTATGTATACTGTGTGTGTGTGTATAGATCGATAGATATTCAGTAAGTCAGAACATGTCATTACGAGTGCTTTTAAACTTTGGTTTCACTTTTAAAACTTGGCGGCACAGTAATCTCACAAAATCTCGTGAGATTACAGGCAGTCCACCCAGTTATACAGGGATCACGGCCGTTTTCAGAGAAAAAAATTCTCCTCTGATTACCCTTTGGGAATTGAAGTTCTCGACCACCTAAACTGGGTGCCAGAGTTGATAATTTTTCTCTGAGAATTGCCGAGAAGTGAACTGAGAGAAAACTTCTCAGTTTACTAAACGTACACCTTTAAGAGAGTGTTCCTAATCTCAGCTCGTTACCTGAATAGACACCTGGGAGCCAGAAATCTCGCTGATTGATAGGGGATCAAATACTTATTTCACTCATTAAAATACAAAAAATTTATAACTTATTTTTAATGTGATTTTCTGGATACAGTATTTTTGTTTTTATTTTGTCTCTCACTGTTAAAATAAACCTACCATTAAAATTATAGACTAACAATTTATTTGTCAGTGAGAAAACTTAAAAAATCAGTAGAGGATCAAATACTTTTTTCCCTCCCTGTAAATCCCACTGATACCATTCTTTAATACCCTTTTCTCTCTATACTAAACTCAATTTCTTTACAATTACCTGACATTTTTCTTACTTTTGGCTATTCCCTGAATATTTGTTTTTGGTAAAATCTTATTTTTTTTGTAGAAATATAAGACAGCATAGACATTCCTAACATATGGGTGTAAACCCATCCATGGTGCAAAACCAACTAAATGTATGCAATCCTACAAACTGAAATAGCATCAAAAATAGCATCATTAGCAAAAGTATAGGACATTGTAGGAGGCACCCCTGAAAATAAAAGCCCTCAGCAGGGACTCCATGTAGAGAATCAAAAGAGAAAGGATGTAGGTAGGAGAAAAGTGAGGTGAGGGGAGAGAGAGGGAAGGGAAAGACATCAACAAAAGGAATAACAAAAGCAAAACAGCCAACCCCTATCGCTAGAAAAACCAGCGATGGGAACATTAACAAATGAGTAATATAGTAATACCCTGGTCATCCATTCCGCATTAAACAGCGGCAGAGTAAAGATTCCGAAAAATAGGTGCACAAAATCATAGTATCAGTTGTTTGCACAAGTCAGAAAACTTGAAATCTATCCATAAGCATAGAACTTGGTATAGTTGCCAGTACATTGGTGTCTCTACTCCTCCACCTCCATTATAACTTGCACCTTCAGTAGCAATCCCTTCACTGTAGGGACCACCGAAGACTTCCGGTGTATCGGAATGGGGCATTTGCCCACATTAAGGAGGTGAGGCAATAATGAGCACTTATAAAACCCTATGGACATACAGTATCCCACAAAAGTGAGTACACCCCTCACATTTTTGTAAATATTTTATTATAACTTTTCAAGTGACAACACTGAAGAAATGACGCTTTGCTACAATGTAAAGTAGTGAGTGTACAGCTTGTATAACAGTGTAAATTTGCTGTCCCCTCAAAATAACACAACACACAGCCATTAATGTCTAAACTGCTGGCAACAAACGTGAGTACACCCCTAAGGGAAAATGTCCAAATTGGGCCCAAAGTGTCAATATTTTGTGTGGCCACCATTTTTTTCCAGCACTGCCTTAACCCTCTTGGGCATGGAGTTCACCAGAGCTTCACAGGTTGCCACTGGAGTCCTTTTCCATTCCTCCATGATTACACCACGGAGCTTGTGAATGTTAGAGACCTTGTGCTCCTCTACCTTCCGTTTGAGGATGCCCCACAGATGCTCAATAGGGTTTAGGTCTAGAGAAATGCTTGGCCAGTCCATCACCTTTACCCTCAGCTTCTTTAGCAAGGCAGTGGTCGACTTGGAGGTGTGTTTGGGTTTGGTATACTGCCCTGCAGCCCAGTCTCCGAAGTGAGGGGATCCTGCTCTGCTTCAGTATGTCACAATACATGTTGGCATTCATTGTTCCCTCAATGAACTGCAGCTCCCCAGTACCGGCAGCATTCATGCAGCCCCAGACCATGAAACTCCCACCACCACGCTTGACTGTAGGCAAGACAAACTTGTCTTTGTACTCCTCACCTGGTTGCTGCCACACACGCTTGACACCATCTGAACCAAAAGAGTTTATCTTTGTCTAATCAGACCACAGGACATGGTTCCAGTAATCCATGTCCTTGTCTGATGAAGTCTGCTTGTCTTCAGCAAACTCTTTGCAGGCTTTCTTGTGCATCATCTTTAGAAGAGACTTCGTTCTGGGTCAACAGCCATGCAGACCAATTTCGATGCAGTGTGCAGCATATGGTCTGAGCACTGACAGACTGACCCCCCCACCTCTTCAACCTCTGCAGCAATGCTGACAGCACTCATACGTCTATTTCCCAAAGACAACCTCTGGATATAACGCTGACATGTGCACTCAACTTCTTTGGTCAACCATGGCAAGGCCTGTTATGAGTGGAATCTGTCCTCAAACCGCTGTATAATTTTGACCACCGTGCTGCAGTTCAGGGTCTTGCCAATCTTCTCATAGCCTAGGCCATCTTTATGTAGAGCAACACTTCTTTTTTTCTGATCCTCAGAGAGTTCTTTGCCATGAGGTGCCATGTTGAACTTCTAGTGATCAGTATGAGAGAGTGAGAGTGATAACACCAAATTTAACACACCTGCACCCCATTCACACCTTAGACCTTGTAACACTAACGAGTCACATGACACCAGGGAGGGAAAATGGCTAATTGGGCCCAATTTGGACATTTTCACTTAGGGGTGTACTCACTTTTGTTGCCAGCAGTTTAGATATTAATGGCTGGGTGTTGAGTTATTTTGAGGGGAAAGCAAATTTACACTGTTATACAAGCTGTACACTCACTACTTTACATTGTAGAAAAGTGTCAATTCTTCAGTGTTGTCACCTGAAAAGGTATAATAAAATATTTTAAAAAAATGTGAGGGGTGTTCTCACTTTTGTGAGATACTGTATGTGTGTCATAAAATAACAGCAACAGGAAGCAGAGCATCTTCTTTACTCCCTACTTCAGACCTACTAAATAAATGTTTGCCTTACTTAACTTCGCCACAATTTAAACTTATGTTATATGTTACCACTGGATCGATTCAAACTATCACCAAGACATGGAAAACACCCAATCTGTACCCCCTAGAAACAAAACATAACGCAATTTATGATCCACAGCATAATTGAGGCGATGTTGCTTGACCGAATCCCTAAACATTTGAAAATTTGGGAACCATGTGTGGACAGCTTTCTACAGTGGAACTTTGGCTAGTCATTACTTGAAACTTAATTAGGACCCACACAGATACCCACTGGTACTCCTAACTGACAACTGGTTTGCTGCTACAATCACTGGACCCCCTGGTTTTCCCTCTCCCCTTCTACATTTCTTCTGCTCTTTTACCTTACTGATGATTCATGTGAACTGTGTAAGCCTGATAGGCTGCTTTCCACTTCTGGTACTGTATGGAGCTCTTAAGTGCGATTGTCTCTGTGAGTTGGGGTTGTACACATTTATTTTGGTATGTTTGTACTTTGGCACTTTGCTCCAACTTGTGTGGTATCTGAGTGGTATTTCGGTTTATGAACCTTTTGTGCATTGTCTATTGTTTCCTGATTGTATGACAGCACACATACAGAACAAAATTGTACAATGCTGTATCCAATTATTTACATTCAATAAAAATATTGAACAAGAAAATTAAGTTTTGTTTAATTCAGTTGTGGTGGTTGCGTGTGCTACAAGCACCCAAAATGGTGCTCTGATGCAACGTTTATAAACACAGTTCAGACACCATAAACATACAAACAACATTTTTACTTTTCTATTTTGTATTTACTCTTTGTTCTTAATGCTGGCCATACAGGTATCGTTTTCCGGATGAGAATATTTGTGCGAATATTTGTAACGGAATTTCTGAATAAAAACCACATACACTGTCAGAAAATTTATTCGCTTGAGAACAGTTTTCTACTCTGATCTTTCAAATTTTCCCATTACTGTGGTTGAAAACGGATGTCGTTTTGACCCCGCTAACGAGTAGAAAATCGAATGACGTTCCTAAAATGATAATTTTCAAATGTAAATCTATACGTGTATGACCAGCATTGGCTTTGATCTGCATATAATGTCAGTTCAAGTAATCTCCGTTACTCCTCAAAAACTATCCTTTGAAAGAAACGCGTCAGAAGGAGCTACAGCAGTGATGCCATCACACCCGCCAGGGTGCTGCATGTGTTTAACTGTATTTTATGTGAGTTTACTTCTGCTTGTTGTAAGTAGTTTTACCCTTTATTAAATACATTTATTTATTAAATACTTAAACTTTTAATACTACACTATGATTTCCTCCTCTGTTTCCCTTTCTTATTGAGTGCACTGCTGGGCTGTTTTGACTGTATGATCTATCCATCTTGGAAACCTTGCTCTTTGCATCCCTCCATCCCATAGCGATATTGGGTCTAGGCACAGTTATACGTCCACCTTGGGTCCCAGCGGTTGATTGTGGATCATAAAGTGATGAATTAAAATCTATGCGCTACCAAACGAGAAACAGGAATCGGAGAAGAGAAGAAATAAATAAATGGAGCACCAGAGGCCCTGCAGCCAGTTCTGTAGTGTCACCACATACGATAAGATATAGGTATAACAGAACAACCAGCGCTGAAACCTCTTTAGAAAGGTGAACCATACATCACGGTAAACAATATCGTAATAAAATGCAGAGATAAAATATGGAGGATATTCCTCAAAAGCCCAATAAAGCAATAAATAAACAAGATCAATAAGTAATAAATATAAGTAGAAAACATAAAGTGCCAAGTGCAGACAAAATGTGCCAAGGTGCTAAGTTGATATAAACGGTGATCAGAGAACTAAATATCAGGATGATCCGTGCTCTCACTTAGCTTTCATATAGGCGTATCAGGTGTCTCGTGTCAACCTGCAGACCTTTGGGGGAAAAAACTTTCCCAGGAAGAGAAGGGATCTCCACGAGTGGTATGGGAATCAAGGTCCTGGTCCCATAAGCTGGTCTAAGATCTCACTTTAAAGCTGTTGCTCAGACACTCGGTGGTTAGGGGAAAAGATGGAGAGAGGGTCTCATAGCGTAGTAAGTTTAACAACATTTATTTCCAGGTAAGAGGTAGAATTAAACTCACATTTCAGTAGAAAGATACAAGCGTAAAAACAGATCACAGCCGCCGATGAGGTTCCAGCATTCTCTCAGCGACTTCCGGTCTCGGCCGTAGACCAGGAAGTGACGTCACCACGGCGTCCCGACGCGTTGCGTAACCAATCAAGAAAAAGTAACTTGATTGGTTACGCAACACATCGGGACGCCGTGGTGACATCACTTCCTGGTCTACGGCCGAGACCGGAAGTCGATGAGAGAACGCTGGAACCGCAACGGCGGCTATGATCTGTTTTTACGCTTGTATCTTTCTACTGAAATGTGAGTTTAATTCTACCTCTTACCTGGAAATAAATATTGTTAAACTTACTTGCGTATTTGCGTCTTTGAAAACGCCCGGAAGGGGAGGGCGAAACGCGTCGACGCAATTTCCGGTCTACGGACATCGGCACGTCACTTCCGGTACGGTTGGAACGCAAGCCGGGACCAAGGCGCCATCCCGAGCAGCATCCACGGCCAGGAAGCCTCTCAGACTCGCCAGATTTGATATTTTGCCTTTTTATCTTCAAACAAATGTGAGTGTAATTGTTGCTTTTATTACCATTAAAAGTGTTATTGGAATTACACTATTGTGGGGTCTCTCTTTCTCCTCATATGTGATTGGAGCATTAAGGATCACAGGGACCATTGGCAATATACCCCAAGAATCCATCAAGTTCCTTACTGGGACACCAGCTTTATTTGACCTTCTGGGCTATATGGCTTATGGGGTCAATTGAGTCCGGTAAGTGGAAAATTCAGAGGGGGCGGACTGTCACCACTTTTTTCACTGCACTGGATTGAAGGCATGCTTCAGCACTGTGATATCTAGCACACAAGCACTTTCCATTGGGACTTTTTGTGGAATTTATTTATTTACAGATATATGTGGACTGTTGCACTTGAGCAGTAGCACGTTAATTGGACGGTTTAGTGGCTTTTTCTTTTCTGTTAAGTTACCCCGTGGAGGGGGACACGTTTCAGAACTATTGTCACGTTTATATAACATTATATGTGATGCATGTTTATTGCACATTGCACATTGCACTTTAATTTATTTATGAGTGATATTTCATAGTATATATATTACCTATGTGGATATACCATGAGTGTAACTATCACAGATATAATGTGTATATACAATATATTGTCTTGTTAGATTGTGATACAATTATTTGTATGGTGACACTTTTGCGCAATTTGTTTCCAGGCTTTTTAGTTCAAGTATCCTGACAAGTTAAACAAAAAAGTTATTTTAATAAAAAATTTGTTCCCTTTTAACCCCTTTATAAACCCTTATTACAACCCTAATATTGTTATATTATAACCCTAACTAGCCCTAAATAATTCATTCTTCCCCTCATCCCCTTGGCTATTATTTTTTGTTTGTTTCTATTTTTAAACCATTACTATTTAAAAATTTTTTATTTGTTTTCATTATTTATGTGTTATAAGAGCGCAAAATAGAAAAAAAAGCCCTTATTTAATTTGTTTATACATTTGAAAAGATTTCTATCTTTGTGGATGCTTTGTAGACTTTCGCAAATGGGAGATACAGCCAAACAAGATGTCAGAATGAAAATGAGAGGTCAATTTTTGCATAGCCAATATAGGCCATGGCCTACAGTGGCCGATCAGCCAGTGAAGGCAAGCGTCAAATCATGTTGCTGACTGTCAACAACATATTCCCAAAAGGTAAAAACTTTTCACTACTCCTTTAGTCATGGGTTCTAGTGTTAAGATGCAAATTGGCAAAACTGTTATTTCAGGCTCCATGTCCAGCCTCAGTGGGCCTTCTGGTGCTATGATGTTTGATCTAGTGTGATATAGAGTCTAGGCGAGGCAGTGGGTAAAGAAGGTTTGACAAGAAGGGGTAACATTTTACAGCTGGACTTGGTAAAAATGAGGACTTCTTCAAATGCTATTATAATTCAAGAATTATTAAGGCTTCCGTTTCATACAAATGTGGAGTTTTAAACTTAAGGTAAAATTTACATTTATGAATTGGTGGAAATACACACGTTAACATTTAATACGTTGACACATTGCAGTTCCGTTCACTTTGAACAGCACCCCAACACACTAATGTGTGTTGACAATGTACATGCGTTGCAGTGCGCAGTAGCAACGCATGGCAATGTGCCTTTTGACCGCATGCCGACCGCCGCACGACTATTTACGTCGGCAGTCAGCCCCTCACAGGCAAAGCGATGTAGGGCTACGTCGCTAGCCTGTGAGGCTCTAGGGAGCGAGCGTGCGCCGCCGTGGGCGCGCTCCCGCGCGGTCACGGACCCCCCCGTGCGTGTGCCCGGACCCCCCCGCGCGTGTGCCCGGCGGACCCGAAGTCCGCTGGGCACTCATGATCGTCCGTTAAAGCGGGAGAAAGGCAGGCGGCTAATATAAACACAGCCGCCTGTCAGTCTCCCCTGTGTAAGAATGGAGATCAGACGGTTCTACTATGTAGGATTGTTGATCTCTGTTCTTACACTAGTAGCCACAGCCAATCACAGTTAGAAACACGCCCCTAGGACACACTTAACACCTCCCTCTCCAATATAGTTAACTCCTTCACTGCCAGTGTCATTTTTACAGTAACAGTGCATATGTATAGCACTGATTACTGCAGTAATGTCACTGGTAACCCCAAAAGTGTCAAAAATGTCAGTCAAGGGTCCGATCTGTCTGCCGCACTGTCGCAGTCCCGCAAAAAAAAAAAAAACGCAGATCGCCGCCATTACATTGTTGTTAAAAAAAAACAACAAAAATGACAAAAATCTTTCCCTTTGTTAGTAAACGCGATAACTTTTGCGCAAACCAATCAAAATACGCTTTTTGCGATTTTTTTTACCAAACATATGTAACATAAAACAAATTGGCCGAAAATGTTAAAACATTTTGATTTTTACATTTTTTGGGGAATTTCATATAAAAAAATGTGAAAAATATTGTTATTTTTGCAAAATTGACGCTCTTTTTTGTTTATAGCGCATGATCAAAAAATTGCACAGGTGATCAAATACCACAAAAAGAAAGCTCTGTTTGTGGGAAATAAAGGACTTCAAATTTGTTTAGGTACAGCGTCGCACGACCGTGCAATTGTCCGTTAAAGTCACGCAGTGCCGAATCGCAAAATAGGCCCTGGTCAGGAAGGGGGTAAAATCTTCCGGGGCTTAAGTGGTTAATAAACCAAAATTTTCAATGGGCTGCCTTAATGCAATGCTTGTTAACACATGACATAATACATATTAACACACAAGAATGAATGCACTACACATAGGTAAATGGATTCTTAACGTTCAGAACTCCTACGGGAACATCACAGACTTCCAGTTGTTTCATATTTGGTGATATCAGAGTGAAACAATTCTGCTGACAATTTAGCGTTTCAACTATACAATAGCAAGCTAATATTCCTTCTTGAATAGTACGGAGTTCGCCACATTATCACTGGCTTAAATACATCAACACCTGAAGGGAATTTAGAATGTCTAATGGAGTTGTTGATCTACTTAGATCAGACTGCTAAGAGGTAGAGCATAAACCCAACACACCAAGTTTTCCCTAAACTGATTCTATTTGGGAAGCAAAGAAAAAGGGCAGTGTTATGACGTCACGTAATCCCGGAGTTTGATATCAGTCATTTTCACCATCCCTATGGACACACCTCAGCTGGCATTGTATTTCCCAGTTGTCCGGCATTATGACTGGTGACACAATATATCTTGTAATTTAAAGTAAACCTATTGTAAGAAAAGTAGAGGGCTGTCATTCCTGACCCACTTCTCAAACTACTCTACTTTTTGAGTCACTGACCTAAAACCAATATACACACCAGAAAAGTCACAGAAAAGGCAGAACTTCTTATCTTCATACTTGTCCTAAGTCAGTGACTCAAAGATTGGATCAAGGGAGGCAACATGATAGCCAGGCAGCTAGCATTTTCCACACTGGAGATCAGTAAATAACAGCTTCTTTTGTGACAGATTTAATTTAATATACATAATTTAGTGGGCAAAAAGATATGACATTGGCATTTAATGTTATTCCTGCTATTATCCATGTCTCTTTACCTTTCATGATATTAAAATATATGTAAAGTATAAAAAAGTAAAATCTTTTTTATATGTGCTTGGAATAGGAAATAGCTATAATATATTTCAATATATATATATATATATATATATATATATATATATATATATATATATTATATATATTTAACCATTATATAATTTAAAGTTGCGCTAAACGACACCTGTATTCTCCAAAAGTGATCCATGCATATTCACTACTTAAAAGTGACTGTAAACGATCACCTTGTAAAACAACCCATTCAGTTTAAAATAGAAATAAAAGGCAACATTTTTTGTATAGATATAAAAACATTATTAATATTGTTTTTCCCTTATTTATAAGTGATCACATTCCCTCTGTTCTCAGCTGCATGGGAGCTGGGGGAGGAGAAGCAGCAGCACACTGAGCTTCCCACTGAATGGTTGTGTAGCGGGGGCGTGTCAGGACAAGTCTGATCATTGGAGGAGAGTACACTGAGTTCCCAGCATAGCTAGAAAACTGACCACGGTGTGCTCTCTTGTCTAATGGGGTCAGTTTTTATTAGGAAAGCAGAGAGTCTGGCAGAATCACCAGGGATTTCACACAAAGGAAGCAATACAAAGAGAACAGGATACTTTCTCATACAAATACATGGTAGAGCAGGCACATATCAGGAATATGAGGTGTTGGGGTAACAAACGCTTTAACGGCCCTGTA
The DNA here is from genome assembly GCF_965119305.1 of Pelophylax lessonae. Taxonomy (NCBI): domain Eukaryota; kingdom Metazoa; phylum Chordata; class Amphibia; order Anura; family Ranidae; genus Pelophylax; species Pelophylax lessonae. Next base: position 553,919,162 of record NC_138769.1, on the reverse strand, counting down.
ATGTATCTTTTGTGAAATTGTTTCTTACTGTGTTTTTCTGCCTCCTTGTAACATCCTCTGTGAGTTACCAATCTCGGTTTTTCCCCTCCCTTCTGTTTGCTTTGGACAAACAGTTTACATTAGTTGCAGTCATGTGCACTACACTAGGCACACTACACTAGGCACACTACACATCCCATAGTTCATTGTCCCTAGTCCATTTCGGGAGCAAGCAAGAGAAGGTGGCTGCATTTCTACATACAGTGGGACCATGCAGAATAAACATAGACACCCTCGAACAGGAAGTCAAATGATGGAAGGGAAAAAAAAAAAAAGAAGAAATTTGGAGGGGACCGAGCGTAATAGAAAAAACTTGTTTTTAAAAAAACATAATTGAAAATCATTTTTTTTTTTAACCAGAGTTTAGGGTCACTTTAATCTGAAGTTTAGAATTTGGCTTATTAAGCTAATAACTGTTAAAGATATAATTAGGCTATACATGGGGCCAATTTATTTATTAATTACTAACTTAATGTATGAAGAAATGCTTCCGTAACTGCAGATGTGTTCAAATCAGTTTATTTTCAAGTCAGAGATGTTGTCCATATATTGGAATTCAAGATTCTGCTTTTCAAACGTGAATATCTGCATACCAAAGCCAAAGCATTTCACTATAGTATGTGACTACTCCGATACATAAACATATACACAGATGTTTGATTTAAAAAGATGTTTGATTGTATACAAAGGTACAAATGTGCACCTTTGTATGTAAGTCCCTGCCAATTTTTTTTAACAGTATCCAGTGAATGGTCCTATGTCAAAGGGCTTTGGGCTTGTGTTGATGGCATTGGCTTAACATCAGTTTGAGAGGCTTCTAAGATCATTGGGAATTCATGGACAGGTACATTTGACCTGTAGTAGTCCACCACCTGACCTGCATTATACCTACTTGAAGGAGGTATTGCATTCCTATAGACCAGTATGGGGATGAAAAGCCCACCCAAAGCAATCAAAAGCCTGTCAACACAAGCCCTTATCTTGTCTACAGTTGACAGGTTTAACTCTATCTGCCAAACTGGAAACCTGTTGGAAGAATTTCTAAATAAGACATTCACACTTCCAAAAACTAGTTTGAGTAATCTTGCATTGGCAGTTGTTCAGTGTATTCTATATTTAATTTAAAAGAAGGACACAGCAAGTAAAATTAGCTTCAGTCTGATGTAGGGATAACATGCTCAAAATAATAAAATAGAAGGTTCAATAGTTTAGGAGGGAGGTGTACTAAACAATTTTAAATTTAAAACAAAATGCTTACTGTGAAAGTAAAATAAATAAATAATAATTTTGGATGTTGGACTTTTAGAAAATGGCAGCCACGGGGTTTTGTAATAATGAAGATGGTGGGTGGGTTTTTACTGACAGCTCAGTGTTTGGCTTCTCTCTTCCTCTCAGCCAGGAGGTGTACACCTCCTTCCCCTTCCCCTGGAAGCACACATATGGCGCTTTTCCACTGCATGGAACGGATCGGTTTGGCTCGCTTTGGCGCTTTTCCACTGCATGGTACCGCATGGTACATGTTAGAACGGTTCGGTACAGTTTGGTACTGCAGTGCTTTTCCACTACATATTACGGCTCAGTACGGCTTGCTTAAACAGTACCACTTCGGTTGTGGTTCCAAGCGTTCCGTACCTATACCATATCCCACAATCCTTTGCATGCAGCCTTGATTGTTTGTCACTACTTGCCACTGATTGGTCAGAGAATCGTTGTAATCCCACCCACTTACTACTTTAGTGGAAAAGCAAACCGAGCCAAGTAGAGCCTATACAGTGCCGAAAGGTGCCGACTCGTACCACGCAGTGGAAAAGCAAACCGGGCCGAGCAGGGCCAAGCAATAATGTATGCAGTGTTCCCAGAGACCAGAGGACTGATTAGCCTCTACAGACTACATTGGGGAGAGGTGATTTCACCAAAGGGAGGAGGAAGTGGACAGAGAGCCTAGAAACTCCATGCTCCAAGACTCCTATTCTAGAACACTTATTTTGTATACATCCCTTTTACTTTGGACTTTATTATGTAATGTATAATATCTTTGTGTTGATATCTAGTGTCAATTTACTGCATCTACAACTTTCAATGTAATGTCTGTAAAATGGTATAATCCAGTTTACCTACATGTTTACATTAGTTAGTTTAGTCCTTAGCTAGACCCATCCCTTCTTCATGTTTCTCAGTTATTTTCCAGCCTTCATGGTGTAGTGGGCACAATCTGTGGAAGTTCATTGTCCATTTACATTTTGATATGACCAGGTAACATCCATTTACTGTGTTTTTACAAGTAAAACTAAGTTGGATTGAACTGCCGTGCCTTATTGGAAAATTTAGCCAATAAGCCTATGAAGAGCTCATATTCAACAGATGATCATATTGGCTAAATGGGCCAGCGTCTAACTGAGGTAAGTCATCACATAAGCAGATGCTTAAAAATAGAACACCTAGTCTTTGCATGTCCCTGTAAAGGTGACAATGTTGAGCAGTGATGGAGTATGCAATGGTAGTATTGCTGAATGGCGGGGGGGCTAGCTGGCAGAAAGGTAAAGGGTCTATAAGGGTTGTATAAGGGGTGTAGGGAGGCTGTGAGGCTCAGGGGTGCTGGTTGGCAGAGATGTTACATCAAGGATGCAGGGGCTGCGGTAGCGGGAAGATATAGTATTTGGGTGCAGAGTGCCAAGGGGACCAAGTTGTGGGTTCTGTATAGGCCCGAACGCAAGAGCTATCTTGTTGTAAACCTGCAGGAAGACTTCTTGATATGGTGTAGATCAGTGTTTCTCAACTCCGGTCCTCAGGGCACACTGACAGGCCAGGTTTGCAAGAAAACTGAAATACATCCCAGGTGATATAATTTGCTGCTCAGTGATTGCAGTATCTAGTCTGCATCTCCTCAAGGTAATACTTAAAATCTGGCCTGTTAGTGTGCCTCGAGGACCGGAGTTGAGAAACACTGGTGTAGATTTTCCCAAAATGGCAGGCAGAATGTGCTTTCCACATGTTTTTTAAAAAAAAAACTCCAGCTAATTAAATCTCTGCTACTATGCTATGTTTGCGGTGTTTAAGCAATTCAGAAGTTGGACTTTTATTGTTTGTTAAAAGAATAGTTATGCAATAGGTAAAAAAAACATATATAACTGCCTTATAAATTATGAACTTTCGCTACAGGAAGTCTTTGATCGCTAATAACTTTTACATCTCTCTTCAGCAGATCATGTACAAGCCACAGATACTGTAAGTTATTATCTTTGGAAGACTTCCTTTGCTGGGAGCTGATTGACAGTATTTGTGAAGATTGCTGCAGGTTAGAGGACATCAGCAGCACTGTCCCTAAATGCCAGGTTAACTGTGGGAGTAGTGTATATTCCTTGGGAGTAGTGTAGCTTCCTTGGGATACCTCGTAGGCACATCTACAGTAGTCCCTGTAGCAGGTGAGTTTGTGTTGTTGTATAGAATAGTAACATATTAGAACCTCTTGTCAGGTTTTACTGCTTTCCAGGGGGAAATTTCCCCTGACATTGTTCCAGAGAAAACCTTTTCATGAGAAGCAAACTCTCCAATAATAGCACAGAAGTCAAAAATTGTATTTTAGTTAAAGTAATTTTAAAGTCTTTTTTTTTGTTTTGTTTAAAAATAGCAAACATGTTATACTTACCTGCTCTGTGCAGTGGTTTTGCACAGAGCAACCCAGATCCTACTCTTTTCTGGTCCCTCGCCAGCGCTCCTGGCCCCTCCCTCTTGCCGAGTGCCCCCACAGCAAGCAGATTGCTATGTGGGCACCCGAGCCAAGCTGCTACTCTGTGTGTCCATTCAGACACGGAGCTGTGACTCAGCCCCACCCCCTCGCTCTCCTCATTCGCTCACTGACTTTGATTGGCAGCAGTGGGAGCCAATGGTGCCCGCTGCTGTGTCTCAGCCAATCAGGAAGGAGAGTCAGATTTTAGGTTACATTCTGTCTGGTAAAATGTTTTCCCAAGAACAGAAAAAGAGAGGAAATCTCTCTAAAGGAGCCCCGGATAGAAGTGTAGCACCCTTCTAGGTAGGTGCTAGAGAGTGCACAGTTTTTGGGGTTCCCTGCTTAACAGGGGGACTGTCAGGCAAATTTAAGTATTCTCTGCCTAACAGGGAGCAGTGATCCATTGATAGGGTCTGCTCAGTGTGATCAGATGCTGCTCATGTTGTCTGCCTGTTTCACACTGGTCCAAAAGGAAGGGGCATATTGGACAATGGAAGGAAACCTCACAAATGGGAGCAAGAGTGTAGATACAGCCCTGGTCATTGGCAGAGGAACGGGCCTCAAGGCATGCTGGGTGACTGTATTTATACCAAAAGAGCATGTGTGCACGGGGTCTTCGGCTGGAGAGCAGGATCCTGGAGGATGGGGGGTCACTGGCTTTCCTCTGTTCAGGCTACCATGTGGCCTCAGGTAGTCAACCTGTGGGCCAGAGTCACAGAAGCTGCAACCCAGATGTTCTGCAGAGCTGACTGGGGGATATACACCTAGAAAGACCTGCTACTGGCTAGGAGTACAGACCTACGTCCAGGGGCCTGTTCAGTGAGGGCCATCCCTTCAAGCTAGTAAAGTCAGTGGATGAGTGCCAGCTAAAGGAGATACTGGTTAGTGTCCTGAAGAATCAGTGTTCATTGAGTCTGCTGCCAGATCGAGCAAAGGACTTATTCTTCCAAAGAAAGCCTGTATGGTTCATCAGAGGGTCTACTATTCAGTTCAACCAAGCGAAGCCAAGTGAGACCTGTCCTCCTCTGTGCATAGTTAAAGTTGTAGTATCCCACTAATCTCTTCTCCTATCCAAATTCTACTAATAAATACAAAAAAACACCTTAGATTGGTCATTGGATAACAAGCGAAGTGTGTACCTGGTTGAATAAAAATACCCAAGCAACTGGCTGCAGGAAAATAAGAGGGAGACCCAGGGAAATCTATACTGATCCCTATGGGGCAGTGTTACAGAAATAAAACCTGCTAGGAGTTCTAGGCCTTCCCTAATCTTTTAAAATATTTAAAAATAGTTTTTATTTTGGCTGTAGATACACTTTTTAACATAAATGTCTACTGCAACTTTTAAAGTGACTCCATCAATGTTAAAAATGACCTCTAAATTGATACTTAAAATTTCTCAAACAAAAAATTGTAGTCCAAGTTTTACACTCAGGATCAGTGGTATAACAAAAGCGTACTGCTTCCTGTATCATCCACATTCCAAGTGAAATCTTGTATTTTTGTGGGAACTGTCCAATCACATTAGTGACTTCACATCTCTGATGTTATTATATAGCAAAATGTAATGTGCCACATTTTTGATCACGCGCTATAAAAAAAAAAAGAGAGTCAATTTTGCAAAAATAGCAATATTTTTCACATTTTTTTATATGAAATTCCCCCAAAAAAAAATGTAAAAATCAAAATTTTTTAAAATTTTCAGCCAATTTGTTTTATGCTACCTATGTTTGGTAAAAAAAATCGCAAAAAGCGTATTTTGATTGGTTTGCGCAAAAGTTATCGCGTTTACTAACAAAGGGAAAGATTTTTGTCATTTTTGTTGTTTTTTTTTTTAACGCGTAATGGCGGCGATCTGCGATTTTTTTTGCGGTACTGCGACATTGCGGCGGACAGATCGGACCCTTGACTGACATTTTTGACACTTTTGGGGTTAACAGTGACATTTCTACAGTAATCAGTGCTATATATATGCACTGTTACTGTAAAAATACACTGGTAGTGAAGGGGTTAACTTTATTTGGGAGGGAGGGGCTGTGTGTGTCCCTGGGGGCGTGGTTTCTACTGTGATTGGCTGTGGCTTCAGCTGTAAGGACACTGATCAACGGATCTACATACTAGATCCGAGTGATCAGTGTCTTTGCAGTGAGGAGAATGACAGGCAGTTTGTTTACACAAGCTGCCTGACATTCTCCCTCTCCCCCGCCGATCGCCGAGTGACCGGCGGACATCGGGTCCGCTGGTCACACGCGCGGGGGGGTCCGTGACCACGCGGGAGCGGGAGCGCGCCCCCGGGGGCGCGCGCTCGCTCCCTAGACCCTCACAAGCAAGCAACGTAGCCCTACGTTAGTTTGCCTGTGAGGGGCTGACCGCCGACGTAGATAGTCGTGCGGCGGTCGGCAAGTGGTTAAATAAACAGATTTCTAACAGTGAATATGGCTTTCATTCAGGAAAGTCCATTCTTTTATTTAAGGAAAGTCCCAAATTGCAATTTAAAAGCTAACATTTCTTGAAGTAAATGTGGGGGTCCTTTAACTACTTGCCTTCTGTGCACTTAAACACCCTTCCCATCCAGGCCAATTTTCAGCTTTCAGCGCTCTCACACTTTGACTGACAATTGCGCGGTCATGCTACACTGTACCCATATGAAATTTTTATCATTTTTTTCACACAAATAGAGCTTTCTTTTGGTGGTATGTAAACACCTCTGCGATTTTTATTTTTTACAAAAAAAAAGAATAAAGACAGAAAATTTTGAAAAAAAAAAAGTTTTTCTTATTTTCTGCGAGTAAATTTTGAAAATAAATGTTTCTCCTTCACTGATGTGCGCTGATGAGGCGGCACTGATGGGCACTGATAGGCTGCACTGATGGGCACTGATGAGGTGGCACTTATGGGCACTGATGAGGTGGCACTTATGGGCACTGATGAGGTGGCACTTATGGGCACTGATGAGGAGGTACTAATATGCCGCACTGATGAGCACTGATAGGCGGCACTGAGAGGCGGCACTGATGAGCACTGAGAGGCGGCACTGCTGGGCACTGAGAGGTGGCACTGCTGGGCACTGAGAGGTGGCACTGCTGGGCACTGACAGGTGGCACTGCTGGGCACTGACGGGCGGCACTGATGGGCACTGATAGGCGGCACTGGCGGATGGCACTGGACACTGACGGGTGGCACTGATGAGCGGCACTGATGGGCAGCACCATCAGTGCCCACACTCAGTGCCCATAGTGCTGCCAGTCAGTGCTCATCAGTGCCTAGATGAGCAGGCACTGATGGGCACTGACTAGCAGCACTATGGGCACTGATTGTGGGCATTTATGGGGGGCACTGATGGCGGGCACTGTGGGCACTGATGGGGGGGCACTGTGTGTGTATTTTTACCTTTAGTAATCAGGGCACTGGTGATCGGTGCCCTGATTACATTCTCCTGTGTCCCCGGCGCTGTGAGGCTCCCCCTCCTTCCTCACACTGCAGGCTCCGTGTGAGGAAGGAGCGCCGGCGATGAGATATGATCTCATATGTTTACATATGAGATCATCGCTCATTGGACGGCCCGATCACGTGGTGAATGGCCGCTGTGATTGGCCATTCACCACGATCTGTCCAAGGGACACGGCCGAAACAGATTTTCCCCGCAGCGCGCTCGCGGGAGCGCGCTGGGGGCGTGTCACTGGGAGGCCGTTTAAAAACGGCCTCCTGAAAATACAAGTCCGCACTGCAGCCGTATATAGGCTGTAGCGCGGATGGGGGGTGGTTAAGTAATCAAAAGTACTTTTTAAAATTAAACTAGCCTATGATCAGCCTAACCATGTATACGCAATATTACCAAACGTATTGGAACATCTGCCTTTACAAGCACATTCATTTTAAGGGCATCTCAGTCCTACTCCTTAGGGTTTAATATTGAGTTGGCCCAGCCTTTGCAGCTATAACAGCTTCAAACCTTCTGGCAAGGCTGTCCACAAGGTTTAGGAGTGTGTCTATGGGAATGTTTGACCATTCTTCCAGAAGCACATTTGTGAGGTCAGACACTGATATTAGACAAGAAGGCCTAACTCGAGTCTCTACTCTAATTCAGCTCAAAGGAGTTCTATCGGGTTAAGGTCAGGACTCTGTGCAGGCCAGTCAAGTTCCTCCTCCCCAATCTCACTCATCCATGTCTTTATTGACCTTGCTTTGTGCACTGGTCCAAATCATTTGGTGTAGGGGGAATTATGGTGTGAGGTTGTTTTTCAGGGGTTGGGCTTGGCCTCTTAGTTCCAGTGAAGGGAACTCTTAAGACCAAGATATTTAGCACAATTTTATGCTCCCAACTTTGTGGGAACCGTTTGGGGATGGTCCCTTCCTGTTCCAACCTGACTGCATACCAGTGCACAAAGCAAGGTCCATTAAGACATGAATGATCACGTTTGGGGTGGAGGAACTTGACTGGCTTGCACAGATTCCTGACCTCAATTCAATAGAACACCTTTAGGATGAATTAGAGCGGAGACTAGGAGCCAGGCCTTCTTGTCTAACATCAGTGCCTGACCTCACAAATGGGTTTCTGGAAGAATGGTCAAAAATTTCCATAGACACACTCCTAAACCTTGTGGACAGCCTTCCCAGAAGAGTTAAAGCTGTTATAGCTGCAAAGGGTGGGCCAACTCAATATTGATCCCTACGGACTAAGACTGGGGTGCCAATAAAGATCATGTGCGTGTAGAGGCAGGTGTCCCAATACTTTTGGTAATATAGTGTATGTGTAGCTGGGTGTACCTGACTCTGTCATCCTCTGGCTCCCCTATCACCACCCTCTGCCACTAAGCTGTCGGCAGAAAGAAAGAGCAGGCTGCAGAGCTGTAGGTGCTGGCTTGCTCATCCCCAGCTGCTGTGGACAGTACACAGCAGCTGTGCAGTGTTGAGACTTGTGCCTCTCTGTGTGCTCAGATCCCCCCCCCCCCAACCTGGATCTGTGTGAGAGTGGGCTCTGTTACCATCCCTTGCTCTCTTTTTCCCACTCCCACTCGCAGTGGGGGATAGGACCCAATCAGCAACCGGGGGAGGATGCCACAAAGGATGTTGAGACTGGTAGTTCTCTGGAGGGGCAGCTCAATACAAGTGAATGGGGGAGGGATGGACTCAAATCTTCAGGAGCCAAAACTGCTGCTGAGACAGGAGGAGAGACTGGAGTGTTTACCAGGCCATATTGGGATATTGAGGGGCTTTTGCGGAGGGAAGTTGTGCTGAGAGGACCTGTTGCAGGACATGTCACAGCTACACGACAGAGAGAGTGACACAGAGGGGACTTGCTGCCTGAGCCTGTCTGCCTGCATCAGAGGGAGGTCAGACCTGCTGCCAGAACATACCACAGACTGTATAGTATGTGAACCAGAGCTAGGATACCAAGCCACATGTGTGGGCCAGAGGTGAGAGACTGAGCCTCTGGGACCTGATGTCTTGAACTGCTAACCACCAAGTGTGTGGAGCTGGACCTGTCACCTGCCAGGCATGGTAGCCAGTTCCACATAGACTGCTCGTTACTTAGCAGTCGTGCAGCTATACATCTTATACTCTTAAAGAGACAGATTATTGTACACCACTGACAGAAGGGCCCCGCCGCAAGCCAGCCAACCCTAACATTAAGGCGCTCACTCAGAAAAACTTATGGATACCCATATCTTGGGTATAATTATAGAGTGCACTACAGAACATTATCTTTCTGTTAATTGGGTCTAATTCCACTCATTGATAGAATTCTCAGTTAAAAATTGACTGTCATTTAGGCTTTATTTAGACATTTGATTGGGGGTGGTAAAAATTCACAGTTAAGTCATGGTTTCTCCAACTGGCCCCCCTCCCCTAAGCTGCAATGGGGAGCGAATGGGGTGTTTTACATGTTCAAAGTTTATCTGACATGTAGCAATCGGAGGGCAGCAAGCCCACCAAACGGTACACACTGAAACAAATAGAGATGTGCCACAAATGCTGTAAGGCACATTTGTGAGTAAATTCGGGGTTAAAACTGGTGATGAGAGGACATCACATTATTTCCTCACTGCCTGTTTAGCCTCTAGAGTGGGATTCAAATGCAGATCGGCCTCAAAGGAAAGGGAGATTTAGATGCATGTATAAATCTACCCTTACAGTTTACATTTCATGTTCTTTCAAGAAGGCCTTCTTTACCTAAACCATTATTAGCTACACTCTCCTTATGGAGAAGGCCTAAAAAGTAAAAAGCAAAACACGTGTTGCCATCCAAGATCAAACTAATGGCAGTGTTTCAATTCATGTGTTTGATATTAAAATAATTTATTTCAAGATTAAACCCTAACCATTTGCTTTATAGTTAGAATACTGTACACCATTATATTTGTTTAAGTTGAGGTTTGGTGAAAAGAACTAAAACAGCAGCACAGAAAACCTACAGTTCACTAGCATGTAACAGTCAACTATGTTATGGGCAACATTATTATAACATAACTGAGAAAAACAGCAGGGGCCTTACATCTGTAATCTGTAGGTTCAGATAAGGAAGCAGATGATAAGTAGTCAAATGTTCTCAGCTTTCCATTCTTTAAGATTAGCTGAACAGGACGCCATGATGACGGTCTGATGTCAGATGGAGAGATGGGGGTATAAAAAGCAATGCTATTATGAGAAAATATTAAATGCCATATAAGACAACAGAGGGTAGACCATGAAATCAGGCAAGGTGCATTACGTAAGATTCAGTAATATTTACTACTTCAGGCTGCATGGTTTGAGCGCACATAGACAAGGTTAAAGAATTTCGTAGGTAACAGTTAACAACAACCATCCCATAGCTTTGCTCTAACCAGTCACCGTGACAAGCAGCCAGCTTTCCCAGAGTCAGTCATGTCTGATTATTTTTCATTCTTTCGTCAGTCCTGTGTGTTGAGTGCTAAATCAACTTCATTTGTTGTTTATCAAAGCCTTCTGTCATTTTCCCATTATTACGTTGCCATTGAGTGTACCCACAGATATATGTACCACAAAGACACACACGCACCATATCTATGCACATTTGTGTGCATATATTCTCAGGTTTTCACCTCCGTTTTCCATGATACATTCAATAACCTTGCTCTTACCAGAAAATCAGTAAGTCATTTAACCTTATTAGCCTTTACGTAAAATATAGTGTTTTTCATTTTCTTTTCTTTTTAAACCATAAACCCTTGAGCTACAATTACTTTATAATCCCATTTTTTGTAAACCATTGCACCTAACTCATAATTACCACCCTCATGAGGTCGATTCTTTGATTTTTCTAAAAATCCCCCTTTTCAATACTCTTTTACGTAAGGCTTTTCATACTATTGTTTACCGTCTCCTGCTTAATTTTCCTTTATTATCCTGAAAAAGAGAACGCTTACTGAAAAGCATTAGGCGCGCTATGGCTCACTGCACATCCCGAAAGGAGAGCCGTGTACCACAGATAGATTTTACCCTCATCCCCTCATCCACATCAGCCCCAACCTTCCCCCTAAGGCAGTTAAGAAAGGCGAATGGTTACCTCATTCAGAAGAAATGTCGCACTAGAATCAGAAAAAGACATAGAAGGGGCATATATTGCCCAGAGCTGCACTCTCAAAAGCTCTTCTTACAGCCAAGGCAGACTTTGCATCCTCTGTTGATGTGCCTGTATACGTTCATAGCCTTTTCTCTCGCTTTCCATTACACAGCCACTCTCTACTTCCCTCCTTCCCTCCCTCTCTCACATCTACTCCTCCTTCCATTTCTGTCAGTTCAGGTCCACCTCTTCTGCTACAATGTGGTTGAAATTATGGATCCATGGATATGTAAGTGCCAAATAATTGTATTAATGTCTTGTGGCAACAAGAAGAAAAAGCTCTTGCTGTATATTCAGAGGCACCAAATGGATTTTTCTTTTTTGATTATAAAGAAACAGAGCCCCTGGCACTGAAGTCTCCTATGTTTCTTTTGTGATGCCACTCACAAGAATCAGCAGTTTCATTGCTGGAGGCAACATCGGAGCCTCTATTCATAGTGTTTTTGTTGCAGATTTATGTTCTTAAAGTGAATTGAAGATACAGCATTTTTTACAAACAGCATAATTTTTGGTTTGCGTCTTATCTCGACCAATAATAGTATTACAAAACAATGTTTTCTGACAAAGTATAAAAATGATAATATGAGCCACAAAACATTTGAATAAACCATAGAACAATTCTAAAACTATATGAACCCTGATTTGTATACATCTAAATTCTTATCTGAATATAGAACTGTATTTACCCATGATTTTGGTTTACTTAGCAAGAACACACCTAGAACTGAAAAATGGCTCGATATACGACCCATCACCAAGCATTTTGTTCATATGTGTCAAAGTATATTTTGTTCTTACAAAAAAAGGCAATTCTCAACATCAGAAAAAGTTAATGGATTTAAAAAAAGGAAAGCACTGAAACAGAGCAAAACATTGCACAATATTGTAGAACAATCCAGACATTTGTCAAAAATACGTACTGTATGTATTGGTGAAAAATGTATATTCTGAGATGTTTTCAGATACCCCCTAATAAAGTATTTGCTCTCTGAATTACATTTAGCCCTCATTGATAACTACTTCAAAATTATGGGAAGTGTGAGTATTTCAACATTTTTTAATGTTTTCATCCAAGTAGAACCTAAAAGTGTAGTTTGAATTCCATTAGTGGTAAGTGTCCTCACTCTGAATAGCACATAAGAAGAGTAGCTAGGATGCCGTAAGAACTTGGTGGAGATAATAGAAAACATCTTTATTATGCCTCCTCTACGATCACTAGCCCAGTTAGCAAGAATAACTTGCTACAAATTAGTTGCAGTGTTGAAGTGTACGTCTGTTAACTTGCTGCACATTTCCACTGGCAAGCTGTACACTTGCAGAATACTTGAAGCACAAGTTCCAGTTGCCACTTTTCCAATTTGTAGCAAATTTGCATGGCAAGTCTCTAGAAAGAGCAAAGTTGCAGTGGTGAGTCTACGGTAAGAGCTCTGTAAGTGTACAGCATGAAAATTCAGCCACAGTGACCCCTTGTGGTGGGATGACTTTTGCACAACATAACTGAACCAGAACTTGCAGCAGACTTGCAGAATGTTTGCAAACAAAGTTGATCTGGAGTCATACAATGCAGACTTGCTGCAATTGTGCAAAAAACTTATGAAGCCTGGCAAGGCTAGCAATAGCTTTGCGAGTCATTTCCAAACTTGCAGCATAGTTTCTTTCTATCTGGGAGGTGGACCACAGGTTTAACTTAAAAATATACTACTATAAAATATACCGTAAAACTACTGACAACATGGGGGTTTAAACCACAGACCGAAAGCATATCTATGAGTATTGGCAGTTCTTTTGAAGAAAGCTTTTTTTTTGTTTTTTTTATTAGTTTCCCTATAACATTTTTTGTTACCTGTTAATCTATCTAGTAGATCCATTATGTTTCCACATTCTAGAACATGCCGAGCAATCTGGCAAAAGTAGCAGTTAACATAGTTTGAAAAAAATGTACTGTTTACATGCCTCCCTAGAGGCACCACAGTAAGCAGGCTGGGCTCATAGTACTCCAGGGCTGAGTGGTGGTCACATGTTACTATGTGTGCACTGCCCAGTATTAGAAGAATGCCTGCCCCCGGCAGCTGTAAAAAATAGAGGAGTCTCCTTTGACATCACTGGACTGGACTGAATAATTGTAAAAAAGGTATGTAAAGGTTGTTTTTTTTTTTTATCAAATACATTTTGGAGGCGTTTAGGGAGTTGGGTGCATAAGGGGCTGAAATGACTAGAGTTGGTTTGAATTTTGCCTATAGATTCACTTTAAAGTAGTAATATGGCTTCCGATGGAAAACATATGTACTACAGAACCTAATTATGGGTGCATCTGCACTTACAGCTTTCTCTTTGTCTTCCTGCAAGGCTTTGCAAATCCCTGTTGTTCTTGGCAGTGAAGTCCACCTAATGCAGCTTCCTGTGATGGTGTGGCAATGATGCTGCGAAAAGTGAAAGTGTGAAGTGGCGACTAGATTGCATGTTCCCTTGATGGCCCAAGTCCCTATACTGCCCCACCATAGTTAAATAATAACACATTTATGCTCAGCATGTTAAACAAAAGGTGCTAAGATGCTTAAGCACAGCAGAGCTGAGTGGGGATACTGATAAGAGGGGCTTTATTTTCCCTCAGATAAACTGTCCCCCCAGGGCACATCTGTCTCCGCCTCTACGCAGCCCTAGAACAGCTCCTAGGACCGCCCCTTGTCTCCACCCCTACACACCTCTTAGCACTGCCCCCTTTTAGAGAACAGGGAAACAAGTATAATTTGGAGGGGCTAACTAATTTCATGGAATTTGTTAAAGCAATGTATTAAAATGTACAAAACATTAGAAACATCCAGCACGTACCAAAGTAAGCTCAGAGGCGATTCCAGGCCCATATCCAGCAAAGAGACAGCTCCATATCAATAAAGAGTCAGCCCCATATCCGGCAAGAGACATCCCATATCCAGCAGACAGGCTCAAATCCAGCAAAGAAACATCCCATATCCAGCAAGACACATCCCCAATATCCAGCAAAGAGACATCCCATATCTAGCAAAGAGACGGGCCTCTATCAAGCAAAGAGACAGGCCCATATCCAGCAAAGAGACATTCCCATATCCAGCAAAGAAACAGTCCCATTTCCAGCAAAGAGATAAGCCCATATATCCAGCAAGAAACAGGCCAATATCCAGCAAAGAGACACCCCCATATCCAGCAAAGAGACAACCCCATATCCAGCAAAGAGGTACCCCCATATTATCAGCAAAGAGACAGCCCCATATCCAGCAAGAGACATTCCCATATCCTGCAAAGAGACATACCTATATCCAGCAAGAGGCAGCCCTATATATACACAGCAAAGATACATCCCTATATCCTGCAAAGAGACATCCCCTTATCCTGAAAAGAGACATCCCATATCCAGTGAAGAGACAGGCCCATATCCAGCAAGAGAAAGCCACCTATCCAGAAAGAGACATATCCCATATCCATAAAAGAGACAGGGCCACATCCCCATATTCAGCAAAGAGAAAGACACAAAATCTAGCAAGAGGCATTCCCATATCCAACAAAGAGACATCCCATATCCAGCAAAGAGACATGCCAATATACCCAGCAAGAGATAGGCCCATATCTCTTTCTGGATACAGCAAGAGACAGGCCCATATCTAGCAAGAGACAGCCCCATATCCTGCAAAGAGATATCCCATATCCAGCAAAGAGACAGCCCCATATTCAGCAGGAGACAGCCCCCATATCCAGCAAGAGATAGCCCCATATCCTGCAAAGAGACGTCCCATATCCTGCAAAGAGACATCCCATATCCAGAAAAGAGACAGCCAGGCAGCCCCATATGCAAGCAGCATTAACAGACCGCCCCTGTCCAGCAACACTGAATAATGAGCTTAAGTGAGCAAGCAGGGCGGGCTAGCACATTGTACTGCAGCTCTTCCTCACAGCTACAACTGGCACCAAAAAGAAGCATGCGATCTGGTCTGCACAGAGTGGTGGAGTGCAGATGATATCACTCCCCTTTCCACTCTGTAAGGGCTGCAGCCAGCGCTACAGAATCTGTGTCGGCTTATACGGCCCACAGCTCACTCCGCGGCTGGTGTCCTACTAAAATAAACTATTTTTAAAAAAAAGTTCTCCCTAACTGTTTTTGGTGGCACCTTCCACCAGGAAAAAAACTTTGCTAATGAGATGGGCCCATATTCAGCAAAGAGACATCCTATATTCTGCAAGAGACATCCTATATCCAGCAAGATACATCCCCAATATCCAGCAAAGAGATTGTAATGGAACCACGACCCACACTGTTTGTGGGCTTCCGTCAGAATTCCGCTTCCTTCAGTCTTGAACATAGATATCAGATATTCTAGCCGCTCCCCATACAAAACATGCCAAGAATAGCTTGTATAAAATCTGGAACATTTATTAAACAGACTCACACACCATATATACCACACCAAGTCAGGTCAGCCTGATCACCTTATCATTTGCAGATGAAATTGTATACAGAAAAATAATTACCCAAACTAATTACCTAGCCATCTGGACAGAAACAATATGTGAATGGGAATCCACATCTAGACAATGTTATAACTAACAAGCACTGAGACAAGGCTAAAACAAAATACATTACACATTATCCTAAGAATAAACAGAGAACGCCTTATTAAACAGACAATAGCAGGAGACCCCAGTAGCAGATTGTTCTGTTCCTACATTGAAGTACATGGAATCCACATCTAAACAAACCTTTGATTATTTAAGAGTCGCAGACTTCATGGCAACAGGCTATAGGTCTCACAGTGTAAAGTGGGATTACAACTTCATATATTTCTTGAGGTATATTGTTGATAAATAAATTGTCCCATTTCAAGTAATCCAAATACAAACCATATTCTCAGTGTCCATTAAGTAGTTATTAATTATTTTCTTGGTCACCCTGTGCCCTGCAGGAGATAGCCCCAATATTCAGCAAGAGACATCCCCAATATTCAGCAAGAGAAATCCCATATCCTGCAAGAGACATCCCCATATACGGCAAGAGACATGCCGCATCCTACAAGAAACATCCCATATCTAGCAAAGAGACAGCCAAGCAGCCCCCATATCCAAGCACCATTAACAGACAGACCTGTCCAGCAACATTGAGAAATTAACTTACCAAAAAAGCGATGTCTCCACAGTAAAGCGAGCAAGCAGAGCAGGCTAGCACATCGTACTGCAGCTCTTCCTCACAGCTAAAACTGGCGCCAAAAAGGAGCATGCGATCTGGTCTGCATTGAAAGGTGGAGTGCAGATGATATGAGATGAAGGTGAAAAAGCCCTGCCGATGAGGTATGGAACAGAGCTCACTGATGTTGCCCCATGTGCCACCTGTATTGGCTGATATGACATCACATGCTACATAAACAAACGCAAGGAATGCAGGGGGTAGGGCCACTGTGCTCTGCAGCAACTCCCAACATCTTCCCTGCTGTAGTGCCAGCAGCTCTTTGAATAACTGTGCGTGTGTTACTACTTTTAAAATGGGGTGCAGAAAAGAAGGAGCATTAGCTGGCCTTCCATTTAACCACTTTACCTCCGCCCACAGTAATATTACTGCGGCAGAGTGGCTCGTTATCGTCTGACGACGTAGTACTACGTCGTCAGACACTCCCCCTTCTGGGCGGCGCTTGCGCGCCGCCGGAGGCTCGCTCCCGCTGTTTTCGGTCACAGCGGGAGTCGGGCCAGGGGAAGAGCAGCGGCGATCGCCGCCGCTCATCCCCGATCGTCGGGGATCTAGTGTGGAGATCCGCCCGCCTGTGTAACCACAAGCGGGCGGATCTCCCAAGTGACAGGGAGTGACAGATCGGAGTGTTCAGCATAGCTGGACATCCGATCTGTCCTTCTGTCACATAGTCACCTCCCCCCCCACACGTCAGTAAGCACCAGGCATACATTAACCCCTCCCTCTCCAATAAAATTAACCCCTTCCCTGCCAGTGTCATTTTACAGTAACAGTGCATATTTATAGCACTGATTACTGCAGTAAAAAGTGTCAAAAATGTCAGTCAAGGGTCCGATCTGTCCGGCGCAATGTTGCAGTACCGCAAAAAAAAAATCGCAGATCGCCACCATTACGCGTTAAAAAAAAAACCACCAAAAATGACAGAAATCTTTCCCTTTGTTAGTAAACGCAATAACTTTTGCGCAAACCAATTAAAATACGCTTATTGTGATTTTTTTTACCAAACATGGGTAGCAGAAAACAAATTAGCCAAAAATGTAAAAAAAAATTGGTTTTTACATCTTTTTTGGGGGGAATTTCATATAAAAAAATGTTAAAAATATTGTTATTTTTTCAAAATAAACGCTCTTTTTTTGTTTATAGCGCAAAAAGTAAAAATCGCACAGGTGATCAAATACCACCAAAAGAAAGCTCTGTTTGTGGGAAAAAAAGGACGTAAATTTCGTTTGGGTACGGCGTCGCACGACCGCGCAATTGTCAGTTAAAGTCGCACAGCGCCGAATCTCAAAAAGTGGCCTGGACGTAAGACAGCAAAATCCTCCGGTGGTAAAGTGGTTAAGGAACAATAAAATAAATTATTAAATAAAGTAGTGAAGTTCAGGATGGATTGGAGTGGTGCCAATCTGTTTGTTGGCAATCATAGAGGCGAGTGTTAATGATAGTAAAGCTAAGATATAATGAGGATGTGTAGTACACTTTTAGCTCATCTATGTGTAAGGTAGGGATGCATGTTTTAAAATGGAGATGACAGAAAGGAGTTAGTGAATGAATGTGATATTTAAATAAGATCTATATGAAATGGGCTTGGGGATTTGATGTACTTGGCTTTTTAGAAAAGTAATTATTATTTAATGTAGAGAAACAGACTGAAAAGCAAGATGACACAAAAAAGATGAATAGATCAGGACCTGAGAGAATATCTGAGTATCATCTTCATTGAAGTGGTGGTGAAATCCAGATGAGCTAATCAGCTGGCACAGACCATAGATAAAGAACGAGAAAAGAAGGGTTCCAAGGACAGAGGCACACCAACAAAGGGCAGGAAAAACAAGGGGCACTAAAGGTTTATCCAGAAATGTAAGAGTAAATTTAGGAAGAAAAAGAGAGTGTAAATTAATACAGAGCAGTAAACTTGTGAAATGTGGAAAACAGATCAAGGAGAGTGAGTACGGAGTGCTCTTTGAATGTTGCATTTAGTAGGTCAAGACACCAATGGGAAAAGCAAACATGAGTGAAAGCTTATAGGTTCCCAGACATTTTTTGGGAATATTATTCAATTTTTACAATTATTAAAGCTGAACTCCAAGCAAACAAATAAATATACAGATGAAATACATATAGGGAAATGTTTACCTGCCATTGGATTGCTATTTCTGTCCATCCAGATGTACACAGTTGTGCCACACTGCGCAATCCTACCTCTTCTTTATTTCCCTAAGGGCACTCTGGGCGAAGCACAGGTGCAGCGCAGTTAGTGTACCCTCAGTTTACGTGCGGGTTACCTGCACTTCCCTATATCGTTTTATAAGATCAGGCATTTTTGGTGCGTTTTCCAAAAGCGCATCAAAGATGCAGTATGCAGGACTTTTGATGCACTTTCCAAAAATGGCTCAAAAACACCTGTACTGATAAAAGCCTATGGAAAAGCGCAGATTACCCGCACATAAACTGTGGGTGCACTGCAGTGCACATGCACTGCAGCCAAACTGCAGCGTGGCAGTATGAAAGCACTTACAGGTCTCTCCTCCAACCCCAGGCTGTGACTGGACAGTGAAAGGAGAAGCTGCAGAGTGATGCACTCATCTTTCTGTCACTCTGCCTCTTCAGCATGCTCCTTTCACTGCAGCATAACTGATTCACTTCTTGTGCTGCTTCTCCCCTACACAGCCCAAGCTATTCTGCACAATGCAAGAGGCTAATGTCAAGTCAATTACTAAAACCTAAAGGCTTAATTCAAGATATTGAAACAAAAGAAATAAGGATTATTTATTTATTTAGTAGTATAGAGCTCCCATCCCTCTGCATTCCTCTTGCTGCCACTTGTCTCGGGTAAATGCTTGGAGATGAGACAAGCGCTTGTTACCAAGCAGCCTTATTCTTGCAAGTTACTTTGTTGGACTGCCGGAGGAAGGGGTTGCCTTGACCAGCCTTGGCGCAAGGCTTACAAAGCATGTATTACATGGACTCTATACCATGGTGGACAGAACACAAAAAAAGCAGATGTACCCCTGAACCTTGGGAACGTATGTGCTACAGTAGCTATAGAGATGGAAGCGATAGTATATTTATTAAAGGCATGTATATAGTCCTGACAACTTATGCAGCCTATACTGCACATTCACAACAGTCCCTGCCCTCAAGGGGCTTACAATTTAAGGTTCCTATTCCACATACATACACACCAAGGCTAATCATCGTGTCTTTGAAATGTGAATGGATAGCCCACTGGAGCACAAGGAGAGCATGCATACTCCATACAAATAGTGTCCTGGCAGGGTTTTTTTATTTTTTTTTATTTACATTTTATTAATTCTCCACTTTATGCAAAATAAATGCTTAAGAAGTCTAAAAAAACAAACCGAAGCACTCTTACATATTAAATATACACCTGCCCTCCCCCCTCTCTCTAATCCTTTCGGTCTCCACTCTTACTTATAAAAACCTCTCTTTCCCTCCCCTCTCTCCATCTATTCTCCTTTAAACACCTAATAGTTCAATATATCTGTACATACTATCAATTTTCCTAACCCAATCTCTTATACATGGATTATCTGGCACCTGCCAACATTGTGGAATTAAATACTTTTCTGCATTAATTAAATGAGGTATATTCAACTTTTTATACTGCTTTACATTTAGTTTGGTGTTATGGAGTCAATAAAAAAAAAGCTCATTTCTTGAGGCCCTAAAATGTCAGGACAGTACAAATACCCCCAAATGACCCCTTTTTGCAAATATGACAGTCCAGGGTATTTACCGTATTTTCCGGCATATAAGACGACTGGGCGTATAAGACGACTGGGCGTATAAGACGACCCCCAACTTTTCCAGTTAAAATATAGAGTTTGGGATATACTCGCCGTATAAGACTACAAGCCGAGCGCCGAGCCGATACAGCTCACCTTCCTTTCCTCTCTGACCTGCTGTAGCCATGAAGCTGTGTATCCCCATGAAAGCTGCTATCTGAAAGCTGCTATCCCTGCATGCTGATCCAGTGTCCATCTCCCCGTACTCCACACTGCTCACCTTCCTCTCCTCTCCGCCCGCTGTAGCCATCCATCCATGCAGCTCCGTCATCTAAGGGTTAATATGCGGCTGTATCGGCTCGGCGCTCGGCTTGTTCTGCCGAAATCCGGCGCATGCGCATTTGCGGTAGGGATACCAACTCTCACAGGGAGACCTAGCAGACCTCAAAAGGGAGACGTAGGGATGCAGAGAAGAAGGTAGAGTAATAGGATACAAGGGCGGGCGGGTCAGATGGGTGAAAGAGGCATGTTTTCCCGACACATCTGGTCACATCGCCGCTCTCTCTCTCTTTTTCCATACCCCGGGAATACCGCTGATGTTTTTGAGCCCCCCCCCTCTCCACCGCATATTCTCCAGTTTTGGCCTATAAGACAATACCCATCGTATAAGACTACCCCCGACTTTTGAGAAGATTTCCAGGGGTTAAAAAGTCGTCTTATACGCTGGAAAATACGGTAGTAAGAAGCAGAGGGAGTTTTTTGAAGTTGCAATTTTTTTCGCACAATAGTTTGGGTAATGAAGTTATTTCTTACACATGGTATAGATAAACCTGAAAATACACCCCAAAATATATTCTGATACTCCTCCTGAGTATGGCGATATCACATGTGTGAGACTTTTCCACAGCCTGGCCACATACAGAGGCATAAATTACACATTTCATTTGCTGAGTACCTATCACATTTTTGAAGGCCTTAGAGCACCAGGACAATGGAATTACCCACAAAATGACCCAATTTTGGAAAGAAAACACCCCAATGTATATTCTACGAGGCATAATGAGTCTTTTGAACATGTCATTTTTTCCACAAGTTTTTGGAAAATGCTTTTACACAAAGTTGTCAATGTATAAGATATTTCTAACACATAGCATGTACATAGCAAAAATTACACCCCAAAATCCTTTCTGCTACTCATCCTGAGTATGACAATACCACATGTGTGAGACTTTTCCACAGCCTGGCCACACACAGAGGCCCAACATCCAAGTAGCACCGTCAGGCGTTCTGAAGGCATAAATTACACAATTAATTTTCTGAGTACCTATCACATTTTTTAAGGCCCTGGATCACCAGGACAATGGAATGACCTGCAAAATAACCCCATTTTGGAAAAAAGAAAACACCCCAATGTATATTCTATGAGGCATAATGTGCCTTTTGAATATGTTTTTTTTTTTCCACAAGTTTTTGGAAAATGTAAAAAAAAAACGGAAACATATTTTTTAACACAAAGTTGTAATTTTTTAAAATATTTCTAACACATAGCATGTACATACCAGGAATGACACCCTAAAATACTTTCTACTACTCCTCCTGAGTATGGCGATACCACATGTGTGAGACTTTTCCACAGACTGGCCACATACATAGGGCAAACATGCAAGTAGCACATTCAGGCTTCTAAAACATAGCATGTACAGTGCTTTGCGAAAGTATTCGGCCCCCTTGAACTTTTTGACCTTTTGCCACATTTCAGGCTTCAAACATAAAGATATAAAACTGTAATTTTTTGTGAAGAATCAACAACAAATGGGACACAATCATGAAGTGGAACGAAATTTATTGGATATTTCAAACTTCTTTAACAAATAAAAAACTGAAAGATTGGGCGTGCAAAATTATTCAGCCCCCTTAAGTTAATACTTTGTAGCGCCACCTTTTGCTGCGATTACAGCTGTAAGCCGCTTGGGGTATGTCTCTATCAGTTTTGCACATCGAGAGACTGAAATATTTGCCCATTCCTCCTTGCAAAACAGCTCGAGCTCAGTGAGGTTGGATGGAGAGCATTTGTGAACAGCAGTTTTCAGTTCTTTCCACAGATTCTCGATTGGATTCAGTCTGGACTTTGACTTGGCCATTCTAACACCTGGATATGTTTATTTGTGAACCATTCCATTGTAGATTTTGCTTTATGTTTTGGATCATTGTCTTGTTGGAAGACAAATCTCCCTCCCAGTCTCAGGTCTTTTGCAGACTCCATCAGGTTTTCTTCCAGAATGGTCCTATATTTGACTCCATCCATCTTCCCATCAATTTTAACCATCTTCCCTGTCCCTGCTGAAGAAAAGCAGGCCCAAACCATGATGCTGCCACCACCATGTTTGACAGTGGGGATGGTGTGTTCAGGGTGATGAGCTGTGTTGCTTTTACGCCAAACATATCGTTTTGCATTGTTGCCAAAAAGTTCGATTTTGGTTTCATCTGACCAGAGCACCTTCTTCCACATGTTTGGTGTGTCTCCCAGGTGGCTTGTGGCAAACTTTAAACGACACTTTTTATGGATATCTTTAAGAAATGGCTTTCTTCTTGCCACTCTTCCATAAAGGCCAGATTTGTGCAGTATACGACTGATTGTTGTCCTATGGACAGAGTCTCCTACCTCAGTTGTAGATCTCTGCAGTTCATCCAGAGTGATCATGGGCCTCTTGGCTGCATCTCTGATCAGTCTTTTCCTTGTATGAGCTGAAAGTTTAGAGGGACGGCCAGGTCTTCGTAGATTTGCAGTGGTCTGATACTCCTTCCATTTCAATATTATCGCTTGCACAGGGCTCCTTGGGATGTTTAAAGCTTGGGAAAACTTTTTGTATCAAAATCCAGCTTTAAACTTCTCCACAACAGTATCTCAGACCTGCCTGGTGTGTTCCTTGTTCTTCATGATGCTCTCTGCGCTTTAAATGGACCTCTGAGACTATCACAGTGCAGGTGCATTTATACGGAGACTTGATTACACACAGGTGGATTCTATTTATCATCATTAATCATTTAGGTCAACATTGGATCATTCAGAGATCCTCACTGAACTTCTAGAGAGAGTTTGCTGCACTGAAAGTAAAGGGGCTGAATAATTTTGCACGCCCAATTTTTCAGTTTTTTATTTGTTAACAAAGTTTGAAATATCCAATAAATTTCGTTCCACTTCATGATTGTGTCCCACTTGTTGTTGATTCTTCACAAAAAATTACAGTTTTATATCTTTATGTTTGAAGCCTGAAATGTGGCAAAAGGTCGCAAAGGGGGCCGAATACTTTTGCAAGGCACTGTACATACCAAGAATTACACACCAAAATACATTCTGCTCAGCAAAGGAGTAAAAAAATGGATTAACTGTGGTTTTAGCAGGCAGGAATACTGTCCCAGCACAGGAAAAGCATTGGTCCAGACTGCCAACGAAAATTTCCAGGAATTGTCCAGCCAGCAGGCAGAGATATGCCAAAGTATTGGTCCTGGCAGTAGTTCAGGTAGCAGGCATAGGCATGGCCAGTTCAGGTGGCAGGCAGAGGCATGGCCAGTTCAAGTGGCAGGTCAAGACATGGCCAGTTCAGGTGGCAGCAGGCAGCACTATAAGGCTTAGGGCCTTGATCAGGTAAGACCTGAGGACAGGGGCAGAGGCTTCTCCCACCCAAATCTCTTTGAAGCCTCCGAGTCTCCAGACCCTAATCCAAGAAAACCCGGAGAAAAAGGTTTTCTCCGCTCAGAAATTCTATTCTGGAGCCCCTCACATATGTGAGACCTGTGTGCTGTCTTAAATCCCACTAATACAGTGGCAGAGCATATGATCAGTTCAGGAGGCAGGCAAAAAGCATGGTCATTTAACAGGCCAAGGTCAATTAACGTGTAAGGCAGAAACATGGTTGGCAGAGGCATAGTCGATAAACAGTCCGAGTCATACACAGAAATAGCAGATAGTGGAAACTGGAAAAATGTCTTTACTTCACTATTAGTGTACTGAAGTGTGATAAATCCGATAGCACTCTCCAGTACAGAGGCCTGGCTGGGAGGGACATTGGGGACAGTAGTATCGGGTGTCACGGCGAATTCCTTTACTTGAACATACACAACATTTTTTGGGGGGTTTGCGGCCTGTGTGGGTAGGAGGGAGGATATCGGGGAAGTGCCTTTGTATCTGGCTAATGTATCGGAGTGAATTTGTTTAGGGGCATGGCCATGGGAATAGAGAAGGGCTGTGATTATGTCCTTTTTAAATTTTAGATAGGTTAGGGATCTTTGGGTGCACTTGGAAAAAATAACATATGAATTGAACAGGGCTAGCTGAATCAAATAAACGGCAACCATCTCCATCCATGACGACCATCTTCTGGTGGCCAAGTATGACTGCATCAGCTGGTTGTTCATATCCACCCCCCCCCCCCATCTTTTATCCACTTTAGGGCTAGTACCTCTTCATTCCGCATACTGCCTTTTTCCCCCAATTCAATTTCTTGGTGACCAATCTCTGTGGTAAGCCCTTGCGGTTGGACTGTGCTGTCCCACAGGCCATAGTCTTCTTTAGGTAGAGATGGCAGTAAAGTGGGGGTGTAGGAATTGTCTACATATAGATGGTAACCCTTCTCAAACAGTGGTTCTATCAGCTGCCAGACAATTTTGTCACTTGTCCCCATATAGGTAGGGCATCCAGGGGGGGGGGGGGGTTAGCTGGCTGTCTTTTCCCTCATAAATTTTAAAATGATATTATATATTATTATATGGCAGTGTCACTTGCATTGTAAAATTTTACCCCATATTTATCCCGTTTACTGGGGAGGTATTGTTTGATGCCAAGTCTTCCGGTGAAGTGAACTAGGGATTCATCTACACATATATTTATATTGGGGGTAAGCATTTGCTTGAAGGTGGAGCACTGTTGTTGAAATGCAAAAATCTCATCTTTTTGTAACGGGTTCTGGGCATCAAAGAGGAGTAGACTGGCATACGATGGATAGGTTGGATAGACCAGTAGGAATGGAGGTCATTTTTTTTGTCAGCCCCATGTTGAGGGTTAATCCAAGGAAAATTTTAAACTCTTCCATGGTGAGGGGTTTCCAAACAAAAGGGCGGGCATAGGAAGAATTGGGATTGCTGGTAATATGTTGGCTGGCGCAGATTACACTGCTCCACGATGTAGTACTCGCTATCCCAGATGTGTGACAGATGTTGATCACTGGGATGTGGCAGATGTTCATGGGGACAGATGTGGCAGATGTTTACTGAGACAGATGTGGAAGATCATGACCAGATGTGGCAGATGTTTACTGGGACAGATGTGGCAGATCACAGACAGATATGGCAGATGATCATAGACAGATGTGGCAGATGATCACAGACAGATGTGGCAGATGATGTGCGCCAGATGGACACGGACAGATGTGGCAGATGATCACGGACAGATGTGGCAGATGATCATTGGCAGGTGTGACAGATTATGTACGCCAGATTATCACAAACAGATGTGGCAGATGAGTACAGACAGGTGTAGCAGATGATCCCTGCAGATGTGGCAGATGATATGCACCAGATGTGCCAGATTATCACGGACAGATGCGGCAGATGATCATGAACCGATGCGCCAACTGATCACGGACAGATGCGCCAGATGGTCACCGACAGATGCGCCAGGTAATCACAGACAGATGCACCAGATGATCACAGACAGATGCGCCAGATAATCACGGACAGATGCACCAGATGTTCATTGTAACAGATTATTTTACTGGGGCAGATGTGTAACAGGTGTTTTCACTGTGTTGGGAACACTGTATTGGGACACTGATTTGAGGACACTAGCGGGGTGATCAGTGTGTAAAAAGCAGTAAAATAGCTCAAAACTCAAAAAAATAGCTATCCCTGGCTAGCAGAACAGATCGTCTCTTCTACTCCTCACTGACAGGCTCTGTGTGAGGAGAAGCAGAGCCGATCACTGTTACAATGGCTGTCACATGATCAGGAGGGCCAATCACAGGGCCCTCCTGGTGAGTGGTGACCAGGTGACACAGGCACACTGGGATGGCACAGCTACATGGGCACGTGACACATGGCCGCGTGATCGCACTCCTTCTGAAGGACGTTTGGGAATGTCCACACAGGAGAATGAAGCTCCCACCCAGCTGTTTTAATGCAGTGGCTGGGTGGGAGGAGGCTAAACAATCTATTTCAAGGTTTTGGTTTACTACATATTTTCAGT
Source organism: Pelophylax lessonae (assembly GCF_965119305.1). Taxonomy (NCBI): domain Eukaryota; kingdom Metazoa; phylum Chordata; class Amphibia; order Anura; family Ranidae; genus Pelophylax; species Pelophylax lessonae. Next base: position 553,892,618 of record NC_138769.1, on the reverse strand, counting down.
ACATCTCTACCAAGATTGTTAACCAAACTATGACAGGTTCCCAACCACAAGAGCTTTGGAGTCAAGGGGTCAGGAATCGGATCAACAAAACCTATAAAATCCGCACCCAAAAAGCTTTGTTATTGATAATAAAAATAAATCCTTATATGTAACACCCTCCTAGTTAGGCTGCTAGGTAAATTTAGTTTTTGGCTTTCTCTGTAATCAGAGGAGCAATGATTGTTTGCTCTGCTCTGTTCAGGGTTTCACAGGCTGTGAGTTTAAAAAGCTTTCCCTTGCCTCTAGAATACATTTCTAGAGCTAAGGAATGGTGAATTTGGATAACCAGCCTGAATGTTTATCAGGGCCTGGTCAATCCCTGGGGAGGTGTGCACAGATGGTGGCTAGGCTGATGCTAAATAGTCTGGAGCCGTGAGGAGATTGTCTGGATCTGTAAACTGAGAGGGAGCTGATCTGCAAGCTCCGGGGGTCTGTCTGCCCCTGGAGCACTTCTGGACTGCCTGCTGCACTACCTTCCTATGGACAGAGACCATGGAGTCGCTCTTTAACCCTGGGATCTGTGAGTAGAGCCTGATTCCTGTGCTGCAGTTTAGTCATCTACAGCTGTGGATGCATTGATGTGCGCAGCCTATTGCATTATGTTTCTTCAGCAATAAATTACAAAAAGTCATCCCCTAAACCGATTTCGAAACCAGAGTAAATGGACTGTTGCTTTGTGCCTGGCTGCCTTTGCACTGTTTTGGGAAAGATGCTGTTACACTCAGCGGCTGCTGCTGGGGTAGGGCTAAACTACTGAAAATAAAAACATCTGCTCAAAGTGACAATCCTTGGCTTGGCCTTCATTAACCACTTCCCGCCCGCCCTATAGGCAAATGACGGCGGGAAGGTGGTTACATTATCCTGACCGGAGGTTGCGCAGAGCGGCGATAGGTGATGCGGTGTGTCACTGACGTAGGCTCTTTACCATGTGACCAGCTGTGTCCAATCACAGCTGGTCACATAGTAAATAGGAAGTGCAGTTGATCGGCTTACCTCAGTTCGTGCCTGGCAGGCACGAGTAGAGGAGAGCCAATCTGCGACTCTCCTGACGGGGGGGGGGTCTGCACTGGTAATCAGAGCACTGATTACCAGTGCAGACCCTTGGGGAGGTGCCACTAGAACCACCAGGGATGCCCACCCATGACCCCAGGGATGCCCATCCGTGACCCAAGGGATGCCCACCATGGCCACCAGGGATGGCAATCAGGGCTCAGGGAGCCCGCCAGTGCCCTCCCCATCAGTGCTGCCCGCCAGTGCCCTTTCCATCAGTGCTGCCCACCAGTGCCCATCATTGCCATCTATCAGTACGCCCACCAGTGCCCATTATTGCCCACCAGTGCCGCCTATCAGTGCCCATTAGTGCCGCCCATCCGTGCCGATCAGTGCCACCTATCAGGGCCCATCAGTGCCACCTATCAGTGCCGCCTATCAGTGCCCATCAGTGCCACCTATCAGTGCCCATCAATGCCACCTATCAGTGCCCAGCAGTGCCCCTATCAGTACCCACCAATGCTGCATATCAGTGCTACCTATCAGTGCCCATCAGTGCTGCATATCAGTGCTGCCTATCAGTGCCGCATTTTAGTGCCACCCCATCAGTGTCATCCCATCAGTGCCTCCTCATCAGTGCCTGTCAGTGCGGCCTCATCAGTGCTCATCAGTGCAGGAAAAAACGTATCTATTTACAACATTTTATAACATAAACAAAAAAAACTTTTTTTTTTGTTCAAACTTATTGGTCTTTTTTTATTTGTTTAGCAAAAATGAAAAAACCTTGCAGTGATCAAATAACACCAAAAGAAAGCTCTATTTGTGGGAAAAAAATAACATAAATTTGGTTTAGGTACAGTGTTTCATGACCGCGCAATTGTCATTCAAAATGCAACAGCGCTAAAAGCTATATATTGGGCTGGGCGAGAAGGGGGAAAAAGTGCCAGGTGTTGAAGTGGTTAAATATGTCTGGCAAGGGAAATCATCCTGCCTCAAAAGATTCCTTCTGCAGCGACCCAAACTTAGAGGTGGAATGAGCCTTTAAGATCTCACCCTATACTGCACTGCCATGCACATGACTTGAGTGATTGGTGCAGACACCCCCCCCCCCCCTCATAAGCTTTGGATTTCCCTGGAACAAGATTCGGTACCTTTCCCCTTGACTGTCCTTGCTTTGGCAATCACTCTACTCTCTAGTGCCCATCCATCTCATCCTTTAATGGAGCCAATGCTAACTGAACTTAGTAGGTACTTTAAACTTGCAGCTACACCAAGCTTCCCTTCCCCACTGACGTCATTTATCGGACACCCAGATTTTGATCTGGGGTACGCAAAGTCTTTCAGCTCCAACCAGACTTGTGCCTAGTTGGAGCCACCACTTTTCTGCTCCACCTGGGCTGGGTCTGACCTTTGGGGCTCTTCAGTTCTCTTACCACCTCCACCTTGGGTTGGGTAGGTGGAAGCTGTTAGGCTATCTTATTTTCTACGAACTCTCCCGGACCATATATGCTTCTATAGACACCTCACCCTGTTTGGAGACCTCTGTCCTGGTGAAGGATCCTGCTTGATTTCAATTCCCTGCTGTACCCTCTGTTCCTACACAAATGGAAGAGGGACTGGAATACAACATTCTCTGAAGATTAAAAGAACCGCATACTCTTTTTTGCTACCAAATCTTAATTTTTCAGCAAATACCAAGAAACCACATTTAAAATCCTGCTGCAATGGTATCGGGCCCCTTTAGTATTGGCTTCCTTGTTTTCTCAGCACAGCCCATTGTGCTGCAGATGAGGTACCCAAGCCACCGCGATAATCCACATTTTCTGGGATTGTCCCAATATCTGCCCTTTTTGGCAACAAGTAAATTGTACACAAACTCACAGATATCTCTCTCTTTGACAACCCTGCTGCTGTACTTCTCATTTTGACTCCAAAGTCTAGTAAGTGTTATCCCAAGTCGCTACTAAAGCATTTATTATATGCTGCCAGGGCCTGCACCCCCTGCATGTGGAAACAACAAACCCCTCCTACTATGTCCCAATGGTTTGCTAGGGTGATCGAAATCCAACAAATGGAACACTTAACTGCTGCCCTCAGGGACAAGATGGAGGAGCACAAAACATGCTGGTTTTACTGAGAATGGTTTAGGTTTTTTTTATTGTTGTCTGTTTCCCCTTTGCAAATTTTTGCAGATTTTTCTGTCTGGTATAAAAAGTTGTCACAAGGACAGGAAATAAGGGGAAATCTATTTAACAGAGCTGCGGATAGCAGTAAACCTGACAAGGATTGTGACCTTTTTCCACTCCTTCCCAAACCGCATAAAAAAGTTTGGCAATATCCCTCAAAGTGAACCAATTTAAAGTGTACTTTGTGCAATGTAATACTGACCCCTCAGCTGTTACTTATACCCTCTATTTGCTCCTTAAGGCCGGGTTCACACTGCTCCGATCTGACTTTGCCCTACAACATCAGTCAGACATCGGTTAGACTTTAATGAACAAGATCCATTTTGTGATGAGTGCAGCTTGGGTCTGGTATGTTTTTTTTTTTTCAATACATTTTGCAGTGCTAACATTCCCTCTGAGCACAAATCACATGTCACAAGTTGGATCAGTTAAGAAAGATGCTGATCTGACTTTGATACGACTTTATTGATATTCAGTTGGCTGAAAACAGACCAAAGTAGTGCAGGAACCTTTTTCAAAGTTAGACCGACACAAATCAGACCAGTTAAGGTGGCTCTTACAGGGAATTATTGATTTATAAACATCATGCAACATGTGCTCTCAAAGTCAGAGCGTATGTCGCACCAGTTTGAATTCACTGCTTTCTTTAGCCAAATGAATCTAATTGGCATATCCAGTATAGGGATGCATATGGTTCTCTTGCCTTCCTCCCATGTAACATCTCTAGTCCTACTCCTCGGTGATTGGTCTCTCCAACACTCAGTGGTATCACATGGCTGGAGACAATCCTCTGCACAGTATAAGCACAAAGGCACAACCTAAAGTGGAAGTAAACCATCATATTCTTTACAACTGAAGAAGGCACATCTTAGTTTGTGTTTAGAACTGTAGTTGCCATGGTTCTCGTTATCTTCTTGGGCACTGATCCCCTCACCGCCCCTGTGAGTTTTCCTGCCTCTGGAGCTTATGAGAGAGGACCCTGCAACTGGAATTGTTGCCTCTACTAATAGAAGGTGTGCACATCAAGCAGGCATTGATGGACACCTAGAGAAGGATCCTGGGAAGTAAACATAAGACAGAAGATTCATCATGTGACTGTGGCTTCAGTAAAATGGGCATTTTGATCGTTTTTTTTTTTTCATACCAGCAGTTGGTTAGAAGGGGGGTTGCTAATATCCTGCAGTTTGGCTTAAAAACATGAGTTTAGTTCTGCTTTAATGCTTTAAATGTATTCAAAATATAAATCAGAAAAAATCAGCACAAGGAACATACTTACAGTCAGTAGGATGTGTTTCCTTGTGCTGGTGTTTCTTCTGTTAGAGGAAATCATCCTCCCTAGATGCCCCTATTACTGGAGGATGGGCGTGTAAGGGTAGGTGGGTGACACTCCCTCCATGTTACCCTCTTTATTGGGTGCCAAGCATGGGTCACATTAAAGGCATACCCCTTCTGAGCTACGCTAGGCATTTTGTACTAGGTCACTGCACTACCCATGGCTTACCTTTACTTGAGCCATGCTCACGACCCAGTAGATCCAGCATATTACATCTACCTCACTCCCAGTAATGGTTTGGGTCCTGCCGTGCATCTAGGGCAGACTCCATGCATGAAATTCACTTAACTCTTTCTCTTCTGTACCTGTGTACAAAATGAGGGCCCAGACAGTGCAGATCTGCTTCGTTGCCATGGGAGATGGATCACTACGGAAGAAGTGGTGAAAACATCTCCCTCGCTGCAAGAGGCTGTCTCACCTACCACATGTACACGCTTACAACAGGCCTCTTAAAAAACCTTTGTTACCCTTGGTAAGCACTCTATCTTCACACTATATTAACTGATGTCTTCATGTACTTAATGACCACAGCTGTAGACTATATGTGCGGGTAACTTGCCTTGCACCCCTTTAGTAACTTCAGACCAGGCAAATGCAAAGTTTCAAAAAGCTTTACTAAAGCATAAATTAACACAGTGACAATAACAGGTAACAGTTCGGAATGAAATACAGACATTCCACTAACATCCCTAGTCCCTAACGTCAGGCATGTGGCTGCCCAAGCATACCTACTTAGGTTAAGTCAATAATTGGATGAGTACATTGTGGGTTAAACTTAGATTTTGGCAATTCTCTGGTCCTCCGGGCAGCTTTACAACCCTCCTTCTTAGGTTCAGGCTTTCTCTCTCTTCCTCTCTCCTCTCCTCGGTGCCAATCCCCCATTCCTTTTACATTACATGAAATCAGTGGCCTGGATCCAGCAAAACCCACCAAACAGAAAACCCGGTAACACATTAACTTTCAGCTTTTTGAAGGCCAGAACTTCAATCTGCCTACAGGCGGGTGATTGAAAGGTTCCCCCCATTCATAGATCACTTTTCATTCATAGAAGCTATAGTACAAGCTTCTATGAATGGAGGATCTGGGTGAAAAGGGTGGGCATAGTCTGACACTCTCAAAGTTTATTAGAAGAGGAAAAGGCACACAGTACAGGCAGGATCAGCAGTACAAGTCCATATACATCAAATATAGCGACAAACAGCTCAGAGTCTCAAGCATAAACTGACAGCAAAAGCCGCCCCTAAACCAGAGGGCAGTGGTATCAGACGTCGTATCTGACCGCCGCAGGGGAATAGGTCCCCGGAGAGGCCTCCCCCTCCACCGGCATCTGTCACATGGCCGGACTACGGAGGCGGAGAAAAAACAACCCCGGTTGCCCATCTCCCCACAGCCAGCTATGCGAAACCCCTGCATGTATGCCCGTGAGGGAAGGATCGAGGAACAAAAAAAAAAAAAAGAAAGCAGGGTGATTAACATTTCCCTTCCTCTCCTTTTCATATTTTAATATTATCCCAAAGAGGGTGGGGAGATCCCACCCAACGAGAGAGAAAGACAGGAGGGTGAAAACAGTAGGGGGGAGAGGGGGGGAGATGAAGGAGGAGACAGGGGATAGAAAAAAGGGGGGGGGAGGGAGATGGCCACCCGGCCCGCCAAAAACGAGCTAGATCACCAGGTCTTTGTATTCCGCAGAGAAACTGAACTCATGCCAGTAGTACCATCTTTTGAGGAACTTCTCCCTCGTGCCCCGTTCAGCAGCCACAAGGTCCTCCATTTCATTAATGCTAGCTACTTTCCGCAACCACATAGCTACTGTAGGTGGCTGGGTCTGCTTCCAGAGAAGAGGGATACAGCTCTTGGCAGCCGTGAAGAGCAGCGGCAGAATGGATTTTTTGTAGGATGCTCGCGGGAAACTGTTGTGGTGAAGGAGAAAGAGAGCAGGATCCAAAGTGAGGGCATGGTCTGTGAATTTTTGTGCGATGCGTAAAACCTCAGCCCAAAAGGGTTGCAGGCGGCTACAGGACCAGAAAATGTGGAGAAGGGACCCCACCTCCTCCCCACATCTCCAGCAAAGGTCCGAACAAGAAGGGAACATTCTGCGTAATCTGACCGGAGTGTAGTACCACCTGGTGAGCAGCTTGTATCCCATTTCCTGATATTTGGTACAAGTGGAAGTTTTGTACGTGAAAAACATAATGCGATCAATCTGGTGATCCGTGAAAGAGAGGCCTAGGTCGCGTTCCCACCTGTCAAGATACAGGGGGCGAGAGGAAGGGTCATCCGACGGCCCCGTTAACAGGCGGTATATCAAAGAAATGGTATGTCGTAATGGAGAGGTCGACGCACACAGTTCTTCAAAGGGCTTTAGGCGTCTATTAAATGAGGTTGCAGGTGGAAGGGACTGTAGAAAATGTGCTAGCTGCACCTTCTGCCAGAAGGACAGAGCAGCAAAGGAGTTACTGGAAAAGAGAGCCTGACGCGAGACCCATTTCCCTTGAGCAATGAAGTGCCTAGCCTGGTGGAAGCCGTCGGACCTCAAGACGTGGAAGCCCTTATCCGTCCTACCTGGGGAGAAGTGCTGATTTTCGAGCACCGGGAACAGAGGCGAAGGAAGAGAGGCAATCCGGCCGGCCTCGCATATCCTACGCCCCAGCTTAAGGGTAGCTCCCACAGTCGGATGCTCCATCACATGCTTAGGCAAGTCAGAAGCACCCCACAGGAGGGAGTCCGGAGGGGGATCCCCCGGACTTCGCTCAATCCTAATCCACTGTTTGAGGTGACTATGAACCTGCCAGTCCACAATCCTGGTAAGGTGACATGCTTCGTAGTACATCGTCGCGTCTGGGAAGGCCATGCCTCCACAAAGCTTGGGCATTCGGAGAACCTTGAGGGCAAGGCGGGGGGGGCCCCTCACCCACAGAAATTTACGGAAGGTTTCATTGATTTTGCGCAGGAAGGCTGAAGGGACCGCGATTGGAAGGGCCTGCAATACATATAGCAAACGAGGCATGACATTCATTTTGATAATATTGCAACGCCCAAACCAAGAGAACAATCCCTTCTGCCACTCCTCCAGATCCTTCCGAATACGAGAGAGGAGAGGAGGGAAGTTAAGTTCGAATACGCGGCCGGGGCAGTTGGGGAGGGAGATACCCAAGTATTTGATATGGGAAGAGCTCCACTTAAATGGGAAGTCTTGCCGGAGGAGGGCCAGCAAAGCCGGAGGCATCGCCACAGGCAAGGCCTCCGACTTCTGATGGTTAATCTTGTAAGACGAAAGAGCTTCGTAAACACGGAACTCCTTCATAAGATTAGGCAAGGATATAAGAGGTTTCGTGAGGAAAAACAGGAGGTCATCGGCGTAAGCTGCAACCTTCGGGGCCAGCGATGAGGAGATGGTCAACCCGGCTATGTCCACGTTGGCTCTGACGGAGCGCAAAAAAGGCTCCAGCGTCAGGACAAAGATCAGGGGCGACAGGGGGCAACCCTGCCGCGTCCCATTAGAGATCTCTAACGGGTTGGAGATCAGACCATTTATCTTAACACAGGCCGACGGGTTGGAGTAAATCGCACGGATCCAAGACAACATACGTTGCCCGAGGCCGACATGCTCCATCGTCCCCATTAGAAAATCCCAGTTTACCCGATCGAATGCCTTTTCGGCATCCGTCGAGAGAAGCAGCAGAGGGGTCTTCCGCGCACAGGCCAAATGCAACAAATCCAGGGCTTTCGTTGTATTATCCCTGGCCTCTCTGGAAGGCACAAAGCCCACCTGGTCGTCGTGGATCAACTGTGGGAGCAGAGGGGCCAAGCGAGATGATAGGATCTTGGTAAACAGTTTCAGATCCACATTTAGGAGCGAGATAGGCCTATAGCTCTGGCAGAGGAGGGGATCCTTGCCCTCCTTCGCGATCACAGTGATATGTGCGCGAAGCGAGTCTACCGGAAACTCAGCACCCAAGCCCGCCGCATTATACGCAGCCAGAAAGTGCGGGGAGAGAATGTGTGCAAAACATTTATAATAGGTCAAAGAATATCCATCTGGACCCGGAGCCTTGCCTTTCTGAGAGTTCGCCAAGGCACTCAACAGTTCATCGGGGTGAAGAGGTTCCTCCAGGCGCTCCACGGCATCCAGCGGGAGGGCAGGAAGACCAGAGGCACTAATATATTCCTGAATCCGAGAGCGGAAGTCGCCCCGCGCGGACGCAGACGTGTCAGGGGTCAGGTTGTATAGAGAGGAGTAGTAGCGGCGAAAGGCTTCCGCTATGCGGTCCGTTGCGTGTACCTTCTGGTTCGGGGAGGCGAGGATTTCCTGGATGAATGTCTGCGCCTTCCGCTGTCGCAGTGCGCGCGCCAAGATTTTCCCACATTTGTCCCCATGTTCATAGAAGACCCTTCGACACTTAGCTAGCGATGCCTTAACCCTAAAAAGGGTCAGGGAGCGCAACTGCTCACGTAGAACAGTTAGTTCCTGAAGGACAGACTGGGCCAAGGACCTCTTATGAGCAGCCTCCAGCGACTCCAATCGCGTAAGAAGATCGTGCATCTGACGGGTACGCTCCCGTTTACGCTGTGAACCGATCTTTATTAGGACCCCCCGCATATAGCTCTTATGAGCTTCCCAGACCATCAGTGGAGAACTCTCCGGGAGGGCATTGGAGGAAAAGAAACGCCCAAGCTCGACTTGCAACTCCTCCAGGACTTTGGGGTCCTGGAGGAGACTGTCGTTCAGCCGCCACTGCCACTGCCGAGGCTCTGGGGACCGCAAATCCAGCTCAAGGATCACCGGTGCATGATCGGACACAGTAACAGGGCCGATGGAAGACGAGACGACCTTACCCAGCAAGGCCTGCGGGATCAGGAAGTAATCGATACGCGTGTAGGAGGCGTGGGGGGAGGAGTAGAAGGTATAATCCCGGGATGACGGGTGAAGGATCCGCCACACATCCACAAGGTGAAAGGCATGAAACCCCTTTTTGAGGCGCTTGAGAGCAGCATAGGAGATGTGGGAGGCGCCTCTAGACGCATCCTGGACCGGATCCATGACGAAGTTGAGATCCCCCCCCAGAAGGACCTGACCCTCCATGAAGTCGTGGAGTTGCGACAACAGTGGTTCGAGACAGGATATCTGTCCAGTGTTCGGAAGGTAAAAATTGGCGAGGGTGACCGGGACAGAGCCCAGACGGCCCTTAACAAAAAGAGCCCGGCCCAGTCCGTCACTCCACGAATCCAGAAATGTCCACGGAGCTCGTGCGCTAATCAAAATGCTGACCCCTCTCGATCTGGAATCAGGTGAGCAGCTGTGGTAGACAGTGGGGAACCGTCTGTCGCCCAACTTCGGAAGTTTGGCGGCTCTAAAATGGGTCTCCTGCAAGAAGCCAACGTGGGCCCGAAGACGGTGAAGGTCATTCAAAATGATGGAACGTTTCTCCGGGGTGTTAAGTCCCTTGACGTTGAGGGATACCAACCGGACGGGGTCAACCCGGGAGGTGGCCATCTCAAAAAAAAAAAAAAAAAAAAAAAAAAAGGGGGGGTGGGGAAGGAGGGAGCAGGAAGAGCAGAGCAAATCAAGAAATAAAGGTTAGGAAGCGGAGGAGAAGAGGTAGCAAGGAGGCAATAATAAGGGGGGGGGGGGGAAGAAGGGAAGAAACTACTGTGCCAATGGGCACTATGAGAACTAGTCTCAGGTCTCCTGAGGTGCCAGACCCACCACCCCTAACCTGGGTGGAGTGTGGGGAACCTCGGCCAAGGAGATCCTATGGGGGGAACGGGGAAGGACACCAACAAAGGAGGAAAGTGGTGACCGCTCCCATCCGTCCCCCTCTCGGCAAAACACGCGATATAAACCACAGACATGTAAGAAAAGAAAAGAGAGAAAAAAAAAACGTGAAATAAGAATGCAACAACACATAGAAACAAGAGCGTCCAACATGAGCATAACTTAGGGAGAGTCGGAAGGAGGAAGACCCCCAGGGGATGCATACCCACATCTCCCCGAAGGGCCCATCCCGACCCCCGACACCCCATGTGCATCCAGACCCCACCTCATCAAGACCCCACCGGCCCGCGGCCCCGCGAGGCCCCGAGGGGGGTCCCCACCAGCAGCATAAGGCCGGTCCGAGCAGGATGGATGGCCCCGAGGGGAGGGACTGAGGAGTAGGAAGGGGGGAGAAAGAGAGAAGGGAAGGCGGGAGGGGGGGAGGAAGGAGTGTGGGAGAAGGGTAGAGGAAGGGAGGGGAGTAGGGGGAGAGGAAGGAAAGGAAGAGGAGGAGGGGGAAGGAGAGAGGGAAGAGGGGGAAGGGGGCAAAAAAAAAAAAAAAAAAAGGAGGGGGGGGGGAAGAGGGGGTAATGTAGAAGAAGGGAGGGGAGGATGGGGGACATGGAAGGGGGAGGGGGAGGAGGGGGAGGAGGGGGGGAAGGGAGGGGAAGGAGGGGGGAGGTAGGAAGGAGGAGAGGGAGAAGGAGCAGAACATACCCCAGAACAGCCTTTTACAAACAACTAAGCACCAATTCCAAATAGTAACCATGTAGCCCAAGAGCTCAGAGGCCAATCACTGGGCAGCGAGCGGGAGGACCCAGCCCCATCCACCCAAAGAGCAGGGCAATAGGCGCCACGGAAACATCGCTAGTGTGAGCGCAGTCGGGCCGGGCTCCCCCACCCGCACCCAAGCCGGCATCACAGAGTGGGCACCCCACGGCCCCCCACGAGGCGGAGCCCGGGGCTCCGTGCCACGGAAGCCCGGGTCCCGGCAGCCCCCTCCCCCCACACATATCAACAGCATTGCACCTTAAAACTACAGTGACAGCAGTCCCCAACGTCCCCCCACCCCTCCCCCCCAGAACCAGAGTCCGGAACAAGGCAGATTCGAGCTTACGTCCGATCTGGAGCATACACATCCCTGTCCCCGGAACAACGGAGGGGAAGGGACACAGCGGCCGGGGGGGGGGGGGGGGGGGGCAAAAGCATCCAAGGAAAGGGGAGCCAAAATCGTCACCGGGGAGCAAAGCAATGTCGGACCGTATTCCAGAAGGGAGGGGGCCAATGAAGCAGGGGCCTGTAAGGTTCAGCAAGGGGCATCAAGGGACCGCAGGAAGACTTACGAGGGATCAGGCCGCATTGCACAGTACCTGGGTCATCAGGGAGCCACACAGGAGGGAGGGGGGGGTAGCACGGAGCAGGCCACAGCAGTCTGACAAAAAGTTACAGGGGGGATAGTGCAGGGAGTCCATGGGCAGTTCCGCTGCGACAGTCACTAGACAGCACCGGGGTCGGAATGGAGGGGAGATAGGAGAGCGGGGCCATACTCACAGATCGATGCTGGTAGTGAATTAGGTCTCAGGGGCCGCGACCTCCGGCCCACGGGAGCCCTCCCTCGAGCGCTGATTCCAACGACGCTGTCTTCTAGGCAAGGGGCGGCTGAATCTTCCGGCTCCCCGGCCAGGGTCACGGTCCGGGAGCAGCGCCATCCAGTCCGGGAGGTCCACAGGGGATGTACCCAGGAAAGCAAACAGAGCCGGCAGATCAGCGTGCTTGCGGAGAGTAAATGAGGATCCATTCTTCCTTATTGTGAGCTGCAGGGGGAATCCCCAGCGGTATGTGATCTCCGGGCTCCTGAGCTGTTCCAGCAAGGGCTTCAACATCGATCGACGCTGTAAAGTGCCGCGGGCAACGTCCGGGAAGATCTGTACCGTCGCCCCATCAAAGTCCACCGGACCTTTTGCCCATGCCTCTCGAAGGACCCTCTCCTTCACCGTGTACCGGTGGAGACGACAGATCACGTCCCGCGGTCTGGAGGGGTCAGATGGTCGGGCTCCCAGGGCTCGATGGACCCTGTCAAATTCGAAGGGGGCCTGAGGGTCCGGGGTGCACACCAGGGAGAGAATGGCTCGCACTGTCTCCACGAGATCCTCATAGCCAGTAGCCTCCGGGATGCCCCGGAGCCGCAGGTTATTACGGCGGCTCCGGTTTTCGAAGTCCTCCATCCTGAGCTGGTGGGCGGCGAGGGTCTCGTCATGCGAGGCACGGGCTTGCTCCAGGGCAAGTACCCTGGTCTGAAGGTCACCCATCGCCGCTTCCCCGGCCGAAATGCGCCCGTCCAGCTGAGCCACCTCTCCACTCAGGTGTTGAAAGTCCTTCCTATGCTGCTCTGCTACTTGCGCCACAATGGCTTCCATGTCCGCTCTAGTGGGTAGAGCCCGCAGGAGAGCCCACAGCTCGGAGTTGTCTCCTATCTGGACTGCGGGAGAGGGTTGAGAAGCAGGCAACGATCCGGCGGTGGCCATAGTGCAGGCGGGATGCAGAGGTGAGGAGCTCATTCCCGGCAGAGAAGGAGCCGCGGTTCCCAGGCCGCCCCCCGGAGTTAGGGACAAGGCCGCGGATGACGGGCTCGCCGAGTCCGAGAAAAAGGAGCGGATGGGGGTAGTTGTAGCCTTCCTGGAGCACGATGCGGATGAAGACTTGGTCTTTTTCTTTCTGTGGACGCTCATAGTAGCTAGGAGAGAGATGTAGGTGCCGAGAAGGGAGGACAAGGAGCGGGAGCACCATGCAAAAGCGACCTCACACCGCCATGTCCAAGCCACGCCAGTCTGACACTCTCAATGAGTGCCTGTCGCAGCATTTTCAGTTATATTAACCCCTGGTGCATGTGAAGATTACAGTGGCGGGTGTAGGGGGGCATTGATGGAGGAGGATTCCACCTAAAAGAAGAGGCGTCAGCACAAGGGACACATTCTACTGACTGCGTGTTATGTCCCTTGTGTTAATGTTGTTTTTTTTTATTTTGACTGCACCTAGGCTTTAGTGAGTTTCAGCAAGTTCCTGTTGATCTGGTCCAACCAAGTCATGGATGGCCCTGTCAGCACACTCCTGCCTGATATCCTTTGACCTGAAAATCAAAGGCGGATCAGATGCAGGAAGTTTGGATATTCTAATTGCCGTGGGTGTCCGGCTGTCATATTACAATAACTGGCAGTGGAGATTTGTTCATCCAAACTATTTAGCATGGATGGTGGGATTGAAAGGTTTTCTCCTGGGGGTGAACTAGAGAGCTGTTATAGTGTATGGCCAGCTTTAGAGTTTACACAAGGCTTTCTCTCTTTGCTTTAAAATATCATGGAGCAAAAGGATGATGAGTATGTATAGGGCAGCATTAAATCAACCTCTTTATTTTCCCTACACAGTAGAACACAGCAGTAGTGTGTAGTAATATGGATTGAGGGAGCAGGCCTGCAAAATTATGCAAGAGGAGGAAGATGGGCATGGCTGTCATTAGTCTCTGGAGGAAACAGTCAGCGGCAGAGGGAAGCATTATTTTGTAAATGGTCTAGACAGCTATGCACAGTCACTGGCATCCATGGTGCCCTAGGCCAGTGATGGCGAATCTTGACACCCCAGATGCTTTGAAACTACATTTGCCATAATGCTCAACTACACTGCTGAGTGCATGAGCATCATGGAAAATGTAGTTCCAAAACATCTGGGGTGCCAAGGTTCGTCATCACTGCCCTAGGCTATGTCCTGTGCAGCATAGTAGTTTATCCAGCTCTGTCTTTCAATTGGTATCCTAAAAAAACAAAAAACAAATCATGCAGAGTTCTTAACAACTCCTTGTTCTCCACAAACTGAGCTGACCCTCATATATATACATGAACTATCTAAAAAATTGACAATCCCAAGACCGAAAGTTAGATAATATCAATAATGTTGTCCTATCCTTTTCTTCAAAAGTGTGACCAAACAGTCAAGTCACCAGTTTAGGCAATTAACGCCATACAGAGAAACCAATTCCAATTCTGAGAATTAGCTTTTTCTGAAAACTGCATTCAAAACATTCAGAGAAGCATACCAGCTAAAACATTCTCGCATCACATCCTAGAAAAATCCTACGATTGCACTAGAAGAAGATCTTCACATCTGTGTACATGGAAATATGAAAACAGAAACAGCAGCATAAAGCTGAAGATAAACTGACCATTGTGTAATGCAGATATTTAAGGCATGTGTCAGGGTCCGGACTGGCGGCAGGTGACGGCACTGGAGGTGGATCCTCTGTGTCAGTGAGGGATTGGCGTGGACCGTACCAGGGGACCGGTTCTAAGTTACTACCGGTTTTCACCAGAGCCCGCCGCAAGGCGGGATGGACTTGCTGCAGCGGTAGCAACCAGGTCGTATCCTCCGGTAACGGCTCAACCTCAAAGACAGCTGATTCAGGCGCGGTACAGAAGGACAAGGCAAAGGCAAGGTCAGACGGAGCAAAAGGTCAAGGCAGGCGGCAAGGTTCGTAGTCAGGGGCAACAGCAGAAGGTCAGATACACAGGCAGGGAACAATACACCAAAAGCTTTCTCAAGGCACCAAAGGCAACAAGATCCGGCAAGGACAGGAAGGGGAAGTGGGTTTTTATACATTTTGGACTGATTGGACCAGGCACCAATTAGTGGTGCACTGGCCCTTTAAATTTCAATGCAGTGGCGCGCGCGCGCCCTAGGGAGCAGGGCCGCGCGCGCCGGGAGGAAGACATGCCGGGACCCGGCGTGCGCCGGGGGACAGAGCGGAGGGAACCCGGCGGGTGAGTAGCAGAGGATGCGGGGGAGCAGCGCTCACGGTCGGGGACCATGACCGGAGCACTGCAGCCCGCGGGACGCCTCGAGTGCTCCGGGGAAGCCCCGGGACCCGGAGGACTCGGCGTTACAGTACCCCCCCCCTTAGGTCTCCCCCTCTTCTTGGAGCCCAGGTACTTGTGGATGAGCTCCTTGTCTAGAATGTTGGACTCGGGTTCCCATGACCTCTCCTCAGGACCACAATTCTCCCAGTCAACCAAAAAAATTTTTTTACCTCTGACGACCTTGGAGGCGAGGATCTCTTTCACTGAGAAGACATCAGAGGACCCAGAAACAGGCGCAGGAACGGTGACCTTGGGGGAGAACCGGTTAAGAATGAGGGGTTTGAGAAGGGATACATGAAAGGAGTTAGGAATACGGAGAGAGGGAGGAAGATGGAGTTTGTAAGAGACAGCATTAATTTGGCTTTTGATTTTAAAAGGCCCGAGATAACGCGGGCCCAGTTTGTAGCTGGGGACCCGAAACCGGATGTATTTGGCAGAGAGCCACACTCTGTCCCCAGGGGCAAAGACAGGAGGAGTTCTTCTTTTCCTATCTGCATGTCTCTTCATGCGAGAAGAAGCCAAGGTGAGCGACTTTTGAGTCTCTTTCCATATAGAGGAGAAGTCCAAGGTCAAGTCATCAACGGCAGGAACTCCAGAAGAAGTGGGAATGGGGAGGGGGGGCAGCGGGTGACGGCCGTACACCACAAAAAACGGAGATTTTGTGGATGACTCAGAGTCTCTAAAGTTGTAGGAAAATTCGGCCCAGGGCAACAGGTCAACCCAATCATCCTGACGGGAGGAGATGAAATGTCGCAGATAGTCACCAAGGATCTGGTTAACCCTCTCCACTTGTCCATTGGACTGAGGGTGGTAGGCAGAAGAAAAGTTCAATTTGATTCCTAATTGGGTGCAGAGAGCTCTCCAAAACTTTGAGATGAACTGAACGCCTCTATCGGAGACGATGTGTGTTGGAAGGCCATGAAGACGAAAAATGTGCAAAAAGAATTGCTTCGCCAGTTGTGGCACAGAAGGGAGACCAGGAAGCGGGACAAAATGTGCCATTTTTGAAAACCTGTCAACAACCACCCATATGACTGTGTTACCATGGGATAAGGGAAGATCCGTGATGAAGTCCATTGCAATGTGGGACCAAAACTGTTCAGGCACTGGCAGAGGAAGGAGAAGACCTGCAGGCTTCTGGCGGGGAGTTTTATCACGTGCACAGACAGCACAGGCCCGAACGAACTCCGTTACATCTTTTTCAAAGGAAGGCCACCAATAGTGTCTGGCAATTAGCAGTGTCGTTTTTTTAATTCCGGCGTGGCCCGCCAGGTGAGAGGAGTGACCCCATTTGAGAGTCCGTAGGCGAAGACGGGGAGGAACAAATGTTTTCCCTGGAGGAACTGGTGCCAGTGAAGCAGGGGCAATAGAAATTAGACACTCAGGGGGAATGATGTGTTGAGGAACGGTTTCATCTTCGGAGGCATCGGTGGAACGTGATAGGGCATCCGCCCTAATGTTTTTATTAGCAGGACGAAAATGGATTTGGAACGTGAATCGGGCAAAGAACAATGACCACCTGGCCTGGCGCGGATTAAGGCGCTGGGCAGACTGAAGGTATGAGAGATTTTTGTGGTCAGTGAAGATGGTGATTGGATGAAGGGAGCCTTCCAGAAGATGTCTCCATTCT
The DNA here is from genome assembly GCF_965119305.1 of Pelophylax lessonae. Classification (NCBI taxonomy): domain Eukaryota; kingdom Metazoa; phylum Chordata; class Amphibia; order Anura; family Ranidae; genus Pelophylax; species Pelophylax lessonae. Next base: position 553,875,781 of record NC_138769.1, on the reverse strand, counting down.
TCTAGTGCCAACTTAATGGCTAGTAATTCACGGTCCCCGATGGCATAGTTCTTTTCAGGAGGGGAAAACGTTTTTGAGAAGAAGCCGCAGGTGACGTTTTTTCCTTTAGCAGACCTTTGAAGAAGAACTGCTCCGGCTCCAACAGAGGAGGCATCTACCTCCAGAAAAAATGGTTTCAGAGGATCGGGCCTATTTAAGACTGGAGCGGAGGCGAAGGCGGTTTTAAGGCGAGTAAAGGCTTCTTCAGCTTGGGGAGGCCAGGATTTCGGATTCGCTTCTTTCTTGGTTAATGCCACAATAGGTGCCACAATAGTGGAAAAGTGGGGAATAAACTGGCGGTAATAGTTGGCGAATCCAAGGAAGCGTTGAATGGAGCGAAGTCCTGAGGGACGTGGCCAATCCAAGACTGCAGAGAGTTTGTCGGGGTCCATTTGAAGACCCTGTCCGGAAACTAGGTATCCCAGAAACGGAAGACAGCTACGCTCAAAAAGACATTTTTCCATTTTGGCATAAAGGTGGTTGACACGAAGGCGTTGGAGCACTTGACGAACATGGCGACGGTGTTCCTCCAGGTTGGGAGAGAAGATTAGAATGTCGTCAAGATAGACCACTACACAAGTATACAACATGTCCCGGAAGATCTCGTTGACAAAGTCTTGAAAGACTGCAGGAGCGTTGCACAGGCCGAAAGGCATGACGAGATACTCAAAGTGGCCATCTCTGGTATTAAAAGCGGTCTTCCACTCATCTCCTTCTCGGATTCTGATGAGATTGTAAGCGCCCCTGAGGTCTAACTTAGTGAAGACCATAGCTCCGCGCAGACGGTCAAAGAGCTCCGAGATGAGAGGCAAAGGGTAGCGATTTTTTACCGTGATCTTGTTAAGACCACGGTAGTCAATACATGGACGTAATGACCCATCCTTTTTGGCGACAAAGAAAAATCCTGCTCCGGCAGGAGAAGAAGACTTCCTGATGAAACCTTTCTTGAGGTTCTCCTGAACGTACTCCGACATGGCCTTGGTTTCAGGAATGGAGAGGGGGTAAATCCTACCACGGGGTGGAGTGGTACCGGGAAGCAGATCAATGGGACAGTCATAGGGTCTATGTGGTGGTAAGACCTCCGCCTGTTTCTTGCAAAAGACGTCAGTAAAGTCCTGATAGACCTTAGGAAGGCCAAGCACTGGAGAGGAGACAGAGACTTGTCTAATAGGTACCGCCTTGAGGCAATGAGTGTGGCAGGTAGACCCCCATGATTTAATATCCCCAGAGGACCAGTCAAGGGTAGGAGAGTGGCGCTGGAGCCAGGGCAAGCCAAGAAGGACGTCAGAAGTGCAATTCGGTAGAACAAAAAATTCAATGGTTTCTTGGTGGAGGACCCCTATGGTCATGAGCACGGGTTCTGTGCGGTAATGCACGGTACAGTTCAGATTTTCTCCGTTAACTGTAGTAATGAAGAAGGGCTTGACGAGGCGGATCACAGGAATGCTAAAGCGGTTGATGAAGGAGGCTTTAATGAAGTTTCCCGCAGAACCAGAGTCCAAGAAGGCGTCTGCCGGGAAGGAGACTTTAACAGCAGAAGAAATCCGTACCGGAACAATCAAGCGTGGAGAGGAAGAATTCACACCCAGCGAGGTGCGAGCGTTTCCCTGACGCTGAGGACGAACTGGACAGTCCTTTAAGAAGTGTTCGGAACTCGCACAGTATAAGCATAGGTTCTCATTCCTCCGGCGAGACCTTTCTTGCTGGGTCAGGCGAACCCGATCCACTTGCATGGCCTCCTCGGTGGAAGGTGCAGCAACCGGCTGCATTGGTTGCTGGAAGAGAGGTGCCAGGCGTGGATAACGCCTGTTGCGAACAAGATTCTTTTCTTGGCGAAGTTCCTGGTGTCTTTCAATGAAGCGCATATCTATGCGAGTGGCCAACTGGATGAGTTCCGTCAGGGAGTCAGGTATCTCTCGTGCGGCCAGAGCATCCTTGATATGGCTGGATAACCCTTTTTTAAAAGTTGCGCAAAGGGCGTCGTTGTTCCAAGTTAGTTCAGAGGCCAGAGTGCGAAACTGTATAGCATATTCGCCTACAGTAGCGTCTCCTTGGACGAGGTTTAGCAAGACCGTTTCTGCTGATGAGGCACGGGCAGGTTCCTCGAAGACACTGCGGACTTCAGAGACGAAAGACTGGACGGAGGCAGTGGCAGGATCGTTGCAATCCCAGAGCGGCGTGGCCCAGGCCAAGGCCTTTCCCGACAGTAAACTGACCATGAAGGCCACCTTAGACCGTTCTGTAGGAAACTGGTCAGCCAACATCTCCAGGTGCAGGGAACATTGGGACAAGAATCCCCGACACATCCTAGAATCCCCATCGAACTTGTCCGGGAGAGACAAACGGATTCTAGCGGAGGTGGCGGCCACCGGCTGCGGGGGTGGAGCGGAAGCAGAAGCAGAAACAGAAGCAGGCGGCTGCTGCGGTGCGGGAAGAAGTTGTTGCAGCATGGCGGTCAACTGTGCCAGTTGTTGTCCTTGTTGGGCAATCTGCTGGGACTGCTGGGCAACCACGGTAGTGAGGTCAGCGAGACTAGGCAGAGGCACATCAGCGGGATCCATGGCCGGATCTACTGTCAGGGTCCGGACTGGCGGCAGGTGACGGCACTGGAGGTGGATCCTCTGTGTCAGTGAGGGATTGGCGTGGACCGTACCAGGGGACCGGTTCTAAGTTACTACCGGTTTTCACCAGAGCCCGCCGCAAGGCGGGATGGACTTGCTGCGGCGGTAGCAACCAGGTCGTATCCTCCGGTAACGGCTCAACCTCAAAGACAGCTGATTCAGGCGCGGTACAGAAGGACAAGGCAAAGGCAAGGTCAGACGGAGCAAAAGGTCAAGGCAGGCGGCAAGGTTCGTAGTCAGGGGCAACAGCAGAAGGTCAGATACACAGGCAGGGAACAATACACCAAAAGCTTTCTCAAGGCACCAAAGGCAACAAGATCCGGCAAGGACAGGAAGGGGAAGTGGGTTTTTATACATTTTGGACTGATTGGACCAGGCACCAATTAGTGGTGCACTGGCCCTTTAAATTTCAATGCAGTGGCGCGCGCGCGCCCTAGGGAGCAGGGCCGCGCGCGCCGGGAGGAAGACATGCCGGGACCCGGCGTGCGCCGGGGGACAGAGCGGAGGGAACCCGGCGGGTGAGTAGCAGAGGATGCGGGGGAGCAGCGCTCACGGTCGGGGACCATGACCGGAGCACTGCAGCCCGCGGGACGCCTCGAGTGCTCCGGGGAAGCCCCGGGACCCGGAGCACTCGGCGTTACAGCATGTATTTGTTGAATTAGGATTTTAACTTCCATCATGGTCTTGTTCATTGACACTGTTAAATAAACTAAGAAAACGAAAGCAAAAACAATGCAATAACTTGCACGTAAGAGTGAAGAACTTGTACTTGCATCTGGGCCAATCACACATGTAAAGTCACTAAAGTGTAATTCTTAAAGACACCACTTACGAATCCAAACTCTGAATACTTATTTCTTTTTTAGCATTCTACATTTGGTCAGTAGTGGTGTGGTAGAGCATTACAAGGCTATCATTGGTATTAGAACGATCTGTCACATACCCTCCTGTAGACATGAGCTGTAAAGATACCATGGGCCTGAGAAGGATTGTGCTTGGGGTCTATTTGTTGAATTTGGATTCTAATTCTGGTTCACTATCATGGAGTATAGATAATACAAATGATGGTCTTGTTCATTGACACTGTTAAAAAAACAAAGAAAACTAAAGCAAAAACAATGCAATAATTTAGGGATGAACTTGTAACTGCATCTAGACCAATCACACATCCAAGGCCACAAACGTGCAATACTTGAAGACATCGCTTCCAATCCAAACAAATCCAAATAGTTATTTGCTTTTACGATCTACAGTATCTCACAAAACATTTCTGTAAATATTTTATTACATATTTTCATGTGACAACACTGAAGAAATTACACTTTGCTACAATGTGAAGTAGTGAGTGTATAGCTTGTATAACAGTGTAAATTTGCTGTCCCGTTAAAATAACTCAACACACAGCCATTAATGTCTAAACCGCTGGCAACACAAGCGAGTACACCCCTAAGTGAAAATGTCCAAATTGGGCCCATTTGGGCCAATTTTCCCTCCTCTGTGTCATGTGACGTGTTAGTGTTACAAGGTCTCGGGTTTGAATGGGGAGCAGGTGTATTAAATGTGGTGTTATCGCTCTCACTCTCATACTGGTCACTGGAAGTTCAACATGGCATCTCATGGCAAAGAACTCTCTAAGGATCTGAAAATAAGAATTGTTGCTCTACATAAAGACGTCCTACTCTATAAGAAGATTGCCAAGACCCTGGAACTGAGCTGCAGCACGGTGGCGAAGACCATACAGCAGTTTAACCGGACAGGTTCCACTCGAACAGGCCTCGCCATGGTCGACCAAAGAAGTTGAGTGCACGTGCTCAGCGTCATATCCAGAGGTTGTCTCTGGGAAATAGACGTATGAGTGCTGCCAGCATTGCTGCAGAGGTTGAAGGGGTGGGGGGTCAGCCTGTCAGTGCTCAGACCATATGCCGCACACTGCATCAAATTGGTCTGCATGGCTTTTGTCCCAGAAGGAAGCCTCTTCTAAATATGATGCACAAAATAGCCCGCAAACAGTTGGCTGAAGACAAGCAGATTAAGGACATGGATTACTGGAACCATGTCCTGTGGTCTGATGAGACCAAGATAAACTTATTTGGTTCAGATGGTGTCAAGCGTGTGTCGCGGCAACCAGGTGAGGAGTACAAAAACAAGTGTATCTGGCCTTCAGTCAAGCATGGTGGTGGGAGTGTCATGGTCTGGGACTGCATGAGTGCTGCTAGCACTGGGGAGCTACAGTTCATTAAGGAAACCATGAATGCCAACATGTACTGTGACATACTGAAGCAGGGCATGATCCTCTCCCTTCAGAGACTGGGTCGCAGGGCAGTATTCCAACATGATAACGACCCCAAACACATGTCCAAGACGACCACTACTCGGCTGAGGGAAAAGGTGACGGACTGGCCAAGCAAGTCTCCAGACCTATACCCTATTGAGCATCTGTGGGGTATCCTCAAACCGAAGGTGGAGGATTGCAAAGTCTCTAACATCCACCAGCTCTGTGATGTCGTCATGGAGGAGTGGAAGAGGACTCCAGTGGCAATCTGTAAAGCTCTGGTGAACTCCATGCCCAAGAGGGTTAAGGCAGTGCTGGAAAATAATAGTGGCCACACAAAATATTGACACTTTGGGCCCAATTTGGACATATTCGCTTAGGGGTGTACTCACTTTTGTTAACCAGCGGTTTAGACATTATTGGCTGTGTGTTGAGTTATTTTGAGGGGACAGCAAATTTACAAGCTATATACAAATTTACAAGCTATACAGTTATACAAGCTGTACACTCACTACTTTACATTGTAGCAAAGTGTAATTTCTTCAGCATCTCCCATTCTCAGTTGAAGCCCTATTGGAGGAAACGCGTCAGGAGGGAGTGTGCCATCATTGCGTCACTCGGGGTCCGTGCTGCAGCCAGACACGAGTTATACCCGAGATCCTCTGCGTCTTAAATATACCTACTATACTTGCCCGAAACATCTGTAACCATGTAAGTGCAACCCTTTTATTTAATAAATATTATTTAAGGTAATGCACAGCTTCCCATTTTTTTATGTACACTGCAGATTCACCATGTGAGCCGATAGCCATCCATCCTAACTGAAGGAGACAGGAAGAGTGCCTGCAGTTTTCCACTGTTGATTGAAAGGCTGGTTTTTCTTCTTTATTTGGTAAGAGGCTTGCGTTGTTTTTGCATCGGGGGATCAGTGCACGATTGGAGGTGTTCACATGGATATCTATATGTCACAACTACAGGAGTATATTTAAGGCACTTACCTTATTTCCACCGGGTAAGGAGGCATTTCACAAGGTGGAGGGATAATCCAGTTACTCATCACTTTATTGATTAAATATTGGACTCTTCACAAGTTTTTGTTTTTTCATCACATAAGTTTGAAGGAATATCACTTCTTTTACACATGTGGACTTTTTTACACATTTGGATTGTTGAATATTTTTGTTTAATTTTACACTGTCAAAAATCATTTTTGATTTGTCATATCACTTATGAGTTTTCATATTTGAAAGGAACCATATACATTTTTTGTTATTATGGTAGTTTATATATTATATTTTGAGTGTTTATTATCTTTTACAATTTACACACAGAATTTTCTACATTGAAAAGTGCACCAATCACATTTAAACATATAATTTCTTCAGTATTGTCACATGAAAAGAAATAATAAAATATTTACAAAAATGTGAGGGGTGTACTCACTTTTGTGAGATACTGTATATTCTGTCACTATTGGTGTAGTACAGAATGACATGGCTTTCAATGGTATTGGAGAGATAAGTCACAAAATTATCTTATAGACATTTTCCAATGTGTGGTCTTGATTTGGTCAGTAGTGGTATCGTACAGAATGATATAGCTGTCAATGGCATTGGAACAATAAGTTGCAAAACTCTCCTATAGACATAAGCCGCAAGGACACCAAGTCCTTGTGACTTCACGGACCCAGCATGCCCCCAGTCGATGATATCACAAGGTGAAGAGGATCGGAGCATTTTTTTGTTTTGGTTTTTTTCGGGTCGGTGGTGGTGGCAAGCATTATGTTTGATGATGGATCTACATTGGGGGACATTTTTTTAATTTTTGTTTTATAAATAAAGGACTTGTCAAAAACTGCCTGCTGTTTTTTTTTTTACACTACACTTTTTTTTTTGGAGTAAATGAGACGGTGGTGGCGGCAGGCATCGTGATTGACGATGGATCTACACCGAGGGACATTCGCTTGTCTCCCCCCTTTTCTGACCTACTAGGCTGCATGCTCGTATAGGGATCTGGTATGAATTTAGTTATGCATTTTTTAAAAAAACATTTGGTGGGGGTTCCCCTCAAAATCCATACCAGACCCGAAGGGCCTGGTGTGAATTGGGAGGTCCAAGCCATTTTTTGTTCTTAATTTTTCATTGTCGGAATTTTTTTTTTACATTCATCTGGCAAAGGGGACACAGCGGCTGCCGGTTTCTTAACAACCATGCTGTTTACTGGTCGTTATGGTTGCCGGCAGGTGCCAATTCCTTAAATATCGCAGTCCGAGACCACTACTTTTTTACCACATGCATTTTTTTTTCTTTTGTGAATTGATTATCACTCATGTTTTATGCGGTATTTACCAAAGTTTTTTCTTTATGGGGTATATACAGTGCTGTATCTTGGCCTAGACCAACAAGGCCCAGGCCTAGGGCGGCACTTCGCAGGGGGGCAGCAAAAAAGCTGCACCCCGCAAGAAAAAAAAAACAGCCTTCTCCCAACTCCTGCACGAAAAGGGTCCCCAACAGCTTGCACTACTCTTTTAGTATAGTACCAGTCTTATGGAGCAAATTGTGCCGGAGGGCAGGGTCCAGGAGGCAAATCAGTCTGGCAGCCCCATAAAGCGGTCACACTGCTACCTGTGGGTATGATAATACTGGCCGGTGAGGACATTCAGACAGACCGCAGGCCACCGACCACACTTACGACAATTGGCCCGACAGCTGCCAATGCTAATAAGTGTGACACTACAGCCTAATGCTCCGCCTACCCTCCTCCGCCCCCAGGTGTGGCAGGCATCATGTCGATATAATTTAGTTTCTTTAAACATTCTTGTCCTTGAGCGAGCATATTGAATTGCATCATATATAATGAAGACTTTTAATTGTATATGATGGCAATAATATTTTGGACCTATTCACCTCATATGTGCTATCGCAATATGTCACTGGGTTAGTAAGATTACTCCAATCTTATAAGATATTTGGACTTGTGTTTGCAGATGACAGGGCGGGTCACAGACAGGAAGGGGTGTGGCCTTTACAGGAAGGGGTGGGTCATATTTAAATTAGGGGTGCCCAAGTTTAGTCAGGCCTAGGACAAAACCTAAATACACCACTGGGTATATACCGCATAAAGTAATAGGGAATTGACATTTTCAGGATCACATGCGGTATTTGGGAAAACACCTAATTATTTTCCTGCATGCGATGTGGTACTGTAAATTGAGACCAGTATCTCTGTCCTACTGCTATTATCAGACATGCACAGTGCCAGATAGCTAGGTCTGTGCTACTGTATATGTGTATATGTGGTCACCTTCCAGTTTATGCATTTAACCAATTTACTGCAAAAGAGTTTATATGCAACTCTTGTTATTATAGTTTAAACTACCCCTTCTGGTAGTTAGAGGACTGGTTACATGACAGATTAGAAACTGCTAGGGACTAAGAGAGAGTTAATGGTTGACTTTGAGTTCCAGTGCCACACCACAGTTTCTGCTGCAGACAAACTGCGTTCAAGGCTGGTCAGACAACGGATTAAGGGTTTCCCCATTACTGCAGGCCTTTTTTTCAGGTCTCTGACACCAAGGCAAACGCTACATCACCATCATCCTCAGCTGCCCCTGCAACTGGACTTTTCTGCAACATTCATCTGGAGGTATCTTTATTATTAATGGTATATACCCTAGTATATGTGCACAATTCCATCAAAACTCTTGTTGGGCCCTTTGCCGATAATACCTGTTTGTACATTGGATGCATGTTCTATTATTCATTTTTTGTTATAGCTCGTATTATTTGCATAAAGTTGGTTTTCACTCCTGCAGTGCTGGGAATATGCACCCTAAATCAAAGCATTGTGACCACGGCAATGTGTGTCTGTGCTGTATTAGTACTTGCTCAGTTCTAGACAGTAGTAACAAGTATATGGCAAAACTATCATCCACCCCAGCACTTCTCTGCTTTTGCAGTGCACCTCTTAGCCTTATCTAGAGACAGGGCCATACTCTCCTATCACTATGCGCTTTTCATCCGCTGGTCCCTGCTGCCTACTGCGGCCATTAGAAGTGAGCTGTGATTGGCTGGCTGCACTGAGCGTCAGTTGCTGTGTTGAGCCATAATGTGAAAGTAAGAAGCCGCTTCACTACAGATGGCAGGGCTAGGACAAGGACACTGCATTTGTTCCCATGGGCCTGATCCCAGAACACAGCTGTTTTAGGACAACTTACTAAAAAGTAGGGCTGTCACTGCAAATTTGGAACAACTCTTTAGTATGGACTAATGTGTATGGTCAGCTTTAACCACTTGCCGACTGCCTAACGTACAATTACTGTGGAAAAAGGGGCTCTATTGCGCAAAATCACGTACCTGTACATCATTTCATGCAATAGCCTTCAGGGGGCGCGCGTGTGCCGCCAGAGACCCGATCGAGCGCTGATTGGACAGAGGGGGAGCCAATCAGCAGATCCAGTCCCGCGATCATTCTCGAGAGAGGCAGAATGGATGTCTGCCTAAGTAAACAAGGCTGATCGCCATTCTGACAGGGGAAAAGATGGAGATCCTTTGTTTCTGCTAAGCAGGACCACAGATCTCGGTTTTTCCCTCCAGTCAAAACAACCCCACTACAGTTAGCAAGCACTCCCAGGGAACACGTTTAACCCTTTGACCGCCCTTGATGTTAACCCCTTCCCTGCCAGTTTCATTAGTACAGTAACAGTGCATATTTTTTAGAACTGATCACTGTATTGGTGTCACTGGTCCCCAAAAAAAGTATCAAAAGTGTCAGTTAGGTGTCCGATTTTTTTCGCGGCAATGTTGCAGTCCTACTACAAGTCGCTGATCGCCACCATTACTAGTAACTAAATAAATAAATAAAAATTTCACAAACTATCCCCATAGTTTGTGGACGCTATAGCTTGTGCGCAAACCAATCAATACATGCTTATTGGGATTTTTTTTACCAAAAATATGTAGCAGAATTAAAAAAATGGTCTAAACTGATGAAGAAATTTGATATTTTAAATGTTTTTTATTAGATGTGCTTTATAGCTGAAAGTAAAAAATATTGTTTTTTGTTTTTTTTCAAAATTGTCACTAACGCTTTTTTTTTGTTTATAGCGCAAAAAATAAAAACGACAGAGGTAATTAAATACCACCTTAAGAAAGCTCAATTTGTGGGAAAAAAAAACATCAATTTTTTTTTTTGGTACAGTGTCACACGTCCAGAGATGTATAGTAACTAAGTAGAACTACTTCACTACTGTACTTAAGTACTGAAAGGCGGTATCTGTACTTTCCTGGAGTAGAATTTTTTTCTCCTACTTCCACTTTTACTTCACTACATTTTTTTGATGATTTCAATTAGGGATGCACCGAATATTCGGCGGCCGAACATTATTCAGCCGAAAATAGAAAAAATAGCACTTTCGGCGTTCGGCCGAATAAGTCAAAAGGCCGAATAATTTTGAGCCGAACAATGTCGGCTTCCGCCCTGACCGCTCACCTTCCTCATTGCGGCTCGCGGCTCCCTTCTCACACGCCGCTGGTGTCCTGTCCGGCCGCGAGTAGGGGGTGTGACGTCACGCGCGCGTCCCGCCCCCTGCTCCTGACTGCTCCTGACTGCGGCTTCTTCACACTAGGTCCACGCCCCGCCCCCCTGTTCGCGGCTTTTGGCTCTGGCTGCAGTTCAGGTATGTGATGTGGAGCTGAGCACATTTGGGGGAGAATACGGTAGCTGGCAGCTGCACAAGCATTAGTGTGCAGACTGCCATATGTTGTTGCCACTTGCCATGCTCATTACATTAGAGTGCCCTATAAAGTGCCCCTTAAAAAAAAAAAAAGAAAAAAATGTGCCCAACAGAGTGCTCCCTTGACATAAAATGTGGCCATCAGCGTGCCCCTTATTTTATGCTAAGGGACATGCTGATGAGCATATTTTATGTTAAGGGGCACTCTGATGAGCATATTTTATGTTAAGGGGCACTCTGATGGGCATATTTTATTTTAAGGGGCACGCTAATGGGCATATTTTATGTTAAGAGCAACGCTGATTTAAACGTTTTGTTTTGCCCATCAGAGTGCCCCCTAACATAAAATGTGCCCATCAGCGTGCCCCCTAACATAAAATGTGCCCATCAGCGTGCCCCCTAAAAATTGGCAAAATAAATGGAAAAAATGCGAAACACCGCGTTCGGTATTCGGCCTTCGGCCAAGCATTTCATTATTATTCGGCTTCGGGCAAGAATTTCATTTCGGTGCATCCCTAATTTCAATACTTCTACTCCGATATTTTTTTTTTGTGCTGCATAGTTACTTGTTACAATTATAAAAATGACCACTGCCAGAACAGTAGATGGCAGGTTTCATGAAGCTCAAAAAAATGTGCATAATGTCGTGTACTTTTGACTTCTTTTGACTTCTCTCTTTAATAACTTTAAAAAAATTGTGACTTCTTTCTTTAATAACTACATAACACAGTACTTGTACTTTTACTTTCAGTACTTGAGTAGCAAATATTTTTTTAAAAACTACTTGTACTTTTACTTTCAGTACTTGAGTAGCAACATTTTTAAAAAAAAACTACTTGCAATACTTAAGTACAAAAAATGTTGAATACTTTAGTACTTCTACTCAAGTCACTTTTTGATCGAGCACTTCCACTTCTACTCAAGTCACTTTTTGATCGAGCGCTTGTACTTTTACTCAAGCATGGGTTTCGAGTACTTTATACAACTCTGCACACGTCCATGCAATTGTCAGTTAAAGTAATGCAGTGCCGTATTGCAAAAAATGGCCTTGTCATTAAGGGGGTAAAACCTTCCGGGGCTAAAGTGGTTAAAGCTGAATTCCAGGTATGTTTTTTTTTGTACAGGCACATTGGTCCAGCTTGCACCATATGCCATATCTGGCTGATCCACTACTACAGTGATCCTTGCTGTCTTCCAGATCAAGGGTATCCTTTGTTCTCCATGTAGGCAGACCTTTCATTTCAATGGGCTTTCCTACATGCAGATACACAGTGAAAGAAGCTCTTGACCATGTTTTTCAAATTGTGCTACACCTAGCTGCGTGGTATTGTGGCACCATGAGGTTTGTCGCAGGTAAAAACACGTCAGGTTTGCCGATGCATGGGGGTACCATTAAGAACTAAAAGCATCTCTGTGTGTCTGCTAAAGAGCAGCATGTTTTGCCTGCGGGTCGGGAATCCTTTCGATTTTGTGAGCATCCCAACCCGCAATGATGTGAACTTTGCCTTACAGTTGTAATTTTTCTAGAGTGTTATTAAAAAAGCATTTCTTTTATTCCAAAAAATCAGCTTTTGTAACCCTGCCTGAGACCATCTTGTGGTTTTCGATGTGTTTGTTTGTTTTGCATGTTTGTTTCTTACCTTTATTTTTCCTCTTGAATTTTTCGTCATGAGCTATTTCTGAGCTGAAGACTCCATTATCTTGCTCTCATGGGTTTTTATACTAGGATTTATTATGCACCTAATTATGTGCAGACATTTAATGACTTTACTGGCGTTTTTTTAAAAAAAATAGAAATGACATCAATGCCTATGGAATCTGAAATAAATGTTTATATCAAACACATATATTTTTTTTTTCACCGTGGCTCTATTTTCAGTTTACAAACTGCAGCTTTCCACTTGAGAGATAAGATTCCACCACTCCCCATAAATCAATCAGAATTAAAAATTCATATTCTCTTTAATGCATCCAATACCACCAGTAAAGAATATCCCCTGCCTCACTAGACCTACAGGAGTTTGTACAAAGAAATGTTTATGACACCTAAAAGCTTTCTTGACTGCGGATTCCCTGGGTAATACACTCCATTTGCACCAGTTCCCAGCAAAGGTCAGTTTTAAGGATGATGTCATTGTGCCAGATTTAGGTTAGATTACATTGTTGGAGAGCTGCATGGACATTATCACACAGCTAAACAGATTGTGCACTCCACAAGCAAGGAAACCCTGCAGTCCCATCACATACTGTTACTACTGCCAGGGTTAAATATTCCTCATGTCCCCACAAAATTCACAATGTTGTATTTAATGCTCATACAAAAAAAAAACAAGACCTATCTAGATGCCTTTGTTTTTATGGTAGTACCAAAATTAGTGAGCAGTGAACTGATGCCAGTACCATCCAGGGATAAGGTGACCAGATTTTTAAAATTAAATCCGGGGACATTTTTTTTTTTTTTGCAAATGGCACAGGACTTCATAATACACAGATCGCTGGGCACAGGACTACATAATACACAGAGTGCTGGATACAGGAGTGCATAATACACAGAGTGCTGGGTACAGGACTACATAATACACAGAGTGCTGGATACAGGAGTGCATAATACACAGAGCGCTAGATAAAGGAGTGCATAATACACAGAGCGCTGGGTACAGGACTACATAATACACAAAGCGCTGGATACAGGAGTGCATAATACACAGAGCGCTGGATACAGGAGTGCATAATACACAAAGCGCTGGGTACAGGACTACATAATACACAGAGCGCTGGATACAGGAGTTCATAATACACTGAGCGCTGGGTACAGGACTACATAATACACAGAGCGCTGGATACAGGACTACATAATACACAGAGCGCTGGATACAGGAGTGCATAATACACTGAGCGCTGGGTACAGGACTACATAATACACAGAGCGCTGGATACAGGACTACATAATACACAGAGCGCTGGATACAGGAGTGCATAATACACAGAGCGCTGGGTACAGGACTACATAATACACAGAGCGCTGGATACAGGAGTGCATAATACACAGAGCGCTGGGTATAGGACTACATAATACACAGAGCACTGGGTACAAGACTACATAATACACAGAGCGCTGGATACAGGAGCGCATAATACACTGAGCGCTGGGTACAGGACTACATAATACACAGAGCACTGGGCACAGGACTGCATAATACACAGAGTGCTGGGCACAGGAGTGCATAATACACAGAGTGCTGGGCACAGGACTGCATGATACACAGAGCGCTGGGCGCAAGACTACATAATACACAGGAGGGTGTTAGGCATAGAGTACAGGGATCATAGGTTAGCTATGCACAGGAGACACTTCTGCCCCCACATCCATAGCTCACCTCTGCACCCTTCTCTCACAGATTATCTCTGCAGCCCCCTCTTAGCCCTTCCCCCACAACAGCTAAGCTCTCCATCTCTCCAAGCAGCTGCATCAGCTCGGACCCCTGCTCCCCCACTGCTCTCACCTGTGTACAAAACAGACCCCCCCTCATCTGCTTACCCCCATTCTCAGCCCTCCACACAGTCAATCTTTGGCTCTACCTCTACTGAACAGCAGCAGGAGCTGCAGTGAGATCGACCAGCAGGGGGCGTCTGCATCTGAGCCACCAGGCTGTTTCTCAGCCAGCATGGGATGCCCTGTCTACATTAGTCTACTGAATCCAGGGACAAAACTGGGGACAGACTTGGACTGGGGACAATGTTCTCAATCTGGGGACTGTCCCTGGAAACCGGGGATGTCTGGCCACCCTATCCAGGGAACACTTCAGCTGTCCTAAAGTAAGAAAGCTCACTATTTTATCATTAACGTAGCATTAACCCTCAGCTATTTGTTGCAAATGTATCCTTAAAGTAGAACTATATATTTTCATTTTGGATGGAGCAAGGGAAGGTTATAACCCCCGTGAGATCTTTTTTTTCACCAACTGTGTCCCTTTGTGGAGATTTCCCTTCACTTCCTGTCCCACAGCCAATAGGAAGTGACAGGAAATCACTGCAAATAAATGGAATTCCTTGGAGACCCCCGGGTCACCAGAACTAGTGTTCCCATTGGAAACTTTCCCTCTATTACTCTATTACTTTTCTAGGGACATCCTGAAATTTGGGATTTTCTTTTATTTTCAATGATAATGGTAAACAGGACAAATAATAATGACCTCTCTAATTGGAGGCACAGACAGCAATAAAAACTGACATGTTCTATACCCTCTCCACTCTATCCAAAACTTAAACAAAAAGTTTTGCCTCTTGTTATACATTAATCTTTTACTGTTCTTGTCACTGTAAGGATCAATGCTGCTACATAGAGAGGGCACTGTAGAGGTCACATGACCATTCATGTCAGTAGTGCTTGGTCCATCCAGTTCCTGATAGCAACGCTCATGCACAACCCCATACCAGCCCCCCCCCCCCCCCCCCCCACATCAGATGTACATAGTCCATTCTCCCATTTGACAATCAGAATATGTGCTCCTTCTGTGGGTGGAAGTGCCCAAAACCTTAGTTACAATACATTATGGTCACCTGACTGCCCTCATGCCATGATAACTAGGTGCATGCATTTCCCACCACAGCCTGAGGTGTACAGATAGGGGTGGCTCCATAGGACCCTGAAAGGCAGTGGAGTCACCCTCAAGATGGAAGCGGAGTACAGAGAAAATTCAAATGTAGAATGCAAACAAGTAAGAACAAGCATCTTTGTTTCACTTTGTTACAAGCGGTCAACTTCCTGAGCTTGAAGAGCGTATGGTGTACAGCGTGAGCTTCTATGAGGCTCCTTGACCTTCCCCATGAGTACTGCAATGATTCACAATCCATGGTGCTGTTGTTTTTATTCCAGAAATTGCAAATATCATCAGCACATCATATGTTCGACCATGAGCAATTAATTAGTCATATACGTAACAAGTACTGCTTGTGATTTTTTCAATTTTAGAGACTGATTTATTAGTTTTACTTTTACAAATAACTAGCACTAATAACCTGATTGCTGCGTCCAGCAAAGAGATGGTCAGCATTTTAGATAAAGCAGAGCTTTGTTGCTTACAGAAGTGGAGAATACAGAAATGACCTTGTCAGTGTAATAATATTTCTTTAGTGTTTTAGTCACAGGCAGAGGCAATCCCTGGAATGGGTAGTATGGCTTAAATGATTTGTTGTTTGCAGGGTAGTCAAAGAAGGACCTGTCTCTGCTATCTGGTAGGGATGCCTTTAGTATTTAAAGTAGTGAACCTGTACTAATTCCAGCTATGTACTTTCTTCCTGGAGTTAAGCTTGAATTTTTGTGCATGTAAAGCTACTTTCAAACATAAATGTTACTGCAGAAAAGTAGAATGTTTTAATGTTAGAGAGCTACTTTGAAGCTTCAAGTGTTAATTCACCCTCATAGAAAACCTGTAAAGGTTTCCTAACACCAGACACCCTCTTGACTCCCCTCCTCCGACCCCTTTCCTCTGAGGAAACTGGCTCTGCGCCAGTGAAACGCGTCAGTGTACACGTCATTTGCTTCCATCCAATAGAACGGTGACCATCGTGACCATCGGGCACTGCACGGCTGGAGTCATAGCGTTCCCCCACCCCCTACATCCGGAGTGACGTCGGGCCGCAATCAGCGTGCCCGCCCCCACTACAGGGAAGCGCTTGGAGGGAGCGCAAGCTACGGGGAACGCCAATGCCGAAGTGCACCGCCATCAGTTCATTAAGGTCCACACATCCCAGGAATATATTTATGGCTCGTATCTACATCTAAAGGACGGTAACCAGACATATTTACTACTTAATGTCTCCCAATTGATGCCTATTGGGTGAATCTATCATTCATACAGTGCATGGTTTACCTGGGAACTTGCTGTCTCTGCAAACCCCATCTGCCTGCCTTCAATTTACCAGCTATTTGTGTCCAGCAGACCCACTTCCCCAGATAGGGAATTCAACATCATCATCATTATTTATTCACCCCACATGGTGACTTCTTCTATGTGGAACTGTAACTGCTGAGCATCTAACTACTGTTTGATTTTCATCCAATTGGTGTCCCTAGTTGACTCTTTCCCGGGGGGACTTTCTGGTCTCCCTATTCTCTTTTGTAGTTTATATTTTTGTCAACGGCCAACTCTTGCTGGTCTGGGCCCCCTATCCACTGAACATAGGCCCTATTTTATTATGGCCCCTGGGAATATGCTCAAGCTTAGTTGGCTCTGTACCATGTTGCTCTGTTGTCTGCAAATCCCCTAACATTCTGGGTTTAGTTGTGGCTTTGTATCATATGACACTCTGTATATCCTGCTGATGGGCTCTGTTCTTTCCACAGCCACTTCCTGCAGTGACCAGTGTCTATAACACTCCCCTTTGTAGTCTTTCAGACTCAGCAAATGATGTAACAACCTTCACAGCTCTGATGGTGGGTGGGATGTAATACATCCTAATTAGCATTCAATCCCACCCAGCCACATCTACAGAAAGAGTCCAAACCTCCCAAGTCCCTCCTCACAGATCACAGCATTATTCAAGAAGAAAAGCCCATTATACACAGCCTGTTCTGAAAACTTGCTATGCTGCTGCTGGGCAGGATTGAATGGACCACAATTAGAATTCAATCCTGCCCAGGTAAATACGCAGACCTGTGTGAACAGGGAGAATCCCACCCATCAGATCCCGCCCACCCAGAGCCCTGCTTTCTGTGAAGTGATTAATTTACATCTAAAGGAAATACCTTCATAATACCCTCATCTGTAGTCTTGCAGTAAGTCATTATTCTTTGGCATGCCACAAGAAATAAATGACAAAGGAGGAGGTATGAAACATTTGCACCTTTTACCACCCACATGAAGGCCCAGAAACACCCACAATAACTCAAGGACCAACCCACATCAACTCCCAGAAGTGACTTACATAGCACGCCCTGAAACTACAGAGGCTCAAGGATCGTGGGAGAAGTAGTATCAGGACTGGCAAGAGAAGAAAATAGACACATAAATTGAAAGTGGGGTTGTGATCCATTGACATGCACAATGCATCTGTTGTTTTGGGGAGAAAAGGCTGGAGTTTTCCTTTAAGGCCAGTGGTCTACAAGGAAAGCAACTAACTATCACTGTCTTTAATCATCAGAATCAGAACTCGAGTATTGGGTGTGGCTCACTGTGGAAGGAAAAATTACCTGTGCATGGCTCTCATTGTCTTTAGCATACTAAACTAGACTACACATTGGCATCTGCATTGACTTACATTTACAGAAAATGTGCACTGAGAGAAAAGCACTATATTACCAAAAGTATTGGGACGCCTGCCTTTACACGCACATGAACTTTAATGCCATTCCAGTCTTAGTCTGTAGGGTTCAATATTGAGTTTGCCAACCCTTTGCAGCTATAACAGCTTTAACTTTTCTGCAAAGGCTGTCCACAAGATTTAGGAGTGTGTCTATGGGAATGTTTGACCATTCTTCCAGAAGCGCATTTGTGAGGTCAGGTACTAATGTTGGAGAGAAGGCCTTGCTCGCAGTCTCTGTTCTAATTCATCCCAAAGGTGTTCTATCGAGTTGAGGTCAGGACTGTGTGCAGGCCAGTCAAGTTCCTCAACCCCAAACTCACTCATCCATGTATTTTTGGACCTTGCTTTTTGCACTGGTCCAAATCATTTGTTTTTCAGGGGTGGGCTTGGCCCCTTAGTTTCAGTGTTGGGAACTCTTAAGGCATCTGCATAGCAAGACATTTTGGACAATTTCATGCTCCCAACTTTGTGGGAACAGTTTGAGGTTGCCCCTTCCTGTTCCAACATGACTGCGTACCAGTGCACAAAGAAAGGTCCATAAAGACACGGATGAGCGAGTTTGGGGTGGAGGAACTTGACTGGCTTGCACAGAGTCCTGACCTCAACCCAATAGAACACATTTGGGATGAATTAGAGTGCAGACTGCGAGCCAGGCCTTCTCTCCAACATCAGTGCCTGGCCTCACAAATGCGCTTCTGGAAGAATGGTCAAACATTACCATAGACACACTCCTAAACCTTGTGGACAGCCTTCCCAGAAGAGTTGAAGCTGTTATAGCTGCAAAGGGTGGGCCAACTCAATATTGAACCCTACGAAATAAGACTGGGATACCAATAAAGTTCATGTGCATGTTAAGGTAGGTGTCCCAATACTTTTAGTAATATAGTGTATGTAGGCTGCTGGCTCGACCTTTATCCTAAAGATGATATGGCTTAAATACTTTTTGAGTCCATAACTCAGAATGAGTATGAAGATCAGGAGTTCTGGTTTCACTTGCATTATTTTGAATTAGTGACTTAGAACAATCCAAAACGCAGGAAAAGACAGCCAACTAGAAGGATGGAGGTCAACAACAGAAGCCCACATAGCCTAGGTTCACACTTTTGCGGGTGCAGGACTGATTGTAAATTGCACACTTTCCAGCACCCGCAGCAAAAATGCCCTGCTGTTAGCAGATGTGTGGAGGGTGCCATTAATTCTTAATGGCACCCTCCACACACTAGAAACCACAGTTTCCCTGCAGCTGCAATTTTAGAAAAGCTGCAGGGGCCTTTCTCTGCGTTTTCAATAGGTACAGCAGACCATTACAACAAATGGGCTGCTGTGCTCATGCAAATGCGGCCGCAGGGAAACCCCCAGCAGTATGTAACTAGCCATTCTGGATTTCTGACAGAACAGGTTTAATTTACTTCAGCAGTGGGTAAAATATAAGCTGTACCCATAGAAACAAATAATAAATTAATAAGTATGAGCTGATGTACCTTTACCCACTTAGTGGACCATTATAGCGTCTATAATACAGTGGCCCTATTGCTCTATTTACATGCATTATTTGTGGAAAAACAGCATAATATTGCGCAGTACATTACAGAAGATGATGGACAGAAATACAACGGTAAAATGCCAATCAATAAACCATTAGAAACAGATCAAATTTCCTTGGATGCACTTTTAAGATTTTAAAGGACATTAAAGGCATCTAATAAAATATTCTACCTAAAAAAAAAAATCATAAATTTGGATTACATAAACTATAAATGAAATGCTAGATTGACCTTACATTTGTGTAACTATAAATCAGTTCAAAAATGATATTCAACTTTAAGTGCTCTTTCAAACTACCATGCCCCAAAAAATGCAGGACTTAATAGAAGTCTATGGGAAACTGTGAGTAACGAAAAGCACGGGTACACTGTGCTGCACCCACACTGCAGCGGTACAGTGTGAATGTGCCCTAAGAGTAATTGCACCGTGTAATGCACTTATTCTTAGGCCCCTTTATCCTCCGCCAGTACCAGTAATAGAAAATGTGCACCCAAAATGCTTCTGCATATTTGTTTTATGGCCTGCCTGTGCTGCACAGCTACTCTTTGAAATCTTTGCAGTCTTAAAGCGGTAGTATAGTGCTTTTTGACACTTTTACCTACAGGTAAGCCTATAATAAGGCTTACCTGTAGGTACAAATAATATCTCCTAAACCGGCATGGTTTAGGAGATATTTACAGTGCATGCAGCCGCTCGCACGAGCGGCGCATGCGCTCTGAAGGTCCGGGGGGACCTTCAATTATCTTGCCGGGAGCTTGCCGGAAAAATCACGTCATCGCGGCTCCGGCCAATCATCGCGCCGGAGCCGTCTCTTCCGGCCAATCACCGCGCCGGAGCCGCCGAACCCGGAAGAGACGGCGAGGGATCATGGCAGCGCCCGCAGCGATGTCCGGGGGTCCGTGTCGGGGCTTCGTTCTAAGGTAAGTTACACATAATGGGCTAGTATGCGATGCATACTAGCCCATTATGCCTTTGTCTTGCAGGGTTTTTTTTTTTTTTGTTTCTAGGGTTTACAACCGCTTTAAGCTGCATACACACTATACATTTTTCTTTATATTTTTTCCTTTAGATTTACCAAAACCATATAATATGAGGTCAGACCTAAACACTTACAATTTGTATGCAATCAGGCAGGCCCTTGCACTACGTAGTTGAAGGTAAATCTAAAGGAAATCTACCAACAAAAGTTGTATAGTGTGTATCCAGCTTTACACTTCATCCCCAGTGCATATTCCCACCCCAAACGCCATTACCTTCAAAGGGAAAGCCCATCAATAGAGAGCTACACAAAGAGCAGCGGTCTTAGCTACAGACTGCTGCCCGAAGACAGGCTGTTTTACAGGTGCTAGAGCTGTTTGCCAAGCAGGTGTCACATTGGGAGCAGCGACTGTGTCTGTGCAGCTACTGCATCCATATTAACAGCAATAGGACTGCCTGCATGGGGATGCATGGAGCACCTTTACATCCCTGCATGGGTAAGCGTCGCCCTCACATGGGGTACAGATGCATTTGCCCCATGTGAACAAGGCCTAAGGCTTTGAGCACTGAGGCCTCATTCATACAATGCAAGTTAGCATTATTCAATGTGTCATTAAATCTTAGTGTTTACCTGCATTTAGATGGGTTCAGTTTAGCTGTGTTTATAGAAAACAGAATTCTGTGTTTCCAGGATCCAATAATGAACTATAAGACCTCTTGCATACAATACTGATGTTTGAACATCTGTCATTTCAGGCGTTTATGTTAATATATTATGTATTTGCGCACATTTGCACATATTTGCATGTGCACACTTGCGTGTATTTGTGCAAAATTGTATTCTTGTGTTCTAGCTCCAAGAATATTGTTGTATTCATGCCTATACTCGCATATGCGCGTATTTGCACGTATTTAAGCGTACCGGCACCAAATACTAGCCAGGAACGCCGTTTTATTTTACTCATAAATACGCAGCTCTTGTTTACATGCCTGTGTGTACAGGTGCATTGCAAACAACGGGCTGCATTTTAGGCCCCTTTCACACTTGTGCGACCTAAAAGTCGTGCGATTTTGCAGCGATTTTGACTGGACTTGAAACAATGCCTGTGTAATCTTGAGGTCTATGGACCTCAAAATGCATCAAAGTCGGACAAAAATAGTGCAGGGACTACTTTGAAGTCGCACAGATATGAACGGTACTCATTGGAAATCATGGAGGACGACTTGTCATGCTACTTTTCAGGTGTGAATTTAGGCAAAAATTCAGACCTGAATGGCACCTGCACCGGTGAACAGACACGCCCCGGACCCTAGGCACGAGCCCACGGCTGCACATATGTGAACCCGGCCTATTGCACCTTGTACCCATTCCCATTGCTCAACCTACCTTGCCATTTAATCTCTAGCCCTTCCTACTTTACTGCTACATAATCCTAGAACTTAACCCTCTACCTGTTTCTTAATACTGTACTTATCACTGCTAACCCTAATATTTAACCATTAACCTGTTCCTATTAAACCTCACAAACCTAACACTTAGGCTAGGTTCACATTATTGCATGTCAGTAATGAGTCTACAATCACACGTGTTTCCGACACGCAAGAGAAACGCACTACTCTTTAGCAGATCCACGGGAGTGCCATTATTAATAATGGCACCCCTATGCATCTGCAAATCGCCTGCTTTCTGTTTAATGCAGCATAATTTAAAAAAAAAAAGGATTTGGGGCTTTTTTCCTGTGTTTCTGTGTGTAGGGTAGGCGACTGAAATTAATTAGCTTCCCTACACGCAGAATGTAGCCCCACAGGTGTGAGCCAAGCATACGCCTGCTTCGTAATGCCTAAAGTATTATTAAACCCGAAACCAAAAATGTAATATATTGCAGTTTTACAATTCTTAAATGTAATAGCTGTAATCGTTAGTTATTTTTTCCTTTATTTTCACTTGATGATCTGGCTAGTAACACACGTCCTGTCCTAAGATGTCTCCACTCTGGTCACTGCCAGTGTTAAATGGTTTCTCTCAACACTATAACTGCCACTTTTTGCTGGACAGCTTGGTCTGCTAAGTGAAATTGAACAATATCAGACTTACTTGCAGGATCAATAGGTCTATGTGGTTGTAAAGGCACAAGTTTTTTACCTTCATGCATTTTATGCATGAAGGTAAAAAACCTTCTGTGTGTAGGAGCCCCCCCCCCCCAGCCCCCCCATTACTTACCTGAGCCCCCCTTTAGATCCAGCAGTGTCCACGAGAGCCTTGCCTCTCCAGAGATTCCCACTCCTGATTGGATTTGGCAGCTGTGGGAGCCATTGGCTCCCGCTGCTGTCAATCACAGCCAGTGAGCCAATCAAGAGACTGAATGGACACACAGAGCTGCAGGCCAGGACCCCGCTTGCTTGGGTGGCCCCAGAGCAAGCTGCTTGCTCTGGGGGCACCCGGCAGGAGGGAGGAGCCAGGAGTGCCAGCGAGGGACCTGAGAAGAGGAGAATCCGGGCTGCTTTGTGTAAAACCACTGCACAGAGCAGGTAGGTATAATATGTTTGTTATTAAAAAAAAAAAAAACAAGGCTTTAGAATCACTTCAAATAAAGGAAATAATGCCTAAAAAAATAAAACAAATGCAGCAACCACATCTAAGAATTAGTAAGAAGGAATATATAAACATTTTTGATATACCAGACTCAGACAGCACTCTATTAGTGTTAACGCTTATCCTGTTGTAGAGATTCCAGCTTCAGCTCAGTAGCTGCCCATTGGCCTTGCCCATCTAAAGTGTTTCACCCAGACTGTGCTTAATCCTAGAGGTGGGAATGGCCCAAAGCAGAGGTTATATATGGATTGTGAGCCATTCAAAAAATTTGACACAGTTACTAATAACAAACAGTGCAGGCTACCAATATGGGGAGAGAACAAAGCAGCACATGTTTTTAACACCTATCTTCTCCAATATATCAGTTAACCCTTAAAGTGTGCTCTAAATACATAAAGTATAACTACTGCCAGGCTACTGACATTTAACTGTTTACATACAGGATTCTTAACAAGAAGTAAAAATGCTTTAAAAGAAACCCTCACTGACCTCTGTAGCTGCAGGTACCATAGAGTAATTCGTCCTCAAATTTCTGAGAAATAATACTTTCACTTTCCTTTTTTTCTCTGTAGGTGGTTTGTTCCCCCTGCCAGCAGTGAGTTAGCAGCCCACAAGCCGTCAAATCTGTAATGTAAACAAAGAGCGGGTGCACAGGAAGAGGGGAAGGAGTAGAACAGAGAGTCACCAATTGCAGGACTTCACTGGTTCTCTTGTAGCATGATTTGTTCCACAGTGTCTGCAGCTGGTCAGTAAGGGCTTGTTTTAGGGGTATCAACTGATTGTTAAGGAAGAGTTTAATGACCACAACTCTACTTTAAAAGTGTTACTAAACCCACAATAGTAAAATCAGTCTGCAGCAAAGCATGCTTGTTCTACTCACTGTGGAACCTAAGGAGTTACTCATTTGCGTTGTGTATAAAGGCTGTTTGATCATGTCTCTATGATTCTCCTCTTCTTTCACTGTCTTAAAAAATAACCTGGTATTTACAGAGCCAGGGGACAAGCTTCACATGTTCAGTTTGGTGTGTATTGCTAGAGAGTTTTCTTTTTTCTTGGAAGAGTGCATGTGACCAGCACAGGGCCAATCAGCACTGTCCAGACATTTCCAGACAGAGAATCAGGGGAGAATGAAAACTCCTCCTACAAGCTTTACTAGGAACTGAAAGAACCCACAAGACTGCTATATACGGCTGATGAGAAAAGGTATTTAGCAGTTTATATTTACTAAATTAATTACAAATCTATGCTCTGTGTACTGTGGGATACCAGATATAGTGAATACAGGCTCCTGGGTTTAGTAACACTTTAAGCTTCCCCCAGCTCCTAAACCCTAAAACACAGAACCCTTAGGCCTATCACTAACCTAACCCCTAAATTAAAGCCTTCACTCATGAACCCCTATTCTCTTCATTCTGACCTGGGATCCTCTTCTTTCAGGTCCCACCCCAAAAACATACAATGCCAAAAACACCCTGCTTTACATCTTATATAGGTAAAGATGTTCACCCAAGCACATATCTTTCTGAAAAGCATAGTGATTAATGCCATAGAAAATAAGATTATTATAGGATTTGATGAGATAAAAAAGGTACAGACGCATGTTGGAATTTAGAAGACAGATAAGTCAATTTAATAAATAATATGGGGGGGGGCTCATTCACACTATAAATAAATGCTCTGTACTGAATGTGCAATTAAGACACGTTACATTGTATTGCATCTTTTTAAACAATTGTTTTGGCTTGATTGGCAAAATGCAAGTCTACTGACCCAATTGCAGGACTTTATAACAAAACGCACTGCAAGACATTGATGTGAACAGATCATATTTAAAACAATGTAGCAAAATCTGCAACAAAGCGTCCAGAAACCTTAAAGAAGACATACAACCTTCTGCACTGTAAATGGGTTTTGGTGAATATTAGTAAAGAAGATATACCGAATATTTAGTTCAGTGATTCATAGCCTTAGGATATATTTCTGTTAGAAAAAGAGCTTGTTTTTTTAGATGTTAAAGTGGACAGTACTACTTCAGTCTATGAAGCTTTTGAGAGCATTAAAACGGTTACATGTGTAAAGCCCAGCAGGTGTTGGGGAACTACAAGTCTCAGCATACCTTGCAAGCTGAACATGTATTTTAAAAATAAAAAAGTACATTTAAAATACATCTCAGCCTGCATCATCTTAGTACATCAAATCACACACTGGGACAGATCTATAATAACTGGAGCACGGTAAGAATAGTGAAGGTGCCCTGGGTGACCAATCCAGTATTAGCTTTCATTTTATAACCTGCACTAGTAATTTCATTTTCTTTGCTCCAATTTTTTTTATTTTCTCTGTAAATGCACTTCACTATTGGTCCCTAAAAATGCTTCCAAAATTCAAAAATACAGTAAAGAAGGCTTAACAAATATATTTATTATAGATGCAAAGCCTACAGCAGCACACTATATAACATAGCCTATTTAATTGTATTACATTAGGCAATTTATTTGAGTTTTCAACTAATCAAAATAATAAAAACGACTAGAAAAACACAGATGTCATTTAGTTTACAAAAAAAAAAAAAGTCAGTGTTTGAGAAACTGGCAACATCCCCAGAAAAGCCTTAGAAGTGAATGTTTACCTCGTTTAGCAGGAACACACTGGAATTGGAAAGCGACATGCAAGTAGGATGCTTCCCTTGTAGATGGAGAGCAGATCAGGAACATTCACTGCCACTGCTCTGGCAGCACAGCAAAGCTTCTGCAAAGCTCAGCCCACTGCATTTTGGTCTTACAGGACTTTAGAAGAGACCTGCCCACATGATCTGAGCATCATTGCTACACAGCTGTCAATCTGGGATGCATGGGAATGCACTGTTGGTGTCTGTGATTTGCAGACAACAGAAAGGTATATTATCAGGGGGTGGTGTGAAAGACCTGTACAGTAGGGAGTTGAGGGAAGAGTATAAGTGACCAATCTCTTAGAGCTTTCAATGATGCTGCACATGTTGTGGAAGCAGATGAGGTAAAGCAGACTTCCTGAGGATAGATGGAGCGTGGGAGTATGAGCAGTTATTGAGGCAGGAGGAGAATATCAAAGGCAAAACAGAAGGGGAAGACAGGAGCCGGAATATCAGCGCGATGAGTTACTTATCTATCCAGCCAGAATTATTTTTTGGACCATTGATAGAGCAATAGGGGGGGGGGGGGGTCATAGAAATCAAAATCAAGGTCATGATCTAGAAGTATCCTTTATATTGCCCCTTGATGTCTATAAGCACTTATTTGGTTATCCCGTGTTATTATTATTATTATTATCATCATTATTATTAACCACTTGCCTACCGTGCACTCTCACTCCCTTCCCATCCAGGCCAATTTTCAGCTTTCAGCGCTCTCACGCTTTGAATGACAATTGCGCGGTCATGCTACACTGTACCCATATGACATTTTTATCATTTTTTTTTCACACAAATAGAGCTTTCTTTTGGTGGTATTT
Source organism: Pelophylax lessonae (assembly GCF_965119305.1). Taxonomy (NCBI): domain Eukaryota; kingdom Metazoa; phylum Chordata; class Amphibia; order Anura; family Ranidae; genus Pelophylax; species Pelophylax lessonae. Next base: position 553,849,208 of record NC_138769.1, on the reverse strand, counting down.
AATCATCTCTGGGTTTTTTATTTTTTACAAAAAAAAAAGAAAAAAGACAGAAAATTTTGAAAAAAAAAAAAGTTTTTCTTATTTTCTGCGAGTAAATTTTGAAAATAAATACATTTTTCTCCTTCACTGATGTGCGCTGATGAGGTGGCACTGATGGGCACTGATAGGCTGAACTGATGGGCACTGATGAGGTGGCACTTATGGGCACTGATGAGGTGGCACTTATGGGCACTGATGAGGTGGCACTGATAGGCGGCACTGATGAGCACTGATAGGCGGCACTGATGAGCACTGATAGGCAGCACTGATGAGCACAGAGGTGGCACTGCTGGGCACTGAGAGGTGGCACTGACGGGCGGCACTGATGGGCACTGATAGGCGGCACTGGTGGGTGGCACTGATGTACACTGACGGGTGGCACTGATGAGCACTGATGGGCGGCACTGATGAGCACTGATGGGCAGCACCATCAGTGCCCACACTCAGTGCCCATAGTGCTGCCAGTCAGTGCTCATCAGTGCCTAGATGAGCAGGCACTGATGGCCACTGACTGGCAGCACTATGGGCACTGATGGGGGCACTGATGGAGGGCACTGATGGTGGGCACATTTTATTTTATTTACCTCTGTAGTAATCAGGGCACTGGTGATCAGTGCCCTGATTATATTCCACTGTGTCCCCGACGGCTTATCAGCTCTCCTCCTTCCTCACACTGCAGTCTCCGTGTGAGGAAGGAGAGCTGGCGATGAGAGATGATCTCATATGTTTACATATGAGATCATCTCTCATTGCATGGGCCGATCACGTGGTAAATGGCCGCTGTGATTGGCCATTCACCACGATCTGTGATTGGCTGTGTCCAAGGGACACGGCCAACACAGATTTTCCCCGATGCGCGCTCGCGGGAGCGCGTGGGGAGCCTGTCTCTGAGAGGCCGTTTAAAGACGGCCTCCCGGAAATTCAAGTCCGCGCTGTAGCTGTACTTCGGCTATAGCGTGGATGACAAGTAGTTAATATTATTATACAGGATTTATTTAGCACCAACAGTTTGCACAGTGATTTACATAAAAAAAAAAAAAAAAAAAGGTGGACAGCACAGTTGCAATAAAAATTAAAAACAAGAGGATTAGGAGGGCCTTACAATCTAATAGGAAAGAGAAAATGGAACAAAAGGTAATAATTGTGAAGGATGAGCAGATAGGAGAATTAAAAGATTCAGTTGTTAGGTGAAAGTAGGATAGACATTCCTGAAGAGATGAGTTTTCAGGGATCACCTTAAAGTGTACAAAGTAGGAAATAGCCTGACAGATTGGAGTAGAGAGTTGCAGAGGATGGGAGAGGCTCTAGAGAAGTCCTGGAGATGAGCATTTGAGGAGGAGACAATGGAGATAGAGAGTGAAAGGTCTTGGGAGGAGTGGATAGGACAGATTGGATGATATATTGAGACAATATTAGTGATTAAGCTTGGGGCAGAGTTGCTAATGGCATTGTATGTTGTTATTAGTATTTCAAATTTCGTTGGGCAATTGGAAACTAGTAGAGGGATTGGCAGAGAGGGGTAACAGACATTGGGTGGTTGGTAATGTGGATGAGTCTGGCAGCAGGTTTCCTCACCTGGCACCCCTCTGCAACTTTGCTAACACCCCACCCCCTGTCATCCTCATCTTCATCACACCTGGCACCCCACTGCAACCTACCTAACACCCCACCCCCTGTCACCCTCATATTCATCACAGCTGTCAACCCACTGCAATCTTGCAAACACCCCACCCCCATCCATCCTCATCACACCTGGCACTTCAGTGATACCTTGCTAACACCCCATACCTTGTCATCCTCATCTTTATCACACCAGGCAACCCACTGCAACCTTGCTAACACCCCCACCCCCTGTCATCCTCATCTTCATCACACCTGGCAACCCACTGATACCTTGCTAACACCCCCCGTCATCCTCATCTTCATCACACCTGGCACCCCACTGATACCTTGCTAACACCCCACCCCTTGTCATCCTCATCTTCATCACACCTGGCAACCCACTGCAACCTTGCTAACACCCCACTCCTGTCATCCTCATCCTCATCACACCTGGTACCACACTGATACCTTGCTAACACCCCACCCCCTGTCATCCTCATCTTCATCACACCTGGCAACGCACTGATACCTTGCTAACACCCCACCCCTTGTCATCCTCATCTTCATCACACCTGGCAACCCACTTCAACCTTGCTAACACCCCAATCCTGTCATCCTCATTGTCATCACACTTGGTACTACACTGATACCTTGCTAACACCCCACCCCCTGTTATCCTCATGTTCATCACACCTAGCACCCCACTGCAACCTTGCAAACACCCCATCCACTGTCATCCTCATCACACCTGGCACCCCACTGATACCTTGCTAACACCCCACCCCCTATAATTCTCATCCTCATGTTCATCACACCTGGCAACCCACTGCAACTTTGCTAACTCCCCACTCCCTGTCAACCTCATCCTCATCACACCTGGCACCCCACTGCAACCTTGCAAACACCCTACCCGCTGTCATCCTCATCACACCTGGCACCTCACTAATACCTTGCTAACACCCCACCCCCTGTAATTCTCATCCTCATGGTAATCACACCTGGCACCCCACTGATACCTTGCTAACACCCCACCCCTTGTCATCCTCATCACACCTGGCACCCCACTGAAACCTTGCAAACATCCCACCCCCTGTCATCCTCATCACACCTAGCACCCCAATGTTACCTTTCTAACACCCCACCCCCTGTCATCCTCATCCCACCTGGCACACCACTGCCAGCTTGCTAACACCCCACCCCCCTGTCATCCTCACCCCCCCCCCCCTATAGCTCACTGCCAGCTTCCAAACACCTGCATTGAGAAAGCAGCTTATTCCAATGTTGAGAGGACAAGGGTCTCTTCCCCACATATGTGTGGTGGCGGGTAATGTGCTCTGTGGACGAGAGCATATTGAAATATAGAAAACTATGTTAACGATAATGATGCTACCCCAGGTGAATGATTAAGTGTTACTAAACCCACAATGGTAAAGTTGTGGTATATGCAGTATATGCAGTAAAGCATGCTTGTTATACCCCTTAGTGTGGAACATAAGGGGTTAATCCTCCGCGTTGTGTAAAAAGACTGATCCTGTCTTCTCTTATACTCTCCTTCATCCACAGACTCCTAAAAAATATTTACAGAGTCTATAGAGTCAGGCTGCTAAGTCTGGTGTGTACTGCTAGAGAGTTTTTTTTTTTTTTTTTTTGGAAGGTGCATGTGATCAGCACAGGCCCAATTAGCATTGTCCAGACATGTTCATACAGAGAATTAATGGTCTTGAAACCTGATAGGACGATTTTTTGAAGAAATGAAAACTCCTACAAGCTATCATCACTTACTGATACAAGTCACAAGATTTCTCTAATTGCTATATACAGCTGATGGAAAATTAGTTTATCAGTTTGTATTTACTAAAATAATTGCATTTTCATCTTCTGTGTACTGTGGGAGGCCAGATATAGTGAATGCAGGATCTGGGTTTAGTAACTCTTTAATTATAAACGTATTTATTATTCCTTTTTTATTTTTATTTCTTCCTTTAAGTCTTTTTGACAACATCAGCTTTTTTTACTCATTACGACAGGCTTTGATCGCCCTCACAGCATTCCTCATGCCACTCTGCCGAAATACCTACCTTTGTACTGATTCATGTTTTCCTGTTGGGGAATTGTACTGCAGGTCCCCCTCCCTCATATTCCTTCCTAGTATTACTTCTTGCAAGCCAGCAATTCTTTGATCCTTGCCTTTGGGGGCTACAGAGACAGCCCAGGGAATAATCTGGATCAAAGGCCTCTGGTCGCAAGATTGTCTTCCATCCACTAGCGGTAAGTATACCTGCTGTGCCTATATGGACGGCTGCACATGGTGATATGTTGTAACCCTAAGACCTTGATGTATTTTATAGATATTACAATCCCCTGAAAGAAGGCCATGACTGTATTGGGTCAAAATGCGTCGGAATACAAGTTTTGGGTAGGACTACTGCATTAATTGTGTATAGCTGCCAAACCCTATATTGTTGTTATGTTGGATGGATTATGTTTTAAATCTTGTAACCACAGCTCATATTTTTTAAATCCTGTGTGGAATAACCTTTTTAACAAATTGTTCAATAAAACAACATTTTTTTACAATTTATTTGGTTGCATAACTTACTTGTTACTAAAAAAAAAAACCCTGGAGGAACCAGACAAAATTCTTTACCTGGAAGGACTGTGCGAATGCGCATGCGCCAATGCGCGAACGCGCGAACATGCGTACGCAACGTGCGTAAGCAATTGGCGCCAAACGGACTATTTATACCAAGCGGTGACAGGAGCACATTGCTGAGTGGTCTTTCAGCTTGTGTTCCTGTTTACCTGTGCCCTGACCTGCTTGTGGATTTCCCGTTATACCGACCCGGCTTGCCTTTTGACTCTCCTTGGATTCCTGCCTGCCTACCTGTGACCTCAGCCTGTGTTTGACCCTGCCTTTGCCTTTTGCCTTTGTACCTTGCTGCCAGACTGTGTACCGACTTCGGCTTGTATCCTGACTCCGCTTCTGTCTCACGTTCCTGTACCCGTGCTGTCCGGCTGTTGACAACCCCTTGGCTTGTGTTCCGACTTCGCTCCTGCCTTCTCATCCAGCATCACCGAGTTCCAGTTCCAGGTGTTCATCCGGTGATCCACAGCCATCAGTCTTCTGCCAAGACATCACCTGCTATACCGGCCCTCGTGCCACTCTGTGTCCTACACCGCCTGTCATCTCTATCAGGGGTGTTGGACAGGAGGTGCAATAGAAGCCCCCTCTACAGCTTGGTCTCCACCAGGTACGTGATATTACCATTAATTTGGGGTGTGCAGCCTCTCCTTCTCAATGTGTTTTTCTATAATAAAAGCCCACAGAATAGCAGGCAATTCCCATAGGTGAGCACAGCCAAACCACACATGTGAAAGGAATCAGGATAGAGAAGCACTGCAGCAAGGAGGTGAGAATAGACAAGCAGGAAACTGCAGGCTAAGGGCTCTTTCACACGGGCGGTCCGATCAGATCCGCCTGTCAGTTTTTTAGGCGGATCTGATCGGATCCTCCATGCAGCTCTATGGGGCAGCGGGTGTCAGCGGAGGTCACCTCCGCTGACACCCGCTGCCATCCGCATCCGATCCTGTCCGTGAAATCTGGACGGATGGAAACCCTATTTTTCCATCCGTTCAGTAATCGGATCGGATCGGATCTGATGAGAGCGGACAAGCGGTCCGCTCTCCTCCGATCCCCCATAGAGGGCAGCGGGTGCTGAGACACCTCCCTCTCCGCTCTGCAAGCGGAGACGGAGCTGTCATCCGCCCGGCTCAGCGGGGATCGCGGATCGATCCCCGCTGAGCAACACGGATCCGCCTGTGGAGGCGGACCGTGTGAAAGAAGCCTAACTTGTGACATTGGGTGTGCTTAGCCCTAAGCACATACCGATTTTTAAGAAGGTCAGTTTTTGTTTAGGTTTCTCAGTTTCAGATGTATTCATAAAGCCCACCTCTACTTTTTGACAATCGAAGCCTGACTAAGATGAACATTTTAATAAAAATGTTAAGGCTATGTTTTTTAAGTTTATCTTGGGGGTGAGGAATAAATACAGCAAAAATAATATGGCCAGGAAATATTGCTTTGTATCATTTTAAATGTAAATCATGTTGTAATAAAAAATAATTAAAATAAGTTATTTCTATGGAAAGTAAAAAGGAGGACAGAGATGAGTGTATAGAATTCACTTTTGTTTATTGGCCAAAATGAAATATAGTAAAAACAGCCTGGAATGCTAGGATATGATGTGGTCTAATTTTTGACCTCTCTTCAAATAAATGTTGTGAGTGTTTAATGCAAATATAAGCCTAAATGTTTTACACATTAATTAATGCAAAAGGCCAAAAGACGTTTCTACATGTAAAATCAATTGAAATGACATTTAACCTAAATTGGCTATCTGTGGACAGGCTTTTGACCGAAGTGAATGTAGAAGAGGCAAAGTGACCCTGCAGGTTAATAGCAAACACAATCTAGTTTTAAATTATCACTAGAGCCAAAACTTTTTAACATTTTATATAGAAACAGAAAGGGTTAGAACCACTGTTAGGTTTTCCTTGCTGTGTACCTGCACTAGAGATTAAACTCCTCTCTTTGTGCTACTAACCATTGCCATGTGGACTGAAAATGAAAATGAAAACAGTTGTTGTCACTGGACCAAGAAAAGAAGGGCAATCAAAAAGGACAGATCCTGCACATGCTGATATACAACAAGTACAAAGAAGAGTACTTCACCAGCCCATGGCGCTGTCCATGTATTCACCTCCTTTGTTTGTATGTTTTTTAGCTGAAATGTCCCGGTTGCTGCTGCTCCTCTCTCACTCCACTGGGGGGGGAGCGGATCAAAACAGTTCAAATCTGTAAAGAAACGCGCATTCAACCTCGGGCAATAAAGCTTTAATAAAGGACAATAACAGAGTACATTGGAATTGCACTCACACTTTTTCTTTAAGGCAATCGCTACAGCATTCCAAACGGAAGCTGCTCGCTCCTCCCCTCCCTCCAGATGGTGACTCTGCGGTCTCCTCATCCGCGGCTGCCGCCGCTGTATCCTCGTTCTCCTTCACTTCCTGTGTTGCCTGGTCACCGGATGCCGGTTCTCCTGTTGGAATGCTGTAAAGCGATTGATTGCCTTAAAGAAAAAGTGTGAGTGCAATTCCAATGTACTGTGTTATTGTCCTTTATTAAAGCTTTATTGCCCGAGGTTGCGTGCGCTTTTCTTTACAGATTTGAACTGTCAAGAAAAGAAGGGGAATCTTTCAATGGGGATACTTGTTGTAGTGACAAACTCTGCCTGTTGTGTCTTTCTGAAGCTCTCCACAGGTGGTCATTGGCTCTTGGAAACTCTTCTGATATTTCTTTTCCCTCCTCTGTCCAAAATATTGTGAGGAGCACCTGGTCGCGGCCAATATATGGTGAAATGATTTTCTTTCCCCTTCTGGATTATGGCCCCAACAGTGCTCACTGGACATTCTGAAGTTTAGAAATACTTCTGTAGCCAATGCCATTAGTTTTTTTTTGTTGCAACAATAAGGTTGCGAAGGTCTTGAGCGAGCTCTTTGCTTTTACCCATCATAAGATGTTTCTTATGTGACACCTTGGTAATGAGACACCTTTTTTTATAGGCCATCAGTTGAGACCGAACCAGCTGATAATGATTTGCACTGACAAGGGGCAGAATTGCTTTCTAATTACTGATAGATTTCAGCTGGTGTCTTGGCTTTCCATGCCTTTTTGCACCTTCCTTTCTTCATGTGTTCAATACTTTTTCCCTTTGTCAATCAATTTTATTACACATAACCTAATTTCTGAACCTATTTGTTTTGGTTTCATTGTATGTATGGATTGCATAGGTTGTTACCTACATGTGATGAAAATTCCATGTCAATAGCACCTTTAGAAACATATTTACCTAGAAAAATGGTAACATGTTAAATACTTATTTTACAAGCTGTATATTGGACAAACTCCAAATGAATACACACACACACTGCTGGTCCCTTTAAGGGAGGTGACAGGAGAAGCAGCTTTGATTACTTAAGGCCCTACTGCAGGAGGGTTCTTAAAAGGGTAAGAAGAAGCCAGCAAGTTGATGAAGTGTTGTGTGAGCAGGACACAGTGTGAGAGGACTATAATCTGTGTGTCTGTCTGAGACACAGCTGGACTTCTGTGACCCTTTTCTGGACCTATGGAGCAGGTGGAAACTTCAAAGCCCTGTTGTGTGACAGGTCTGTGTTGGCGGTGGGATGAAGCTTTGTTTTTGTACCAGAGCTTATGGACTGTTTTTGTTGGTTTTATGCTGAAGATAAGCTGCTTTGTTTGCCTTTAGAAAAATAAAGTCTGTTTTTACAACTACATGGCTGGTAAGTGATCTGTACCCCCAAATATTACAATAGGTGGAGAATGCAAAACACTAATTCAAAGAGACTGACATTTAAAGGACCAGTACCTGTTTCGTATGTCATGGGTCAGAGCAGAATAATAAGAAAGGGGGTGCTTCATGAACCCCACTTCTTTATGGGATGGTGGCAAGGGTATCGAGAGACAAAATTTAAAAAAAAAAAATTATTATTACTATTAAATTATAGTTAGGGTCTGGATAGTTTAATTTCCAGGTAAAGGTATAGTGAGGTGTTGAACTTTTGACCCAGGTCATTGGGTTTTGAACTTCCCGCCTGTACTCTTAGTGTGTATCCAGGCAGTTTTGAATTAGTAGGGGTCCTTCCCGCTTTTTTCCTAGCTATCTCTGGGCAGTTTAGCGCGTGGAGGGTCATCTCCCGCTCAATTAGCCCGCTCTTTGACCAGAAATCCAGTTTGTTCTGGTTCCAGTAGGGCTATTTATACAGGTGGCCGCGGGGCTCCGGGTCACTTCCTTACCTCAGGACCTTCTGTCAAGATCCCCCTCCCTCCCTCCCCTTTTTTGGTTGTCGCGGCCCGCTATTAATTATTTGGCTATCTCGATCGCCCTAGCAAAGTGCTAGGGTGGATGAAAGTTTTTTTAATGTGTTATTTTAGGTTATGTGGATAATGGCTATAAAGTTTAAGTCAGGTTGTCAACCCGAGCCGTATGGCTGGGTTGCTATTTTATGTGATCTGAAGTTTTAATGTCAACAAAGTCTGAAGTTTTTATTTATTGTAATTTAAGCCATTAATTAAAGCAGCCGCGGCCTTTTATCTCCAAACGATGTCTGGCGTTTTTATTTATTTATTTAATTATATTTATTATGTGTAGGTAATTTATTTATGTAAGGTGTACATCTTGCCTGCCATTCCCATATGCACTGCAAACCACTGAAAGTGGAATGCTGGAAGTTGTAAAACAGTGGCCCCAAATGAGGCAACTGAGGGGCAACAACAGGTCCAGTAAGAGGCTATGCGGGAGAAACTACAGGCCTCTGCGAAAGCAAACTGCATGCCAGGAACAGACATTTGCGGAAATGAGCTATTGGGATGGAAGAGACCATATGTCTGGGGAACATCATAGTTAGGGGTTTGCTGAAGCTTTAAATGAAGGTAGAGTTTATTCAGGCTTGGCCCTGCCCCATCACAGTGAAACAGAAACAAGCTTTCCTGAGTAAGTTGGGTATGACTGACAGTTTATCCCCAACTTTGCCACTATTGGTCCACCACTGACTGATCTGACGAAAGGGAGGAAACCAGTTATGGTTAAGTAGTATGACAAAGCCAAGGAGGCTGAGGAGGCTTTTCTGGAGCTTAAAGAAGCCTTGTGCAAGAATCCAGTGCTCGTTGCTTCAGATTTTTCCAAAGAATTCATTGAAGAATTCATTGTGCAAATAGATGCCTCCAGTGAAGGCTTAGGAGCCCTTCTGTCCCAAGAGGTCAGTGGGGAGGAATACCACAGGCTTTCTCAGCAGGAGGTTGATGGCCAAGAAAAACATTGTCATAGTGCAGCAAGAATGCATAGCAATCAAATGGGCTTAGGATTCTCTGCATATTTGCAGAGTTCGGTTTGTCCCTGCAAGAGTTTAAAAATGTGGTGGAACCTGGGAAACAACACCAGAATGCCAATGATCTCTCTAGGGTACACTGCAGACTGTCTCACATTCCCTCTGACACCTCTGCATTAGGGTAGGGGTGGGGGTAGGTACAGGTCAGCAGGGATGGGTCCTAAATAATAGATATGTGTCACTGTTGTTTGGGCTGTGTTCACTTTTGGGAACAGACAATGATACAGAGAGCTAGTGTGCAAGTAGTCCAAAGGACTGACTGCCACATCCCTAGTATTGGAACATGAAAAAGGATACCACCAAGATGGGACTTTAAAGGCAGTCAATGAATAGATAGTATTATAGTAAAAATATAATATTTTAATAACAAAGAGGTAAAATCACGGTAAGCATCAATTAAGAACAGATATGGGAAACCATCTGTGTGGATACATATATATCACCGGTTCAATGGGTGAGCAACAGGGAATTGAACACGATGTTCTCACTATTGCCAACATGTTTAGGAAAAAAATCCTTCTTCAGGGAATGGATCTGAACATAGTATTCTAGTCTATAAAGTATAAATCACAAATATCAGTACAATGTTTTATCATTTGATATTATACCCATATCAATAAAATCATAGTGGCAGAAGCAATACTCACAATTGCTAGATGTACATATAACATACACAGTTATATATAGAGATGTTTAAATCCTGAGTGTCTGTTTTACCCAAGGCGCAGCACAGATAGAGGCCCTAAATATAGGGCTAGCTGTATGTAGATCAACATGGAATAAACGATTGAAAGACTCTATACAGAGCAACGAATTCCAAAATAGATTCAATAACAGGAATATCTCCCAGATCCTGGCTGCCCTCAAGGATCACCAAAAAGCCAATTGGTCCTATGGGTCGCAAGGAATAATTGAGTATATCAAGGTATCTATGTCTCAGCAATACAAAGACACAGATCATTTAATGTGACACTGATTCAAAGTTGAAGTCCCAATATATATACTCACCTGATGATTATGTAATAACAGTTGAGGGGGCAACAAGGAGGCGGGAATTCACAACCTGGATACAAAACCGCCACTGCATCCTCATCTCCCTCCCCAGGGTTATATGGATCATCTGGTATGGAACGATTATTAAACCATGCTAGGAAATTCATCTATGCCCAACTGCAGATCCGAATGATGGTGGTGGTCCCCCGGCCCGGCAGCATCCGACGTCTTTCTGCCTCTGACACGTAGTGAGCACCGTAACGTCACTGTGATGGTGTGAGTGATAAGGTGTGCGTGCAGGCCGTGCCAACTAGTGGTCACAGACCAGGAGTACCCCCTGGGTGTATGGTAAGGTCCCATAGCGTCTCCAAGGAAACCACCCGGGGCCCACGCATTGCGGGGGGTAGGCAAAGCCTAGAACTGTAAAGGGAAAGTAAGATAATAGTGACAATATAGTAAATGGATTGATCAAATACATATAATAAGCTAAAACTGCACTGCATCCTAAATGTAATACAGGACACTGGGATATATGGAGCAAGAACGTACATATTGCTCCTTACATATACCAATAATATCATAAGCTACAACATATCCCAATAGGGGCTATTCTAAACAATTGCAGAATATATGTTTACATGTACAAAATAGATTGGGTCAAAGCATGGTCAAAGGAACATGAAATGATAATACATAGGAAGGCATAGACAAAGGAGGACAAAAAAAACCAAGTTTACAAATCACCCTCATATCCTCCTGATGTAAAGCCTAGAAGAAAGGGCTTAAAATTCCATGTTCTCTTTTAGGGGAGCGACAAGAAAAGCAGCTTTGATGGCTCAGAATGGACCCACCAGCAGGAGAGCTCTGACAAGGGTAGGAAGTAGCCACCATGTTGATGAAGTTTTGTGTGGAACAGGACACAATGTGAGAGCACTTTGAGATGTTTGTCTGACTGAGACATCGCTGGACCTGTGTGATTTTCTATACCTATGGAGCAGACGGGAACTTCAAAACCCTGTTGTGAGACAAGTCTTTGCTGGTGGTGAGCCAAATACTTTTTTTTTGTACCAGAGCTTAAGGACTGTGTGTTTGTTTTATGCTGAAGATAAGCTACTTTGTTTGCCTTTTGGAGGAATAAAGACTGTTTGTACAACTACGCGGCTGGTTAGTGATTCGAAAACCCAAATATCACAAAGACTATGAATAGATCTCCAGCTCTCTACATGAGGATGCATGGGCCTAAATGTTATCCAGTGATTTACATTGAATCACATACATATCCCATTACTTTTTACAAACATGTGGATAACTGTGTAATTGAAATATTTTGCTATATGCTGGCTTCTAAGCTATTTATTGGGTTACATTTTAGATTTTATTTCCTGCACTATCAAATAGAGCTGTTGTGGTCATTCCGCTGCAAGCCACAACATTAACAATCCAATGATGTGGCTTCTGATGGGTCTTCCATTGACAGTTCATTATCAGAATGGAAAAGTTGCCAGGAATGTGTAGATACCCTATACGATGTCACAAAGTAAAGGTCATTTCAATGTCTTTATGCCTTTTTAGTAACTTTTTATTGCTAAACAGCTCTGTTCCCCTATACTGGGGAAAAATACAAACAGATATTTGCAAACCCACACAAAATCCAGTCATGATGAACATTAGGCTAAGCTCTGAGTCAGATATCATGCTTATTCCCACAGATACTAAAAGTAAAAATCGTGACTAATCAGTGTAGAAGATGGACATTTGCCACTAAAGAATAATGTTTGATATGTACTAAGAGAATCTTTTAAATGCACTCTAACTTTGTCCTTGTATGTGATTACGAATGTGTAAAAGTGGCTACTTTGCAATACCTTACATCCTTTCATGTGAGTATTCTAGTAAAAGTGCCAATAACCATTAGTTGTCTATGTTTTGATTGGCCAGTCACAACTTTGGGACTTACAGGGTTTAAGCTGTGCTGTGTGTGTTTGTATTAAGTTTAATATGAGGCAGAAGAATGTCCCAATTTAAAATTTAAAAATGCTGTTCAGTTCTTGGGTCCTGAATTGTTGGTTGTAAAGAAAACAAAATTTAACTGCTTTATTAATATGCCCTAAGTATGTAAGATTTGGACATGGGTGGGCACAGTCAGCTCTGACCAAAACCTTGCAAACCAGCAGTGCTGAGTGGCCAGGTCAACTGCTGTACAGACACATTTACTGTTTATTATTGCTAAGGACTAGAAATTAGCAATAAGAACTTGCATATTTCTTCACCCAATTAGGTGCTTGCATTGGATCTTTTGATTGTATTGTAGAAAATACACAGATCAGTACTCAATTATGTTTTTTTTTTTTTGTTTTTTTTTACTCATCTAGATATTAAAAATATTGTGTGACAGTTATTGTCTGGGTCCATGGTTGTAAAAGCTAAATGGTACAATAAAATAAAAATGTATTTATTGTACTTCTTGGGAAAACAGAGCAGGTTATAAATCATCATTACCTTGGTTATGTGCCATCTATAGGTGAATGAACACTGGCAGAAAAAAAACAGACAGTAATTTCCCCTTACATAACCTTTTCCACTCAGGAAGCTTCTCAGTTTTATCTGAAAAGTAATGGCCACTGTGCACAATTCCAAGGCTCTGTATGCTGGTACCAGATATTTACAGTAAGTAATCCAGTAAGGATCAGGAGATTGGTGGTCATTCCTACAGCTGGGACGCTAAGATGGATGGCTCTGGTTCAATAGAAATTGATGTTTAGGTTGGGATTGCTTGTAATGAGGCCAGTGGGCGCTTGACCCTTTGAATACGGAACCCTGCATGGTTTTTTGCTGACCAAGGTGTTTCCAGTAGGGTGCTGTACAGGTCCAGGGCAGTGAACCCCAAAAGAAAACTGGAACGAGTCCCTGAAGGTCTGGTTAGACATTGCCTCTGTGATGGGTGAACATTGGATCTTGATCTTGTAATAAGCAGATCCTGTGGCTAGGATGGTGAGTGCCCCTGCAAGTATGGGGTCCTGTAAGGGAAGATCACTGTAAAGGCTACCTAAGATGTCTTCCTGCTCTTGTCCACTAGGGGCAGTGGTGTTTATAGTGTTCCCCGTGCTGCTGTATATGTAGAGGTTTAGTTTCCTATGGACCTCGCTCTGGTTGAAAGTCTCCTTCTGTGATAGAGATTGCTGATGGAGCACTTGCTGTTTTTTCCCTGTGTGGCAGTTTCCTTACCTTGGCGGTATTAGCAGGCGCACATGGGGGGGTGCACATGTGCGTGTGGAGTGTGCTCACATGCATGGAGGAAGCAGAAGTGTGTCAAAGAGGTAGGCTGGCAGCCATCTTTGTAAAGAGAAAGCAGCCGGAAGTACTCCTATGGCTCTCTGGCAGCAGCAGCACCTGACATCATTAGCGGTGCAGCAGAGGGAAAGAAGAGAAGGCCTTTACTGTATTGGGAATGTGAGTACACCATGGAGGAAGGATGCTGGCAGCTGGGTGGTCCTCCAGAGGGTCCAAATATACTGTTGTTGCTTAGAAAATGTCTCCCAGAAAGCAGAGCTGGGAAGGGTGCAGGAGTGCCACTGTCAGGTCCTGAGGGTTCTGGTTGTTGTCCAGCTGAATTTGTGTTTCCCAGGAGACTATATATTACAGGTGCATCTGAGCCACTACCTCTGTCTGGTACTGTGGTCACTGCAGGGGCATCAAGTTCAGCCTATGTCACCAAGGACAACTTGGCTGTTGCTTTGGCTAGCTTGGAAGGAAAAATTGCAGGCATGTTTGCCTCTACGGGACAGGGCAGTAAGAAGTGAAAGTGATCTCCTTAATCAGATCCTCCTCCAGTGGTGAAGGAAGAGTGGGTGGATATTGATGAGGAAGTGGAACTGGAAGGGGATCAAATGGTGGAATCCGCGGCTGAGAACTCTGAGCCTGAAGATGTTCAGGGGCTGTCTGTCTCTCCAGCTAAGGGGGTTTTAGTGCAGTCCCTCTCTGAGACGGTTTGGTTTGATTTCGGGTTGCCTCCTGCTGAATCCTTGTCAGTCAAGTATTCCTCTTTGGGGTCATAACATCTACCTCAGAGTTCACATGCTTTTCTGTGGCATCCTTTCTTGGTAGAGATGTTGTATGCAGAATGGGATCACCAGATATGGTGTATGTGCTGCCATAGAGGTTCTCTAAACTTCATCCAATGGATGAAAAGATTGTAAAAAAGTGGAGCATGCCCATAGCTGATGCAGTGTCCTGTCTTAATAAAAGTCTAACTTGCCCAGTCAGTAATGCCAATGTCATTAAGGACTGCGTTACATACAGTAGTTACATAGTTGGTAAGGTTGAATTAGGACACCAGCCCATCCAGTTCAACCTGTGTGTTTGTGTTTTGCAGTAGATGCCATGAAGGACTCTATCCAGCAAATTTCTCATTTTGCCCTGGTGTCTATTCAGATGCATAGAGTTCTATGTCTAAAACGCTTGTCTGCTGGGCTGCCCTGTAAGAAGGCAGGGTTTTCTTTTCATGGGGGAACGCCTATTTGGTGATGACTTGCATAAATATATTCAAATGATTCTTGCTGGGGAGAGCTCCCTCTTGCCACTCAAAAGAAAGGGAAATCGTTTGCCTTCCAGTTCCTCTTCATCTAGGCAATCCTTTCGGTATTCGCAGGCAGCTGAGTTTAGAGAAAGGGTAAAGGGCAAAAGAGGGCCTGGTCAGCCAAGTCAACCAAACCAGAAACCAAGTCCTTTTCACTGTGAAGGGCTTCCCCTATTTGTTCAGGTCGGGGGGGGGGGGGGCTGCAGCTTTTTCAAAAGTCTGGCCGGAAGTGATTGCAGATAATTGGATCCTTTTCACAATCATGAGTACAAGAGCTGGTTCCGACATTTCCTCCTCCACAGTTTAGGAGTTCAAATCATCATCATCAAAAGATGGCATCATTGTTTCAGGCACTTGATCATCTGCCGGCACAGGGGGAAATCAGGTTGGTTCCAGTGACTGAAAGATTCCTCAGATTCTTCTCCAATCTCTTCATCTCCCAAAGCCGAACAGGATGTGATGCAGATTTTGGATTTCAAAGTTCTAAACAAGTTTCTTAAGGTTTGGACAATTTGTATGGAGTGAGTTATTTTAGTGGTGGCCTCGCTCCAGCAGGGAGACTTTCTTTCATCAGTGGACCTAAGGAATGCATATCTCCATGTTTCAATTTTTCCCATGCATAAGAAATTCTTATGATTTGTGATGGAGGACTGGCACTTTCAGTTTCTGCCTCTGCCTTTTGGAATGGCCACATCTCCTTGGGCATTCACAAAAGTGTTAGCCCCGGTACTGGGAATGTTAGGGGTTCAATGAGGGTGCACCCTGTCAGGGTATTGGTTAAGGTAAAATGTATTCTGCACAAATCAAATACTGAAAAATATGGGCTGGGTTCTCAGTGTGGAGAAATCAGCATTGGAACCGGCGCAGAGCTTGGTGTATCTCTGCCTAATCCTGGTCACGGTCTGAGCAAAGGTGTTTTTGCTTCCGAGAAAGAGCCTTTCTCAGAACTGAGAAGTCACAAGTCCCCTTCGATTTGTGTTTGTATGAGAATGCTGGGAAAGATGGTTACCATGTTCCAGGCTGTTCCATATGCACAGTTCCATTCCAGAATTTAAAATATAAAACAGTGTTGCGCAGAATAAAAATCCTCTTAGATAAGAATATACATATGCTGTAAATAGATTATAAGAATATTATATGCTCCTTCAATTAATAAACAGATATATCTATATGTTCAAAAAGATAAATCCCTAGTTATCCTCGCCAGTATTAAATCATAATGCATATAAATATTGACCAAAAATAAAAAATTATATAAAGTGACTGGTGAATAATTTAGTATAATAAAACACGCTATTTTCTCAAATAAAGCTGCATAAATCCTCATAAAAGTGCGTGGTGCAAAAAAATGTGCAATAAAAAACTTATTTCCAATATGCAAATCACAGTGATAAGGAATCAAAGTACAGTCCAACGTATATTAATTCAAAAATAAATAAAGTTGTGTCAAAAGTAGAAAAAATCCAAGTCTTTGTGAGTAAGTGCAAATAACAATTAGAATCTTCTACGAAGTGCTCAAGACCACCTGAGGGTGGTAGGTGCTCCCCAAGAAAGTGAGTGACCAGGGTGTCACAGATCCTAGAACAACTGTGCGTGGGTGCTCACCTTATGCACGATTACAACAGGCTCATATACAGGGGCTCCTTCTTAAGGTTGACCCTTCCAGATCCTATTATTCCAGTGGTCCATAGCTCAGATACGGTTAACTGGCCCATATACAAGGAATCAGGGAAAATAATCCATCCAAAGCGTGACACTCCAACGGCAAGTATCAACGTGACATATGCAAAAAAGAAACCTCCAATAGTGCTTATACCTCTGATTCCCTTCCGATCTCTGGATCTCTCTGTGCACAGTTCCATTCCAGGCCATTGCAAAGAAATATCCTGTGGGAGTGGAACAGGAGAGATCAGTCACTGGACTGCCGAATATCCCTAGGCCCCAATACGCTTTGGAAGTTGAACTGGTTGATGGATCCCCGGAATTTGGAGACAGGGAAGTAATTTCTTCCAGTTGTTTAGAAGGTGTTGACTACCAATACCAGTCTGACAGGATAGGGAGCAACTCTGGGGTCCTTTTCAATGCATTGGTCAAATCAGACAATGCCATGGCCGTGGCATATACCAACCATCAAGGCGGCACCTGTAGTTGGACTTCCCAGATGGATGCAGATCATATTCTAGCTTGGGCAGAGTGCCATGTTCTGGCCCTGTCAGCAGGACACATCCCAGGAGTGGAGATTGTTCAGGGAAATTTGCCTGAGAACCATGGGGCACACTTTATGTGGATCTTTTAGCGTCCAGGTTCAATACGAAGCTAAACAGGTTTGTCTCCAGGATGAGGAATCTGTAGATGGTTTAGATGAACACATTCAGCAACACCGTGCGGCCATTTCTTTCTAATTTCCTTCCTAACTTCCACATCTCTTACACAGGATTACACCAGCTTGGTACAGGAGGGCATGGTACACTGACATCATTAATTTGGCAGTGGAGGGCCCAAGGGTCGCACTTGCTGTCTCAGGGTCCAATTGGCTATCGAAACCCAGGTTTTGAAGGATTGAGGTGTCTCTGGTACATACTTGCATTATTGAAGGTTAGTAAGCCTTCCTCCAGAAAGATTTTTACACTGTAGGTCTTATGTGTCCTGGCTTGAGGCTAGAAAGTTTCATCCCTGTAAATACATAATTGGTTGGAGTTTGGCTTTTTCTCCAGTCAGGGATGGAATTTAATTTGGTCTTAAGTTTAATTAAAGGCCAAAAATCATCCCGGGCAATTTTTCCTCCAGAGACCAATTGCCTCTTATTCATTGGTATGCACTTTTTTTCAGCCTGTATGGTACCACCTGTAAAGTCACCCTAGTGTCCCTGGAACTTGAATTTAGTTTTGTCTGTTTTGTAGAAATCACCTTTTGAGTCAATTTGTGAGATTCCATTAGTCCTTTTTGCCTTGGGAGCTCATTTTTATTTTTTTTTGTTGTTGGTGGCAGTTAGTAGCTCTTTCCTGTAAGGAGACATTTTAATACTCCATCATGACAAGGTAGTCATGCGTCCTCACCTGTCATTCTTGCCGAAAATGGTTTTGAGTTTTCATTTGAATCAGGACATATCCTAATTTTTTCCCAGGCCTCAGTCTCCAGGAGAAAAAGCCCTGCACACATTAGATGTATTTGAAAGTGTTCAGGCAGTCCGTTTCATTGTTTGTCCTTCCCAAAGGCTCTAGAAAAGGCTGAAAGGCTAGTAAGTTGACCATTTCATGATGGATTCATCAGCTTTTTGTCCAAACCTATGGCTTGAAGGGTAAGGCTCCGCCTTTTTCAGTAAAGACTCACTCTACTAGGAGTGTGGGGGCCTCTTGGGCTATCTGTCATCAGGCGTCAGTGGCTCAGGTTTTCAAGGCTGCAATCGGGTCTTTACGAGGTCTTACCAGGTGGACACAAAGGCTGTTCAGGATGCTACTTTTGGCTGCAGTGTTTCAGGGCTGCAGAGTAGTGTTCCTTGGGCCTGTCAGTGCCTGCTGGGTCTCTTTCCCATCATGTGCATGTGCCTCTTTCTGGGGGTTCTTCGCTTGCTACAAAACTGAGGCGCTTACTGAGGGAATAGGGTTACATAGGGGTACTTCCTGACGGTTTTTCTGCCAGTGTCCATTCATCTATAGATGGCACATTACCCAAGATGTCATGATTTAAAGTCTGCTCTGTGTACTGTAATGTACTCTAAGAAATTGATTATATAGGTGTAGCACTATCCCCATAGGGGCTGCCTATTGACTGGTTTCGGTACTCCTGCACAGCCAGGCAACAAGTATTTTCCACTTTCATCCGGACACAAGGAACAGTCTTTGAGCTTGGTTTTAGTTGTTAGGGCTAATAACGTGGATAGGGAATAGGAATTATGGGATGCCCAGTTTTACTGAAACAATTACCAGGGACAACTTCCTCCCTATATAAACGATCTTGAACTGCCCTCCTTTCAAGACACTGACAGTCTCTGAAGATGAAATGCAAAAGCCCCTTAAGGACTAGGAACTCTCAGTTCTAGAAAGTAGCACATTACTACTAGAAAGTAGCACATTGTGTAGTAAGCAACATCCAGGAGTATCTCCCGCACCACTGTAGACACTAATCTTAGCTCTACTGTCTTTAGTATCAGCCCATTGGGCTGCTCTGGAAGTCTCCCAGGGCAAAGGACAGGAAGGGTTAAGCACAACCCTTACCTCCAGAAAGGCTTGCTACATGTGGCAGTCTCTCCCCTTGTGAATCCCTGGATGTGCTGATGTACTCACACTGTCCTTCTTGCTCCTTGATACTCCTTAGGCAAGATTCCTTTCAAACCGCACTGCTTTCAGGATCCTCCCAAGCCAGCACAAGCTCCAGCCTGGAGTTAGAGCCCCCCCTCAGACTTAGGGGTCCCCTCCTAGGCCACTGACAGTCTCCTCAGCACTCAATCTTCCACCCGACTCCCCTGCTTGCATGACTCATTTATATTTAGGAGCTGGCTCAGCCACCTTGTCAGGCTTTCTGCCTGGGTATTGGCCTAGTTTTCACAAGTGTGCAGAGTTAGTGGCCCCTGCTCACTAACTTCTAAAAGTTTCTTCGAACTCCCAGAGCCAGGGGAGGCACCAGAGACATGCCTCTGTGAATCATCCAGCCTGACCTGCAGTAAACCCTGATCCAAATTCCAGACTTCACACTTAATTTAGTGTGTGCTAGTTGGTAGTATTGGTTTGTTAGTGTAGATTGTTAGTGTAGATCTATTTTGGCTCAGGGTCAGGCCTGGGCTGGGAATCTGGGTCAGGCTGCAGTGACTCAAGGCTGGGCGACTTATCTGGCACGTTTCTCTGGCACTTCACTCTGGTCTGGAAGTTTGTAGAAACTTCCAGAGCTGGAGGGTGGGAGTAAGGAGGGGCTGCCATGCTTGTTGGCCTATTGGCCTCGGCCAATCCCCAGTAATGGGCCGGCAGGGGGAAGAGCTCACCTCATAAATTGACATGTGCCATGCCAGCAGGAACAGTTGGGAGGTAGATGGAGTGCTAAGGAGGCTCTCTGTGGCCCTTCAGGGTGCCCCCTAGTCTGGGAGAGGTGACCTCAGGCCGGAGCTGGAAGGATCCTGCCAAAACACACAGAGGAAGCCCTTCCTAGAGGCACAGGAGCAGGGAATAAGGACAGCAGGAGCAGGTCAGCACTATTGGGAGATCTCCTGAAAGTCAGCCGGGTGGGCTGGTGAGCGTCAGTCTAGAGGACTAAGCTGGAGGATTTAGCCTGGAGGGCTAGGAAAGGGGCAGCTGCAGCCAGGTGGGTTGGCACTGCTTGAAGAGGTAGTGCTGGGATCAGTAGCCACAGGAGTAATACAAGCTGGACACTGAAATTCTGCTTCACAACCAAGAGGCCTTGGGTTCCTGCCCGTAATAGGTCATTGCTTTTCATCTAATTGTGACTGTCAAATCTGCACAGTGTTCCAGCTGGATTCTACAAGCAAGTAAGTGCTGGAGGAAGAAGTGTAGCTCTACATAGGAAGAGTTGTCTCTAAACTTTGTTATCTCTATCCAAGTTATTATCCTCAATAAACCAGAAAGCTGCGGACTGTTCTCTGTCTCTGGAGTGCCTGTG
Organism: Pelophylax lessonae; assembly: GCF_965119305.1. Lineage (NCBI taxonomy): Eukaryota > Metazoa > Chordata > Amphibia > Anura > Ranidae > Pelophylax > Pelophylax lessonae. The sequence goes on along the minus strand of NC_138769.1, from coordinate 553,828,426 downwards.
GAAGTTCTGGGTGCCTGGCTGTGCAGGGTGGGGATCCCAGTTACTTGCGACTCCTTAGGGGGTGCGCTACACACACAAATAAATTTAACTGTACTATCCAGAGGGTGCTACATAGTAAGTACAAAAATCCAAATATTTGGACCTGGTCTAGAGTCAACCGTTTACAGGTACAGTTAGTGGCATACAATTCAAATATGATATTGCAGTTTAAACCCCCTCCTCCAGCTGAACTTTTTTTAGATTTGGATAGAGTTGGGAATAGTTTCTGCTGGGTTTCTACCCCATTAGGGAAATTTTTCCTCTTTCCATTCATCACAACTTTAGACTTTCATGAAGAGGGACAGTCTGGAGAAGGGATTATGTGGACTGTGTGGTGGTGAAAGGTGAGCACTGAATTAAAAATTGGTATAGTTTAAGGGGGCATGGGGGGGACTGCCAGAATACACTGATCAGCAGCTGCTGATTGACCAACATTTGCTTAGATTCCCTTTCAAGAAAAGTCACTATAACAATCAACTTCTGTCACACAGGGACCCCTCACATCAGACCCTTCCTAACTTTCAGACCACCATTACATTCAGACCTCTGATCAGACCCCTCCCCTTTACACTCAGACCCCCGATCAGACCTCCTGTTACACTCAATCCCCCCTTTAAAAATTGAAGGACATTACAGCAGAATTTGAGGCATTTAAAGAGTTAGGAGTCAGGATAGGACAGGACAGGAAGGCATACGCAGCACTACATTGTTAGACATTACAATTTGTTGTTTTTGCTGGCTAGTTACCACATTTGCTGGGGAAAAAAAGGTTTTTTTTTGTTTTGTTTTGAGCAGTACAAACATTGTCTGAAGTTCTAACCCTTCTCCATTCTATAAAAGATAGAAAAATGAATATTAAAATGCTAACAACATAAAAGCCTAAATCCTGAAGAAACTGATACCTTCATTTTTTTTTCTATTAGGAGACCCACGGTTTAATTGGAGAAATACAAAGATTAACTAAAAAACAGGGTTGCAACCATACCATTTCTTTTTTTATCGGCGTGTACGAGTACTGATTTTTTCGATCAAGTACTTGCCAATACCGAGTACTAATACTTTGTGATGCGATTCACGTGAATACAAAAAAAAAATTGGTGCAAATCGCACTTCAAAGAATTGCATGTGATTTGAACAGGAATACAGTGTGATTCTTGCCTGAATCGCATGTGATTTCCCCCACTGCTCCTGTGTGTGTGTGTGTGTAGAAAGTGAAAAAACGCCATCTAGTGGACAGTTTATTAAAAATGTTAGAAATTACAGTACATATCTGACCAAATGCAAAACCTTCACAGTTGTCCCAGGTCCTGCTGATCAGAGAAAAGAATAGCTGCTGGAGGTGCTTACAGGGCTGGAGGAGAAGTTCCAGGACCCCGTGGGTATAGGGCGGAAGTTATGTCAGCTTGGGGGCTGACCGCCTCTGCATCTCCTCCAGCCCTGTGAGCATCTCCAGCAGCCATGATTGTGAGTTCTAACATTTTTAATAAACTGCCCACTAGATGGCGCTTTTCCCTTTCTGTGCACACACATACAGGAGCGGTGGGGGAAATCGCATGCCATTTAGACAGGAATCGCACTGCATTCCTGTTCTCAAACTGCACTTGATTCTTTGCAGTGCAATTTGCGCCCATTCATTTTGTATAGACACAAATCATACCGCTAAGTGTTGGTTTTGGGACTGGGATAGTATGCCCGTGTACTGAGACGCGTGCAAATGCTTGGTATCGGCACCGATACCATTATTGGTGCATTCCTACTGGAAAATCTCACTAACATCCAAACTATTACAAATTGAAAATATAATCATATTCTAATAAAACCATAGTTACATCTCTTTAAAGCTGTTCAAGAGAAGACATCCACCTAGATTAATAATGAGGCTTTTTTTTTTTTAACTCAGGAAAACCCTGTTAACCACTTAAGCCCAGGAAGATTTTACCCCCTTCCTGACCAGGGGGTATTTTGCGATTCGGCACTGCGTGACTTTAACGGACAATTGTGCGGTCGTGCCTAAACGAATTTGACGTCCTTTTTTTCCCACAAACAGAGCTTTCTTTTGGTGGTATTTGATCACCTGTGCGATTTTTTGATCATGCGCTATAAACAAAAAAAGAGCGTCAATTTTGCAAAAATAACAATATTTTTCACATTTTTTTATATGAAATTCCCCAAAAAAAATGTAAAAATCAAAATTTTTTTAAAATTTTCGGCCGATTTGTTTTATGCTACATATGTTTGGTAAAAAAAATTGCAAAAAGCGTATTTTGATTGGTTTGCGCAAAAGTTATCGCGTTTACTAACAAAGGGAAAGATTTTTGTCATTTTTGTTGTTTTTTTTTTTAACACGTAATGGCGGCAATCTGCGATTTTTTTTGCGGGACTGCGACATTAGGGCGGACAGATCGGACCCTTGACTGACATTTTTGACACTTTTGGGGTTACCAGTGACATTACTGCAGTAAACAGTGCTATACATATGCACTGTTACTGTAAAATGACACTGGTAGTGAAGGGGTTACCTTTATTTGAGAGGGAGGGGCTGTGTGTGTCCCTAGGGGCGTGATTCTAACTGTGATTGGCTGTGGCTTGAGGTGTAGGAACAATGATCAACGGTCCTACATAGTAGAACCGTATGATCACTGTTCCTACACAGGGGAGAATGACAGGCGGCTTGTTTACACTAGCCGCCTGCCTTTCTCCCGCTGTCACGGACGATCGTGAGTGAGCGGTGGACATCGGGTCTGCCGCTCACATGCGCGGGGGGTCCGTGAACACGCTGGAGCGGGGTGCCGCGCGCTCGCTCCCCAGAGCCTCACAGGCTAGTGACGTACCGGTACGTCACTTTGCCTGTGAGGGGCTGACCGCCGCAGTATATGTACTTGCGGCGGTCGGCAAGTGGTTAAATATATATATCACAACATCCCCTAGCATCTGTAGGTCTGTTCTCTGATACTATGTAAAGACAGGGTCAGTTTTTAAGAAACAGACCAACCTTCCAATCAGGGCAGGGGTACCATGGAAGCAGGATAGGCGCATTACTTATTATTATATGATTATTTGATCACCTGTGCGATTTTTACTTTTTGCACTATAAACAAAAACGTCAATTTTGAAAAAATAACAATATTTTTCACATTTTTTTATATGAAATTCCCCCCCAAAAAATGTAAAAATCAAACTTTTTTAACATTTTAGGCCAATTTTTTTTCTGCTACATATGTCTGGTAAAAAAAATCGCAATAAGCGTATTTTGATTGGTTTGCACAAAAGTTATTGTGTCTACTAACTACGGTAAAGATTTATGTAATTTTTATTGTTTTTTTTTTACTAGTAATGCAAGCGATCTGCGATTTTTTTTGCGGGACTGCGACATTGCGGCGGACAGATCGGACCCTTGACTGACATTTTGACACTTTTGGGAGTACCAGTGACATTACTACAGTAATCAGTGCTATAAATATGCACTGTTACAGTAAAAATTACACTGGCAGGGAAGGGGTTAACTTTATTCATTCAGTGATCAGTGGGTTAAATGTATCCCTAGGGGCGTGACTCTAACTGTGGGGGGGCGTGGCTTCTGATGTAACCACAGAGACATACGATCCTGACATACGATCGTATGATCTCTGCTGTTACACCAGGGAGAATGATAGGCAGCTTTGTTTACATTAGCCGCCTGTCTTTCTCCCTCTCCAGCGAGAGATCGCGAGTGACCGGTGGACATCATGTTGGGTAAACCATGACATGACCCTGCTCCCCCATATCTCTTTTTCTATGGACCAAAAAAGGAAACCTGCAAGGCAACAGGTGTTTCTTCGTGCTGCAGACACTAATGCCCCGTACACACGTGCAGATTATCTGAAGACTTTTGTCTGCAGACTTACCAAAACCATATAATATGAGGTCAAACCTAAACACTTTCAATTTGTATGCAATCCGGCAGGCCCTTGCACTACATAGAAAAGGTAAATCTGAAGACAAAAGTCTTCAGATAATCTGCACGTGTGTACGGGGCATAACAGTCAAGCTCCCTCAGCTCAGGGGAAGGGTGTTAGGGAGCAAAGAGTTTACAACCCCCGGCAAAAAGTATGGAATCACCACTCTTGGAAAATGTTTATTCGGTTGTTAATTTGTGTAGAGAAAAAACCTATTACAGACACACCTCAAAACTATTTTCATTTCACATTTCAACCTCCTGGCTTTAAGAAACACTTAAAAAAAAGAAAAAAAATAAAGAAAGAAAACTGTAGTCAATTGCAACTGTTTTTGCAGATCAAGCAGAGGAAACAAATATGGAATCAATAAATTATGAGGAAAATATTATGGAATCACCATGTACTTTGCAGTTCTAAAACAGACATCTGTATCAGATTACATCTGCTAATTAGTCAGTTAAAAAGAGTGCTTGCACACCTTGGTGAGCTGTTACGACATGAATCATGGCTCCAACAGGAGAGATGTCAGTTGAAACAAAAGAGAGGATTATCATACTTCTTCAAGAAGGTAAATCATCACGGAATGTTGCAAAGATGTTGGTTGATCCCAGTCAGCTGTGTCTAAAATCTGAGTAAAAATCAAATGGGAAGGTTTTTAACCACTTTACCACCGGAGGATTTTGCTGTCTTCCGTCCAGGCCACTTTTTGCGATTCGGCGCTGTGCGAATTCAACTGACATTTGCGCGGTCGTGCGATGCCGTACCCAAACGGAATTTACGTCCTTTTTTTCCCACAAACAGAGCTTTCTTTTGGTGGTATTTGATCACCTGTGCGATTTTTACTTTTTGCGCTATAAACAAAAAAAGAGCGTTTATTTTGAAAAAATAACAATATTTTTAACATTTTTTTTATATGAAATTCCCCCCAAAAAAGATGTAAAAACCAATTTTTTAAAAATTTTTTGGCCAATTTGTTTTCTGCTACCTATGTTTGGTAAAAAAAATCGCAATAAGCGTATTTTGATTGGTTTGCGCAAAAGTTATTGCGTTTACTAACAAAGGGAAAGATTTCTGTCATTTTTGGTGTTTTTTATTTTAACGCGTAATGGTGGCGATCTGCGATTTTTTTTGCGGGACTGCGACATTGCGGACAGATCGGACCCTTGACTGACATTTTTGACACTTTTGGGGGTACCAGAGACATTACTGCAGTAATCAGTGCTATATATATGCACTGTTACTGTAAAAATGACACTGGCAGGGAAGGGGTTAATTTTATTGGAGAGGGAGGGGTTAATGTATGCCTGGTGCTTACTGACGTGTAGGGGGGGAGGTGACTGAGTGAGGCATGGACAGATCGGATGTCCAGCTATGCTGAACAGTCCGATCTGTCACTCCCTGTCTCCAGACTCGATCCCCGACGATCGGGTAAGAGCAGCGGCGATCGCCGCTGCTCCTCCCCTGGCCCGACTCCCGCTGTGAATGAAAACAGCGGGAGCGCGCCTCCGGCAGCGCGCAAGCGCCGCCCAGAAGGAGGAGTGTCTGACGACGTTAATACTACGTCGTCAGACGATAACGAGCCACTCTGCCGCAGTAGTATTACTGTGAGCAGACGTAAAGTGGTTAAAGGGAAGCGAGCCGGTAGAACAAGGAATAGGACATCAAAGCATCGAGATAAAAAAACGTAAAACAATATGCCTTGAAAACATAAAAAGCACAACAAAACAAATGAGGAACAATTGGTCAGAAACTGAAGTCAATGCCTGTGCCTGAACTGTAAGACATTGCCTAAAGGAAATGGGATTTACATACAGTAAAGCCAAACGAAAACCATCATTAACACCCAAACAGGAAAAAAAGGTTACAGTGGGCTAAAAAAAGAAAAAAAAAAAATCAGTCATGGACTGTGGATGACGGGATGAAAGTGATATTCAGTGATGAATCCCGAATCTGCATTGGGCAGGGTGATGATTCTGGAGCTTTTTTTTGGTGCCGTTCCAATGAAATGTATGAAGATGACTGCCTGAAGAAAACATGCAAATGTCAACAATCATTGATGATACGGTATTGCATGTCAGGTAAAGGTACAGGGGAGATGACAGTCATTAAATCTTCAATAAATGCACAAGTTTATATTGAAATTTTGAAGATTTTTTTTATTCCATCAATGGGAAGGATGTTTGGTGATGATGACATCATTTTTCAGGATCACAATGCATCTTGCCATAGGGCAAAAGCCTTGAAAACTTCCCTTCAAGAAAGACATATAATGTCAAGGGCATGGCCTGCAAATAATCTGGACCTCAATCCAATTGAAAATCTATGGTGGAAATTAAAGACAGTGTTTCATGATAAGGCTGCAAAGACAACCTGCACAGCTGATCTGGTAGCTGCAGTTGAAGAAAGTTGGAGCCGGTTATGAATACAGTTTATCGATAAATAAATCCATGCCTCAGAGAATTCAAGCTGTTATAAAAGCCAGAGGTGGTGCAACAAAGTACTAGTGGTGTACTGTAGTGTTTTTTATGATTCCATATTATTTTCCTCAGAATTGAGTGATTCCATATTTTTTCTTCTGCTTGATCTGCAAAACCAGTTGCAATAGACTACAGTTTTCTTTCTTTTTTTATTTTTTTAAGTGTTTCCCAAAGCCAGATGTTTGGAATGGTAAATAAAAATAGTTTTGAGGCATGTCTGTGATTAGTTTTTTTTCTACATAATTAAACAATTGAATGAAAATTCTCTAAGAGTGGTGATTGCATACTTTTTTCCAGGGGTTGTAGTACAATAAAACCAGAGACATGTTTGTATAGGCATTATAATAAACAATAACAATAGCACTGTATGTTTAAGTAAAACTACAGGCAAAACTTTTTTTTTTTTTTTTCATTTTGGATAGAGTAAGGGGGGGGGGGGGGTTAAACCACCTGTAAGATTTTCTTTTTTTGCCACATTTGTCCCATTTAAGAGATTTCCTCTCACTTCTTGTCCCATAGCCAAAAGGAAGTGAGAGGAAATCCCTACAAATTCTCTTGGGAACCCCCAGGTCACCAGAACTAGTGTCCCTATTGGGATATTACTCCTCTTACTTTTCTGGATTTTCCTTTACTTTCACTATCAATGATAATGGTAAACAGGAGAAATAGAGAGGGTGAATCTCCCTAATGGGGACACAGACAGTACAAAAAAAAAACAACAGGTGTACTAATCCATCTTCACTCTAAACAAAACTTAAAGTGATTGTAAAGTCTTGTTTAAAAAAAAAACATGTTATACTTACATCCTCTGTGCAGTTGGTTTTTGCACAGAGCAGCCCAAATCCTCCTCTTCTCAGATCTCTCGTTCCTGCTTCTGGCCACTCCCTCCTTCCCAGTGCCCCCACAGCATGCAGCTTGCTATGGAGACACCTGAGCCGAGCTGCAGCTCCGCGTGTCCATTCAAACACGAAGCTGTCGTTCGGTCCCACCCCCTCTCTCTCCTGATTGGCTCACTGTCTTTGATTGACAAATGGCACAGCGGCTTTATCTCAGCCAATCAGGAGGGAAAGTCCCAGGATGGCCCAGGGACTCGTGGAGATCGCTGGGCAGAGAGGGGCACAGGTAAGTATTAGGGGGGACTGCTACACACAGAAGGCTTTTTATTCTAATTCATAGAATGCATTAAGATAAAAAACCTTCCTGACTTTACAACTCCTTTAACTACTTGGCACCCGTGCTATAGCCGAAAGACGGCTACAGCACGGATCTTAATTGCTGGGAGGGCGTACATTGAAGTCCTCCTGTGAACGATCGGCCTGCGCATTCCCTGCGGAGAGCACCCAGATTGCTCTGTGATCAGTGAGTCCATGAAACTCGCCTGATCACAGATCGAAGTAATGGGGCGGTCCTGCCCCCTTACCACGGGATCAGCTGTCAGCCAATGACAAATGATCATGTGAAGTAAACAGCAGCAGGCGATCAGCTGTTTTTTTTATCCTCACACTGTCAGTGTCAAACGATCGCTGGCTGCTGTCAGGGGGACAATGGTCCCAAAGAGGAGAGGGCAAATCATGCCCACCAGTGCCACCTACCAGTGCCCACAAGTGCCCACCCGTGTCACACACCAGTGCCCACCAGTGCCACCTACCAGTGCCCACCAGCACCACCTACCAGTGCCCACTAGTGCCATCTGCCAGTGCCCACTAGTGCCACCTACCAGTGTCCACCAGCATCACCTACCAGTGCCACCTATCAGTGCTCACCAGTGCCACCTATCAGTGCCAATCGGTATACCCCATCATAAGTGTCACCTATTATTGCCCATCAGTGCCACCCATCAGTGTCACCTATTAGTGCCCATCAGTGCCCATCAGTGCTGCCTATTAGTGCCCTTTAGCGCCACCTACCAGTGCCCATCGGTGCCACCCATCAGTGCCACCGATGAGTGCCACTTATCAGTGCTGCCTTATCAGTGCCCATCAGTGCCGCCTTAGCAGTGTTCATCAGTGTCGCCTATCAGTGCCCACCAGTGTAGCCTATCGGTGCCCAGCAGTGCAGCCTATCAGTGCCTATCAGGGCCCATCAGTGCCGCCTCATCAGTGCACATCAATGAAGGAGAAAAATTACCTGTTTGCAAAATTTTATAACAAACTATAAAAACTGTTTGTTTGTTTTTTTCAATATTTTCTGTCTTTTTTAGCAAAAAAGAAAAACCCCAGTAGTGATTAAATACCACCAAGAGGAAGCTCTATTTGTTTGAAAAAATGATAAAAATGTCATTTGGGTACAGTGTTTCATGACCGCGCAATTTTCATTCAAAGTGCGACAGCGCTGAAAGCTTAGAAAATTGGCCTGGGCAGGAGGGGGGTATAAGTGCCCTGTAGGCAAGTGGTTAAAAAAGTGTTGCCTTTAATTATACTTTCATTTCAAAGTGCTGTCACTTTAAATTATCTTTTTTCTATTCGGACTGCTGCTGTTCACCCATGAATTGGTCCTTTGTATAAAAAGTTTCTACTCTATTCACAGCGTTGTCCTAAAATAATATTAATATATCTATTTCAGCAAAGAAATGTGCAGTATATTCAATTCAAAAAGAATCATGCAGCAAATAAAGTGTACCATCATACAATACTGCGGTTAAAGTCCAAATAATAAATGTTCATATGTGATATTGTCTTCATACATCAAAAAATATATTAAAGTGATTCAAAATTTTTTCTTATAGTGCTCCATATACAAAGTGCTTCAGTGCAATTCCATGCAGCTTATAAGCTTTCTGTGCCTCATACACCACTCTGTGTCTTATAACACTCACCAGATCTTATTGGGTTTGTGTTTTTCAGCTACAAAATCTTCATCAGGCATCTCCTCCTCTCCTCCAGCACTCTCCATACACCTCTGTTTATATACTTCCCAGATTTCATACAAGGAGACAGAAGGGGACCCCACATAGTATAATACCTTTTTATTAAAAGAGATTCTTCAAGAAGACATAATTACACTCACTTGTGCAAGGTTTTAAAAATGCTATAAGACCAGAAAACGCCGCCGCGGCGTGCGTCCCACTGGCCGGAAATTATGTCACCAGATGGTCCCGCCAAACGTGTTATGCCAGCCAATCAGGTGTCTTCCGAGGTGGGGATTTCCATTTTATTTATATATCCTTAACTCCGCCTACTACACCCAAACAATCTCTTACACCTTCCCTTACTTCCTGCTACCTCATTTCCTTTTTGGGCAGCCTGGCTTCTTTTGTTTAGTAAGACTAATACTCCAGCCCTTATTTAACCGCAAAGTTATACTCATTCATTATCTTATACTATAAGAGCTGTTAATATATTAACCACTTGCTGACCGGATACTGTATATATACGTCAGCAGAGTGGCTCTCCCAGGCAAAACCATGTATTGGTTCGTCATTTGCCTGGGAGGAGTTAGGGGGCGAGCGCGCACCGCCGATCATCAGCGGAGAAGCGGCGCGTGTGTCAGTCGGCTCCGATTGTCGCCTGACACTGGTGATCTCTCCCCGCTGAGAGAGAAGGACGGGCGGCTGATATAAACACAGCCGACTGTCCTTCACCCTGCAATGATCACAGAGACCATGTAATCCTGCTATGTAGGATCGCATGTCTCTGTAATCATTTCACAAGCCCAAACCCCCCACAGTTAGAATCACTCCCCTATGCTTACATTTAACCCCTTGATCACCAACAGTGTTTACCCCTTCCCTGCCAGTGTCATTATTACAGTAAAAGTGCATATTTTTAGCACTGACTACTGTAGTAATGTCACTGGTACCCCGAACAGTGTCAAAAATGTCAGTTAGGGGTCCGATCTGTCCACCGCAATGTCGCAATCCCGCAAAAAATCGCAGATCGCGCCATTACTAGTAAAAAGAAAACAATAAAAATGACATTAATCTTTCCCGTAGTTAGTAGACACAATAACTTTTATCAAAAATATGTAGCAGAAAACAAATTGGCCTAAAATGTTAAAAAATTTCGATTTGTACATTTTTTTTTTGGGGGGGGGGGGGGATGTTATATAGCAGAATGTGAAAAATATTGTTTTTTTTATTTTTCAAAATTGTTGCTGTTTTTTTTGTTTATAGGGCAAAAAATAAAAATTGCACAGGTGATGAATTACCACCAAAAGAAAACTCTATTTGTGGGTACAGCATTGCATGACCGCGCAATTGTCCTTTAAAATAACGAGGTGCCGAATCGCAAAATAGGGCCTGGTCATTAAGGGGGAAAATCTTCCGGTCCACAACTGGTTAAGAGAGTCATCTAGCTTACTGTGCATTATGACAGATACCATACCACATACAGCTGTGCTCATAAGTTTACATACCCTGGCAGAATTTATGATTTCTTGGCCATTTTTCGGTAAATATGAATGATAACACAAAAACTTTTCTTTCACTTATGGTTAGTGTCATTTATTATCAATCAACTGTGTTTACTCTTTTTAAATCATAACGACAACAGAAACTACTCAAATGACCCTGATCAAAAGTTAACATACCCCCGTTCTTAATACCGTGTATTGCCCCCTTTAACATCAATGACAGCTTGAAGTCTTTTGTAGTATTTGTGGATGAGGCTCTTTATCTTCTCAGAGGGTAAAGCTGCTCATTCTTCCTGGCAAAACGCCTCCAGTTCCTGTAAATTCTTGGGCTGTCTTGCATGAACTGCTCGTTGGAGATCTCCCCAGAGTGGCTCAATGATATAGAGGTCAGGAGACTGAGATGGCCACTTCAGAACCTTCACTTTATTCTGCTGTAGACAATGACAGGTCGACTTGGCCTTGTGTTTTGGATCATCATGTTGAAATGTCCAAGTATGTCCCATGCGCAGCTTTCGGGCTGATGAATTCAAATTTTCCTCCAGTATTTTTTGATAACATACTGCATTCATCTTGTCATCAATTCTGACCAAATTTTCTGTGCCTTTGTGGCTCACACCTCCCCAAAACATCAGCGATCCACCTCCGTGTTTCACAGTAGGAATGGTGTACCTTTCATCAGGGCCGGACTGGCCTACCGGGATACCGGGAAATTTCCCGGTGGGCCGCCGGCCCTGGGGCCGCTTTGGGGCCGATTTTAGATTGGGGCCGCTTTAAGATTGGTGGGCCGCTTTAAGACGCGGCCGCTATTGGGACCGCCCGTGCCACGGCCGCTATTGGGACCGCGCCGCGGCCGCTGCAGCCCCGGGGAAGTCTTTCCTATGTGACATCAGCCGCTATGAGCGGCAGGACATCACATCTGGCGGGAGCGGCTGCGCGGCGCCGGTGGTTCATGTGACTCAGCAAGACTGATGTCGGACGGTCGGTCACTCACGGCGCAGAGAGTCCCACACCACATGCAGTACTGTACTGTCAGTACACAGAGGACAGCAGCGAGCAGCATGATGAACTGGATGAATCGACTGAGCAAGTTAGTCATAGAAATCAGCAGCAGTGCAATTATTGGTCCCATCCTCCGACCTCCACCAGACCACCACCCACCACTGGCCCCTGCTGATCTCACCACCCCCACAGATCTTATCCCTAAGGGAAGTGGGGGAAGCAGTGGCGGTGGGGAGGATGGCACCCCCCATCACCACTGCCACTAATCTCCCCTCACCACTATAGCTGCCACTGATCTCACTACCACCACTGATCCCATCCCCCCCACCACCACAACTGCCACTGATCTCATCCCACTCACCACCACCACTGCCACCGATCCCATCCCCCTCACCACTACCCACCGATCCCACCCCCCTCACCATCACCACCGATCCCACCCCCCTCACCCCCACCACTGCCCCCGATCCCACCCCCCTCACCACCACCACTGATCCCACCCCCCTCATCACCACTGCCACTGATCCCACCCCCCTCATCACCACCACCACTGCCACCGATCCCACCCCCCTCACCACCACCACTGCCACCGATCCCACCCCCCTCACCACCACCCCTGCTGCCACCGATCCCACCCCCCTCACCACCACCCTTGCTTCCACCGATCCCACCCCCCTCACCACCACCGCTGCCACCGATCCTGTACCATGACCCCACAGCCTCTGACATCTCCTGTACCATGTCCGCACAGCCTCTGACATCTTCTGTACCATGTCCGCACAGCCTCTGACCTCTCCTGTACCATGTCTGCACAGCCTCTGACCTCTCCTGTACCATGTCCGCACATCCTCTGACCTCTCCTGTACCATGTCCGCACAGCCCCTGACATCTCCTGTACCATGTCCGCACAGCCCCTGACATCTCCTGTACCATGTCCACACAGCCCCTGACATCTCCTGTACCATGTCCACACAGCCCCTGACATCTCCTGTACCATGTCCGCACAGCCCCTGACATCTCCTGTACCATGTCCGCACAGCCTCTGACATCTCCTGTACCATGTCCGCACAGCCCCTGACATCTCCTGTACCATGTCCGCACAGCCTCTGACATCTCCTGTACCATGTCCGCACAGCCTCTGACATCTTCTGTACCATGTCCGCACAGCCTCTGACCTCTCCTGTACCATGTCCGCACATCCTCTGACCTCTCCTGTACCATGTCCGCACAGCCTCTGACCTCTCCTGTACCATGTCCGCACAGCCTCTGACCTCTCCTGTACCATGTCCGCACATCCTCTGACATCTCCTGTATCATGTCCGCAGCCTCTGACATCTCCTGTACCATGTCCGCACAGCCCCTGACATCTCCTGTATCATGTCCGCAGCCTCTGACATCTCCTGTACCATGTCTGCACAGCCCCTGACATATCCTGTACCATGTCCGCACAGCCTCTGACATCTCCTGTACCATGTCCGCACAGCCCCTGACATCTCCTGTACCATGTCCGCACAGCCCCTGACATCTTCTGTACCATGTCCGCACAGCCTCTGACCTCTCCTATACCATGTCCGCACAGCCTCTGACCTCTCCTGTACCATGTCCACACATCCTCTGACCTCTCCTGTACCATGTCCGCACAGCCCCTGACATCTCCTGTACCATGTCCGCACAGCCCCTGACATCTCCTGTACCATGTCCACACAGCCCCTGACATCTCCTGTACCATGTCCACACAGCCCCTGACATCTCCTGTACCATGTCCGCACAGCCTCTGACATCTTCTGTACCATGTCCGCACAGCCTCTGACCTCTCCTGTACCATGTCCGCACAGCCTCTGACCTCTCCTGTACCATGTCCGCACATCCTCTGACCTCTCCTGTACCATGTCCGCACAGCCTCTGACCTCTCCTGTACCATGTCCGCACAGCCTCTGACCTCTCCTGTACCATGTCCGCACATCCTCTGACCTCTCCTGTACCATGTCCGCACAGCCCCTGACATCTTCTGTACCATGTCCGCACAGCCTCTGACCTCTCCTGTACCATGTCCGCACAGCCTCTGACCTCTCCTGTACCATGTCCGCACATCCTCTGACCTCTCCTGTACCATGTCCGCACAGCCCCTGACATCTCCTGTACCATGTCCGCACAGCCCCTGACATCTCCTGTACCATGTCCACACAGCCCCTGACATCTCCTGTACCATGTCCACACAGCCCCTGACATCTCCTGTACCATGTCCGCACAGCCTCTGACATCTTCTGTACCATGTCCGCACAGCCTCTGACCTCTCCTGTACCATGTCCGCACAGCCTCTGACCTCTCCTGTACCATGTCTGCACATCCTCTGACCTCTCCTGTACCATGTCCGCACAGCCCCTGACATCTCCTGTACCATGTCCGCACAGCCCCTGACATCTCCTGTACCATGTCCACACAGCCCCTGACATCTCCTGTACCATGTCCACACAGCCCCTGACATCTCCTGTACCATGTCCACACAGCCCCTGACATCTCCTGTACCATGTCCACACAGCCCCTGACATCTCCTGTACCATGTCCGCACAGCCCCTGACATCTCCTGTATCATGTCCGCAGCCTCTGACATCTCCTGTACCATGTCCGCACAGCCCCTGACATCTCCTGTATCATGTCCGCAGCCTCTGACATCTCCTGTACCATGTCTGCACAGCCCCTGACATCTCCTGTATCATGTCCGCAGCCTCTGACATCTCCTGTACCATGTCCGCACAGCCCCTGACATCTCCTGTATCATGTCCGCACAGCCTCTGACATCTCCTGTACCATGTCCGCACAGCCCCTGACATCTCCTGTACCATGTCCGCACGGCCTCTGACATCTCCTGTACCATGTCCGCACAGCCTCTGATATCTCCTGTACCATGTCCGCACAGCCCCTGACATCTCCTGTACCATGTCCGCACTTTTACCACTTTTAACTAGAATTCGCTCTTTTATATATAAAGCCCTATATGCTTTTATATCTATCTTATCTGTATATAATACACTCTTCAAATTTGCTTTAAAATGCATGGTTTTCCCTTTTATAAACAAGAAAATAATGGCGTTATGCTATTGGGCCGGTATAATAATGCTATGGGGCTGGTATGAAATTTTTTCCAGGGCTGAATTTTATTCCCAGTCCGGCCCTGCCTTTCATCATAGGCCTTGTTGACTCCTCTGAAACAGCCACACCACATGTTTTCAGAGAGTCCTGTATTCCACCTGAAGTTATTTGTAGGTTTTTCTTTGTATGCCAAACAATTTTCTTGGCAGTTGTGGCTGAAATTCTAGTTGACTTTTAAGGAGCCTGCACACTGGGGGTCAGTTAGCAATGAATAAGCACTTTGTGTGAAACGCATCTGCTGAACATTGTGGTTCTCCTGTGTGTCATGTTTTAAGCCTGTGAATATGGAATGCCAATAAACCAAAGACTTCTTTACTGCTCTGGAAGTGCCACATCTCTCTCTCTCTGTTACATGGACGTTCTGGGTTGCGGAACTCAGCAGGCCACAAGTAGTGTTGTTATACTCCACACCTGCAGATAACTTTAGAGCGGTGTACATCTTTTGTCTTTCTGCCTATGAAATTTTAGTTGGTCTACCTGACTGTGGTTTTGTTTTAAGCAGAACCCTTCATTTTCCACTTCTTGATTAGAGTTTGAACACTGCTGATTGGCATTCTTAACCACTTGCCTACTGTGCACTTAAACCCCCTTCCCATCCAGGCCAATTTTCAGCTTTCAGCGCTGTCACACTTTGAATGACAATTGCGCGGTCATGCTACACTGTACCCATATGACATTTTTTTTCATTTTTTTTCACACAAGTAGAGCTTTCTTTTGGTGGTATGTAATCACCTCTGGGTTTTTTATTTTTTACAAAAAAAAAGAATAAAGACAGAAAATTTTGAAAAAAAAATTTTTTTTTCTTATTTTCTGCAAGTAAATTTTGAAAATAAATTTTTCTCCTTCACTGATGTGCGCTGATGAGGCGGCACTGATGGGCACTGATAGACTGCACTGATGGGCACTGATGAGGTGGCACTTATGGGCACTGATGAGGTGGCACTTATGGGCACTGATGAGGAGGTACTAATATGCCGCACTGATGAGCACTGATAGGCGGCACTGATAGGCGGCACTGATTAGCACTGATAGGCGGCACTGATGAGCACTGATAGGCGGCACTGCTGGGCACTGAGAGGTGGCACTGCTGGGCACTGAGAGGTGGCACTGCTGGGCACTGAGAGGCGGCACTGACAGGCGGCACTGATGGGCACTGATAGGCGGCACTGATGGGCACTGGCGGATGGCACTGGACACTGATGGGTGGCACTGATGAGCGGCACTGATGGGCAGCACCATCAGTGCCCACACTCAGTGCCCATAGTGCTGCCAGTCAGTGCTCATCAGTGCCTAGATGAGCAGGCACTGATGGGCACTGACTGGCAGCACTATGGGCACTGATTGTGGGCATTGATGGGGGCACTGATGGCGGGCACTGTGGGCACTGATGGGGGGGCACTGTGTGTATGTTTTTACCTTTTAGTAATCAGGGCACTGGTGATCAGTGCCCTGATTACATGTCTCTGTGTCCCCGGCGCTGTGAGGCTCCCCCTCCTTCCTCACACTGCAGGCTCTGTGTGAGGAAGGAGCGCCGGCGATGAGAGATGATCTCATATGTTTACATATGAGATCATCGCTCATTGGACGGCCCGATCACATGGTGAATGGCCGCTGTGATTGGCCATTCACCACGATCTGTGATCGGCCGTGTCCCTTGGACACGGCCGACACAGATTTTCCCCGCTGCGCGCTCGCGGGAGCGCGCGGGGGGCGTGTCACTGGGAGGCCGTTTAAAAACGGCCTCCCGAAAATTCAAGTCCGCGCTGCAGCCGTATATAGGCTGTAGTGCGGATGGGGGGAGGTTAATTCCTTGGATATCTTTTTATATCCCTTTCCTGTTTAGTACAGTTCAACTACCTTTTTCCGCAGATCCTTTCACAATTCTTTTGCTTTCCCCATGACTCAGAATCCATAAACGTCAGTGCAGCACTGGATGAAAGATGCAAGGGTCTGTCAGGAGTCCAGGAGCTCATTGACCTTTTACACACACACTAATTACAAGCAAACAGATCACAGGTGAGGATGGTTACCTTTAGTCCCCGTTCACACTGGGGCGACCTGTGAGGCGACCTGGTCGCCTCACAGGTCGCCGTAGGTCGCCTTCCATAGGGAAGCTGTGGACCCGTTCTAATAGGAGCGACACAAGTCGCTCCGACTTAGAAAAAGGGTCGGGAGCTTCTTTGGGGCGACCCGGAGTGACCGTCATAGACTTCAATGTTATGAAGTCTGTGCCGGCCGCTCCGAGGTCGCGGCGCGCTGCTCGCACCGCGACCTCGGAGGTCGCCCCTGGAAGTCGGATCGCCCCTGTGTGAACGGGGCCTAAATAGCCATTCAAACCCCTTTGTGTCAACTTGTGTGCATGTTATCAGGCCAAAATCACCAGAGTAAGTAAACTTTTGATCAGGGTCATTTGGGTAGTTTCTGTTGTCATTAGGATTTACACAGTAAGTGTATTAGGATAAACACAGTTGATTGATAATAAATGGCTTCAGCCAAACACTAACCATGAGGGAAAGAAAAGTTTTTGTGTTATCATTCATATTCTTGGAAAAAATGGCCAAGAAATCATAAATTCTGCCATGGTAGGTAAACTTATGAGCACAACTATATAAGATCTACTTGTATATTTATGCAAGGTAAAAACATACTATTAAAAATACATTTTTTTTATATTGATGAAAGTAGCGCCCCCTAGTGTCTATTTATAATATGACTAAATTACTTTTTACATACTAATCAACTAAATGGGAAACATATTATACATACGCACCAGTTACCAGTGAATTTCTTGATTAAACCTAGAATGCTCCTATTAGTACTATTTTTTGATACAAAAATGTGCATGCGCTTGTATGGGGGAAAATTGAAAATCAAATAGAAAAACGGATATGATATTAGGATAGCGCTGAGAATAGAGTAGAAAATTAACAAAAGCATGTGTGGTTTCATGTATGTTTCCACTTCATCAGGACCTTGTACACCTTGCGTGTACTTAACCAAGGATGGTAAATTTGTACTAGAATATAAACAAAACAAAAAACATATTAGCACAAAATAATGCTCGTCCTCATGAATCCCCAGAAGGGCCAACTCCAGGGAAGCTGGAAGTATCAACTTCAACCTAAGATTATTTAAAACAAATACATCCAACCAGAATTTTGCAATCCCAAAACATGTGCAGGTAGGACCCTAGATGAACAAGACACAAGGGACACTGCAGATCTTGTGTTGGATACATCTTATGGAGCCTCACAGGGGTGTAATACTCTCTATGCAGAAACTTTACTTGGATCAATTTGTCGTTGGAAGAAATTACCAATATAGGACCACCCTCTAGACAGTTATCTCAACGTTCTCTATTCCACCATCTTTCAAACTCGCTCCAGCTTAGGAGAGTCAGTATTAAGGAGTGCCCCATACAGAGTGCCCCATATAGAGTGGAATTGGGTTTAAAAAGGTCACCCTGAGCGAGGAATTCCTCAATCGGTTCGGCCTGGTGGAGGGGCGGCTGAGGAAACTGGGCTCTAACCGCGTGTTGCAATTGACAGTAGCGAAATTGCATCCAAGCTAGTAGATCGAACTTCCCAGTAATTGCATGAAAGACAGAAGGGTCCTAGAGGGCATAATATCTGCCAAAGTTTTTACTCCCTTACGTGCCCATAACTGGGGATCAGTAATGGTATGAAGTTGGCGTAGGAAGGGATTGCCCAAAAGGGATTGAACAGGCGGCCATTGGTTCGGACGCATAAAATGACGGCAGCCTATGTATATCTTTAAAGTGAGATTTATTTACAATGAATGGAAGATAATCACAAACCAGAAAACATAAGAATGCATGAGAATCGAAACTGAATGACAACATGCCTCAACAGCAACCAAAAACCAAACTAACAATATACACTATATACACACATGAGATACACACAAGGCAGGAAAAAACTGCAGGAGCAGGAAGCAAGGCAGCAGGGTATTGGGTGCAAGGCAGAACAAGAGCAAAGTCAAGAATAAATGGCAGCAGAGTCAAGCGGCAGCAGCACGGAAACCAGAGTATAGGGCAGAAGCAGCCAAAACACTGAGGTGCCATGTGCTAGAGGGAGAAGAATTACATATCCTGTTAGCAGCTGAGACCATTTGCAACTGATTACTGGGGCCTGATGGCCTCTAGGAGACACCTCCTGGTGGACACTGCAACTGTAGCAATCAGCCCAGAGCCCCACAGTGCCACCAGCAGGCAAACTCGGTCCGAACACCCAAATTCTTTAGCAGGGTTGAGGACCCCTAACACTGATTACAATTCTCAAATTAAAGCAGTTTTCTAATATTTACCGAACAATAAAATGCCAATTGTATAAGTTTAAAGGATTTTTCTGTTGTACTGGGAAATTGCTGTCAATGGTACGTTGTGGTTAAAATTGAAATTTAAGCTAAGGTTTGGAGCTTCTTCGTCGCTTTCAGGGAAATCAACTGTAAAGCAGTCCATGTGTGCCCCTTCCATCAGTCGACTGATAATCTGGGAACCTCTTTTGTCAACTAGCATGTAGTGCAGAAGAGGTTTTTCCAAACACCCCACTACAACATCCCTGGACTTCATTTAGTTAACAGCATGTATAACACAATGAGTTAGTTTTGACATGCTTTTAAAGAAAAAATGGTACAGGCAGGAATCCCATTTAATTACAGCGTAGCAACAGTTCCACAATGTTTTCCTTTTATCACAAATTTTTTTTCCCCATCCACTTAAAAAGACACAGCAAAATGTATAACAGTGCTGTTAGATGGTCTAAAATGTTAATAACTTAGAAAAGCTATTAAACACACTTTGATTTCCTGCAGTAGACTCAGCCTGGGATAGCATTTAATGGATGCTTTCACATTGTGGGAATCCCTTGGGTTTGGGCAGGCATCTTAGGTTTCTGAAAGGGAGAAAGGAACAGAGGTAGGAAGAGAATCATCGGCAGCTCCCTCTTTCACTGATTAAGCAGTTCAGGAAATCCAAAACGCCATTGGTTTTTAAATAGATCTCTTAGCTTTTTTATGCATTGTCTTCTGCAAAGTCAGGTGGATTAATTGCTACTTTGCTGTGCATGATTAGTGGACACGGATGAAGGATTCCTACTCATCAATTTACATGCTTCAGAGAACTAGTTGTGCATTGTCATGATCAGTAATACTGTACTGTTCACAGGGTCTATTCTATGAATGCCACTTACATTTTCTTTTGTCATATTTTGCCTAGTTATAAATGGATCCATACTGTTGCCATTTTTGATTTGTTTGGATATTATGCAGACACATGGAGGTCTTTGACTTTCTTTAGCAAATTTGGGCTTCTTGTGTTATTTTATTCCTGTTGAGGAGGGGGCAACCTTTATGACATACTTGTGTATACCAAAAATGAATATCCGCGCTGTGATGTATAATTACTTAAAAAAAGTGAATAAATATATATGAAACCTGAAGCTGATGCTCACTAGGTGAAATACCAGAAACTATTAAAAGATATAAATAGACAGCGCTAACAGGTAAAAATTAATAAATATATGTGTATAAGTGCTATAAAATTAATAAATATACTGCAGCAAAAATACATTCATAATCAATGAATAAAAAATATATCAATAAAGTGCAATAATGTGCAGTAAATAAGTGTCCATACAAAAACCATATAAAGTGCAAGTGGATTCAGTGCAGTCCAAAAGATGGTTTCTCTCAACGAAACTAAAGTGCCAAAAAGGTGCTCAAATCCTTTAAAGTGCCCAGGTACTCTTCAAGAAACAAAGAGGGGCCCCCAATGGGGATGCACTCACCAGATAGAAAATACAAATGAGCCTTGAGCGTATATGATGTTCCTTGTTCAGGTTGCAGGATAAATGCAGCTACCCAGGCATATAAGATATCCCTTATGTGGATGGATGGATAACCTGCAAAGCTTAGGATGGCTCCTTAGTTAGTCTCCTCTCTCTCTCTCCAAAGCAGATTTTTTTTAAAAGAAAGGGAAGAAGCCATGCATAGTGAAGCCCGTAGGGTTTATTTAAATCAAAGAATATAAATAATACTCACAAAAATGGCATTAAAAGATAGCATTGAACAGCGTTTAGTAGTCCTATGCAGCTTGTCCCTCTATTTCCGTGGCGCTGCCAGCGTGCGTTCCTCGGTGGTTTGACAGGAAATTACGCTGCTAAGCTCCGCTGCCCGGAAGTTACGTCGACGCGTTTTGCCCGCCTTAATGGGCGTTATCAAAGACATACTTGCTGTCCATTTATGAATTGCTATATACATGTCCCAGCTTGGAAGTTCAAATTGATTAGAGAAAAGCTAGCCATCACGGTTAGATTTTTCTTATTTGTTCCCACACTCTGAACAAGAAAAACCTACCGATTACCCCATCCACAATAAACAATTTTCCATCTGACTTCTTGATTTTCAAAATTGAAGGATGTTGGGCAGCAGGGTGCTGACAGAGCCACCCACAATGTGGCTTCACAGGGATTTGCAAATGCATGCAACAAAAACATCAGTTTTTAACTTAAAATATTTAAACAGTTTAAAAAGATTTCTTATGCTCACTAGCCTCTTTTATTAAAGTGGAATTCCAGGCATAGAACCTTTTTTCTTGTTTCTGTTCCTTATTAAATGTGCTAATGTCATTTATATGCCTCCCTCTTCTTAAACTTGCCTCTTCACAGATTACCTTGTGCAGTGGGGGAACTACCAGGGTTGCAAAGGTCACACTTGCAACCGGCCCTGGTGTTCCCCCACTATTGGTGGCACTGATAATGATAATGCCCTGTTTATCAGTGCAAGCCACAAGACTCTGAGCTGAGAGCATCTCTCTCATACAGCCCAGAGCCTGCACTAAGAGTTTCCCCTCCCTTCTCCCTGGCAGGGATGGGAGAGCCGATCTACACCTTCTCCTCCCCCCCCCCCCTGTCCTCCTGTGTGCACTGTGGAAAGAGTGGAACCCAGCAGTTTAATATGATCATTTAGCTGCTGGGCTTCATACTTCCCCCAGGGCACACACAGGAGGAGAGAGGCGGAGAAGAAGGACCAGATCGTCTCTCTCCTCTCCCATCCGTACGAGGGAGGAGGGAGCAGGAACTGTTAGTGTAGGCTCTGTGCTGTATGAGAAAGACGATCTCCTGCTAAGGAGGCACTGATAGGCAGCACTGATAGGTGTCAATGATAGGCTGCTGTGGTGGGCACTGATGGGCGGCATTGATGAGCACTGATAGGTGATACTGATAGGCGGCGCTGATGGGCACTGATAGGCAGCACTGATGAGCACTGATAGGTGGCACTGATAGGCGGCATTGAAAAACACCGATAGGTGGCACTGATAGGTGGCACTGATAGGCTGGATTGATGAGCACTGATAGGCGGTACTGATATGCACTGATAGGCGGCATTGATGAGCACTGATAGGTGGCACTGATTGGCATCCCTGATGGGCGGCACTGATAGATAACACTGATAGGTAGCACTGATAGGGACTGATAGGCAGGCACTGAAGAGCACTGATAGGTGGCACCGATAGGCAGCACTGATAGGTGGTGTTGATGAGCACTGATAGGTGGCACTGATGGGCACAGATAGGCGGCACTGATGGGCTGCACTGATAATGATAATGCCCTGTTTATCAGTGTAAACAATTGTTTTTTTTTTTTTTTACTAAAGCTGAAGAGTGAAAAATCAGGCTCACTTCTGCATAGCGTCTAACCTCATCTTGTTCAATTAGGCTTTGGCAATAAAACCTGGAATCTAATTGGTTTCCATGCAGAAGTAAATAAACCCCAATGTACTGACAGCCTTGCTGGTTAAGGGCTCTCCTTTCCTCCCACACTGTCACTGCTGATAACCTGCAAGTCTGTGTACATGTGTTTAGCTGATCACATGGATAAGGGCTGCTGTGATTGGCCCTTTACCGTGATCTGTGATCAGCTGTGTCAGGGGGCCCCTTATTCAGTGGTGGGATTCAAAAATTTTAGTAACCAGTTCCGACTTTCCCAGCAGAATGACCAGCGTTCCCCCTTTCAATGCAGAGAGACCAGCGTGCCCCCCTTTCAATGCAGAGAGACCAGCGTGCCCCCCTTTCAATGCAGAGAGACCAGCGTGCCCCCCTTTCAATGCACAGTGACCAGCGTGCCCCCTTTCAATGCACAGTGACCAGTGTACATGCCCCCTTCAATGCACAGTGACCAGAGTGCCCCCTTTCAATGCAGAGAGACCAGCATGCCCCCTTTCAATGCACAGTGACCACAGCATTGCCCCCAATGATTGCAGAGTGCCAGCCACAGCATTGCCCCCAATGATTGCAGAGTGCCAGCCACAGCATTGCTCCCAAATTGCAGAGTGCCAGCCACAGCATTGCCCCCAATGATTGCAGAGTGCCAGCCACAGCATTGCCCCCAATGATTGCAGAGTGCCAGCCACAGCATTGCCCCCAATGATTGCAGAGTGCCAGCCACAGCATTGCCCCCAATGATTGCAGAGTGTCAGCCACAGCATTGCCCCCAATGATTGCAGAGTGCCAGCCACAGCATTGCTCCCAAATTGCAGAGTGCCAGCCACAGCATTGCCCCCAATGATTGCAGAGTGCCAGCCACAGCATTGCCCCCAATGATTGCAGAGTGCCAGCCACAGCATTGCCCCCAATGATTGCAGAGTGTCAGCCACAGCATTGCCCCCAATGATTGCAGAGTGTCAGCCACAGCATTGCTCCCAAATTGCAGAGTGCCAGCCACAGCATTGCCCCCAATGATTGCAGAGTGCCAGCCACAGCATTGCCCCCAATGATTGCAGAGTGCCAGCCACAGCATTGCCCCAAATTGCAGAGTGCCAGCCACAACATTGCCCCCAATTGCAGAGCGCCAGCCACAGCATTGATCCCAATTGCAGAGTGCCAGCCCCAGCATTGCCCCAAATTGCAGAGTGCCAGCCACAACATTGCCCCCAATTGCAGAGCGCCAGCCACAACATTGCCCCCAATTGCAGAGTGCCAGCCAGAGTATTGCCCCCAATTGCAGAGCGCCAGCCACAGCATTGCCCCAAATTGCAGAGTGCCAGCCACAACATTGCCCCCAATTGCAGAGCGCCAGCCACAACATTGCCCCCAATTGCAGAGTGCCAGCCAGAGTATTGCCCCCAATTGCAGAGTGCCAGCCACAACATTGCCCCCAATTGCAGAGCGCCAGCCACAACATTGCCCCCAATTGCAGAGTGCCAGCCAGAGTATTGCCCCCAATTGCAGAGTGCCAGCCAGAGTATTGCCCCCAATTGCAGAGTGCCAGCCACAACATTGCCCCCAATTGCAGAGCGCCAGCCACAACATTGCCCCCAATTGCAGAGTGCCAGCCAGAGTATTGCCCCCAATTGCAGAGTGCCAGCCACAACATTGCCCCCAATTGCAGAGTGCCAGCCAGAGTATTGCCCCCAATTGCAGAGCGCCAGCCACAGCATTGCCCCAAATTGCAGAGTGCCAGCCAGAGTATTGCCCCCAATTGCAGAGCGCCAGCCACAACATTGCCCCCAATTGCAGAGCGCCAGCCACAACATTGCCCCAAATTGCAGAGTGCCAGCCACAACATTGCCCTCAATTGCAGAGTGCCAGCCAGAGTATTGCCCCCAATTGCAGAGCGCCAGCCACAACATTGCCCCCAATTGCAGAGTGCCAGCCACAACATTGCCCCCAATTGCAGAGCGCCAGCCACAGCATTGCCCCCAATTGCAAAGCGCCAGCCACAACATTGCCCCCAATTGCAGAGCGCCAGCCACAACATTGCCCCCAATTGCAGAGTGCCAGCCAGAGTATTGCCCCCAATTGCAGAGTGCCAGCGATCCCCCCCCGCGAGACCCATGCACTTACCTCATGGACGGTCTCGCAGTCGGCTCCCCGCGTCTCCGAGTCCTCCCGCGGCGCCTCCTCCTCGTCCAATGGCACGGTGTTTGCCTTTCGGCCAATCAGGAAGCGGGAGGACCCGCTCCCTGATTGGCCAGGAGGAGGATCATGTGTCAATAGCTAATTCTCATTCGCTATTGTCACAGAATGGGCGGGGAGGAGCGCACTGCTCCGCCCCCCGGCCGCCACGTCTGTCCGAGCGCGGGACATTCAATTGTCCTGCGCTTCCTCAGACGCGCAGAGGGATTCAGCCGGTTCTGCGAACTTGCAGAAAGTTAGCAACCGGTTCTATGGAACCGGTGCGAACCGGCTGAATCCCACCACTGCCCTTATTGGTTTCTTGCATCGGGCCCTGAAGGTTCTAGTTCACATTCATGTGATCAGCACAGGGCCAATCCTCACTGTCCAAACAGAGGGTCAGGGGTCCTGCAGCCTAATTGGACAATCAGAGTAGAATGAAAACTCCTCCTACAAGCTGTAACCAGTGCTCTGCTGGACACTGTATATGTCACAAGACTGATGAGAAAAGCTATTTAGCAGTTTATATTTACTAAAACAATTGCATTTCCATGTTCTGTGTACTGTGGGAGACCAGATATAGTCTTGGGTTTAGTAAAACTTTAATGGAGCAAGCAGCCAAGCACAGGATATTTCCAGCCAGATGCATAAATATCGCTCAGTCCTCAGACAGTAATCAGGTAGATAATGTGTTTGTTTTTGTTGTTTTTATTGTTTTGTAAAACTGGGGTAAGGATTGGGAAGAGCTTTGGGATGCCCAGAACTAAATAACTTGAATGAGGACACTATCTTGAAGCAGCAAAATGAAGCAGAGTTTCCCTCCACAAAAAGGTAGACATGGTTTCAGCACAGGGGCCTTCCCTTCTCTATGGTACAGCCCTGGCAGCTTAGTTTAGAATAGTCTCTCTATCTAGAAAGGGTGCACAAGCACCAGTCATTCTCTCAAGATTCTCTGCAGCCTACTCAGTGTGATCCAGGCAGACTGAAGGCCTCCTTTACTTGACATGACATCACTTCCGGGTTTTTTACATGGAGACCCGATCAGAGCCGAATGCGGCTTTGATCGGGTCTTCTCTTCGACAGCCGTGCAGGTAGGATGCCCGGGTCTCCTGGTGGGACGGGAGACCTGGGCGAGCCGCGGAAGGCGGCGGGAGGGGGGAGACGTCCCCTCCCACTCATTGTAATGACAGCCGAGCAGGTTCTCAGCCTGCATCGGTTGTCATTACAAGACAGCCGACCGTCGGACGCCGCTACCGGGGTGATGCCTCTAGCTGCAGGCATCACTCCGGTACAGCACTTTCCCGAGATATCGGCAATATCGGTAACCTCAGGGCCCGATTCCGATATATCTGAGAAAGTGCATATTGGCCCCTGATATATCGATAATCGGTCGATCCCTAGTTATAACCCCTGTCAGATTCTTTTTCACCATCTGTGTCCCATTTCTGAGATTTCCCTTCAATTTACCTTCACTTCCTGTCCCAAAGGGAATTCCTTGGGGACCCCAGGTCACCAGAAATTGTGTACCTATTGGAAGATTCCCCCTCTATTACTTTTCTGGGGACAACCTAGAATTTGGGTAATTTCTTTTACTTTCACTTTCAATGATATAAGTAAACAGGACAAATAGAGAGGGTGAAACTCCTTAAAGAGGAAGTAAACCCTCCTCTGCAACTTGTACCTATAGGTAAGCCTATGATAAGGCTTACCTATAGGTACTGTAAATATCTCCTAAACATGTACAGTTTAGGAAACAAAAGAGAAAAGGACCCCCTGAGTGGGACTATAGCGGGTAATAACTCAAAAATGTATCAAAAAGTATAGATTTTATTACAAAATATATATATATATATATATATATATATATATATATATATATACAATAAACAAACATGTTCAAATAGAGAAAGTGACCTTAAAATAATGGCGACTGAACAAAAAAGTTTGGTGTGACAGACATGGCATGGAGGAACCTTGGGTTTGGTCCAAAAGACCCTACGCGTTTCGATATAACGTATAAAGTCTCTTCCTCAGGGATCTTAGATCATAGTTCCACTACAAACAATCTATGATAAAAAGACAAACATGTTCAAGAAAAAATAGTAATTTTGCTTTGCACCATTGTATAAGTTGCCACAAATTAACACATTTTTGAAACATAGATACACATACCATGAAATCCGACACATTTGTTGAGCAGAGTCGCCTAGATAAAAGCATTGACTGTCCGACCAACCGAAAGGAGTATGCCACAGATTATCCTACAGTCCCACACTGCCGGCACCTCACCATTGTGCCCCAAATGAAGGGGTATAGATGTTCCAAATGTAAGCAGTGAGTGTGAGCAAAAGGAGGCGGTGACACCAGGACTTCACATGGGGTCCAAATATGGTGACACAAAGAGATCCGGGCTCAAACTTGCAATTTCTTAACATTGAAATGATCAAAAAAATTTATGAATAAGAAAGAGATTACAAAATATCAAAAATTGTGCAAACAAGCAAATTGCTGTTTCACAACCGTCAGTATCATTTTGGATTAAGACTTGGGTATATACGTATAAATAGCAAATGTATAAACTACAAGTCTATCAATAATTTTGACTACTACTTTTACCTCTTTTTGACAACAGGCTGCGCAGTGTATTCATATAAAGCTGGATGTCTCATTTTGACTGAGACATTCCAGCCAGGAGGACCACATATACACTGCGCAGCCTGTTGTCAAAAAGAGGTAAAAGTAGTTCTACTCCTTAGACACCCACAATTATTGTATAAGGACATATTTAATTATTTTTTGGCTCATCTTTATCTCTTTCTAAGAGCAGATGGCTATTGTCTCAATGCTTTATTGAGAGGATGCGCACTGAATATCTCCTTTACCTGACACATAAAGCTTAAAGCGCAGGTTCTTGAACCTACAATCAATTATTTGCAAATGAAAAGGTGGGTGCATATGGTCACCGAATATTCATAATTTTCTGAAACAGCAATGAATTTTTAGTTGTTCAGAAATTGCAAATCATCAAAATTATTGATAGACTTGTAGTTTATACATTTGCTATTTATACCTATATACCCAAGTCTGAATCCAAAATGATACTGACGGTTGTGAAACAGCAATTTGCTTGTTTGCACAATTTTCGATATTTTGTAATCTCTTTCTTATACATACATTTTTTTTGATCATTTCAATTTTAAGAAATTGCAAGTTTGAGCCCGGATCTCTTTGTGTCACCATATTTGGACCCCATGTGAAGTCCTGGTGTCACCGCCTCCCTCCTTTTGCTCGCTCTCACTGCTTACATTTGGAACATCTATACCCCTTCATTTGGGGCACAATGGTGATGTGCCGGCAGTGTGGGACTGTAGGATAATCTGTGGCATACTCCTTTCAGTTGGTTGGACAGTCAATGCTTTTATCTAGGTGACTATGCTCAACAAATGTGACGGATTTCATGGTATGTGTATCTATGTTTCAAAAATATGTTAATTTGTGGCAACTTATACAATGGTGCAAAGCAAAATTACTATTTTTTCTTGAACATGTTTGTCTTTTATCATAGATTGTTTGTAGTGGAACTATGGTCTAAGACACCTGAGGAAGAGACTTTATACGTTATATCGAAACACGTAGGGTCTTTTGGACCAAACCCAAGGTTCCTCCATGCCATGTCTGTCACACCAAACTTTTTTGTTCAGTCGCCATTATTTTAAGGTCACTTTCTGTATTTGAACATGTTTGTTTATTGTATATATATATATATATATCTATATTTTGTAATAAAATCTATACTTTTTGATACATTTTTGA
This sequence comes from Pelophylax lessonae, assembly GCF_965119305.1. Lineage (NCBI taxonomy): Eukaryota > Metazoa > Chordata > Amphibia > Anura > Ranidae > Pelophylax > Pelophylax lessonae. The sequence goes on along the minus strand of NC_138769.1, from coordinate 553,799,750 downwards.
GTTATTACCCGCTATAGTCCCACTCAGGGAGTCCTTTCCTCTTTTGTGTTCACTATTCAGTATAGGGATGAGGGTCATCTAACTCACCACTCCCCTTCCTTTGAACCCAACCTCCATACCAATCTGTGTACAGTTTAGGAGATATTTCTTTTGCATGCAGCCAGTGACATCACTGGCGCATGCGCTCTGAAGGAACAGCTCGTGCCTTTCCTTCAGAGCCCCGTGCCCCGTGCCATGACCGTCGGCTCCCGCGTGCAAGTGACGTCTTCGCGGCTCCAGCCAATCAGATGGCCGGATGCCGCAAACCCGGAAGAAGGGTGACCGAACATGTCACCCATGAGACAGGCACTGCGGGGGCTTCGTTCTAAGGTAAGCATTTCATAATGAACTAGTATGCTGCATACTAGCTCATTATGTGTTTGTCTTTCAGGTGTTCGTTTTTTTTTTTTTTTTAAATCCTGAGATTTACAACCTCTTTAATGGGGGCACAGACAGCAAGAAAAACTGACAGGCGTTGTAATCCCTCTCCACTCTGTCCAAAGCGAAAAAAAAGTTTTGACTTTAGTTATACTTTCAATGATCAAAATAATCAATTATGTTAGTGCAGACATCTAAAGGATCTATTATACCCATAAGAGAAATGTGGACACAGTTTTACATAACATAGTTGGGTCAATACATTTGTCTCAAAGTCATTCTCAGCCTTCATGAACAAATTGGACATTGTATCCAGATAATAGAGCTAAGTCTACTAAATCACTCCATTAGAACATGTCCTGTAAATTCTCCCTATGAAGGAATCACTTTGTTCTGCTCTTCTACTAGCCTGATTTGAGTTACATGAGAGAAATGTACAGGGAATGTCAATAGTATAATAGCATAATACTTAAAGCTGAACTCCAGGCAAACGGCTAAACACGTAGATAAAATATATACATCAGGGAGCTATTTAACCCATACCTCCCTAATGTTCTTCGTTTTGAAGGACTGTCCCTTTGTTGGAACTAAATTCCTCTACCCCGATTTTCTCCTCACTTATCCCTGTTTTTGTACAAACATGTAGTCCTCCATAATAAATGCAATACTTAAGTACCAAAAGTGTTACACCACATTTAACCTAAACCTTTTTATTTTTACACAATTATTTTAAAAAAAGCAAGTGTAAAAGAAAAATAGTGATGAAAAAAGCTCTTTGGGTTTAACAAATCATTTTTTGTGTATTAGTTCTTCATGGTCCAAGTAATTGTGAATGTGGCAGGGGGTGTGTTCTTTGCCTATACACTTTGTGCTGAAAGGTGTCCCTTTTTCCCTTTTTAGAACATTTGGAGGAACTGTTTACCCTGCCAAAGGATTTATAATTCTGTCCATCTAGTCCTGGGATTTACTTGCGTCCCACTGCATAGCTCTCTCTAGCAGAGGAGAGGACCTGAACTTTCTCTGCTGAAATTTTAGTTTATAGCTTACAAGACCCCACCTTACTTCCACCTTCTGACTGAACGGTAAAAGAAGAAGCTGCACACTGATGTGCTAATGACTCATATCTCCTCCTATCTGCATGCTTCTTGCATTTTACACCTGCTTCAGATAGACAACAGATGCAGCTCTCTGAACAGGGGAACCTCTATAAAAAGTTCATGGAAGGAATCCACAGATTGGTGTTCTGGTATCGATGTCCTCCAGACGACAAGTAAGCAAACAAATCCAGTAAGTGACCTGGCAACTATAAATCCATATAGAAAATGTATTTGTTACATGAAAAGAGCATACAAGAAGGCTAACGTGTGTTGCAAACCACCTTGATCAACAAACATGTTAGCCTTCTTCTATGCTCTTTTCATGTAAGAAATACATTTTCTATATGGATTTGGAGTTGCCGGCTCACTTACTGACTTTACACCTGCTTGTCCCTTCCCCTCCCTGAGCTCTGCTCAGTGGCGGCTGGTGCTCCATGGGTCGGGGGCGGCAGACGGACCGCATCATACACCGCCCCTGGACCACACCAGGCTGCACACCCCCGGACCACAGCAGGACAGAACCCCCAGGACAGAACAGGACCCACAGGACAGGACCCCAGGACAGGACAGGATCACTCACCCTGCCTGGACATCAGCGACAGCGGCGGCGGCTTCTTCCCCCTGTCTTCTGTGGCCCCTCCGTCTCCTCCTTCCTCCTCCTCCATGTCCAATGGCATGGCTTCTCCTTTCGGCCAATCAGAAAATGGGTCCCAGAACCCGCTTCCTGATTGGATCCATGTGACAATAGAGAATTTCCTATGCTATTGTCACACACCTGGGCGGGCTCGGGCGCAGTGCTCTGCCCCCCGAGCCCACACTTTTTTTTAGCCTGTTACAGCCTTTGGCTCTAATCACATGGTTAAAAAAAAAAAAAAAAACCCATTAAACTCCATGCATCCGGCACCCCACATGTAGATTAGGGGGCTGGACGCATGGAGCCGCCACTGAGTCTGCTTTATAGATTATACAGTAGACTGCAAAAGGCTGATAGTAAAATTCAGGTACTTAAACTGCTTGCATTTGAATAATGAATTTAATTGAGTATTAATGATCACAGAGCTGCATTAAATATTGTGTTTTATATCTGCATAGAGTCCAGCTCTAAGAAGTCATTTTCAACCACGTCTGTTTGTCTACCTTTACAGGAAATGTGTAACAAGGTAAATGGAAAAGCATTGCTGACGCCCTTTAGGAAAATGTCACGATTGTCTCTGACTTCCAGTTTGAAACACTGAACTAGAACAAGCATGTGGAGCAGTAAAGTCGGAACTCCTAATCTGACTTATTGAATCACTACCTTAAAACAGTAAGTACTGAAGCCACTGGATCATCATGCCATCTAGGGAACTAGCATCCTGAGAAGTGGTCATCAGTATTTTAAGCAGACATGGGAGTAAGTCACACATGTGCAAGTCTCAAGTCCTAAGCTTCAAGTCTCAAGCAAGTCCCAAGTTACTGTGGCGAAAAGCAAGCAAGTCAAGTCGAGTCCCTGCTAGAAGTCAAGCAAGTCAAATCAAGTCATTTATTTTTGGTCAAGTCACAAATCAAGTCAAAATACTGATCCACCCCAATTTTCACCTTTAAATCAGTTAAAAGTCAGTGGTCAGGAAAGGTTTTGTTTTATTTTCAACATTAATAAAACTGCTTAGTGCTTTTTTCTTGGCATATTAAAGAAACACTTTGAATGCCCAAACAGCTCAAAATCCTTAGTCCGGTCATGTTTCAACACCACAGTCCCCAAAAACATGTTAAGTATTTCCATTGTTAAACAGCCAGTGTCCTAAAAATCAGAACACACTGAGGTGTTTTAAGTGACTGTGGTGTCAGAAACATAACAGGCACATTCATTTTGCTTTAACACTTCTTGAGAAAATGCAAATATTTAATAACTTAAAAAAGTAAAGTCATTTTGAGTCATATGTCTCAAGTCAAAGTTAAGTCTCAAGTCATGAATACCAAGTCAAAGTCAAGTCGAGTCTTTTATTAATTTTAGTCAAGCAAGTCTCAAGTCCTCAAACTGGTGACTTAAGTCTGACTTAAGTCAAGTCATGTGACTCAAGTCCCCCACCTCTGATTTTAAGTATAACTGCAACCAGGCTAAGAACAATTAAAATATTTGCATATTCTTGCTGTTGTTCAGTCGTTTAGTCGTGTCCGATTCTTCATGACCTCATGAACCATAGCACACCAGGCTTTTCTGTCTCCACTGCCTCCTGGAGCTTGCTTAACTTCATGTTCATTGTTTCGATTATGCTATCTATCCATTTTGTTTTCTGTTGTCCTCTTCTACTTTTTCCTTCCTATATTTCCTAGCATCAGGGTTTTTTTCAATGAGTCCTCTCTTTGCATTAGGTGGTCAAAGTATTCAAGTTTCAGGTTATGGATCTGTCCTTCTAGTGCAGCCTCTGTCAACCTTTTTAACACAGAGAAACCCTTGAAATAAATCTCTGGTCTTGGGGAACCCCTGCTAAAAATTAAAAATCTACAACTCATGACAAATTAGTGTGACAGTCAGTGGGAAGAATGCTCCTTATTCTTGTCATCATTGGGAAGAATTACCCCCTTACCGATAGCTAAAAGGAACAATGGTGTCATTGGGAACTCATCTGAGAGGCAGAAATTGCCCATTGCTCAAGGAACCCCTAGCAACCTCAGGAGGAACTCTAGGGTTCTACTGAACCCTGGTTGAGAAACCCTGTTCTAGTGAATATTCAGGGTTGATTTCCTTCAGGATTGGCTGGTTTGATCTTCTTGCGGTCCAAGGGACTTTTAAGAGTCTTCTCCAACACCATAGTTCAAAAGAATCAATTCTTCGGCGTTCAGCCTTCCTTATGGTTCAACTTTCCCAGCCATAGGTTACTACTGGGAATACCATAGCTTTGACTATACGGCACTTTGTCAGTAGGGTGATGTCTCTGCTTTTTATAATGTTGTCTAGGTTTGCCATTGCTTTCCTCCTAAGAAGCAAGTGTCTCTTAATTACATGGCTACAGTCACCGTCTGCCGTGATCTTGGAGCCTAGGGAGATAAAATCTGTCACTGTTTCCATTGCTTCTCCTTCTATTTGTCAAGGAGTGATGGGACCGGTTTCCATGATCTTAGTTTTCTTAATGTTTAATTTCAGGCCAGCTTTTGCGCTCTCCTCTTTCACCTTCATTAACCACTTCAGCCACGAAAGGTTTTATCCCCTTAATGACCAGGCCATTTTTTGTGATACAGCACTGAGTTGCTTTAACTGACAATTGCACAGTCGTGCAACACTGTACCCAAATAAAATTGATGTCCTTTTTTTCCCACAAATACAGCTTTCTTTTGGTGGTATTTGATCACCTCTGTGGGTTTTTTTTTTTTTTGCGCTATAAACAATAGCCGACAATTAAAAAAAAAAAAAAACAATATTTTTTACTTTTTTTATTTATAAAACATATCCAATAAAAAAAATGTAAAAAAAATCAAATCAAATTTCTTCATCAATTTATGCCAATTTGTATTCTACTCTATATTTTTGGTAAAAAAAAAATCCCAAAAAGCGTATAATGATTGTTTTGCGCAAAAGTAATAATTTCTACAAATTATGGGATAGATTTATTTTTATTTTATTTTTCACTAGTAATGGCGGCAATCAGCTATGTTAAGCAGGACTGCGACATTGCGGCGGACAAATCTGACACTAAGGGGTTTATTTACTAAAGCTATAGAGGGCAAAATTAGTCACAATTCTGCAGAGAAACCAATCAGCTTCTAACCTTGGTTTGTTTAATTAGGCTTTAGCAATAAAACCTGGAAGCTGATTGGTTTCTCCTCAGAATTGTGACTAATTTTGCCTTCTCTAGCTTTAGTAAATAAACCCCTAAATTAAATTTTTTGGGGACCAGTGACACCAATACAGTAATCAGTGCTAAAAAAAGGCACTGTCACTGTATAAATGACACTGGCAGGAAAGGGGTTAACATCAGGGTCAATCCAAAGGTTACATGAATTCCCTAGGTGTGCTTTCTTACTGTGTGGGGGTTGGACTGACTGGAGGAAGATCTGTGTTTCTGATAATCAGGAACACAAGATCTCTCTCTCCCTCTGTGAGTTTACAAAGGTAGACTGCCGTTCTGTCTCTCCTACAAAAGATCGGCAGGTCCCAGCAGCCTTTGCGGCTGCCGGAACCGCTAATTGGCTCCAGATTTGTCCAATCACAGCGGGAGCGCAGTTTCGGCGGTGCGCTTCCTAGAGCCAACAACAGGCATGACGTACAGGTACATGATTTTGCACTTAAAGGGCCACCCTGCCGCAGTAAATGTAATGTATGTGGAGCGGTCCTTAAGTGGTTAGGATACTCTTTAGTTCTTCTTCACTTTCTGCCATTGTGTGGTAACGTCTGCATATCACAGGTTGTTGATATTTCTCCCTGTGATCCTAATTCCGCCTTGTGATTTATTGATCCTGGCATTTCGCATGATGTACTCTGCATATACAGTATCTCACAAAAGTGAGTACACCCCTCACATTTTTGTAAATATTTATTACATCTTTTCATGTGACAACACTGACGAAAATAAACTTTGCTACAATGTAAGGTAGTGAGTGTACAGCTTGTATAACAGTGTCAATTTTCTGCCCCTCAAAATAAATCAACACACAGCCATTAATGTCTAATGGCAACAAAAGTGAGTACACCCCTAAGTGAAAATGTCCAAATTGGGCCCAAAGTGTCAAAATTTTGTGTGGCCACCATTATTTTCCAGCACTGCTTTAACCCCCTTGGGCATGGAGTTTACCAGAGCTTAACAGGTTGCCACTGGAGCCCTCTTCCACTCCTCTTTGATGACATCACGGAGCTGGCGCATGTTAGAGACCTTGTGCTCCTCCACCTTCCGTTTGAGGATGCCCCACAGATGCTCAATAGGGTTTAGATCTGGAGACATGCTTGGCCAGTCCATCACCTTTACCCTCAGCTTCTTTAGCGAGGCAGTGGTCGTTTTGGAGGTGTGTTTGGGGTTGTTATCATGTTGGAATACTGCTCTGTGGCCCAGTCCTCGAAGGGAGGGGATCATGCTCTGCTTCAGTATGTCACAGTACATGTTGCCATTCATGGTTCCCTCAATGAACTGTAGCTCCCCAGTGCCCACAGCACTCATGCAGCCCCAGACCATTACATTCCCACCACCATGCTTGACTGTAGGCAAGACACTTGTCTTTGTACTCCTTACCTGGTTGCTGCCACACACGCTTGACACCATCTGAACCAAATAAGTTTATTTTGGTCTCATCGGAGCAGGACATGGTTGCGGGCTTTCTTGTGCATCATCTTTACAAAAGGCTTCCTTCTGGGACGACAACTATGCAGACCAATTTGATGAAGTGTGCAGCATATAGTCTGAGCACTGACAGGCTGACCCCCACCCCTTCAACCTCTGCAGCAATACTGGCAGCACTCATATCTCTGTTTCACAAAGACAACCTCTGGATATGATGCTGAGCACGTGCACTCAACTTCTTTGGTCGACATTGGTGAGGCCTGTTGTGAGTGGAACCTGTCCTGTTAAACCGCTGTATGATCTTGGCCACCGTGTTGCAGCTCAGTTTCAGGGTTTTCTTAAAGCCTAAGCTATCTTTATGTAGAGCAACAATTCTTTTTTTCAGGTCCTCAGAGAGTTCTTTGCCATGAGGTGCCGTGTTGAACTTCCAGTGACCAGTATGAGAGACTGAGAGCGATAACACCAAATTTAACACACCTGCTCCCCATTCACACCTGAGACCTTGTAACACTAACGAGTCACAAGACACCAGGGAGGGAAAATGGCTAATTGGGCCCAATTCTGACATTTTCACTTAGGGGTGTACTCACTTTTGTTGCCATTAGACATTATTGGCTGTGTTTTGAGTTATTTTGAAGGGACAGCAAATTTACACACTTATACAAGCTGTACACTCACTACTTTACATTGTAGCAACGTGTCATTTCTTCAGTGTTGTTACATGAAAAGATATAATAAAATATGTACAAAAATGTGAGGGGTGTACTCATTTTTGTGAGATACTGTAGGTTAAATAAGTAGGGTGACAATATACACCCTTGCTGCACTCCTTTCTCAATTTTGAATCAGTCAGTTATTCCATGTCCTGTTCTAACTGTTGCTTCTTGACTTGCATACAGGGACTTTAGAAGACAGGTGAGGTGGTCTTGTATTCCCATTTTTTCAGTATTCGCCATATCTTGTGATCCACACAATCAAAGGCTTTACTGTAGTTACTAAAGCAGAAGTAGATATTCTTCTGGAACTCCCTTGTTTTCTCCATGATCCAGCAAATGTTAGCAATTTAATCTCTAGTTCCTCTGCCTCTTCAGAATCCAGCTTGTACTTGTACATATTCCTAACAAGCACTAAATAAACTTTAAAGTGATATTAAAGGTATTTTCTTTTATTTTTAAAAAATAACAAACATGTTATACTTACCTGCTCTGTGCAATGGTTTTGCATAGTTCAGCCCCGATCCTCTTCTTCTTATGTTCTCCGCCGGCACTCCTGACCCCTCTTCTTCTCCTTGTGCCCCCATAGCAAGCTGCTTGCTATGAGAGCACTTGTGCATGCTCGCTCCCAAGCCCCGCTCTGTGTGTCCATAAGACACACAGAACAGGGCTCTGTCCCACCCCCGTTCCCTCCTCACTGGCTTTGAGCTGTGATTTACAGCAGCAGAAGCCAATGGCTCTCATTTGGCTCAGGAAAGTATTTAGAGGGGCTACATACTGAAGGTTTTTTTGCCTTCATACATAGATTGCAAGAAAGTTAAAAAACATTCAGCCTTTAGAAACACTTTAAGACAAAGTCTTGCTGACCTCTGGACCTGCACCTACTGTACTTCAGGAGTCATTTATTCTCAAAGTTTACAGAAGAAAGAATTTTCCTTTTCTTTTCATTTCAAGAACTAAGTTCATTCTGTTCTGCCCACGAACAGCCAACTGGTCTTCTATTTGCCATTGTAAACCCAGAGCAGTAGGACAGGTGAAGGGGACAGCTAGGTAGGGAGACTGGACTTTGCCACATCATTTAAAGGAGAAGTACAGCCAGAGCTCGTTTGGCAGTACTTCTGCTGTGGATCACAGGAGTACAGTTAGTGGCCTGTGACCCATTTTTAGCAGAGAGCAATCTGAAGTCCAGTCTCTGCTGATGCCACAGAGTCGGTCCAGTTGGGCATCATCATAACCAAGGAGTCAGGATCTGCCCACATGCCTGGACCGGCACCCGACACCAGTGAGCCGCTGAGAGCCTGAGGTAGCTCTCCTGTCCCCTCAACAGGCCAGCGTTTCAGTGAGCAAGGAGGAGGCAGAGCAGAGAGCTGCTGACTGACAGACAGCAGCTCTCTGCTCAAGGCGGTGTCAGAACTGAGCGATCAAGGGTGTTCAATCGCTTGGTTCTCAGTGTAGAGGCACCGGGGAAGAATCCAAAAAAGTAGACCGCACTCAGGAAAGTAAGATGAAAACAATCAAAACTCCTTTATTCTTCTTCGGTGTAGCAGACAGACAGTACAATGCACATAACAGACGTGCCGGGTTAAACCCGGCACGTCTGTTATGTGCATTGTACTGTCTGTCTGCTACACCGAAGAAGAATAAAGGAGTTTTGATTGTTTTCATCTTACTTTCCTGAGTGCGGTCTACTTTTTTGGATTCTTCATAGCTTGGACGGCGGATCTGACCAGCACCACCCATTGAACTAACACCTGAGCTGCTCTCTCTTTGTTGTCAATTGTAGAGGCACCGGGGGACAGATGCAGCATCGGACCGATGCTGCATCCACCTGCTCTAGGTAAGTATGAATCCAAAAAGTACCCATACATCTCTTGTAACAATAAATTGCTCCAGAATGCATGCAGATATAGAGGTCAGTGAGGGCATGCTCTTGTAAAGAATATGTCAATATCGGAAATTCTGTAGCCTAGTCACAGTTCTACTTTAAGTAGCTGATATGCCCATGTTGTTTCCAAAGAACAGCAAAAAACCATAGTACCCATCAGGAAAATATAATGGGAGGATATAGGGAAACCATTCAGTTTCCCACAAAAGAATGTCTGGGACTCTCTACAGGCTACCAAACATAAGTTGTAACCAAAATATTTAATGAAAACAGCAAAAATCTGATGTGACGGAAAATGCAAAATCAAGACCATTCTCAAAAGTAGAGATGGCCTTGCGGTTCGCCCGGCGGTCGGTTCGCGTCAAATTTTGCTTGTTCACAAATTCGCAAAAAGTCGGACTTTTGCCGATGTTTGCGAATATGTCCGCACTGCCTTTTTCTTTTTCATCAGAAGAACTTTGACCCATGACACAGCCGTCAGGTGGAACGAGACAGCCAATTGAAACATTTCAGCACATGGACATGCCCCCTACCCTATAAATAGACCTGAGCTGTCGGCCATTTCACATTCCGCATTTTGTCAGCGTAGGGAGAGGTTGCCTGTGCTCATGAGGGAGAGATTGCCAGACCCAAATAGCTCTGTGAAGATCCACAAAAGTCCTTTTCAGGGCTGGTATTTCGGTATAGGTCCAGTCTCTTTTCAGTATAGGGACATATATCCAGTCTGTGCTTTAGGGGCAGTTAGAAATCGTCATCTGCAGTGACACAAATCGCTCTGTTAATGTCCACAAAAGCCATTTAACCACATCCATACCGGCGCATATTAATATGACGCCGGCAGGATGGCTTTACCGTTCCGGGCGGCCGTCATATGACGTCCGCCCGCTCTAGCTGCTACTGCGCGCCCCCGGGGGCGCGCATCGCAGCGATCAGGGATGAGGCTCGTCTCTCGGACATAGCCCATCCCTGATCAAGGTAAACAGCCAATAGAAATTGGCTGTTTACCATGTGATCGGCTGTGTCAATCACAGCCGATCACATGAGCGGCTCCAGCATGAGCCGCTCGTTCTCTCTGCCATGCGCGCCCCCGGGGGCGCGCAGAGCAGCGATCAGGGATGAGGCTCGTCCCTCGGACAGAGTCGATCCCCGATCTAGGTAAAGAGCCAATGAAATTGGCTCTTTACCACGTGACCGGCTGTGTCCAATCACAGCCGGTCACAAATGTCAACAGAGAACACGGTAACTAGCTGTCACCGTGTTCTCCTCCTCACACACTGATCCTGTGTGAGGAGGAGATTGTGGTAACAGCTAGTTACCAAATACAGTGCACCCCAAACACACTGATTGCCCCCCCCCCCAATAAAGAGCACCTGTCACTAGCCCATCAAAGTACCCGAGTACCTGTCACTAGCCCATCAGGTACTCTGATGACAGGTACTCGGGTACTCTGATGGGCTGATGACAGGTACTCGGGTACTCTGATGACAGGTACTCGGGTACTCTGATGACGGGTACTCGGGTACTCTGATGACAGGTACTCGGGTACTCTGATGACAGGTACTCGGGTACTCTGATGTCGGGTACTCTGATGACGGGTACTCGGGTACTCTGATGTCGGGTACTCTGATGACAGGTACTCGGGTACTCTGATGACAGGTACTCGGGTACTCTGATGACGGGTACTCGGGTACTCTGATGACGGGTACGCAGGTACTCTGATGACGGGTACTCGGGTACTCTGATGACGGGTACTCGGGTACTCTGATGATGGGGACTCGGGTACTCTGATGACGGGTACTCGGGTACTCTGATGACGGGTACTCGGGTACTCTGATGACGGGTACTCTGATGACAGGTACTCGGGTACTCTGATGATGGATACTCGGGTACTCTGATGTCAACGGAGTACCCGTCATCAGAGTACCTGAGTACCTGTCACCTACCCATCAGAGTACCCGAGTACCTTCCACCTGCTCATCAGAGTACCTGACGCCTGAAGTACCCGAGTACTTGCCGCCTGCTCATCAGTACCCATCACTACTCATCAGTACTCATCAGTACCTATCACGTATCAGTACTGATCATCAGTACCCATCAGTACAGTATCACCTATCAGTACTACTCATCAGTACCTATCACCTGCCTGTCACCTGCCCATCAGAGTACCCGAGTACCTGTCACCTGCCTATCGGAGTACCCGAGTACCTGCCACCTGCTCATCAGTACCAGAGTACCTGTCACCTGCCTGTCACCTGCCCAACAAAGTACCCGAGTACCTGTCACCCTTCATACAGCCACCATGTCCAAGTCCAAAAAGGTTTATATACTTCCTCCGTTTAAACCTAAATACCGGTGTTATGGCAGCAGATAGCTGCCACAAGCCTGGTATTTTTTTAAACGGTGGACGGTTGGCTTTCCGATAAGGGTGGTCCCAGCGGCGGATTCGCCGTGGGATCACCCTTCCGGGATGGCGGAAGAGGCGCCCCCCCCCCTCCCGCCGCGTTCCGGTCCTTTTCCCCGCTTACCGGACCCGCCGGCAGCAGGGAAAACGATCCGGTCCCGGATCCTCACAGACAGGATGTTGAGTGAGGGCAAGCTTGCCCTCACTTGACTCTATGGTCTTGGAGGACCGGAGCTACGGAAAATGTTGTTGCCTAGCAACCGGTTTAAAGGTCCTTTTTTTTTTTTTTTTCATTTTATATAATAATTTTTTTTTTTTTTTTTTCTATCTTTTAGTGTACTTGTGAGATCTGAGGACTTTTTGACCCCAGATCTCACAAAAAAGAGGTCCTGTCGTGCCTTTTTCTATTACAAGTAATGTTTACATTTCTTGTAATAGAAATAAAAATGATAATTTTTTTTTTTTTGTTAAACGGTGTAAAAATAAAAAATTATAAATAAAATAAATAGTAAAAAAAAAAAAAATTAAAGCGCCCTGTCCCCGTTAGCTCGCGCGCAGAAGCAACGCATACGGAAACCCCGCCCACATATGTAAACGGTGTTCAAACCACACATGTGAGGTATCGCCGCGATCGTTAGGGCAAGGGGAATAATTTGAGCCCTAGACTTCCTCTGTAACTCAAAGATGGCAACCTGTAGAAATTTTTAAATTGTCACCTATGGGGATTTTTAAGTACCAAAGTTTGTCGCCATTCCGTGAGCGTGTGCAATTTTGAAACATGACATGTTGGGTATCTATTTACTCGGCGTAACATTATCTTTCACATTATGGAAAAAATTGGGCTAACTTTACTGGTTTCTTATTTTTTAATTAAAAAAAGTGAATTTTTTCCAAAAAAATTGCGTTTGGAAGACCGCTGCGCAAATACGGTGTGATAAGAAATATTGCAATAATCTCCATTTTAATCTCTAGGGTCTCTGCTAAAAAAAAATATATAATGTTTGGGGGTTCTAAGCAGTTTTCTAGCAAAACAACTGATTTTAGCTTGTAAACACCAAATGTCAAAAATAGGCCTAGGCAAGTGGCTAGGATGCATGATGATGCTCCTTGGATGTTGGGCCCCTCTATATGGCTAGGCTGTGAAAAAGTCTCACACATGTGGTATTGCCATACTCAGGAGGAGTGGCAGAATGTATTTTGGGGTGTCATTTTTGCTGTGTACATACTATGTGTTAGGAATATCCTATAAATTGACAACGTTTTAGGAAAAAAAGAAAAAAAATTTCTTTTCTTAATTTTCCCAAGAATTGTGGGAAAAAATTATAACTTCAAAAAACTCACCATGCCTCTTACTAAATACCTTGGACTGTCTACTTTACAAAAAGGGGTCATTTGGGGGGTATTTGTACTGTCCTGACATTTCAGGGCCTCAAGAAAGGAGATAGGCCATCAGTACATCTGGTGTGATCAATTTTCAGTAATTGGTACCATAGCTTCTAGACTCAATAACTTTCACACAGACTAAATAATATACACTAATTTGGGTTAATTTTACCAGCGATATGTAGCAGTATAAATTTTGGCCTAAATGTATGAAGAAAAATTAATTTTTTGCAAAATTGTATAATAGAAACTAAAAAAAAGGGTTTTTTTTTTCAAAATTTTTGCTCTTTTTTTGCTTATATCACGAAGAAAAAAAACCCCAGTTGTGATCAAATACCACCAAAAGAAAGCTCTATTTGTGTGAAAAAAATGATAAAAATTTTGTTTGGTTACAGTGTAGCATGACTGAGCAATTGTCATTCAAATTGTGAGAGTGCTGAAAGCTGAAAATTGGTCTGGGAAGGAAGGGGGTCTAACTGCTCTGTATTGAAGTGGTTAAAGGGCTGCAATGTCGGTATAGGTCTTTTACAGTCTCTTCAGTATAGGGTCAGGTATCCAGTCTGTGCTTTAGGGGCAGTTAGAGATCGGCATCTGCAGTAACACAAATCGCTCTGTTAATGTCCACAAAAGTCATTTAAAGGGCTGCAATTTTTTTGGTATTGCTGTGCACTGCACTATATAGGGGGGGGGGGTAATCCACAGAATAATATACTTTGTAGAAAGCATATTATAGTGGATTAGTAATATTATTGTGCACTGTGCAGCATTGTGACAGGTGTGGTGACTGAGCGTTGCTGCAGCTCTGACGGGAATAATAAAGGGGCACTCTGACCGCAATGTTAAAGGGGCACTCTGACCGCAATATTAAAGGGGCACCCTGACCGCAATGTTAAAGGGGCACTCTGACCGCAATATTAAAGGGGTACTCTGAAGGGAATAATAAAGGAGCACTCTGACCGCAATATTAAAGGGGCACTCTGACCGCAATATTAAAGGGGCACTCTGACTGCAATATTAAAGGGGAGCTCTGACGGGAATAAAAAAGGGGCACTTTGACCGCAATATTAAAGGGGAACTCTGATGGTAATAATAAAGGGGCACTCTGACCGCAACATTAAAGGGGCACTCTGACCGCAATATTAAAGGGGCACTCTGACGGGAATAATAAAGGGGCACTCTGACTGGAATAATAAAGGGGAACTCTGAGCGGGACACATAAAGGGGCACTCTGATGGGGACACACTGGATGTAAAGGGTCATTATAATCGGGACACACTGGATGTAAAGGGGCACTCTGACGGAGACACACTGGATGTAAAGGAGCACTCTGATGGGGACATGGATGTAAGGAGGGACTCTGACAGGGACACACTGGATGTAAAGGAAGACTCTGATGGGGACACGGATACACAGGCTGAATGACGGCGGGGGACACGGGCTGCATGACAGCAGTGACATGGGCTAAATAACGGGGGAATACAGACTGGATGAGGGGGGACACAGGCTGGATGAGGGGGGACACAGGCTGGATGAGGGGGGACACAGGCTGACAGTGTGTCACTGTCAGAGTGCCCCTTTATATCCAGTGTGTCCCTGTCAGAGTGCCCCTTTATGTGGGCTAATTTTTGGGGCCTATGCAGGCCGACACTTACTTCTGTATCCTGTGAATGCCTAATGTACCTCCAGCCACCAAATACTACGTTCTTAGCTGTCAGGTAAACCCATGTGGGCTAATTTTTGGGGCCAATACTGGCCGACACTTCTGTATCCTGTGAATGCCTAATGAACCTTAAGCCACAGAATACTACGTTCTTAGCTGTCAGGTAAACGCATGTAAGCTAATTTTTGGGGCCTGGAATGGCCGACTTTTACTTCTTTATCCTGTGAATGCCTAATTTTTCAGACTGGAATTGAAAATCAATGGGTCTGTAAAGGTTCTGCCCAATTGTGGAATGGATGCGGACCCATTTTACAGATGTGTGAATAGACCCTATATGTATTAGACAATGTATTTACCGGCTGCTGTCAGTTCTGGCTGATTTATGAAAAAAAAAAGATATTTTTTTGCTGTAAAAAAGAAAAAATTCCAATTGCAATACTTCTGTTATGACATTGTCCATGTGCTGGGACTATTTGTGCACAGCTAGTACGTCTTTTGGGGCTGCAAATATGACCTAAAGGATTTTAAAGTTCGCCTCCCATTAAAGTCAATGGGGCCCGCCGCGAACTTGCGGTTCGCAGACTTTTGAGAAAATTTGCGGCTGACGTTCGCGAACCGCCCCGGCCAATGTTCGTCCATCTCTACTCAAAAGGTCACCCACCTACTGTTCGCTGCAGGAAGGGACAGGTTGGTGCTTGACTTTCCTAAAAGCCTACACCTGCATATGTTGAGCTTGTACATAGGTCATAATGGAGCCATGCTAATGTTTATGGGGAAAGAATAACTGAATTGTTTTTTGCTATCACTCTGTGAGGTTTGTTTTTCAGTTTGAACATGTAACAGCTTGGCTTTTAAAGACCATTAAAGGAATAAAGTCTCTCATCAATGATCTTGTCTCAAAGTAGAATTTAATAACTTGGCTAACCTTTAAGAATTTGATACTGAAATGACTCATGTATTTTGGGATGCAGTTATCTACAGTGCAGGGAAATTTGAAACAGCCCTCATGTAAATAAACTCTGAGACTGTAAAGTGTTCAGTGGGCACATTGCTCTCCTAGGAAAACACTGTTTTTCCCATAAGCCTCTGTTGCTTCAGAAATAGGACAAATCATGACAGTCCTGCAGCAATTTATACATAATTCAGCAAGGAAGTGTTTGCTGAATGGAAGACTTTGTTCACAGGCAATTTGATTCTGGGACTGCTTACAAAACCAGAAATAATCACATTAGCTAAAGGTGCATTCATTCTGAGGTCAAAATGAGGAAAAAGTTAGTTAGAAAATGTACAGAGTGCATTAGGATGATGACCTATTGCTGGGATAGTGTTTGCAGGATTACATAGTTACATAGTTTGGGAGGTTCCATCAGTCCATCCAGTTCAACCCATGATGTGTGTGTTTGCTGTTAACCGTACATTGAATACCCCTGTATGTTGTGGTCTTTAACCACTTGCCGACCGGCCACGTTGACCGTACTGCAGAAAAGTGCCTCGATATCGTCCAGCGACGTAGACCTACGTCGCTGGACTCCTCCCCTTGTGGGCGGCGCGCACGTGCTGCCGGAGGCTCGCTCCCGCTGTTTTCAGTCACAGCGGGGGTCGGGCCGGGGGGAGGAGCAGTGGTGATCACCGCCGCTCTTCCCCGATCGTCGGGGATCAAATGAGGAGATCCGCCCGCTTGTGTAAAGGCAGGGCTGAACCTGCGATCTGTGCCTGTGTCACTTAGTCCCCTCCCCCCACACACGTTAGTAAGCACCAGGCATACATTAACCCCTTGATCACCAATAAAAGTTAACCCCTTCCCTGCCAGTGTCATTTTTACAGTAACAGTGCATATTTATAGCACTGATTACTGTAGTAATGTCACTGGTACCCCCAAAAGTGTCAAAAATGTCAGTCAAGGGTCCGATCTGTCCGCCGCAATGTCGCAGTCCCGCAAAAAAAATCACAGATCGCCGCCAGATCGCCGCCATTACTAGTTTAAAAAAAAAACAACAAAAATGACGTAAATTTCCCGTAGCTGGTAGCTGCGATAACTTTTGCGCAAACCAATCAAAATACGCTTATTGTGATTTTTTTACCAAAAATATGTAGCAGAAAACAAATTGGCTTAAAATGTTAAAAAAATTTGATTTTTAAATTTTTTGGGGGGGAATTTCATATAAAAAAATTTGAAAAATATCTTTTTTTGTTTATAGCGCAAAAAGTAAAAATCGCACAGGTGATCAAATACCACCAAAAGAAAGCTCTATTTGTGGGGAAAAAGGACATAAATGTAATTTGGGTACAGTGTCGCATGACCGCGCAATTGTCCCTTAAAATAACGCAGTGCCGAATCGCAAAATATGGCCTGGTCAGGAATGGGGTAAAATCTTCCGGTCTTAAAGCGGTTAAAAATACGCTCATTGAGAATTTTTTTGTCAAAGACATGTAGTTAAATACATTTTGGCCTAAATATATAAAAAAAATTGAATATATTGGATATTTTTTAACTGTCAAAGTAGAAAAATATTGTTATTATTTCAAAATTTCGCATTTTTTTATTATTATCGCAAAAAATGAAAATCGCACAGGTGATCAAATACCACCAAAAGAAAGCTCTGTTTGTGGGGATAAAAGGACATAAATTTCGTTTGGGTATGGCGTTGCATGACCGCGCAATTGTCAGTTAAAGTTGCACAGTGCCAAGTCGCAAAAAGTGGCCTGGACGTAAGACAGCAAAATCCTCCGGTGGTAAAGTGGTTAAGGTGCCCATCTAATAGCTTTTTGAAACTATCGAGGCTCCCTGCTGATACGACTGCTTGTGGAAGAGAATTCTACATCCTTACTGCTCTGACCGTGAAGAACCCCTTATGTATTTTAAGGTTAAACCGTTTTTTCCTCTAGTTTTAGTGAGTGGCCACGTGTTTTATTGTATTCCCTTTACCTAAAAAGTTTGTTCCTTATGCTAGGGTCATCACAGTACAGTATTTGTACATTGATATCATATCCCCCTCTCAAGCGTCTCTTCTCCAGAGAGAATAAGTTCAGTGCTTGTAGTCTTTCCTCATAGCTGATGTCCTCCATTCCCCTAATTATTTTTGTTGCCCTTCTCTGGACGCTCTGCAGTTCCAGCACATCCTTCCTGAGGACCGGTGCCCAGAACTGGACAGCATACTCCAGATGTGGCCGGACCAGAGTCTTGTAGAGTGGGAGAATAATTTATTTATTTCTGGAGTGAATCCCCTTTTTTATACATACCAGTATTCTGTTGGCTTTGCTTGCATCCGCTTGGCATTGCATGCCACTGCCAAGCCCGTTGTTCACCAGTACCCCCAGATCCTTTTCCATCCTAGACTCACCCAGAGGTTTCCCCCCCCCCCCCAGTGAGTAGCTTGCTTTCGTGTTTCTGATGCCCAAGTGCATTACTTTACATTTTTTAACATTAAAACTCATCTGCCATGTAGTTGCCCTCCCCATTATTTTGTTCAGGTCCGCTTGTAAGGTTTCCACATCCTGCATCAAAGATATTGGCATGCTTAGTTTAGTATCATCCACAAATACTGAGATTGTACTAGATATCCCCTCCTCTAGATCATTTATGAATAAATTAAACAGGATTGGTCCCAGGACAGAACCTGGGGGATCCCCACTTTCCACACCCGCCCCAATCCGAGTACTCCCCATTTATCACCACCCTCTGGACTCTCCCCTATGGTCCATACCTACATTCCTTAGTTTGTACAGTAAGCATTTGTGGGGAACGGTGTCAAAGGCCTTTGCAAAGTCCAGATACATCACATCCACAGGTTTACCTTTATCTAGGTGGCAGCTCACTTCATCGTAGAAGGTTAATAGATTGGTTTGGCAAGACCGATTTTTCATTAATCCATGCTGATTACTACTAATGATACCGTTTTCATTACTAAAGTCTTGTATATGGTCCCTTAACATCCCCTCCAAAATCTTGCAGACTACTGATGTTAGGCTGACCGGCCTATAGTTACCCGGGATATATATCGGCCCTTTTTTAAATATTGGTACCACGTTGGCTTTTTTCCAATCAGCTGGCACCATACCCGTCTGTAGACTATCCTTAAAGATCAAGAATAATCGTCTGGCAATCACCTGGCTGAGCTCTTTAAGAACCCTCGGGTGCAAGCCATCTGGTCCCGGTGATTTATTTATGTTAAGTTTCTCTAGTTTAGTTCTAAGTCTATCTTCTGTTAGCCATGGTGGTACTTCCTGAGGTGTATTATTTAGTTTAGCATTACAAGATGGGTTAGTGTAGCCCCCCGATTCTTTTGTGAAGACTGAAGAGAAGAAATTATTTAACACTTTCGCCTTTTCTCTGTCCTCTGTGGCCAAATTTCCTTCGTCGTCTTTTATGGGGCCAATGTGTTCTGGCCTCGCTTTCTTACTGTTTATATACTTAAAGAATTTCTTAGGGGTTCTTTTTACTCTCTTCCGTTATATGTCTCTCGTGTTCTATTTTAGCCTTTACATTTCTTATTGCATTTTTTGTAATGCTTGAATACTGCCAACGACCCCTCCGCCTTGTATTTTTTGAAGGCCTTTTCTTTAGTATTAATATGCATTTTTATGTTGGAGTTTAACCACCCAGGGTTTGGTTTTGCTCTTTTAAATTTATTTCCCTTTGGAATGCACTGGCCAATCCCTTTGTTAAGTATTCTCTTGAAGCACTCCCATTTTTCCTCCGTGTTCTTTGTTCCCAGGTTTCTATCCCATTTGATATTTCCTAACAGAAAGCGCAGTTGTGGGAAATTGGCTCTTTTGAAATTCAGTGTCCTTATATTTCCCTTGTGTTTCCTATTACTGTACTTAATACTGAAACTTATTGACCTATGGTCACTGTTTCCTAAGTTGCTCCGTATTTCTATATCCATGATCAGGTCTGTATTATTGGTAATCAGTAGGTCTAGTACCGCATTGTTTCTTGTCGGTGCATTCACCATCTGACCCATGAAATTGTCCAGCAAAACATTTAGGAACTGCCGAGCCTTGGCCTGAATGCGCTGTTCCTTCTGCCCAGTCTATATCTGGATAATTAAAGTCCCCCATTATAATGACATTTCCCATCCTTGTCCTTGCTGCCAATCCTATCTGTAAAAGGAGGTCCGCCTCCCCCTCCTCCCTCTGGTTGGGGGGCCTATAGCATACGCCCAATATTACCTTCCCTATAGTGCCTTCCCTTTTAAGTTCTACCCATAGGGATTCTGCCTCGCCATAGCTCCATCATTAATATCATCCCTCATATTTACCTGCACACTGTTCTTAATATACAGACATACCCCTCCCCCTTTTTTACCTTCTCTATTAGTTAGGATTAGTTGATTGACTTGATATTGTGTAAGGTGAGCAATAAGGCAGCATAATTCCTGAAATTCTACTGCACTACTGGATATTATTAGTCCATGTGTGTAATTAAAGTGATATATATTTATATACATACATACACTATATTACCAAAAGTATTGGGGCGCCTGTCTTTACACGAACATGAACTTTAATGGCATCCCAGTCTTAGTTCGTAGGGTTCAATATTGAGTTGGCCCACCCTTTGCAGCTCTAACAGCTTCAACTCTTCTGGGAAGGCTGTTCAAAAGATTTAGGAGTTTGTCTATGGCAATGTTTGACCATTCTTCCAGAAGTGCATTTGTGAGGTCAGGCAGAAGGTCTGGCTTGCAGTATGCACTCTATTTCATTTCAAAGGTGTTCTCTCAGGTTGAGGCCAGAACTCTGCGAAGGCCAGTCAAGTTCCTTCACCCCAAACTCGCTCATCCATGTCTTTATGTACTTTGCTTTGTGCACTGGTGCGCAGTCATGTTGGAATAGGAGGAGCCAACCCCAAACTGTTCCCACAAAGTTGGGAGCATGACATTGTCCAAAATGTCTTGTATGCTGACGCCTTAGGAATTCCCTTAACTGGAACTAAGGGGCCAAGCCCAACCTCTGAAAAATAACCCCACACCATAATACCCCTTCACTTCCATTAAGACATGGATACATGGAACTAGACTGGCCTGAACAGAGTCCATGACCTTAACCCACCAGAACACCTTTGGGATGAATTAGAGTGGAGAATGTGAGCCAGGCCTAATAAAACTGGCAGGGAAGGGGTCTGAATATATCTTTTGCAGACATAAAAATGGCATAAGTCTTTCCACACCATCTGGGTGGCTAGAACATGATGGTATCTGTCTTCTGACATGTAGAATGGAAGAATGTTAATGGTCAGTATTTCCAGTGGGGCGGCCAAGGCCCAAGTCAGAGGTAGAATAGAGGCCTCCCTTAACCACTTACCCACTGGGCACTTAAACCCCCTTCCTAACCAGACCAGTTTTCAGCTTTCAGTGCTCTCACATTTTGAATGACAATTACTCAGTCATGCAACAGTGTACCCATATGAAATTTACGTCCTTTTTTTTCACACAGAGCTTTTTTTTGGTGGTATTTAATCATCATTGGGTTTTTTATTTTTTGTGCTATAAATGAAAAAAGACCGAAAATTTTGTAAAAAAAAATGCATTTTTCTTAGTTTCTGATTTAAAATTTAGCAAATTTAGTAATTTTTCTTCAAAAATTTTGGCCATAATTTATACTGCAACATATCTTTGGTAAAAATAACCCAAAATAAGTACAGTATCTCACAAATGTGAGTACACTCTTCACATTTCTGTAAATATTTTATTAAATCTTTTCATGTGACAACACTGAAGAATTGACACTTTGCTACAATGTGCAATGTGAGTGTACAGCTTGTATAACAGTGTAAATTTGCTGCCCCTCAAAAAAACTCAACACAGCCAATAATGTCTAAACGGCTGGCACCAAAAGTGAGTACACCCCTAAGTGACAATGTCCAAATTGGGCCCAAAGTGTCAATATTTTGTGTGGCCACCATTTTTTTCCAGCACTGCCCTAACCCTCTTGGGCATGGAGTTCACCCAGAGCTTCACAGGTAGAGATGGACGAACATCGGCCAGGGCGGTTCGCGAACGTCAGCCGCAAATTTTCTCAAAAGTCCGCAAACCGCAAGTTCGCGGCAGGCCCCGTTGACTTTAATGGGAGGCGAACTTTAAAAACCTTTAGGTCATATTTGCAGCCACAAAAGACATACTAGTTGTGCACAAATAGTCCCAGCACATGGACAATGTCATAACAGAAGAATTGCAATTGGAAAATTTGTTTTTTGTTATTGTTGTTATTTTTTTTTACAGCAAAAAATTAATATTTTTTTTTCATAAATCAGCCAGAACTGACAGCAGCCAGTAAATACATTGTCTAATACATATAGGGTCCATTCACACATCTGTAAAATGGGTCTGCATCCATTCCACAATTTGGCAGAACCTTTACAGACCCATTGTTTTTCATTTCCAGTCTGAAAAACTAGGCATTCACAGGATAAAGAAGTAAGTGTCGGCCATTCCAGGCCCCAAAAATTAGCCCACATGCGTTTACCTGACAGCTAAGAACGTAGTATTCTGTGGCTGAAGGTACTTTAGACATTGACAGGTAACAGAAGTAAGTGTCGGCCATTCCAGGCCCCAAAAATTAGCCCACATTGGTTTACCTGACAGCTAAGAATGTAGTATTCTGTGGCTGAAGGTACATTAGGCATTCACAGCATACAGAAGTAAGTGTCGGCCATAAAAGGCCCCAAAAATTAGCCCACATGGGTTTACCTGACAGTTAAGTACTGCTGAGGAAGTCCACGCCCATCTCGGACGTAACGCATACAGGGATTGGTCCATCTGATCCATGGCCATAACCAGGAAGTAATACAGCACGGTCCCAGCACGCTGCAGGCTCTGCATACTGTTACTCGCTTTTATATGTCGGATATCATGTAAGTGCGATTCCTTTGCTTATGAGCTAATTAAATGTTACATACAGAGAGCACTAGATCCCCTTTTCTTTTATTTCGTGGCTTGGGGGATGCATCCTGGATTGGTGCTTATCCTTGACATTATACTGCGGTAAAGGATTGCTTCTGCGACATCTGATGTTTGAGACCTTGGAGCTGTGTTCCCTGATTCTATTGAGAGATATATGTATTTTGACCCTGTAGGGTCGCATTATTAAGGTGAGAGGCAGAGATTCAGTGGCGGAGCCAGAGGGCTAGCTGGGGTGGCAATTGACACCCCAGGCGACATCCTTGCCACCCCTGTTGCCACCCCGCTCGCGCTCGCTTATGCTCATAACATTAGCTGAACGAATGAGAGGGCGCCTGTGCAGCAAGTTCTGTGACTGTGTGCAGGGGCGGACTGACCATTCGTGCGGCGTCAGAGGGGGGGCCCCATGAGAGGCTCAGCAGTCTGTCCATGGAGGTGCCCACACAGCTTGCACTGCAGAATGGAGGACATCTGTGCTCCAATAATGCAGTGAAGAATGGATTTTTGCTGGCAGTGGATGCGGCTATAGGAGAGGAGTCAGGTGCTGGCCGGGATCAGAGTGCTTTATTGGAGCTGTGGGGATGATGATAGTGACAGGCGCTCCGGCCACCTCTCCTCCCTGAAGAATTTAGCTGAGGGGCGGGTCCACACATCCCTGCCGTGGGGGACAGCCAGGAGATCGTCGGATGCTGCAGACTAGTGCAGAGTGAAGAGAGAGTGGAAGAGTTTTCGGAGGAGCTAGCCAGCCACCCACCCATCCCCCAACCACCCTGACCTGTGTGCAGAGCCAGAGCAGCAGCAGGTCAGACAGTGTAAAACATTTTTGTCACTGGCAGGAATTGTGGTGTTCGAAGTTGATTTCTTGACTGAAAACAGAGATGCAAATGCATGTCAAATACTTCCAGGACTTCAACTTTTTTTTTTACAGACACTTAGATTTACACTATAAACAGGCAAAAAATTTGGGGGAGCATACCCATGTATTTCCAAAGCTGCTGCAGCTATGAACCAAAAGACATGTATATTAAAAAAGAATAGCGCGCAAATGCAAAAGAAATTACTACCAAATCTGAAGAGAGTCCATAAATAAAAATGGGGGTTTGGTCCCACCATATGGCCATATCGTGCTCAAGCCCACTACTGCGTCAAAGTACCCCATTATCAGTGGGTCCTACACTATCCATGAAAAAGAGATGAATCCAGCCCTTCTAACCCTTGGAGATAACACTCCTTGCTGGGGAAGATGTGCAAATGCACTACAGGGGACTCCTCCTATATCCACTTGATGGTGGACACTGATTGAGTACAGGTGTGTGTGGGGGGTGGGGAGGGCTGCTCAACCTCGATAGTCTGGTCAGACCGAATACATAATAAACAGGCAAAAAATTTGGGGGAGCATACCCATGTATTTCCAAAGCTGCTGCAGCTATGAACCAAAAGACATGTATATTAAAAAAGAATAGCGCGCAAATGCAAAAGAAATTACTACCAAATCTGAAGAAAGTCCATAAATAAAAATGGGGGTTTGGTCCCACCATATGGCCATATCGTGCTCAAGCCCACTACTGCGTCAAAGTACCCCATTATCAGTGGGTCCTACACTATCCATGAAAAAGAGATGAATCCAGCCCTTCTAACCCTTGGAGATAACACTCCTTGCTGGGGAAGATGTGCAAATGCACTACAGGGGACTCCTCCTATATCCACTTGATGGTGGACACTGATTGAGTACAGGTGTGTGTGGGGGGTGGGGAGGGCTGCTCAACCTCGATAGTCTGGTCAGACCGAATACATAATAAACAGGCAAAAAATTTGGGGGAGCATACCCATGTATTTCCAAAGCTGCTGCAGCTATGAACCAAAAGACATGTATATTAAAAAAGAATAGCGCGCAAATGCAAAAGAAATTACTACCAAATCTGAAGAGAGTCCATAAATAAAAATGGGGGTTTGGTCCCACCATATGGCCATATCGTGCTCAAGCCCACTACTGCGTCAAAGTACCCCATTATCAGTGGGTCCTACACTATCCATGAAAAAGAGATGAATCCAGCCCTTCTAACCCTTGGAGATAACACTCCTTGCTGGGGAAGATGTGCAAATGCACTACAGGGGACTCCTCCTATATCCACTTGATGGTGGACACTGATTGAGTACAGGTGTGTGTGGGGGGTGGGGAGGGCTGCTCAACCTCGATAGTCTGGTCAGACCGAATACATAATAAACAGGCAAAAAATTTGGGGGAGCATACCCATGTATTTCCAAAGCTGCTGCAGCTATGAACCAAAAGACATGTATATTAAAAAAGAATAGCGCGCAAATGCAAAAGAAATTACTACCAAATCTGAAGAGAGTCCATAAATAAAAATGGGGGTTTGGTCCCACCATATGGCCATATCGTGCTCAAGCCCACTACTGCGTCAAAGTACCCCATTATCAGTGGGTCCTACACTATCCATGAAAAAGAGATGAATCCAGCCCTTCTAACCCTTGGAGATAACACTCCTTGCTGGGGAAGATGTGCAAATGCACTACAGGGGACTCCTCCTATATCCACTTGATGGTGGACACTGATTGAGTACAGGTGTGTGTGGGGGGTGGGGAGGGCTGCTCAACCTCGATAGTCTGGTCAGACCGAATACATAATAAACAGGCAAAAAATTTGGGGGAGCATACCCATGTATTTCCAAAGCTGCTGCAGCTATGAACCAAAAGACATGTATATTAAAAAAGAATAGCGCGCAAATGCAAAAGAAATTACTACCAAATCTGAAGAGAGTCCATAAATAAAAATGGGGGTTTGGTCCCACCATATGGCCATATCGTGCTCAAGCCCACTACTGCGTCAAAGTACCCCATTATCAGTGGGTCCTACACTATCCATGAAAAAGAGATGAATCCAGCCCTTCTAACCCTTGGAGATAACACTCCTTGCTGGGGAAGATGTGCAAATGCACTACAGGGGACTCCTCCTATATCCACTTGATGGTGGACACTGATTGAGTACAGGTGTGTGTGGGGGGTGGGGAGGGCTGCTCAACCTCGATAGTCTGGTCAGACCGAATACATAATAAACAGGCAAAACATTTGGGGGAGCATACCCATGTATTTCCAAAGCTGCTGCAGCTATGAACCAAAAGACATGTATATTAAAAAAGAATAGCGCGCAAATGCAAAAGAAATTACTACCAAATCTGAAGAGAGTCCATAAATAAAAATGGGGGTTAGATTTACACTGGTGCGATGGAAGACATTGCATGTGATTCGCACCACACTGCTGTGCAAATCACATGCGATGTCTTTGCAATGCGAATTCAGCCATACAGATTGTATGGCTGAATTTGCATTGCATTTGGACCAAAGTCATGCAAGACCCTTTTTTGGTCTGCCCCAGAATCAGATCGCGTGGGTGTTCACACCTAATGCGATCCGATTCCTGTCAGAATTGACAGTTCACACTGCGATATGTAAACTAATCTGGGGGTATCGTTACCTTTGTATTGACACTCCCAGCGAATCGCATATGGCAGTGTGAACTGTCTGTGAGTCGGGTGCAATGCAGGAACCCGCAGTGGATTTGCAGGGTTACCGCATCACACCAATGTGCAATGTGAACCGACACTTGGAAAGGAAACCATAACTCCTCCTGAAAATCCACTGCGGGTTCCCACATTGCACCCGACTCGCAGGCAGTTCACACTGCCATATGCGATTCGCTGGGAGTGTCAATACAAAGGTAACGATACCCCCAGATTAGTTTACATATCGCAGTGTGAACTGTCAATTCTGACAGGAATCGGATCGCATTAGGTGTGAACACCCATGCAATCTGATGTTGGTGCAGACCAAAAAAAGGGTCCTGCATGACTTTGGTCCAAATGCGATGCAAATTCAGCCATACAATCTGTACAATCTGTATGGCTGAATTCGTATCGCAAAGACATTGCATGTGATTTGCAGAGCAGTGCGCCCCGAATCACATGCAATGTCTTCCATCGCACCAGTGTGAACCAGCACTAAATGTTTCATTAGCATGTACATAGCTGAGGTAATAAAGTCATTTTGTACAAAGTGCACTTACCCCCCTACAAAAACAATCAATTAGTCTCCGTCCACACATATGCCATGCGGGAACCCTGCAAATCCACTGCGGGTTCCCACATCACATTCAACTCTAAGACAGTTCACACTGCCATATGCGAAACACTGGGGCTGTCAATACAAAGTTAATGACCCCCCCCAGATCAGTTGGCATATCGCAGTGCGAACTGTCAGTTTGGACATGAATCGGATCGCATAGGTGTGAACACCCATGAGATCTGATTCTGCTGCGGACCCAAAAAAGGTTCCTGTGTGAGTTGTGTCCGAATGCGATGCGAATTCACTACATTGATGGGTTGGGATGTTGGTTACTACATCATCAATTGATGGGGGGGGGGGGCATGCTGGTCCCTACATTGATGGGGGGCAATATTGTGCAGCCCTACTCATAGGCGTGCGCACGGGGTGTGCCGGGTGTGCCTAGGCACACCCTAATCACCCTCGTGCAGTGCCTCTGCCATGGCTGCCGCCGATGTGTCTGCTGCTTTCTGCCCCTGGCTGCTCAGCTCCCGAACCCAATCCTGTCGGTGCGGAGAATGAGAGGGACTGTCTGGGGGAGGACCCTGGCCTGCTGTTAGTGGGGATCTATATAGGGGACCTCACCTCACCCTGGCCTGCTGTAAAGGAGGATCTATGGGCGACCTGCCCTAGCCTGCTGTAAAGGGGGATATATGCTATAGATCCCCCTTTAGAGCAGAGCCCTGAGATCGGTGTGCGGCCTTAAAAGAATGTTTACTTTGATAATTGTTTATTTAATTAAAAATGTTTTAATACCGCTTAGGATGTTTGTTTACATTTATTTATAAAAGTGTGTGTGTGTGTGTGTGTGTGTGTGTGTGTGTGTATATATATATATATATATATATATATATACACATATACACACACGCATGTATATTGACCCCCCAAAATAATACCTTGCCACCCCTTTGCCACCCCTGTTTTAAAAGTCTAGCTCCGCCACTGCAGAGATTGCTTGGTGGAGGGAAGCTGCAAGCACAGAAGTCACATTTACTGTGTGTTTTTTCACCGAACCACAAGTGGACTACCTTTCCTTTCTTGCATGTCTTCAAACTATGGACTGTCTCTCGCAATACTTCTATCAATATCATTGTGCATTTTTATTTTGTCTCTGTGGGGTATCTATCAGAGGGTTATAGACTGCACTGCACTACTGTTTTATACATTGTTTTAAGGTGTTTTTGATTGCCCTTGAAGTGTTAGCTGCTGGTCTACATATTGTTTCTCATAATTCAGTGCTGAATCTTTAACACAAAAAATTCACAGTATTCAGAAGTAAGTGTCGGCCTGTATAGACCCCAAAAATTAGCCCACATGGGTTTAACTGACAGCAAAGAATGTAGTATATTTGATGGCTAGAGGTACAATAGGCATTCACAGTATACAGAAGTAAGTGTTGGCCTGTATAGGCCCCAAAAATTAGCCCACATGGGTTTAACTGACAGCAAAGAATGTAGTGTATTTGATGGCTGGAGATACATTAGGCATTCACAGTATACAGAAGTAAGTGTCGGCCTGCATAGGCCCCAAAAATTCACCCACATGGGTTTGCCTGACAGGTAAGAACGTAGTATTTGGTGGCTGAAGGTACATTACGCATTCACAGAAAAAATAATTGTTGGCCCTGAAAGGCCCCAAAAATTTGCCATTCGATGGACATGAAATGCCTTTTTTGCCGCTGTATGTAGCGAAGCCAAGGACCAGGAATTGCTGTGGGTGGATGGCGGTCTGGCGGATATTTGTGGCCTGGCATGAGGAATTTCAATGAAACATGGTCTACTGGTCACATGTGTTGAATTCCTCAGAGATCCATGCCTCATTCATTTTTATAAATGTGAGGTAGTCTACACTGTCATGAGCTAGGCGAATGCGCTTATCGGTCACGATCCCCCCTGCTGCGCTGAACGTCCTTTATCACAGGACACTGGACGGGGGGCAAGCCAACATTTCCATTGCAAATTGTGCAAGCTCTGGCTAGAGATCAAGCCTGCCCACCCAGTAGTCCAGGGGTTCATCACTCCTCAGAGCGTCCACATCGGCCGTTAACCCAATGTAGTCGGACACCTGTCGGTCTAGGCGTTGCCTCATGCTGAATCCGGAGTACAGCTGTCGATGGTTCGGCTGAAAGAAGGATCTCATATCTGAAGTGACCAAGACATCTTCGAACCGCCCTCTTTTTGCAGGCGCTGTTGGATTGCTACCCGCAACTGTCTCTCTGTGACTGGAAATTCCTCTGCCAGCGCACGGAAAAGCAGAATGCAGAATGCAGCATTTCCCGCAGCAAGGCCTGGAATCCCTGCATTCTGACCGCCCTCTGTGATTGTGGTAACATTTCCGCCATTTTGTGTTTGTAACAGGGGTCTAAGTACGTTGCCACCCAGTTCTGCTCCTTGGCCTTTATTCGTTTTATACGGGGATCCCCCTTAAAACACTGGAGCATGAAGGCCCCCATTCGCACTAAACTGGAAACGATGTAGTGGCCTGCTTCCAGCTCATCATGCAGGATAATGTCGTCCTTGTTCTCCTCCCCCCATCCACGGATAACACCAGGGATCCCAGAAAGGTTTAAAACATGCTCTTCTTGCTCCTCCTCATCCCCCCAGCACCACCCTCCTCTGACTCCTCTTCAGATTCCTGCTGTTGATTTGTCTCAGATGGAGTAGCACCCACTGGGAATTCATCCAACATTGCGACTTCTTCATCTTCCTGCTCCTCCTCCTCGACGGCTTGATCAATGACACGACACAATGCACGCTCCAGAAGGAAGGCGTAAGGTATGATGTCACTTATGGCGCCCTGGCCGTGACTGACCATTTTGGTGATCTCTTCGAATGGCCGCAGAAGTCTGCATGCATCCCGCATGAGCAGCCACTGGCGAGGTGAAAAAAACACACTCTCCCCAGAACCTGTCCTGCCGCAGAGTTCGAACAGGTAGTAATTAACTGCACGTTTCTGCTGGAGCAGCCTATCAAGCATATGCAACGTTGAGTTCCATTGCGTCGGGCAGTCACAAATAAGACGCCTGATGGGCAGGTTGTGTCGCCGTTGAATCTCAGCAAGGTGAGCCATGGCTGTGTAAGATCTTCGGAAATGGGCAGAGATTTTCCTGGCCTGCCGCAAGACGTCCTGGACCCCAGGGTATTTGCCAACGAATCGCTGCACCACCAAGTTCAGGACGTGTGCCATGCATGGCACGTGTGTTATTTTGCCCTGTTTCAGCGCACTCAGCAGATTGGCACCGTTGTCGCACACCACGTTACCAACTGTCAAATTCAGCGATGTCAGCCACTGATCTGCCTGTGAACACAAAGCTGAAAGGAGTGCAGGACCAAGGAGAGACGGACCGGCAGATAGGGAGGAGAGGCAGGCAGAACTTGCATTGCACAGTTTGGCACTGTGTGTATCAGACTTAACTCAGCAAAAGAGGCAATATTGTTGCAGGACACAAATACACTTGTAAAAGTTTACTCAGATAACACCCCGCTTCAATATGTGGTATTGGGGGCCACAGGTTTATTACAACAGTTCTACAAATAATTGGCCAGTAACTGTTGTCACTGTGTGTAGCACAGTCAACACAGCAAGAGAGGCCAAATTTTTGCAGGACTAAAATACACTCTTAGAAAAGAATACTTTTAAATAACACCCCACTTCAATATGTGGTATTGGGGGGCCACTGGTTTATCACACCAGTTGTTCACAAAACTGGCCAGGGAGTTTGGCACTGTGTGTATCAGACTTAACTCAGCAAAAGTGGCAATATTGTTGAAGGACACAAATACACTTGTAAAAGTATACTCAGGGGGCGTGGTCTGGACATGGCCGGCTGAGGACGTCTTTCTGCTGAGCTCCGTGCCTATCCTCCCCAGCACGACTATACTCTGTCTTGGCGGTAAGATATGAGGACGGCCAAGAAGAGGAAGACCAAGGGAACCTCTGGCGGTGCAGGGACATCGAGTAAGCCGCATCCCTCAGGGGAGATTCAACGCTTTTTCACGGCTTCCCAACCTTCTTCCCCTGCGGGCAATATGGCGGCGGTGGAGAGCCCCGGGCCTTCTGGCGGGAATGAGCAGGCAGCCTCTCCTGCGTCTTCTTCGGACACAGTACTGACTACTCCTGTGGCCTTCCGCCCGCTGCCGACCGGAATCACCCCGTCGGCGGGCATGGATGAGGAATTGCGGAGCATCCTACGATCTCTGCCTAGCACCCGGGACATTGAAAATATTGTGGGCCGCCTGGAAGCCGCACACCGGCGCGAAGTGCAACAGGTGCGGACCGAGGTAAAACAAGTGGCAGACAAGGTGTCCTTCAGGGAAGCAGCACTGTCCGCTATGGATGCTCGCCTACTGGCCGTGGAGCGGACCCAGGCTGCGCACAGAGACACAACCATGGCCATGCAACTCCACATGGAAGACATGGAGGACCGCAGTAGGAGGAACAATGTCCGCCTTAAGGGAATCCCTGAGGCTACTGGCCTGGAAGACCTAGCGGCCTCTGTGACGGCGATCCTTGGCGCTCTGCTGGGAGACTCCCTCCCCCCTAATCTGGAGTTTGACCGGATCCAGCGGACCTTGGGACCTCGGTCACCGGACCCGGACCGCCCGAGGGACGTTATATGGCGCTTCCACCGCTACTCGCACCGGGAACTGGTGATACGCAAGGCCTGGGATGCCTGCGCAGTGGACTTTGACGGTGCGCAGATACGGATCCTTCCGGATCTCTCCAGAGCCACATTATACCACCAGGCACTGCTTCGCCCTGTCTTGGATTTGGCTCGCAGGGAGGGAGCCACCTACCGCTGGGGATACCCGCTGGCACTGACCGTTAGGAAGACCAACTCCTCATTCACCTTGAGATCCCCATCGGACTTGCCGGCCCTCTTTGCCTACTTGGGGGTGCAACCGGTGCAGGTCCCGGACTGGTTGATACTCCTCCCGCGCCCCTCGGACCGCCGGGGCAGAGGTCCCGCCGGCGGGGATGCACCTCTTGCTCCTCGGCCACAGCGCCCGCAGCAGCAACAACGTTCAAGTGTCTCGGAGGCTCCCAGGGAGGACTGAACAGCACCGTTGGAGGTACCGTGAGTTTTGCGGGCACTTAGCCCCCCTTGTCCTTGTCCCTGCCCTCTTCATTCCCCTCACTTACTGTCGGTGCCCTGCCTGCTGCGGTTGCCCGCTGTCCCCGCTGGTACCGCTGGCTGGTTTCTGCCCTATATGCCCGTATAGACTGCCTTGCTTGGATGCCCCCCTCGCCCCCGCCCCCACGAAGCCTTCCCTGCCCTGGAATTGCGGAACCCCCCCTGCTCTGTGACATTCCGGAGGACAGTTGCTGAAGAGACTCCAGGGATCTTTACTCCCACCATCTGGACTGCCTTGTTGTTGCCCACCCTTGCCCACCTAGTGACCCCAGGATCCCTGGCTAGGGACTCCTGAGGGGGGGTCCCCAGATGGCCCTGGGTCTGGATCCCCCTCACTTGATCCATGCTCTGGCATTGTTGGATGGGAGGGGGGAAGCTGGTGGGAGAGCTGAGTGCTGGGGTGGGTTCCAAGGACTGTCCGGCAGCTGCACGATGCCGCAATGTATTTAGGGTCTGTGGACGTGAACGGTTGGGGGGGGGGCATGGACTCCTGCTCTCACCAGGATGGACCGGGAGGGGAGTTTGGTGGGTGGGGGTGGCGGGCACTGCCGGGAGCTGGGACTGTATTTTTCTGTGGAGTGGGGTGGGAGGGGGGGATGATATTGCTTCTTTACAGGGACTGCCACGGACCTCTCACTGGGGGATTTGTGCCTTACAATTTCATGGGGGGGGATCCGAGTGGCCACACAGTTTGGGATACGCGGGGTGGCGGGCGGGATGGGGGTTGGGGTTGGACCCTGCCCACAGGGAAGACCCTTACAATGGAGGTATTGTGCCGGCTTGCCCACTTGGCCATGGGAGATGGCTACTCGGATCCCTCCCCCAACGGGGTACTGTTGAAAAATTGCACTTAAAGTTAAAGTTTTGTTTATTCATTGCTGTTTTTGATGTTTGACGGTGTGATGTGGCCCGCCGGGGCCTCTCTTCTTATGGCCTTCTCCTGGTGCCTCTCCGCTCTTTCCTTTCTTACCCTCCCTGTATCGATGGACCTCCTGCCCTATGGGACCGGCTCGGTGTCGTCCTTGATGCTCCCTTGGTTATCCTGCCGCCTCTGTCTCCTTCTCCACATTACCCTCACCTGGGGTTGGGCTGGGTGGGGGGCCGGAGGCTGCGGCTCGAGCTGTGTCTGATCTACCCACTTCCCCACATAGGCCTGCGCTTGAGTGCCCTTACGGGCCTCCAAGTGCCTGGTGGCTTAGCTGCCCTTTAGCTAGTGCGGGGTGGTCCTTACCCCGAATTTCTTATCTTCTTGTCTACCTTTCCTTCTAGTTTCTTCCTTTTCCTTTTTTCTTTCCTAGCCCACGCCTCCTTTCCCCTTCTCTCCTGCTCCCCTCCCGCCTCCCTACCTGTTGTCTGTTCCTCCTCTTCCCTACCCCCTCTTTTTTGGTCCCCCCTCCCCTCATCCCTCGACATGGACGAACTCACAGTGGTCTCCCTCAACGCCAAGGGGCTCAATGTCCCGGAGAAGCGCAAGGTCCTTCTTAACAACCTACATCGCCGGCGGGCTGATGTTGCGTTTCTCCAGGAGACGCATTTTCGCTCGGACCGCCTGCAGAGACTGACTAATCGGTACTACCCCACTTCTTATCACTCCACACACGCTGCTGCCAAGTCACGGGGGGTGTCCATTCTTGTAGCTGCCAGGGTGCCTTGGACCTGCCGGGACTCCCTGCTGGATCCCAATGGTCGCTACGTGTTTTTGCGAGGTACCACGATGCACAGCTCATCGACGTGTGGAGAATGCAGCACAATGGGGAGCGGGACTACTCCTTCTTCTCGCCACCCCACAGATTATACTCCAGAATAGACTACTTCTTGATCCCGCACTGTCAGCTGCATGCGGTGAAGAAATCTACGATCGATACGATGACTTTCTCCGATCACGCGCCGATTTCACTTGTGTACAAACTGGCGGAGGGGACACGGGGGAGGACGCGATTCTGGCGTCTGAGCGATTCCCTCCTTAACAACGAGGAAGTCCGGACGGACGTCCTGAAGGAACTTACAGAGTTCTTTCGAACGAACACCACGGATGACTGCGACAGGGGGACCATATGGGAGGCCCATAAAGCGGTCATTCGTGGGGTGTACATGAAACATGGGGCTCGGCTCAAAAAGCAGAGATCTCAACAGCTACAGCGACTCTTGGAGGCGATCCACCAGCTGGAAACCTCCCATAAGAAACACTTGGACCAGTCGGAAGAACAGGAACTGTTCACTCTCCGTCGTCAGGTACAGGATCTTATGTTTTCCAAGGCCAAGGCGGATCTGCAGAGGGCCCGACATGCCTTTTATATGGAGGAGAACAAGTGCGGGAGGCTGTTGGCGGCCTCGGTTAAGGCGCAGAGGCTTGCCAACTATGTACCCCGTATCACGTCTCCTTCAGGGGGCTCAGCTACATTACCCGAACAGATCGCAGGCGAATTCCGGAGCTTCTATGACTCCTTATACAACCTCCCCGACCACGGGGACGCTTCGTCCGCCGTGGAGGAATACCTGGCCTCTGTGGACCTCCCGTCCCTGGGAGCTGAGGCCAGGGAGGAGCTGGAGGCCCCCATTACCCTGCTGGAGCTTCAGGCGGCGGTGGGAGCTCTACAGGCGGGGAAGGCCCCCGGGTCCCAGCGGCTTCACCCTGCCTTACTATTCCACCTACATGGACGTGCTCGGACCTCACTTAGTGGCGTGGCTCAACTTGCTGGGCAAGGGGGAGTCGTCTTTTCCACCGGACACACTTCGGGCTCCCATATCAGTCCTCCCCAAGGACGGGAAGGACCCTACCAGCTGCGGCAGCTACAGGCCTGTAGCGGAGTAGCCGTACGATCCACGATATCTCCACTGGTAGTCAGGCAGAGCATACAATAATCCTGGTAGCGTATAATATTAACAACCCTATAATAACCAGCAGACACATGGCTTGAAGGTCAACACTAGACTGCCTTGTTTATTAAAAAAACACAGGGATTACACTCAGCCAAAACCCCTCCCTCTTCGAGACATTCCACACACAAAACTGAACATCCCATAATACCTTACTCTGCCAGACAAACAATAGGACAATATCCAGTGGCTGTGTTTGCCACACGGGGTCTCCACAGAGGGACAGCAGGGGTTTCCAATACACATTCATGAGCCAGCAGCTAACACAATACAAAATCCTACAGGTGCTGCACGGGTTACGTTTGCACATACAATACACACATAATACAGTTAGACAATCATTCCTGACAGAATACTCTGTAAGTGGCGATGTTTGCCACAATGCTCCCCCAGAACCAAGCCGGCATACACAGTCTGATCCCAACGGATCGGCTTGGGGATGTCCGGGGAGTACTCACAGATCATTTTTCCAGCTCAGTTTGTCGCGATAACCCGTCAGCATGGCCATTCTGTTTTCCGGGGCGGTAGTGACTAGTAAAGTCATAAGGTTGTAACACCAAACTCCAGTGCAACAACCGGGCTCAGTACTGTTCTTAATCCAAACATTGAAGCGTCTGGACCTCAGAAGGCCATTAGGTCTCCGGGATATTGGCCGGGGCTCTGGACTGGCAGGATCGCTGAGGGCAACTGGCCTAGATCGTTCCCCAGTAAGATGTCGGTGGGGAGCTCCCATATCAGCCCCACATCAATCAGACCTGCCCCGGCACCCCAATTCAAGTGGACCCTCGCAGTGGGTAGTCGGTGTACTGCTCCCCCTGCCATCCGTACCACTGCTGAGCCTCCGGTTCGGGCGGCATCTGGAACCAGGTGTCGCTTGACCAAGGTGAGAGTGGCTCCCGTGTCTCGGAGACCTTGAGCGGGCATTCCATTTAACTGGACCGATTGTAGATGATGCTGTTGGTTCTCCGTGGCGGCTTGCACCGGGTTAGCTTCATGAAGGGTACCCCATTGCTCCTTGGTGTGTTTGAACCTGGGTACAACTGGGGAAACCTCTGTGGGATAGTAGGGGACCGTTGTCCGTGCTGAAGGGGGTGTCCCTGGTCGGATCCATGCAGCTTGGTTCCTGCTATGGGTACAGTCTCGTTGATAGTGCCCAAACTGCTTGCACCTGTGGCACTGTACCCCACTGCGGGACGGGTATCTGGGTGTCTGGTGTTTGGAGGAGTTTCGCCCCGTCTGTGGTAGTAGTGGTCCTGTGGTGCGAGCCTGCTGCTGGGTAACAACCGAATAAGCTTCGTGGATGGTAGATTGGGGAACAAAAGCTGAAGTCAGCTCCCCCAGGTCGTTGCCCAAAATAACGTCTGCGGGTAAATCCTGCATCATGCCCACCTCCACATTCCCTGACCCAGCTCCCCAATTCAGGTGTACTTTCGCAGTGGGAACTTTGAAAATGGCTCCCCCAGCTACTCGCACAGCTACAGAATCCCCAGTGAGTTGTCTGGATGCAATAAGGTGATTCTGGACCAATGTGATGGTAGCCCCAGAGTCACGTAACCCTTCTAGTTGTCTCCCCTCCAGGTGAACAGCTTGCCGGTGGTTTTGTCGATTGTCCGATGCCGCTTGGATGGGGTTAACCTTGTGTAGGGTGCCCAGGGGTTCCTCCATTTGGATTGCTGTGGGGGGTTGTAATGCAGCGGCTGCTTGGTAACAGTGTACAGCGGCTCGAGGTGCTGGTGCGTACCCCTGATTCGGCCAGGGCTGACGAGGCCGATTTCGGGGACAGTCTTTCTGTATGTGCCCCATTTGGTTGCAGAGATGGCACCGGGTATGGGCTCCTGGTTGGTACCTGGGGTACTGACTGTTACCTCCTCCTGAACGTGGGTGTGCTGGTTCGGTAACTGCTGGTCGGTGATAGGGTTGCTGGGCAACTACCCTAGGCGGTGGTCGTTGTTCCCGTCTAGTGTCTTGGTGCTCATCTGCTAATTTAGCAGCCTCTGGAAGGGTGCAAGGTTTACGGTCCCTTACCCAGAGCTGCATTTCTTGAGGTAGTCTCCGGAAAAACTGCTCCAACAATAATAATTGCAAAACATCCTCTCGTGAAGTAGCTTGTGTTGCATCTAACCATCCGGTGGCCGCCCTGTGCAAACGATGGGCAAACTCAGTGTGGGAATCTTGGTCCTGCTTTTTAAGATCCTGGAATTGGAGACGGTATGCCTCTGAGGTGATGGCATACCTGGTCAAAATCGCCTGCTTAACTTTCTGGTAGTCCCGGATGTCGGCATTAGGGACTGCCCGATACGCATCGGCCGCCCGGCCAGACAATTTCCCAGCCAATATCTGTACCTGATCCTCTGGGTCAATGTTATGTAACTGGCACAGCCTCTCAAAGTCTTGCAAATACCCATCTATTTCTCCCTCCGTGTCCGTGAAGTTTTTAAATGCCTGGTACGGTATTTTGGGCTTCCCCTGGGTAATGTGGACAGGCATTGGAGCTCTCTCCCTGGCTTGCTGACTTGCTTGGTGTTTGACCGCCATCAGCCGGTCCAGTATTTCTCTTGAGTGGGGCTCTGGGTAGTAGGCCAGTCTGCTCTGTAGCTCCTTGTCAAATTCGCTGCGTTCTGCCTCTGGCCTTGCATCCATGGCTGCTCTGTCTTCTTCCATGAGTTCTTCGATCAGTGTCGCCTTGTTTTTGTTGCTGGCTATCTTGCCTCTTGCCTCCAGCAATGCTTTCAATGTCTGCCGCTTTAGCCGTGTATAATCCGTTCCCATTCACCAGCCTTTCGTGTAGTTTTACGTACTGCCGAACTCCGGTTTCATCTGAATGGTTTCTTTTCTCTTTGTTTGCATGAATACTGCCGAACGCTGCTTTGCTGTGTGGATAAAGATCCCGTCGCTTGCCACCAATTGTAGCGGAGTAGCCGTACGATCCACGATATCTCCACTGGTAGTCAGGCAGAGCATACAATAATCCTGGTAGCGTATAATATTAACAACCCTATAATAACCAGCAGACACATGGCTTGAAGGTCAACACTAGACTGCCTTGTTTATTAAAAAAACACAGGGATTACACTCAGCCAAAACACCTCCCTCTTCGAGACATTCCACACACAAAACTGAACATCCCATAATACCTTACTCTGCCAGACAAACAATAGGACAATATCCAGTGGCTGTGTTTGCCTCACGGGGTCTCCACAGAGGGACAGCAGGGGTTTCCAATACACATTCATGAGCCAGCAGCTAACACAATACAAAATCCTACAGGTGCTGCACGGGTTACGTTTGCACATACAATACACACATAATACAGTTAGACAATCATTCCTGACAGAATACTCTGTAAGTGGCGATGTTTGCCACAAGGCCTATATCCTTGTTCAACATAGACCTGAAGGTATTCACGAAGATTCTGGCCAATCGCCTAAGCCAACATATGCCGCACTTGGTCCACCTGGATCAGGTGGGCTTCATTCCCTCTCGAGAAGCGAGGGACAATACCTCTAAGGTCCTGAACCTTATCCACGTGGCCCAGTCGACGAAAACACCCTGCGTACTACTCAACACGGATGCGGAGAAAGCATTTGACCGCGTCAGCTGGCGGTTCATGATTTCTACGTTGAGGGCAATGGGCTTCGGAGATACGTTGATGTCCTGGATAGGGCATATTTACTCTTGCCCATCGGCCCAAGTGAAGTGTAATGGGGTGCTTTCTACCCCTTTTAGCATCTCTAATGGTACCCGACAGGGATGCCCTCTCTCCCCGTTGCTGTTTGCGCTTTCTCTAGAGCCGTTTCTGGGAAGAATACGGGCCAACCCCGACATCTCGGGAATTAAGGTTGGTGACCTGGAGTGCAAGGTATCGGCCTACCCCCGACGACATGCTCTTCTCCATCACGAACCCGGCGATCTCGGCACCTAACCTGATGAAGGAACTGGAACGGTACGGCCAGTGTTCTAACTTGAAAGTGAATTTTCACAAATCCAAGGCTCTGGGGGTGGGTGTCCCAGCACCCCTCTTGGCGCACCTGTCCTCAACATTGCCTTTCAAATGGACCCAGGGAGCTCTGACGTACCTCGGGACCCAGATCCCCTCGGATCTATCCAGAATCTATGAATTGAACTTCCCTCCCCTCCTGACCCATAATCGTGGCCTGCTGCAGATTTGGAATACCGGACTGCATTCCTGGTTCGGACGGTGCAACCTAATTAAGATGTCGGTCCTCCCCAAGATCCTGTACCTGCTGCAGGCACTGCCTGTGAGGATCCCGGCCTCCTTCTTTGCTCAAACCCACAGCACCCTTCTGAAATTCATCTGGGCCCACGGGAGGCCTAGGCTATCTCGTGCCCAGTTGACTCTGCCGAAGCACTCTGGGGGCTTGGCCCTCCCTGATGTAGCTAAATACCATCAAGCGGTCCACCTTGGCCGGCTGATTGACTGGCGGAGACATAGTGCAGGTAAATTGTGGGTGCAATTGGAAAGGGGACAGACCGTCGCCTCCCTGGAGGGGCTGCCGTGGGTCAGTGGGGAACTACCACGGGGCCTCCGAGCGCACCCCACGATAGGCGTGACGATTACAACCACTCGTTGCGCTCTGTCCCACCCCTCCATCTCCACGCAGACATCCCCGCTTTATCCGGTTCTGGGTAACCCAGAGTTTTCCCCGGGATTGGAGGAAACGGCATTCCGCGGATTGATGTCCAGGGGCATCTCTCAGGCCGTCCACTTCCTCAGGGGATCTCGATGGCCGACAATAGAGGAGCTGATGTCGAGTAGTGGCTCCTTTCAGCTGGGGTCCTGGCACGCTGCCCAGGTACACCACTACCTTCGCTCCTTACCGGACCCCTCGTCATTCTCCAGGGATCTCACTCCGTTTGAGGAGTATTGCGTGGGGAGCGGGAGCCTGCCGGGTACGCTGTCCAAATCCTACGGCCTGCTGCTCTCCCCGGGGGAGGACTATGTCCTACCTGGGTTGGGCAAGTGGGAGCGGGATCTTCAATTACATCTCACCCCGGCGCAACGCCTGAAAGTATACACCCTATAAAAACTATAAACCTATAAGAACTATAAAATTCTTACCCGGTGGTATAGGGTTCCCTCTCTCTTAAGCAAAAT
This sequence comes from Pelophylax lessonae, assembly GCF_965119305.1. NCBI lineage: Eukaryota > Metazoa > Chordata > Amphibia > Anura > Ranidae > Pelophylax > Pelophylax lessonae. The sequence continues at coordinate 553,759,798 of NC_138769.1, read as the reverse complement.
CTTCCCAGACACGTCGGACCTTTGTTGGAGATGCCGGAGTGAAGTGGGCACGATACTCCATATTTTCTGGTCCTGTCCCCGACTACGCTCCTTCTGGCGAGACGTCCGGGCCCTCTTGGGGGAACTATCGGACCGGGAAATCCCGGATACCCCGGAGTTCTTCCTACTCCAGGTCTCCTCTATGCCGATCTCGAAATGTAAAAAATCGATTATCCCCCACGTTCTGAGTGCCGCGGAAGCATGCATCCCGGTGCTTTGGAAGACGACTAGAGTACCAACTATTGGGGACTGTATGCGCAGGATGGAGGACATTAACAGAATGGAGGACCTCACCCTCACGAGGCAGCATCGCAGGGAACGATACGATAAGATTTGGGGTTTCTGGAATGTCTTCGTACTCTCTGACAAGGGCAGGTCTCTGATGTGCGGTTGATCTCCACCCCGGGAGTACCCGTGGGTTTGTCCATGCGGGGAGTTTCCCCCTCTGTTCCCCCCCCCCCCCCAATTCCTTCGCCATCCTTTTCTCTGTGTGTCGCCCAGTCTCGGGCTCTGTTCTCACTTATTTTTCCCATCTTTTAGTTAAAATTGGGGAGCGACGGCCGGGAAAGGTTTTTTCTCTCTCCATAATACAGCTTTTCCACATGTCTGTACCGGTGCCTGGCTATCTATGATTCCGGTTGGATATGACTGCACCTTCCCCGGCACCGGGGATGGGTTCTATGATTATGCCAGGACCTTCATTGTTCTTCGATCTGATATTATAGTTTGCTTCTCCTTTTGATGCTATGTTTGCTACATATGTCTGTATAGTACGTATCACAGATTGTTTCTCGACTGTTGTTCCTTTTCTACAAATAAAATATTTGAAAAAAAAAAAGTATACTCAGATAACACCCGCTTCAATATGTGGTATTGGGGGGCCACAGGTTTATTACAACAGTTCTACAAATAATTGACCAGTAACTGTTGTCACTGTGTGTAGCACAGTCAACACAGCAAGAGAGGCCAAATTTTTGCAGGACTAAACTACACTCTTAGAAAAGAATACTGTTAAATAACACCCCAATTCAATATATGGTATTGGGGGGCCACTGGTTTATCACACCAGTTGTTCAAAAAATTGGCCAGGGAGTTTGGCACTGTTTGTAGTATTGCTGCAGCAACGCTCAGTTACCATACCTGTCACAATGCTGCACAGTGCACAATAATACTACTAATCCACTATAATATGCTTTCTAAAAAGTATATTATACTGTGGATTACCCCCCTCTCCCCCCCCCCCTTTTTAGTGCAAAATATTTGCAGCCCTTTAAATGACTTTTGTGGACGTTAACAGAGAGATTTGTGTCACTGCAGATGCCGATTTCTAACTGCCCCTAAAGCACAGACTGGATATCTGTCCCTATACTGAAGAGAGACTGGACCTATACCGAAATACCAGCCCTGAAAAGGACTTTTGTGGACATTAACAGAGCGATTTGTGTGTGATTGCTGCCGATCTCTAACTGCCCCTAAAGCACCAACTGGATACCTGCCCCTAACCTGAGAAGATACTAGTAGACCTATACCAAAATACCAGCCCTGAAAAGGACTTTTGTGGATCTTCACAGAGCTATTTGTGTCTGGCAATGTCTCCCTAGTGAGCACAGGCAACCTCTCCCTACGCTGGCAAAAAGCAGAATGTGAAATGGCCGACAGCTCAGGTCTATTTATAGGGTAGGGGGCATGTCCATGTGTTGAAATGTTTTAATTGGCTGTCCCGTTCCACCTGACGGCTGTGTCATGGGTCAAAGTTCTCCCCAATGTAAACTAATATGGCCGCCGCGAACAACACCATGTGTTTGCAAATTTGGCGGGTAGCGAACAAGCAAAATGCGCCGTGAACCGACCGCCGGGTGAACCGCAAGGCCATCCCTAAAGCTGAATGCTATCGCCACTGCAGACGCCTACCTCATGCCATGCTATATCACAATCATGGATCTGAGCAGAGGATACTGGCAAATTCCTCTGGCCCCTGAGGCTCGGGAAAAGTTGGCCTTCATCACCCTATTCGGCTTGTTCGAATTTACGGTCATGCCGTTTGGGATGAAGAATGCCCCAGCTACCTTCCAGAGGGTCATGAATGACTTACTGGAGGGGCTGGAAACCTTTGCAGTTGCCTACCTGGATTGCCATGTTCAGCCTGACCTGGAAAGAACACCTGGGGCACTTGTCACAAGTCCTGGACCAACTGACAGCTGCCAATCTGACTGTCAAACCCATTAAGTGTCAGGTAGGCATGACTGACGTCCAGTACTTGGGACACCAGGTAGGAGGAGGAACCCTGAGACCTGAGCCCGGGAAGGTTGAGGTCATCCTGGCCTGGCCTACCCCTCAAACCAAAAAGCAGGTTATGTCATTCCTGGCTACTATAGGAACTTTGTCTGTAACTACAGTAGCCTGGCAAAACCCCTGATTGACTTAACCAAAAAGAAACTGCCCAAGGTGGTGTCATGGACACCAGAGTGTGAGAGGGCATTTCAGGCCTAGAAAGAGGTGCTGGCCAGAGCCCCTGTGCTACAGGCTCCAGACTTCACCTGCCGCTTCCTAGTGCAGACTGATGCCTCTGCTTATGGATTGGGTGCAGTCCTGAGCCAGGTGGATGATGCCGGAGAGGAACATCCCATCCTCTATCTGAGCCAGAAGCTGCTCCCCAGGGAAGTAGCATATGCCACGATCTAAAGGGAGTGTCTTGCAATTGTGTGGGCTCTCCAGAGGTTGCAAATGTACCTGTATGGACGGCACTTCACTGTGATTTCAATCCCTTGAGCTGGCTAAATCGTGTTGCTGGGGAGAATGGCAAACTACTTTGGTGGAGCTTAATTCTTCAGCAATATGATTTCCCCATCCAGCATAAGAAAGGCAGCACCCATGGCAATGCTGATGGTTTGTCGCGACAAGCCGAGCCCGCAGGGGTCGGTTGCGTCAGAAGGGAAATGGCGGTTCCCTCCCATGCAACCACCTGAGGGGGAGGTGTAATGATATCCTGCACTAGATATAGAAAAAGCTGCCGTAAGCAGCCATGTTGTTCAGTCATTACAAGTCAGCCATGACAGGCAGAACAGTTATACACGCAGTGATATTCTCCCCCCTCCCCACCTAAGTTAACTCATGGAATGCATAGGTTTTACACTTCAAAAGAACCGTTATTGTCACAAGTTAGCCTGTAGTTTTGTTTGTATCTCTTACCTCCTTGTTGCTAGTGCCTCTATCTTGCCTCCCTTCACATGTGGTGTTTGGCTTCTCTGTTCTCCTATGGGCGTTGCCTGCTCCACTGTGGGTTATATCCTGTTCCTGTCTATTACTTCCTGGGTCACCTCCCTGTGTGCTTCCCTATATATACACACATGCTCAGTGCACTGTTCCTTGCTTGAGCAACATCACTGTTCTCTGAGCTCCCATCCGTGTACCCCTTGGCTATTGTATCTGATTTCCTGTGTACCGACCCGGCTTTGTTTCTCCGTCTATGTTCGTCTGCTGCCTGTCCTGACCTTGGCTTGTCTCTTGGATATCATTCTAGTCTCCTGTTTACTCTGCACACACCAGAGGTCTCCACATCCTCAGCTGGGCCTACCTGGGGGCCGCGACCTGGTTCCAGTCTTCTGAAAGTCCATCCATACCATCAGGGGCCCTGGTGAAGAAGCAGGCTTGGGCTTAGACTCCGCGCCCTGGGGAATCCTGAGCTGGGGATCTATAAGGGCTCACTACCACAGACTCTCTGACAGTTTGCTCAAGCCATGAGCTCCTCTGAGACACCGCAGCCACCTCTGGATCAACTTCAGAGTTTGGCGCAAAGAGTTGACATTCAGCAGGCTTATCAAGAACAGATTATGCAGTGTCTGCAGGCACTTTCCTCCAGTCTGGATCAGCTGCAGATTGTGCCTACTCCCTCTCCCTCTGTTCCAGCTCCTGGGTCCGCCCCTGTCGCTTCTGCTTCCGCAGTCCCTCCACCAGAGGTCAGTCCTGCAAAACTCCAGCTGCCTCCGCCACATCGCTTCTCTGGGGACCCCAAAGCTTGTCGGGGCTTCATAAATCAGTGCTCAATCCACTTTGAGCTAGGTGGCGTACATGATTTCTCTCCTGTCGGGACCAGATTTGGCTTGGGCCTCGCCGCTGTGGGAGCGTCAAGATCCTACCGTTTCCAGTCTTTCTGCCTTCCTACAAGCTTTCCGTAATACCTTTGATGTACCTGGCTTCTGGAGCTCTTCTTCGTCTTCGTCAAGGAAACATGACTGTTGGTCAATATGCAGTTCAGTTTCGCACCTTGGCTTCGGAACTGGCATGGAACAATGAGGCTCTTACTGCAACCTTTTGGCAAGGTCTTGCGGATCGTATTAAGGATGAACTAGCTGGCAGAACTATACCCACCACCTTGGATGGCTTGATTGCCCTTAGCATCCAAATCGATGTCCGCTTCCAGGAGCGAGATCTGGAATGGACTGCGTCACGTCACCCCCCGGTGGGTCATTTCGCTCCTGTTGTCCAGAACATTCTTGAACGACCCATCTCTCCCGCAGTATTGGCTTCTGAAGAACCCATGCAATTGGGACAGACAGGCCTCACTCCACAAGAGAGGTCATGTCGCCTGAGACTCGGCCTGTGTCTTTACTGAGGAGCTGGTGGTCATATGATAAAATCCTGCCTGTCCGTCTGGGAAACTTTCGGGTCTAGGTCGCTTAGAGAGAGGCGATCTAGACCAGAATTTGAACTCTGCCACTGACCCTCGATTTGTTATACCCGTCTCTATTCATTGGGCCCTGAATTCGTACCAAGTTTCTGCATATGTGGACTCTGGAGCAGCTGGGAATTTCATTGAGCAGTCCTTGGCCACTGAACTGGGCATTCCTCTAGTCCCCCTGGCTATTCCCCTATCTGTATCGGCAGTAGATGGCTCGACCTTGGCCTTCGGACCCCTACACTTTAGAACAACCTCCATCACCATGTCGGTGTCCTTCATCGGGAGGAAGTCTCCTTTCTGATACTTCCCAAGTCTTCTAGTCCCATCATTCTTGGACTTCCATGGTTGAAGAAACACTCACCCTATCTGGATTGGAACTCGGGCCAAGTGTTATCTTGGGGATCCCAATGCCATCAGACCTGTCTCCCTAAGGTATCTCCACCTCTCCGTGTATCGGTGGCTGAGGTCAATACCTCACCAATACTCCCTCTGCATTATCTGGCCTTCCAAGATGTCTTTTGCAAAAAAGCTGCTGACAGTTTGCCTCCGCATCGTCCCTACGACTGTGCGATTGACCTCCAACCGGAGACTTCACCACCCCGAGGTCGAGTCTACCCTCTCTCCATCCCTGAGACCCAAGCCATGTCTAAGTACTTCCAGGAAAAGATCCCCAATGATTTCCATGTTTCTCTCCTTAGACCATACATCATTAATAGGTTTTCTCGTCCTAATCGTCATCCTTCTCCAACAGCCAGTACTTTGGATCAGTATGAAATCAAGCAAATCTTGGATTCCAAATTCTCCAGGGGGAGGCTCTTGTATCTAGTTGACTGGAAGGGATATGGTCCTGAGGAGAGATGTTGGATTCCTTCCACTGATGTTTCTGCCACTCGTTTGGTGAAACTTTTTCATCAGAAGTTTCCTTTCAAGGCTGGGCCCAAACAAGTGGGGAGGCCCCGTAAGAGGTGGGGTACTGTCACAAGTTAGCCTGTAGTTTTGTTTGTATCTCTTACCTCCTTGCTGCTAGTGCCTCTATCTTGCCTCCCTTCACATGTGGTGTTTGGCTTCTCTGTTCTCCTATGGGCATTGCCTGCTCCACTGTGGGTTATATCCTGTTCCTGTCTATTACTTCCTGGGTCACCTCCCTGTGTGCTTCCCTATATATATACACATGCTCAGTGCACTGCTCCTTGCTTGAGCAACATCACTGTTCTCTGAGCTCCCATCCGTGTACCCCTTGGCTATTGTATCTGATTTCCTGTGTACCGACCCGGCTTCCGTCTATGTTCGTCTGCTGCCTGTCCTGACCTTGGCTTGTCTCTTGGATATCCTTCTAGTCTCCTGTTTACTCTGCACACACCAGCGGTCTCCACATCCTCAGCTGGGCCTACCTGGGGGCCGCGACCTGGTTCCAGTCTGCTGTAAGTCCATCCCCACCATCAGTGGCCCTGGTGAAGAAGTAGGCTGGGGCTTAGACTCCGCACCCTGGGGAATCCTGAGCTGGGGATCTATAAGGGCTCACTACCACAGACTCGCTGACAGTTATCTTAACTCAGAGACATAAAACCTCTAATTGATCAGGATGTCTGTTTCTTCCAAACAGGCCTGTCATAAAACTTTGAACAAATCCATTAAGGATAACCAGCTGTTCATTAAAAACTTAACAAATACACACACGATTCATAACTGCAGATAGGAACATGACACATTAACAATAAGTATATATTTGGATGAGACATGTCATACTGATCGAATTAAGACCATGCATAACCATGTGACCCTATCACATATAGAATAGAACATAGCGGTCAGATCTTCCCTGGGTGACAAGTTTATCTGACATATTTTGTGTTTGGTGTCCCTGGATGCAAAATTACATGCTGGATGATAAACTATCAGTTTAAAGAATGTAACCATTACATATTTCAAGATATGAATAGTGGTATAAAACTGTCCAAAAGAGTAAGGTCCTGATATTGTCATAACCCCAGGACAGCCCATGGCCACTCCATTTTAATTGGTCAGGGGCATCTGTCAACACTCCTTTGATCTCAGAGAGAAAAAGGGAGACTCCTAACCAGAGTTCTCATGGTAACATCAAGAAGGAACATCTATCAAGTTTGAGAACCGATCACAACTGGCTCATCAATTGGACTCTGATAACACCCAGGACATTGAATGCAAGTATTCTTACTTCTCAATTCTACCTTATTTTTCTAATTGCTGAATTGTGTCTCTATTTCTTTGAAACACCTTTTTTTCTGTAAATAATTTATTTGCACCCACTTTGACCTTTTCATTATAAAACTTTATTTTGAAAAGTGTTAACCTTGTCCCTAAGCCCTTAATGCAAGCTAACAAAGAACCTGTCTCTTGAAGAGTGCTACTGTATAGAATAAATCCTATGAACATACCTGTCTGTGGTGACAGTGTGTGTTACAGACGATTATTCTAAAAACATAATTGGTATTTCTAAAATTAAGAGTTTCCTCCCGCTCTGGAAACAACGCGGAGGTGGTGGCATTGAAAGGGTTAATTGCTTAATTAGCCCAGTGACAATCCCTCTCAGCCTGCTGGCACCTAGATTTTGGTCCCAAAAGCTGGAAAATCTTTGTGCAGGGTGCAGCTGAGAGTGGCATTGTTACGTAAGTGATGGCAGGGTTTTAGATTGGCTGGTCCTTTGTCATGAGTTAGTGAGAAGGACAGGGATCTGATACCTGCCTCCATCACACTCAGCACTGCAGACCTTAGGCTACAGACAATACGTAGTATAAGTGCCTGGCTACAAAAATAATATTAAAATGGTTCTAAAGGCATAAAGGCAACACATTTTTCACCTTAATGTGTTTCCTGCATTAAGGTAAACAAAAATGTCCCAGTAATTGTATGACCCCCAGACCACCCTATATACTAACCTGAGTCCTATCTCGAACCAGCGCTGTACCAGTCTTCAGTGACGCTGGTCTTTGTTCCTATTCTCAAAGGACACAGAGGCAGCAGCTGGAGCCATTGGTTCCTGCTGTTGTCAATCAAACCCTGTGAGGAGGAAGTGGGGGTGGGGCATGTATATGGACCCACACAGCCCGGCTTGAGAGAGAGGTGTGCCCCCATAGCAAGCGGCTTTCTATAGGGGCACAAACAGAAGAGGAGGATCCGAGAACACTATTGAGGGACCCCTGAAGAGGAGGTTTGGTGCTGCTCTATGCACTACCACTGCACAGAACATGTAAGTGTAACATTTTTATAATATTAGAGAAAAAAAAAATCTTTTACAACCTCTTTAATTAACTTGTGGGACACTTAATTCAGTGACCTACATATAAGCTAATGTAGGGCATAGGAAAGGGGAAAGCAGTTAACATTCCCAAGTTACTTTTAAATTCTTAAATCATTATTAAGCCCAAAAGCAAGATGTGTTATATTGCAGCTTACCAATTCTTAGATGTGATGACTGTGTTAGTTTCCTTTTTTAGGCTTTCTTTTTTTTTTTATTTTCATCTGGTAATTCAATCTGCTAATTTAATTAAATCTGCTAATTCAATTAACACTACCCCCCCCCCCCCCCAGACTTGCAATGCAGCTGTCTACTGTGCCTCCTGTTCTAATTCATCCAGAGTTGTGTCTCACTAATACAGGAAGTGTGTTACTGGCCATCTCACAGCTGTCACCCTTCACTGAGCGTTACCGTGGCCGCGGCTGGCGTGCGTTCCACAGGTAGTCTTCCTGAAGACGCGATTTTGCAAAATGCATTGTGGTCTGTTTACCTTCTGAACTTCTGGTTTATCCAGCGACATCACATCCGGCTCCTGTGGAATGCACGCCGGCCGCGGCCACAGTAAAGCTCGGTGAAGGGTGACAGAGTCAGCTGTGAGACGGAGGGGGATGCTGTTTCTAATTCTTTGTGGCGGTTCTTGCTAGTGCTGGGCTGGGTACTCTTTAATGTAAGCACAATCATGTTACTATCAATCTGGCTTTATTAAAACAGAGTTGCACTATTATCCATTTTCTGTGTTCCTTATCTCCACATATACTCTGATTGTGGCAAGGAAAATAGGGTGCGATTGGGGACCTAGCACCCATCTATTTCCATAGCGATATAGGTCCTTGTGGCCTAAAACCTTCTGGTGAGCATTTATTGTTAAATTCTACCCACAGGGTGAAAAACTGTTCCATAACTACATGATGTGGGTGTTCTGGCAGTTATCCATTCCCATCCTATGGCCATTGGACTATATGCACCATAATTTGCATGTTCTTTCAGTTGGACTGTTTTAACTCACTAAGCATGCACAAAGCACTTTAACATTTTTTATCAAATTTGGGAAATTAATTCATCACGCATGTTTTTTGAATTGCTGTATTTTTATTTGTATTCGTTGCACCTAGCCATTGATATTATTTCTTGTGTGTATTCATCCAGACACATTCTTATATGTTATGCACTTATTTATATGATTATAGGTTGTTAGTGGCACAGTTTATAGCACGGATTTAGTGTTTTTAAATAGAGCCTCCTTTACTATATTTTTTACCTATATATGCATGTGTTTATCACATTTAAAGGGGCAGCAGTTTATATTTGCATTTGTATTGAGTTGGGATTTGGCGCCTTCACAAAGTTTTACATTGTTAGCACCATGTAGGTTTTCTCTAATCAGAAGCCCTGGATAATCAAGAGAGTATGTTGTCTTTTGAGAGAACGGGATAGTGCCTTTAGGAATGGGGATGAGGTTAAGTATAGTGTTGCTAGAGCGAATCTAAAGAAGGTCATAAAAGAGGCCAAATTAGTTTATAATAACAAAATTGAAGAATATTTTAAAAGGAATGATGTACGGGAAGGTTGGAAAGGGATACAGCACATCCTAAATTATAGAGAGAACATTCAACAGGGTGCAAATCTTAATATCCAACTGGCTGAGAAATTAAACAGCTTTTTCTCATGTTTTGAAGTAGCAGTACCCCAGCAAAACACAATTTTCAAGCTCGAGTATGGGAGATGTTGTACCTGGGGTACATGAAGATGAGGTATGTCAGGCATTCAAGTCTGGTAATGTTGGACAATCAGGGGGTCCAGATGGGGTCCCAGGGAGGGTTGTTAAGGCCTGTGCCTACCAACTTGCAGGGTTCTTTACTAATATATTTAATCCATCATTATCATTGGCTGCAGTTCCAAGATGCCTAAAAATCTACTATTATTACTCAGATACCCAAAAAGCAAATATAGATAGCTTGAAGGACTATAGGCTGATTGCACTCACCCCGGTAATAATGAAGTGCTTTAAGGGACTGGTTCTCCAATGTATCAAAACAGCCATACCAGGTAGTTTTGACCCTCATCAATTTGCGTACAGAGCAAATAGAAGCACTTGAACTACATGTGGCTTTAGGTCATTTGGAACACGCTGGCAACTACCTGAGAATGTTGTTCATTGACTATAGTTTGGTTTTCAACACCGTTGTCCCAGATTTATTGGTGGAGAAGTAGTTGAAACTGAATTTGTTCCCATCCCTTTGCTCTTGGATAAAGGACTTTCTGGCAGACTGCCCACAGGTGGTCAAACTTGGTAAGCATATTTCTTCCCAGCGTGTGGTTAGCATAGGTGTACCATAAGGTTGTGTACTGAGTTCCTTTCTTTACTCTCTTTACACTTGTGATTGTACTTCTTACCTTTCCACAAATGTCATCATCAAATTTACAGATGATACCACCATAGTAGGTTGCATCACAAGAGGGGATGAGAACATTACAAGGAAGAGTTTGCTAATCTAGTAAAGTGGTGTGAGGCAAACAATTTTCCGCTAAACACTGGGAAGACCAAGGAATTAAAAATTGATTTTAGGAAGAGTAAGACTGTCATGGTTACACTCTACATCAGAGGAGAATTGGTAGAGCGGGTTCCCATTTTTATGTTTTTAGGTATTCATATTTCAGAAAATGTATGCTGGTCATTAAACGTGATACCTGTTACCAAGAAGTGTCAGCAACGTTTATATTTCCTAAGACTTCTCAGGAAAAATAGCTTGGGAAACACATCTTGGAGTCCTTCTATCGTTCCTCCATTGAGAGTGAGCTGACATACTGTATCTTATCCTGGCACACTAGCAGAAAAAGCTTCCCTTCACAAAATAATAAATGCTGCACAGAAGGTTGTGGGATGTAGATTAGCTTCTCTAAATTTACAAGTCCCATTGTGCCAAAAGGGCAGGCGAAATAGTGAGTGACCCTGGAAACTATCTTTTTGAACTACTGCTATCTGGCAGGAGGTTTAGAAATATAAAGGTGAGGACAAATAGATTAAAGGAATGTTTCTTTCCAAGAGCTACCCAGGCCCTAAATGGTAATTTTGAAAAATAGTACTTAACTGTAGGTGACTTGGCTTACTGCTGTAGCGGGGGGTTACTTTTAGGTTTTAATATGGGGGGCATAATTGTCTACATGTGCGTATGTTGAGGTTGTTATAGGTTTACATATGTGTGGAGCTTTATAGAATTTCATTGTAATTTGTGTTGCAATGACATTAAAGTGTTTTTCTTATCTTATCTATGGAAGTCAGGAAGCAAAAGTCAGATTATCCATATCTCCCTGCCAATGAAGAGTAGCCTACGATGGTGACTCCTATAGAAGAACCTGGTCAGTTGCCACTCTATCACCTCTATCTCTTAGATCCCGTTCACCGCTTATGCCAGCAGCAGTGGCTGGAGCATACTTTGCCTGTTGGAATTAGCTCAGGGCAGTTGAAAGTTCGCCTCCTGGGGAGTCATGTTGAATGTTCTGGAGCTATGGGTAGTCTTCTGCAGTTTCCTTGCATTTCACCATCTAACGAAGAGGAGATTCAGTTCCCCTGAGGCTAGACAACACCACCACGGTCTCCTACATAAGAAGACAAGAGGGGAATGCAGTTTGAGTCTGCTCCAGGAAGTAGGGGCGATTGTGTTTTTGCCTCAGAAGAACCTTTCCAGCATCTCCTTCAGGTGGATCCTCTTCCTGGGGGTGTCTTCAGAGGTTGACCTATTAGTTTCGCTGTGCAACTACAAGCCGGAGAGGTTCTACACAAGAAGTCAGTGCCTCAGAACAAGATTAGAGATTTTTTGGTTAACTTCTATCTCTCTCCACACCAATATCACACTGCAAAAGGCTGCTATGGGAACAATATTTTTATGGTGTGGGGTGGGACTAAGAGCAATGAGCCATGATTGGATAGAGTCATCATGACATTGTCCAATCATTGCTCCAACAGTGCTATGTGCCCTGATTGGGAAAGCTTTCATTGCTTCAGCCAACCAGGGCTTTCAATGCACTGTGCGGAGGAGTAGTGCATTGTGGTGGTGGTTCCGTGGGCTGAACAAACGGTCCAACACCCTGACAATTCAGATATTCGCAGAACGGGCTAACAGCCAATGTTTGGCCAGAACTCATGCTCAGGCCGAACCATTCACTAAACACTAATGCCAAGTCAATCTCAATTAAGGATTTATTCATTATATATGCATTCTTGGTGTTGTGGAAATTTTATTAATATTTGTGCAGACATTTTTCAGTAAGTGTTTTATTTAAATTGCCACTATGTCTCCCAGTGCCAGTTTACCGGAAAGCACAGCATTGAGGAAAGACCTGTAGTTGTGGAAATCTTCCATTAAATGGAGAGACTGCATACTACTCGCCTGACCTCCTGAAAGGCGGGCGCTCTGAGCTGCTAACGAACGAGTGAACGCCGGTCCAGATCTATGGCAGTGAGAAGACAACTCCGCTGCGCAAATGTATACCGGGACCTTGGTATTCACTGGCGAAGCTATGTTTGTGATGTGGAATTATTATTATTTTGATAAGTATCTGCCCTTTTGCTGGAATAATGGCTGGTAGCTTTCTATTATGCTTGATCTGCGTGATTGAAATACTGCTGCTATTTTCTTCTTCTTTCTTACAGATTTAGTCTCATTTACTAGAACAGTAGCATAATCACAATCAAATATGGTTTTTATGAACTATTTTATATAGGATTCACTCTAACAGGTTATGACGGGAGTGCATGCGTATATACTGACGTGGCTGCGTTCAAAAGAATCCACGCTAGTTCTATTGAATAGTGGTACAGCCATTTTCCTATAGGTAGGTCCCATTGTTGGCAATAGTGCATGGTTCCTCCTTGCACACAAGAGCTGGAGACTCTTGCACACGGCTCAGTTGGTTCATATACATACACTCCCATTTCTATTGTACTTTTGAAAATATACATGTCTGTGATTGGTAGTGTTGATGCCACCTTCCCCTTGTAAACCCCTTTTTGTCTCAGCTGTGTTGGGGAGGACTGCTTCTATTGACATTGATCGTGACACAGCTTTTTGCCTGTTTTCTCTCTTTGTTGCCGAGCGCGCTAGGATATCTTTATACAAAAGAGCTGTACATTTCAGTACAAGGGATTAATGGCGCTTGGCACATATCAAGATCCGCAAGTGCGCTTTTTAGAGCACCAAAGTTCACAGCGCACTGAGCGAATTTCTATGCGCCAGGCCCCATTAATTTCTACCACATTGATTGCTGTTACATCTGCCAGGAGCATCTTCAAGATCAGGGCTCTCGGACACAAAGAGCCTTTTCTGACCTTGTACCCAGACTGAGTGGTCTTGATTCTTATGTTGGATTCAAATCTGATAGTGACCTCGGCATTTCACGAAAATCAAGAAAATGTACTTCCAACTTTCAAGATGGCTTAGAGTGAAAGGACACATGGCTAGATGTTGGAAAAAACAATAAGCCTACATGCGGGCAACAGCCTTGTCCAGGCTGTTTGACCGCCTTTTCATGCTCTTCTCTATAAAAAACAGAGGAAAGCAGGCTTCCTCCGTAGCGATTGCTGTATGGATGCAGGCAAACGAATAGGCATAGAAGGCAAGGTGCTTTGCTCCCCAAAGGCGGTGACTACACATTTGACCAGAGGAGTATCGACGTCCTGGGTGGCTTCTCGTCATGTGGTTCCTGAACTAATCTGCAGAGCGTATTTTTGTTCATCCACTGATACATTTATGGCCCCCTAATGGGTAGAGCCTGCAGCTTTATCTTCTGTTAATTTTGGTCTTAAGGTGCTGTTTGTTAATGGTTAAGATTAAAACCTTTTTATGTTCAGCATTCCCAGGTTTCTCTGTGGCTAGTTAGTCCCTAAACATATGCTGCCATGGAGTCTGTCAGGAAAATGGAAAATCCTCTGTCAAATACTTTCTGTAATATTTCTTTCCTGATGGCAGCATGATTACCCTCCCAGTGAGTAGGCTAGTTACAGAACGCGGCCTTTGGCTCTGCCTCAAATTTATGGGCTACCCAAAATATATGCTGCCATGGAGTCAATCAGGAAAGGAAAATTATGGTAAATAATTGATAGGAAATTTTCAATTTTTAGTGTCATTACGAATGGGACAAATTATAGCATACAATAGATACTTTTAACTTATCTATCCATTGGATCAGAGAGATCCTTTTTTGAGATTTACACTGCTGTTTCCTTGCTGTCACTTTTTCACAGGCATACAAAACAGGTGTTACAGAGAAGGACGAAATGCAAAAATAAAATACATAATTTATAACATCAGTTCTTCCATGATAAAATCAAACCAATCAACCATACTTCAGTATCTCAGCATTTATACTAATTGTATTCAATTTTAGATGCTTGTTACATGCATATTTTTGTACATATTTTTATAATACATGGAAATGATTGTAACAAGCAAAGTGATGTAACCAGATTTTCATGTTTTATATATATATATATATATATATATAATATATATATATATATATATATATATATATATATATATATACTGTATATATATATATATATATATATATATATATATATATATTTCAGTGGAAACTTCTTTAGAGTATTTTGAATGAACTGCCAACACATCACAATGCAGCCAAAAATGTTGCAGTGCAGTTTGCATGTTTGACATGTGTGGCAGTAATGCGCCAAAAATCACATTTTACTATATGTTAGACCCGTTCACAGATCTGACATCTGATTTGTTGTTTGGTTATTTTAGTATTATGACTTGTAGCCATCCCTATATCAGAGTTATTAACTTGGCTTGCTTTTCTGAAGAATAAGAAGATAATAAAGATAAAGTGCAAGCAAATGATATTAAAGATGAAGTGCAAATGAATGCTGATATGATTAATTGGGCTGACTTAATACATTTGGCAAAATGGATGAACTGAGATATGCATGTTTTAAGACAAAAATAAGCATGGCACACAAACTCAAACACTTACACTACAATTATACCAGGCATTTGTGATTCAGTGATATGGCTGGCTGCATTCCAGATGGTACCCATTTTTAAATAATTTGTGGAGTCAATTCATAATTGATATATTGTTAAATGAAGCTGCAAAGTGATAAAATATTGATGACATGCCAGGAACCCATTTGCCATGGTTCTCAACCTATCCATGCCTTTGTTATGGCTTGCTCACACCATGCGCACACATGCTAAAAATTCAATTTTTGTGAGTGAGCTGGTGTCCATTGTAATGACAGTGAGGGGCAGTGCCTTACGTTGTTACAACACTAGGCACCATGGGACTAAGGCTGGCCATACATTATACAATTTTCTTGTACAATTTTTCCTTTAGATTTACCAAAAACCACATAAAATGAGGTCAAACCTAAAAAACACTTTATATTTGTATCCAATCAGGTAGGCCCTCACACTACATAGTTGAAATCTAAAGGTAAATCTAAAGAAAATAGTAAAGAAATCGTGCAAGAAAAATGTATAATGTATGGCCAGCTATAGCCTCATTTGACTCTTGTTGGAAGTGGTGGTTTGTTTCAGAGTCTGCTGGGGTTTATCTTTGACCCATGGGTCATTTTTATGCATTTTCACTTTTATGTGAAATCTATGCTGGCATTGTTCCTTAAGGGGGCAACCTTGTTTTATAGAGGCAATTGTTCCATTGCACAGGATTTGTGCACTGAAGGATGTAAGAATATTTCCTCTGAATTTTTAATGTTCTCATAAATGTATGGTGTTTTAAATATTGCTGAATGAGGATTCTTAACTCTTTTTGAGCACCATTTCACTGGAGGTACAGGTAATTGTTTTCTGGCGAGTGTGGAGATCCCTGGTGATGATTAAGGTTTCCGTTTATGAAACCGAGATGAGCAGCGACCCTCCTAAAGATCGCAGTTCATCTTGGGTCATGTTTGTTCATGTTCGTTAATGAAACATAGATGATCGGGGGAGAACATGTTCTCCGCGGATCATCTCCACACAAGAGAATCTGTCATTGACTGACACAGAAACTGCCAGTTTATGAAGTTGTGATAATCAAAAATGGTGATATAATCAGCGCAAACCATATACGTGGATAATTAAATGAGGTATAATACAAAAGATAAAATAAATAAATGCACAAGGCAGCAAACAATCAGTGTTGAACACAAAACACCAGTGAATACGAATAAATGAATTAATATCGCTGCGCCAAGTGAAAAAATTATTCAAACAAAGTGATTAATCAAAATGCATATATTAAATTAAATCACAATTATATATAATGTCTCAGACATCGCTGAAGGTGACAGCAGAGGAGATGATGATACACGCATATATAGTGTGGAGCTTACTCGTAGCACTTCGGTCCTTGGGAGGTTCTGTTATCGAGCACTGTCTGCTGTTTGTAGCCCGCGCTGCTGAAGTGCTGGGGAATGTTAGCGTATTTCTGCCTTTTTGATTTAAATAAAGCGGTTTAAACAGAGAGCACTAGATCCCTTCTCCCCTTTATTTTCTGCTGAGTTCCTGTCGCACTCGGACAGTCAGCTGAAGCGGAAGGAGAGGATATAACAGGCTGTTGGTCCATATACCTTTATGCGTGTATGACTCCTTGGAGTCTATCCCTAAGGTGAGCTGCGAATCTTGCACCAGTCACCGGGAGCACCTGAGTGAAGTGTGGAGCACTTTTGCACCTTAGTATTGATCACAGATGAAGATAGTGTGTTATGATTTGATCCTTTTGGCTTATTCATCTACTATTTTGATTGAGCTTTTGGGACTTTATTTTTATAAATCACTTGGTCACAGCACTTGGAATTTTGAATGGTTTTGCACTTTTTTGCACTTGGTATCAGCATTGATTTGCTTTTACAACATTATATATAATTGTGATTTCATTTCATATATGCATTTGATTAATCACTTTGATTGAATCATTTTTTCACTTGGCGCAGCAATATTAATTCATTTATATGAAGCTGTGATCTCCACACTTCACTGGCGACCTGTGCCAGAATTCACACTCCCAGATTCACCAGTCCAGAGGTGGAGATTCGGGGAAGGAAGACAGAATCTGGGGAGAACTGAGGGGGAAGAAGGAAGATTATTGACTTCCTTCTTCCTCGATCAGACCCCCCAAGACAGTGAACATGTCCCCCTGTCATATTTATTTCTTGTAAGATGCCCTCGGAAATTCGTGATGGTGAAGAAGGAAGAGGGCTGTGTCCATTGTAAGAGGGTGATCGGTGAATTTTTGGGCTATGCGAAGCACCGAGGCCCAGAAGGGCCGCAGCCCTTCGCAGGACCAAAAGACGTGGAGGTATGAGCCCATCTCCTCGCCACATCCCCAGCAAGTGTCAGTACAGGTCGGGAACATCCAACGAAGCCTCGTCGGGGTGTAATGCCATTGGGTTAGGCATTTGTAGCCCACTTCTTGGTAATGAGAACAGATTGAGGTTTTATATGCGAAGAACAACAGGCGTTCGACCTGGTGATCTGTGAAGGTGAGGTCGAGATCCCGCTCCCAGTGCGCAATATACGGAGGGCCGAATGGTGCCTCCGGTGTGACCAAAGCCCTGTAAACCAGGGAGATAGTATGTCGCAGAGGAGATGGGTCAGAACAGAGCTCCTCAAAGTAAGTGAGACGTCTGGTGCAGGAGGTAGAGACTGTAAAAAATGGGAAAGTTGGACCTGCTGCCAGAAGGATAAAACAGAAAAAGTAGCATCAGAGTGCAGGAGAGATCTAGAGATCCACTCCCTATTCCGTACGAAGTGGCGAGCCTGACCAAGGTCGGCGGCCTTCAGGGACCGAAGTCCAGGGCGGTCATTCCCAAGCGAAAAGTCTGGATTGCCGATCACTGGGAGAAGGAAGGACGGCAGGGTAGCTAATTGACCCCCATGACACAGCCACCTTCCGACCGCTAAAGTAGGGCCAATGGTCGGGTGAGCAGACAGCTCCCTGGGAACGGAGGAAGGAGTCCATAAAGAGGATTCCGGAGGAGACCCCACCGAGAGCCGTTCCAACCGAACCCACTGCTTTAGTGAGCCATGGTGGTACCAATCAAGGATGCGAGACATGTGACAAGCCTCATAGTAGGCTACTGCATCCGGCAGGGCCATGCCGCCACTTAATTTAGGCATGTGGAGAATACGTAAGGCCAGTCGTGGGGGACCTCTAATCCACAGAAATTCTCTGAACAGTTGGTTTACCCTCTTAAGAAAAGAGGATGGGACGGCCACCGGCAAAGCCTGTAACACATATAACATGCGAGGCATCACATTCATTTTATTAACATTGCAGCGCCCAAACCAGGAAAACCTACCGGCGCGCCACTCGTCGAGATCCTTCTTAATTCGGGCCAGCAGGGGAGGGAAATTACATTCAAAGATTTTATCTGGGCAGTTCGGAAGAGAGATCCCCAGATATTGAATATGAGATGGCCCCCACTTAAAGGGGAAATCAGTCTTAAGAAGAGTGGCGAGAGCGGGCGATAGCGCCACCACCAGTGCCTCGGATTTGGTTTGATTGATCTTGTAGAATGAAAGAGATTCGTAAATGCGGAACTCACGCAGCAGATTGGGAAGGGAGGCAAGGGGCTTAGTGAGAAAAAAAAGAGGAGGTCATCTGCGTATGCTGCCACCTTAGGGGATTCCGTTGATGAGACCGCCATCCCAGCAACATCTACATTGGCTCGTACCGTGCGCAGAAAATTTCCAGGGTTAAGACAAAGATCAGTGGGGAGAGGGGACCGTCCTGTTGAGTTC
The DNA here is from genome assembly GCF_965119305.1 of Pelophylax lessonae. Lineage (NCBI taxonomy): Eukaryota > Metazoa > Chordata > Amphibia > Anura > Ranidae > Pelophylax > Pelophylax lessonae. Next base: position 553,741,041 of record NC_138769.1, on the reverse strand, counting down.
CATTAGAGATAGCCAAGGGTTCAGAGAGAGAGCCGTTAACCCTAACTCTCACTAAAGGAGCAGAATAAATAGCCCGGATCCAGGACATCAGGCGGTTCCCCATCCCAACGTGTTCCATCGTAGCAAAAAGGAAGTCACAATTCACCCGATCGAACGCCTTTTCGGCGTCTGTTGAAAGAACCAAAGTCGGGATTCGGCGGGCACAGGCAAAGTGAACCAGGTCAATCGCCTTGGTAGTATTGTCTCTGGCTTCTCAAGAAGCGATAAAGCCCACCTGATCGTCCTGGATCAGCTGTGGAAGCAGCGGAGCCAGCCTAGAGGCTAAAACCTTAGTAAAGAGCTTTAAGTCTATATTCAAAAGCGATATAGGTCTATAACTCGTACAGAGGAGGGGGTCTTTCCCTTCTTTAGCGATTACCGTGATGTCCGCACGTAGCGAATCCGTCTGGAACACTGCCCCATCGCCAGTCACATTGTACGCGGCAAGGAAGTGAGGGGAGAGGAGATCACTAAAGCATTTATAGTAACAGAGGGAGTAACCGTCGGGGCCCCGGGGCCTTTCCCGTCTACATCGCTTTCAAAGCCATCAAAAGTTCGTCAGGTCGTATAGGTTCATCCAACCTCTCCACCTCCTCCCCTGGGAGGGTGGGGAGGCCCGACGCAAAGATATAGGATCGGATCGGCTCAATATTGGCCTCTCTGGATGACAGCGCCGAGTCAGGAGACAAATTATAAAGAGTAGAGTAGTACTGTCGGAAGGCTTCAGCGATGTCCGCCGTAGAGTGCACCCTCTGGCCCGCGGAGGTCGAGATCTCTGGGACAAAGGTGTGGGCCCTCTGCTTACGAAGTGCGCACGCTAACAGTTTCCCGCATTTGTCCCTGTGTTTGTAAAAGGTCCGCCGACACATGGCCAACGCCGCCTTCGCTTGAAAGAGGACCACGGATCTGAGCTGATCTCAGAGAACAGTAAGTTCCTGAAGGGCAGCCTAGGCCTGAGATCGCTTGTGGACCAACTCAAGTTTGCCTATGTTAGCAAGGAGGTCACACATCTGCTGAACTCGCTCCTTCTTGCGGCGCAAACCGATTTTGATGAGGACTCCACGCATGTAGCTCTTATGCGCCTCCCACACCATCAGAGGGGGGCTATCGGAGGTAGCATTGGAGGCAAAGAAATTTCTGAAGCTCCGAGCCTAGCTCCTCGAGGATAGCAAAATCCTGGAGGAGGCTATCGTTCATCCGCCACTGCCATTGTTGATGTTCTGGTGACCTCAGATCTAGATCTAGAAGGACCGGTGCATGGTCAGATATCGTAATAGAGCCGATAGACGCAGAAAGGACGCGAGGGAGCATGGCCTGAGGCAATAAAAAGAAATCAATGCAAGAGTAGGAGGCATGGGGAGGGGAATAGAAGGTGTAATCCCGCACCCCTGGGTTGAGAATACGCCAGGGATCGACCAGACGAAAAGCAGGAAATAGCTTTTTGAAGCACTTCAGAGCAGCATAGGAAAGGTGAGCCTCTGGAAGTATCTACAACTGGATCCAGCGCCAGGTTAAAATCACCTCCAAGAATGATCTGACCCTCCGCAAAATCCGCAAGCTGCGAGAGCAGAGACTCAAAAAAAGACACCTGATTAGTATTGGGAAAATAAAGGTTAACTAAAGTAACTGTCATGGTCCCCAGACGCCCCTTCACAAAGAAAGCACGGCCCGAGTCGTCACTCCACGAGTCCGAGAGCATCCACAGGAAGCGACTATTAATCAGTATACAGACCCCCTTAGTTTTGGAATCAGAGGAGCAGCCGTGGTAGACTAGGGGAAACCGACGGCCTCCCATTTTAGGGATCTTGCTCAACTTAAAATGAGTTTCCTGTAAAAATCCAACCGGGGCACGGAGACGGCGAAGATCAGAGAGAACAATAGAACGCTTCTCAGGGGTATTCAGTCCCTTAACATTGAGAGAGACCAGGCATATCCGGTCTGCACGGGGGGAAGCCACCCCCCCCCCTCCCACCCCAGGGGACGGAAAGGGAAGAGAGAAGAAATAGGATAGGGAGGGGAGTAAGGAGAGAAGAGGGAGAGAAGGATACACGGAGTAGAAAAGAGAAAGAAGGGGTGCACCACAAGTTTACTGGAGAGATGTGCTACAGTGCCAAACGCACAAGAGAGACAGAGTCTCAAGGAACCGAGAGGTTCGACCCACAAGGCCCAAACAGCAGGCAGAGCAGGTGGGACCTCAGGGAACACCCTACTTGGGGAAGGAGGAGGGTCACTACAAAGAGAGGAAGGTGACCGCTCCCCGGACCCCTCCAAGCCGGTACTGTGAGAACAACTTATAAGTGTACAGGCAATATAAAATAAACACAGTGCAAAAACTTAAGAGCAGCAGCAAGTGAACCCGCGAGGGCAGATCATCCCCGCAACCGTGGTCAGTGAGAAACCAAGAACACAAAAGGGAGAGAAAAATGAAATGGTCCAAGGGGGGGGAGGGGAGACAGAACTTGGGGGGAAGGCAGGAAAATAGAGGGAGCGGGGAAAACAGGAAAGCACATGGAGATCCAAAAAACAAATTATGCCCAGACTTGAGCAACACAGCAGAGCATTGCATCATTACAGATAACGATTACCACCCGGGGGGGAGGGGGCAGGATCCCAGCCCCCCTCGCCCCTCTCCCCCCCACGAACAAACAGAGAGCCCAACGCAGTCACCGACTCGCGTAGCACCCTCACGAGAGGCAACCAGGACATAGAGAATGGAAGGACACGGAGGGGAGCAAGGCGAGGTAAAACGGAGGGGGGGAAGGGAGGAGGGGGAGGGAGAGGAGGGGGGGGAGAGGGGGGAGGGGGAAGGGGGAAAAGAGGGGGGGGGAGGGATTGGAGGGGAAGGGATGGGAGGGGAAGGTAGGGGAAGGGACAGGAGGGGGAAGAGCCCCAGCAACATAGCAAACCCAGCCAAAACATTCCCGCAGCCAGCAGTATCACTCTGTGCTGAGATAGCCAGTATCGACAAAAAATAATAAATACAATGAGCATAGTCTTGTAAGGTAGCCATAGGAAAGGAGGCCCGGGGTACACACAGCAAATGCAACAGAGCATAGAAGGGTAGTGTTAGTAGTAGGAGTACCCCAGCAGCCAGGACAGACTTCCGCATCCTGCAGACTGGTCGCCGACAGTCACACAAAAGGGACATCAGTCAAAGAGGCCCATATGGGGACCCCAGCATTCATTGTTCCATGCGGGTCCCCTACTAAATCCAGGGTATAGGGGGGCTATACTGACATATAAAGCCATTCGTGTGCTGAGCAATCGGAGGTGTCAAATGCGATTCTGCACCACCTACTCCAGGGCTAGGCAAGCGGGCAGCAGGGACAGGCCAACATGGGGGGAAGAGGTCAGTACAACAGGAAGGTGGAGCAGCTTCATAAGATGCAAAAGGGGAAATGTGGGGGGGGGGGATCCTATGGAGGGATCAAAACAGGGCCAAAGTCAGATTCACGGTTGTAGGTAACATCAGCCTTGTGCTTCAGGGTTCCGGGGAAGTCACAGCAGGACCAGTGGAACGGGACCCAGAGGTTCCCCGCGAACGTTGCTACCCAGATGAGCGGGGCCACGAGGAGCCACCGCCAGAGGAGCGAACCTCGCGGTCCGGGATTTTTGCCAGCCAGTCCGGTAGATCTCCCCTGTCATATTTATGTATATATATATATATATATATATATATATATATATATACACACATACATATAAATATATAATGTGTGTATATATAAAATGTGTCTGTGTCTGTGTGTGTGTGTGTGTGTGTGTGTGTGTATATATATATATATATATATTGTGTAGGGGGACTAATTATTTTATTAACATTAGGTGGGGGGTCTCCTCTAAGAATGCATGTGTACTCAGCAATGGTAATTTACCACTGCTTCATAAACGGGCACCAGTGATTATGTCTCACAAGATTACAGGCAGCCCATTCACTTTTACATGGACCTCGGCCGTTTTCAGAGAAAAAAAATTCTCCCCTGTTCTCCCTGTGAGAAGTGAAGTTCTCTGTTTCATAAACAGGGTGCAAGAGGAGATCATTGCAGAGAACTGCAGAGAAATCAACTGAGAAAAAAAATTCTCACTTTCATAAATGTACGCCTAAGTTCCTGAGCACATCTAGAGAGGTTTGGAGAGCTATTGCAGCATAGCTAAGGGCAAGGCTCTTTAATATACATGATTGAGGTGAGCAGCTAGTGTAATTGCTGGTGGATTACATTGGGTGTACTCAATAATTTATCTTGAACTATTATAACTGAAGATTGTTTTGGACACTAAACCCCAACTAAACTGGGGATTGGACTTTTGTACATATTATTATTTTTTATTCACATTTATATATGCATTTTTACATTGTGGTATTTTTACATTTATATATGAATTTTTACATTGTGGTATTTTTAGTTAATATGATTTTTGATACATGTTAATGCATGTCATAAATGTAGCACTACCCCCATAGGAGTTGCTGATGCCAGGGTTCCCCACTGCTACACAGCCTCTCACACAACATTTCCTTCTTTCATTCAGATTCAGAAATCATTCTTTTGGTTTGATTTTGTTGTTTTATGAGAGGATTATAGCTTGGAAGGGGTAAGGGCTTATGGGATGCTCAACTTGCAAATGTCTAATAAACAGAACCAGGGACAACTTCCTCCCTATATACAGATTCCTCTTCTTCCTTCCTCCTGCACAAACTCGGTTCCCTTTTGTACAGCTTCTGCTGGATCACTTCTGGAGGAACTAACAGTCGCTTGTTTGCTCAGCAACAGCCTATTACAGGCTAGGAACTTTCAGTTCCCTGGTAAAGTGGCATATGTGGAGTGAACACCATCTTGCACTACCTTCTGCCTCTCCATAGACACTGATCCCAGTTCTACTGCTTGCAAGTCTCTCCCCTTGTCTGTCCCTGCACTGTGCTGATCTACTCACTGTCTCTCCTTGCTCGCTCGGCTGCCTCTCCAGTTAGGGTCCAATCAACTGCCTCCTGTAGTGGGATCCTTCCAGGCCAGCCTCCCAAGCTCCAGCCCCAGGTTAACCGGTTGCCGACCGCCGCACGACTATATACTGCGGCGGTCAGCCCCGGCCAGGCAGAGTGACGTAGCGGTACGTCACTAGCCTTCGCCGCTCTGGTGCGCGCGCGCGCGCACCCGCGGTCCCGCCGATGACTCGATTGGGGTCAGAACCGATCAGTCATCAGGTCCAGGCCAATCATTTTTGGTCTGGACCTGTTGATCAGATCTCCCTCTAAGCCTGTGAAATGTAAACACAGGCTTAGAGGAGATGTGCCCTCCCCTCCCAACGGTCTTTTTGGATCCAGCGTGAGAGCCCATCTAATTGTAAGTACAGCACCAAGCACGTACATACACACTTAGATAGGCACATTTCACCCCCGATCGCCCCCCCAATTAACCCCTACAGCACCTGACACAACACACACTATATACAGCATATAGCATTTACCTATATACCTGTATAAGTGTGATTTGTGAACAGGTGTAGCACTTGCGACCCCCCCTTTTCCACTCAAATTACCCCCCACCCCCCCTAATAAAGATTTAACCCACTGATCTCCCCTGACCCCCCCCCCTGATCACCGCCGTTAACCCCTACACCCTCTGTCACATCAGCACTAATACAAACGCAATATACGGTGTTATTGTATTTTTGTATTAGTGTCATTGTGATCAGAATTAGCGCAGGCGACTAAGTTTCTGTCCCAAGAAGGTTTAGGGTCCCCGCCACCCGCCCAATAAAGATTTAAGCCCCTGACCCCCCCCCCTGATCACCCCTACACCCCCTGCCATAACACACACCGTATACAGTATATAGCATTTTGCTATATACCCGTATAAGTGTGATTTGTGGTCAGGTCTAGCGCTTGCGACCCCCCTTTTTCCACTTGAATTACCCGCCACCCCCCCTAATAAAGATTTGAGCCCCTGATCTCCCCTGACCCCCCCCTGATCACCGCTAGTTAACCCCTACACCCTCTGTCACATCAGCACTAATACAAACGTAATATACTGTGTTTTTGTATTTTTGTATTAGTGTGATTGTGATCAGAATTAGCGCAGGCGACTAAGTTTGTGTCCCAAGGAGTTTTAGGGTCCCCGCCACCCGCCCAATAAAGATTTAATCCCCTGATCCCCCCCTGATCACCCCTACACCCCCTGCCACAACGCACACTGTATACAGTATATAGCATTTTCTATATACCCGTATAAGTGTGACTTGTGACCAGGTTTAGCACTTGCCACCGTTTCTTTTATCCTTAGGATACCCGCCAGTCCCTTCCAATAAAGATTTAAACCCCTGATCCCCCCCTGATCACATCCCGTTAACCCCTACACCCTCTGTCACATTAGCACTAATACACACATAATATACTGTTTTTACTGTATTTTGTATTGGTGTCATTGTGACTTGAGGTTGCTCTAGCTAGCTAGTTTCTTTCCCAAAGGAGGTTTAGGGTCCCCGCCACCCCCCCCCCAGATCCCCGGCGCATAGTTTAGAAGTAACCCCTTGATTACCACACACGCACGCACGCACATACACTTCCATTTCTAGTATAGTGTTTGAACAGATCAATATCTGATCTGATCAGAGCTATACTAGCGCCCCCATAGTTTAGGGTTCCCAAAACGCGGTGTTTGCACGATCAGCACTGATTCCGGCCAGCACCTGCGTTTAACCCTTTCACCCAGGTAAGTGTAGTAATCAATAGATTACTGTCACTTACAAAAAACACAAGACACAAAACCGCTGTGTTAGCAGAGTCAGGCCTGATCCCTGCTAGCATTAGCAGTTTTTTTGGTAGCGCTTGAAATAGTCTTCGACAACCAGGTGCTTTTATTACCTGTGAGTCGCATCACTGTACGGGTAAATTTAGTTACCAAAATGTCTAAACGTTCGTACAGTGATGAAGCTATTTACAGTATAATGACCATGTCAGATGAGAGCGATGGGGAAGCCTCACCGGCAGAATCAGGGTCAGTATACGAACCAGATGACAGCAGCGGCTCCCTGACAGACAGCTCCGACGACAGATGGGTCCCTGTTAGACCCAGGCGTACCCGACCCCATTCTGGAGTTGTTGAAATGCAGGAATCGCAGGGTGCTCGTATGGAGCAGAGTGTGGTTACTAGTGCCGCTCATTTTTCTGGCGACCTGGCAAGCGCCAGCGGCCTAGTACAACCTGGACCTAGTACAACCAGCACTGCAGTAAGACCTGGTGACGTGGCGAGTCCCCTAAGTGCAGTTGAAGCTGGTGCGGTGGCTAGCACAAGTAGTGGCCCGCAGCCACCGCGTATTCGAAGACAGGCCCGTAGAGCCCATAGTGCCCTCCCTGATGCGCTGGCATATCCCAATTGGCAACCCACTGATTCTACAGCGCCAGTACTTCCCCCATTCACTGCCCAACCTGGAATCCACGTGGAGACAGCTGGTTTTACGCCCCTGAACTTTTTTGAGCTGTTCTTCACGGAAGATCTTTTCAGATCTATTGTGGATCAATCAAATTTATATGCTCAACAATTTATCGCCGCCAACCCAAATTCGCACCTTGCCAGACGATTCGGCTGGAATCCTATAACGGTTTCCGAATTTAAGATCTTTCTGGGCCTTTCCCTCCACATGGGCATAACTAAACAAAGTGAATTGCGGCTATATTGGTCCACTAGCCCAGCTCACCATATGCGCATGTACTCTGCCTCCATGTCCAGGGGGGAGATACGAGCAAATTCTGCGATTTATGCATTTCAGCGACAATGAAATCTGTCGTCCTCGGGGAGACCCTGCATACAATCGGCTCCACAAAATTCGGCCCCTCATAGACCACTTCAATCAGCGGTTTGCAGCCTTGTTTACCCCCGAACAAGTTGTCTGCATTGACGAGTCCCTGATTAAATTTACTGGCTGTCTTGCTATCAAACAGTACCTCCCCAGCAAGCGTGCCAGATACGGGGTCAAGTTGTATAAGCTCTGTGACAGGGCCACAGGCTATACAGTTAATTTCCGTGTCTATGAGGGAAAAGATAGCACTGTGGAGCCCCCGAACTGCCCAGACTACATAGGGAGCAGCGGTAAGATTGTTTGGGACTTGGTGTCACCCTTATCCGGAAAGGGGTACCATTTGTACGTGGACAATTTTTACACAAGCGTGCCACTATTTAGTCACCTGCTTGATTTACAAATTGGCGCATGTGGCACCGTGCGACCTAATCGCCGGGGCTTCCCCCAACGGCTTGTAAATTCCCGTCTTAGTCGGGGGGCGAGAGCCTGCTTGAAAACGGACAAATTGCTTGCGGTGAAGTGGAAGGATACACGGGATGTTTATGTTCTGTCCTCCCTTCACGCAGACACGACAGTCCAAATCCCTACGGCAACTGGCGTTATGGAGAAACCCCTCTGTGTCCACGAATATAACCTTAACATGGGAGGGGTGGACCTTAACGACCAGCTTTTGGCGCCGTATTTAGTTGCCCGTAAAGCCAGACGCTGGTACAAAAAAGTGTCTGTTTACCTTTTCCAATTGGCTATGCTGAACGCCTTTGTCCTATACAGGGCGTCAGGACGAACTGGACCCTTCCGGGAATTCCAGGAAGCGGTCATCCTTGCCTACCTGTACCCAGGAGGCATGCCTGCCCAACTTCCCCTTCCAGATGCAGTGAGCCGGCTGCATGAGAGGCATTTTCCTTATGCCCTCCCGAGTACCCCTACCCAAATACGACCCCAAAGACGATGTCGTGTCTGTAGCAGGCGCGGATTTAGGCGTGACACCCGTTATTATTGTCCCAAATGTCCTGACCAACCTGGTCTCTGCATCGGGGAATGTTTTGAGCGCTACCATACACTAGTGGAGTATTAGTGTAGGGTACAGCACGACACAGTGTAGGGCACACAAACACAGGGTCTCGAAGGATGTTGGATGTCCATCGACATTTTGAGAGACCCAAGCTGGAAGAGAAGATCGCAGAAGATCGCACTCCCTCCCAAATCAAGAAATAAAGGAACAGTTAGAAAGAAAAATAAAAGGATCCAAAAACTGTTGTGGTGTCAGTAATTTTATATGTCCTTCTACTCCTTCCTACTATACTTTTTTCAATGTCCTTTGTTTGTTTTTTCATTCTTTTGTGACCTGTTTCTCTTGCAGGTAATTGTCGGCTACCACGCATTGATTTTATATATTCTGACACAAACAGCGTTTGCGCTCAGCATATATGGATACCTTTGCTGATAGCAGCTGTGGTGATTTTCTGATTTCAGCACTGCAGTTAAAATCTTATTTTGGTATACGTGGATAGTGCCGTGTATACCCATCATTAAATTCAGTGGGTGGTTGTTTGGGCGGTTAATGATGAGAATCCAAAAACTTTTGTTGTGTCAGTCATTTTATATGTCCTACTCTTCCTAATGTACTTTTTTTTAATGTACTTTGTTTGTTTTTTCATTCTTTTGTGACCTGTTTCTCTTGCAGGTACTCGTCGGCTACCACGCATTGATTTTATATATTCTGACACAAACAGCGTTTGCGCTCAGCATATATGGATACCTTTGCTGATAGCAGCTGTGGTGATTTTCTGATTTCAGCACTGCAGTTAAAATCTTATTTTGGTATACGTGGATAGTGCCGTGTATACCCATCATTAAATTCAGTGGGTGGTTGTTTGGGCGGTTAATGATGAGAATCCAAAAACTTTTGTTGTGTCAGTCATTTTATTTGTCCTACTCTTCCTAATGTACTTTTTTTTAATGTACATTGTTTGTTTTTTCATTCTTTTGTGACCTGTTTCTCTTGCAGGTACTCGTCGGCTACCACGCATTGATTTTATATATTCTGACACAAACAGCGTTTGCGCTCAGCATATATGGATACCTTTGCTGATAGCAGCTGTGGAGATTTTCTGATTTCAGCACTGCAGTTAAAATCCTATTTTGGTATACGTGGATAGTGTCGTGTATACCCATCATTAAATTCAGTGGGTGGTTGTTTGGGCGGTTAATGATGAGTAATACTACGCATTATTCCTGTGCTGATTTCTGATAGGTTCTCTTTTTTTCCGTTCAGCCCACAGGCTGCATGAAAAAAAAAACCTATATGCCAAACAAGGACCAGCAATGTACTGGTACATTGCTGGACTTTGAGTGGTTGTACCAGGATGATGCCTGCAGATTTAGGCATCATCTTGGTATCGTTTTTTACAGCCAGCGGTCGGCTAACATGTAAAAGCAATCCTAGCAGGTAATTGGCCGCTAGACTGCTTTTACATGCAGTGGGAGGGGCCTCCCCCCCCCCCCACCGCCGCCTTCCGCAGCCTTCCGTGGTTTTTCTCGGGCTCTCCTGTCCCACCGGTTAACCCGAGAGTGCAGCCGGTGGTTCAGTTATCTAACCATAGAGCTAATTGAAGATTAGAATGGCTCCAATCATCTCTATGGCCTAAGATGCCGGAGGCTACGAGCATTTCATGACTTCTTTTTCGCCAGAAATAAACAGGGCCATTGGGAAATTGGGAAAGTATTTTATCACACCAATTTTGGCGTGGTCAGATACATTAAGGTCAGAGGAGAGATCTAGAGTATAAAAGACCCCAATTTTTTTATAAAAGAGTACCTGTCACTACCGATTGCTATCATAGGGGATATCTAAATTCACTGTGATAACAATAAAAATGATTTTAAAAAAAAATTAAAGGAAAGGTGTCAAAATAACATAAAAAAGCAAAAAAAAAAAAAATTGAGCCCCCCCCCTTTCCCCCCGTGCTTGCGCGCAATGGCACACGCAAGTGTTGGTCTAGTGTCATATGTAAACCGCAATTTCAGCATGCATGTGAGGTATCGCCGCAATCGCCAGATCGAGTGCAGTAATTTTTGCAGTAGACCTCCTCTGTAAGTCTAAAGTGGTAACCTGTAGAGACTTTTAAAGTTTTTAAAAATGTACGTACGTTGTTGCCGCTGCGCAGGCGTGCGCAATTTTTAAAGCATGTCATGTCAGGTGTCTATGAACTCGGCATAAGATCATCTTTTAAATTTTACCAAAAAAATTGGAATTATATAGTGTATTTGTGCAATAAATTTAAAAAAAATGTATTTTTTTCGCAAAAATTGCGTTTGGAAAATCTGTGCGCAAATACCGTGTGACAAAAAAATTTGCAACATCCACCATTTTATTCTATAGGGCCTCTGCTTTAAAGAAATATATAATGTTTGGGGGTTCAAAGTAATTTTCTAGTAAAAAAAAAATATTTTTTCATGTAAACAAAAAGGCACAGAAAAGGCTTGGTTTTCAAGTGGTTAGAAGAGTGGGTGATGTGTGGATAAGATTGAGCATAAAATGCCGGGACAGTTCAAACACCCCCCAAATGACCCCTTTTTGAAAAGTAGACACCCAAAGCTATTTGCTGAGAGGCATGGTGAGTCCATGGAATATTTTATATTTTGCTACAAGTGTCGGGAAAATTATTATTTCTTTTTTTTTTGTTGTTTTTTTACAGAAAGTTGTCACTAAATGATATATTGCTCACACATGCCATGTGTATATGTGAAATGACACCCCAAAATACATTCTGCTGCTTCTCCTGAGTACAGGGATACCCCATGTGTGAGACTTTTTGGCAGCCTAGCTGTGTACACGCCCCCGAAAACCAATCCACATCTTCAGGTTTTCTAATGGCGTAAATTGCTGATTTTACCCCTGACTACCCGTCACAGTTTCAGAGGCCCTGAAATTTCCAGATAGCACAAAACCCCCCCAAATGACCCCATTTTGCAAAGTAGACACTCCAAGCTATTGGCTGAGAAGCATGGTGAGTCCATGGAATAGTTTATATTTTTCACAAGTTTCGGGAAAATCATTTTTTTTTTTTTTTTTAACACAAAGTTGTCAGTAAATGATATAATGCTCACGCATGCCATGGGTATATGTGAAATGACACCCCAAAATACATTATGCTGCTTCTCCTGAGTACAGGGATACCCCATGTGTGAGACTTTTTGCCAGTCTAGCCGCGTACAGGACCCGGAAAACCAATCTGCACCTTCTGGCTTTCTAAGGGCGTAAATTGTTGATCTCACTCCTTACTACCTATCACAATTTTGAAGTCCATAAAAGGCCAAGATGGCACAAAACCCCCCCAAATGACCCAATTTTGCAAAGTAGACAATCCAATCTATTTTCTGAGAGGCATGGTGAGTATTTTGCAGCTCTCATTTTTTTTGGAAAATGAAGAAAAAACAGGAAAATGCATTTTTTTTCCTCTTTTTTCAATTTCCAAAACTTTGTGACAAAAAGTGAGATCTGCAAAACACTCAACATGCCTCTCTGCAAATAGCTCAGGGTGTCTACTTTCCAAAATGGGCTCCCGTACACAGCTACGCTCCCAAAAAGTCTCACATATGTGGTATCCCTGTACTCAGGAGAAGCAGCAGAATATATTTTGGGGTGTAATTACACATATACCCATGGCATGTGTGAGCAATATATCATTTCAATGACAACTTTGTGTAAAAAAAAAAAAAAAACATTCCTTAGGATGTCTACTTTCCAAAAAGTGGTAGTTTGGGGGGTTTTGTACTGCCCCGCCATTTTAGCACTTCATGAAATGAGATAGGCAGTCAGAAATTAAAGCTTCGTAAATTTCAGTATTTACACCATAGTTTGTAGACGCTATAACTTTTGCGCAAACCAATAAAAATACGCTCATTGATTTTTTTTTTGTCAAAGACATGTAGCTAAATATATTTTGGCCAAAAAAAATGACATAAATTGAGTATATTGGATATTTTTTAAAAGACAAAGTTGAAAATGTCATTTTTTTGCAAAATATTTGCTCTTTTTTTATTAATATCGCAAAAAATAAAAAGCGCAGAGGTGATCAAATGCCACCAAAAGAAAGCTCTGTTTGTGGGGAAAAAAGGACGTAAATTTCGTTTAGGTACAGCATTGCATGACCGCGCAATTATCAGTTAAAGTCACGAAGTGCCAAGTTGAAAAAAGGGGTCTGGTCCTTTAGCAGCCAAATCCTCCGGGGCTTAAGTGGTTAAAACTACTCCCCAGCAGGGGTCCCTCAAGGGCCACCGACAGACTCCCCTCAGCACTTCTTCTCCATTTTCCCCCTGACTCCCCTCCTGGCTTGGCTCATGACTATTTAAGGGCTCCTTAGTTCCCTGCCAGGCCCCCAGCCTGGGGATTGGCTAAAGGCTCCTAAATATTCCAGGCAACCCCTCCTAGCTTCCGACAACTATCTTCTAGAATGTTCTCCAACATTCTAGAAACAGAAGGAGGTACCATGAGTCATCCAGCCCTGGCCTTTAATAAGCCTGACCCAGATTCAGTGACTCAGGTTGATCCCTGAGCCAGACTAAAATTTGCCTACTCTGATGGGATAGTGGGCAGGAAACCCCCTTTAAACTAAAATAAAGTAATGACAAATAAAACACAGACATTGAGTTGTATGGATAAGGCCACAGCCCTTTATTATTGGTTTTTAACATCAGTAAATTGAATATTCAAAGCAATATCAACAATAAACTCCACTGAAACAACCTAGTCACCACAACTCAGGTTGTATCTTTAAAGAAAATGGAAAGTTTTTCAGACAACAAATTAGCAAAGCAAACAAGCATTAAAACAAGGTACTCAAAATACATTTGTCACCCTTTGTATTTACAAAGGTAACACTACCACATAATATTGTCCATGACAGAGAAGGGGAGGGAAGGAGGGGAGCACCACAGCTCTGTCTTCTGATGCGAAAGAGCCCGCTGAAACAGAACCCCCTTTATATAGCCCTTATTGTGGTTCTAGAAAATGCTATAAGATCACATGACCCTCGCAGAGGTCATCTGACCTCTATCAGAGCCACCTGACCTTTTAATGCTCCCTGAAAGCCCTAAGCTTTCAGGGGAGCCTTGAAAGTGCACTCTCTGCCACTATCCCATGAGGAAAAGGGGGATTAGAAACCATCCCCCCTTTTTACTTTAATGGGATAGTAGGCAGGAAACCCACTTTAAACTACAATAAAGTAATGAAAAAATAACACACAGACATTGAGTTGGATGAAAAAGGCCGCGGCTGTTTATTAACCACTTGCCGACTGCCTAACGCCGATCTACGTCGGCAGTCAGCCCCTCACAGGCAAAGTGACGTAGGGCTACGTCACTAGCTTGTGAGGGTCTAGGGAGCTCCCGCGCGCCCCCGGAGGCGCGCTCCCGCTCCCGCGTGGTCACGGACCCCCCCGCGCGTGTGACCAGCGGACCCGATGTCCGCCGGTCACTCGGCGATCGATGTGTAAACAAGCTGCCTGTCATTCTCCTCGCTGTAAAGACACTGATAAAACGGATCTAGTATGTAGATCCGTTGATCAGTGTCCTTACAGCTCAAGCCACAGCCAATCACAGTAGAAAGCACGCCCCTAGGGATACACACAGCCCCTCCCTTCCAAATAAAGTTAACCCCTTCACAACCAGTGTATTTTTACAGTAACAGTGCATATGTATAGCACTGATTACTGTAGAAATGTCACTGGTAACCCCAAAAGTGTCACAAATGTCAGTCAAGGGTCCAATCTGTCCGCCCCAATGTCGCAGTACCGCAAAAAAAAATCGCAGATCGCCGCCATTACGCGTTAAAAAAAAAAACAACAAAAATGACAAAAATCTTTCCCTTTGTTAGTAAACGCGATAACTTTTGCGCAAACCAATCAAAATACGCTTTTTGCGATTTTTTTTACCAAACATATGTAGCATAAAACAAATTGGCCGAAAATTTTAAAAAATTTTGATTTTTACTTTTTTTTTGGGGGGAATTTCATATAAAAAAATGTGAAAAATATTGTTATTTTTGCAAAATTGACGCTCTTTTTTTGTTTATAGCGCGTGATCAAAAAATTGCACAGGTGATCAAATACCACCAAAAGAAAGCTCTGTTTGTGGGAAAAAAAGGACGTCAAATTCGTTTAGGTACAGCGTCGCACGACCGCGCAATTGTCCGTTAAAGTCACGCAGTGCCGAATCGCAAAATACCCCCTGGTCAGGAAGGGGGTAAAATCTTCCGGGGCGTAAGTGGTTAATGGTTTTAAACATCCCTAAATTAAATATTCAAAGCAATATCAACAATAAACTCCACTGAAACAACCTAGTCACCACGACTCAGGTTGTATCTTTAAAGAAAATGGAACGTTTTTCCGACAATAAATTAGCAAAGCAAACAAGCATTAAAACAAGGTACTCAAAATACATCTGTCCCCCTTTGTATTTAGAAAGGTAACACTACCATATAATATTGTCCATAACAGAGAAGGAGAGGGAAGGAGGGGAGCACCACAGCTCTGTCTTCTGATGCCAAAGAGCCCACTGAAACAGAACCCCCTTTATATAGCCCTTATTGTGGTTCTAGAAAATGCTATAAGATCACATGACCCTCGCAGAGGTCATCTGACCTCTATCAAAGCCACCTGACCTTTTAATGCTCCCTGAAGGCCCTAAGCTTTCAGGGGAGCCTTGAAAGTGCCCTCTCTGCCACTATCCCATGAGGAAAAGGGGGATTAGAAACCGCCCCCCCTTTTTTCTTTAATGGGATAGTAGGCAGGAAACCCACTTTAAACTACAATAAAGTAATGAAAAAATAACACACAGACATTGAGTTGGATGAATAAGACCGCAGCTGTTTATTAATGGTTTTAAACATCAGTAAATTAAATATTCAAAGCAATATCAACAATAAACTCCACTGAAACAACCTAGTCACCACGACTCAAGTTGTATAATACATCTTTAAAGAAAATGGAAATTTTTTTCAACAGGAAACAGCATTAAGCCCACCTGTCACAAACTCAACGCGGCCAACTCAACGCAAGTGCTTAACCACTTCCGGACCACCCACCGCATATATACTGTGGCATTGCGGCCCGGGTGCGCAAAATTACGTATAGGTACATGAATTTGTGCAGGGGTTCTCGGGGGTGCGTGCGCGCCACCATATCGCCGCTTCCGCTGTGATTTTACACAGCAAGAGCCAATCAGCATGTCCGGGGGCCGCAATGGTGGTGTCAGATTTGTCTGCTGCAATGTCGGAGTCCCGCTAAAAATCACTGATCGCCACCATTACTAGTAAAAACAATAAAAAATAAAATAAAAATGCCATAAATCTATCCCATAGTTTGTAGACACAATAACTTTTGTGCAAACCAATAAAAATACACTTATTAGGATTCTTTTTTTACCAAAAATATGTAGCAGAATACATATTGGCCTAAATTGATGAAAAAAAATGATTTTTAATTTTTTTTTTTATTGGGAATGTTTAATAGCAGAAAGTAAAGAATATTGTTTTGTTTTTTCAAAATTGTCGGACTTCTTTTGTTTATAGCGCAAAAAATTATAACCACAGAGGTGATCAAATACCACCAAAAGAAAGCTCTATTTGTGGGAAAAAAATACATAAATTTTACTTGGGTACAGCATCGCACGATTGTCAGTTAAATATACATAATAAACAAGCAAAAAATTGGGGGAGCAGACCCTGAACATGTATATCTAAAGCCGGTGCAGCTATGGACCAAGCAACATGTATATTGAAAAAGAATAGCGCAACCATGCAAAAGAAATGACTATCAAATATGGAGACAATCCATAAATAAAAATGGGGGTTTAGTCCCACCATATGGCCATTATGTATTCGGTCTGACCAGACTTATGAGGTTGAGCATCCCATCCCCCACATACACCTGTACTCTATTGGTGTCCTCTATCAAGTAGATATAGGAGGAGTCCCCTGCAGTGCATTAGCACACCTTCCCAGCAAGGAGTGTTGTCTCCAAGGGTAAGAGAGGCTGGATTCACCCCTTTTTTATGGATAGTGTAGGACCCACTGATAATGGGGTACTTTGATGCAGTGGTGGGCTTGAGCACGATATGGCCATATGGTGGGACTAAACCCCCATTTTTATTTATGAATTGTCTCCATATTTGATAGTCATTTCTTTTGCATGGTTGCGCTATTCTTTTTTAATATACATGTTGCTTGGTCCATAGCTGCACCGGCTTTAGATATACATGTTCAGGGTCTGCTCCCCCAATTTTTTGCTTGTTTATAATGTATAACAAAAGATGAACCAGATTCAACAAAAATTACCCACTCTAAAAATGAAGAAAAAGATTCAAGATAAAAATAAGACAAAGAGCACCCCATGGGTAAACATTTGTCAAAATAAAAACTACCTGAAAAGAAAAACCTAACAAATTAAATTATTGGCAAAAGGCAAAACGCTGATTTGATATCAGCTTTTGCCAAGAGAGATCCTTTGCCAAGTAATCTGCAGGACTGGCGCCAGCAATAGGCAGTTCAGGCAGCTGCCTTAGATTTTTTAAATACTTCTCTTCTGTTCATTGCTGGGACAAGGTGTGGCTGAGAGAGGCATTGAAGGCTAGGTCTCTAGAAAGTAGGGATGGGTAACTGTCAAAAACAGGTACCCACTCCCCCCTCCGCCTGAAAGGTGCCAAATGAGGCAGCAAAGGGGGGAGGAAGCAGACGAGTGGAGCTTCCCTTTTTGGGTGGAGCTCTGCTTTAGGATAAATTAATTCTCACCTCATTGAGCTTCAAAGCCCTAGCCATTTAGTCTACAAACCCAGCATGTGACGAGGTCTATACACCCAGATGGCTCCAAACTGTCTACCAACAATTGATTTATATCAAAGATTAGAGGGATATATTTCTGATTTATCTCTCATGTAAACTAAAATATTAGTTGCAGAGAGATGGAAATAATTCCTTATGATCATACACATTTTGGGATATGTGTATATAAAAGTGTATAGTGTGTATAGTGCAGTGTGTAAAGAATCCGTGAGAGATCACCAAATAATTGCATGGAGTCTGCTCATCACAGACAAGCAGTGAATGGTGTGGTTGCAATTGGACTGGCATGCTGGTTTCGAAAATCCTATCCTTGACCTAGCCATCAGAACCATTTATAGGTTATTTAACTCTGGTCACTTCAGAATGCAGAACCAGCCTCTGGGGTGAGGAGGGAATACCCAAGGGTTGATTTGGCCAAGGGCTAGAGTCTAGAGCAGTGATGGCAAACCTTGGCACCCCAGATGTTTTGGAACTACATTTCCCATGATGCGCATGCACTCTGAAGTGTTGTTGAGCATCATGGGAAATGTAGTTCCAAAACATCTGGGGTGCCAGGGTTCACCATCACTGGTCTAGAGTCCAGCCTACATCCATATTTTAATAAATTAAGAAATACGAGATATGGACAGGGTGATCTATATGGAGTCGTTCCAAATGGGTGGATTGCAGACTATTTCTCAATGTGGTCTCATCAATAGGATAATCCTTTGTAAAAGTTTATTTCTGTTTCTATCCTTTTTTCTTTCGAAGCTAATAGCCAAACGTGTATGTCCTTTTGTCTTTTTTGTAATTGTCTTTCTTGTTTATTTTTAAGGCACTGCCCACCTTTGGAATATGAAATTATAAAATGAATAAGGCTAGTCTGTATGCAATTGAACTGTGTGTTGGCAGATTGCATTCAGATTGTAAACCAGCAGATCTCCCAGGCAGAGATCTGTGTGTTTGGTTGCCTAGCAGACCAGTCAGTGTACAACCTGCTAAGAGGTGGTAAGTAGTGTGACACTGTAAAAGGTGTATTAGCAGGTGCTTTTCAGAATTATGGAATACTTGTGCTATATAGTGCCCTGTCCTTGTTAATAATGCCTTAAGCAGAAAATGAATATCTACTATGCAAACTTTTTAAACTCAATATTTCCATGCAAAATTAAATAATATTAATGCGAAATTTAAAAAATCGCTAATTCCATGTGGAATTCTGAATTTTTATAGGAAAATTTGAAATTCACTATTTCAATGTGAAATTAAAAAATGTAATTGGAATTTTTAAAATTTTGATATTATAATGCGAAATTTTTAAATTATAATGTGAAATTTTAAAATCCGATATTTCCATTCGAAACTCTTCACTTTTAATGAGTAATTCTTAAATTCACGATTTCCATGCGAAATTTTACATTTCTAATAGGAAATTTAAAAATTTTCTATTCAAATGTGAATTTCTATATTTGTAATGGGCAATTTTAAAATTAGCTATTTCCATGTTAAATTTCCATGTTAAACTCTAAATTTCCATCCGAAATTTAATTCCCATTCAAAATTATAATTATTGAAGGCAAAAGTTTAAAATTCACATTTTTTTCCATAAGAAATTCTGCATTATGAATGCAAATTTTTAAAATATGGTATTTCCATGCAAAATTCCTAATTTTTAACAGGAAATTATAAAAGTCTCTAGTTCAATGTGAAATTCTAACTTATCAATGCAAAATTTTAAAAATTGATATTTTTTAGTGTGAAATTAAAAATTTTAAAACAAAATTTTAAAATATCATATTTCCATGCAAAATTCTAAATTTTCTCATGTGAAATTGTAAAACTTGATATTTCCATGCGAAATTCTACATTTTATGAAATATTTTCAAATTTGAAATTTCCATGCTAAATTAAAGTTAATGTGAAATTTTAAAATGCAAAATTAAAAAATTGCAATGCGATATTTTATCCTGGATAATACATTTTTCATGCAAAACTTTACAATGTCATATTTCCATGTGTAAATTTGGCATGTAAAATTTGAAAATGTGATATTTTCTTTCCAAATTTGAAATTTTTAATCTGATATTTTAAAATGTGATATTTCCATGCAAAATTAAAAGGTTAATGTGAAATTTTTTAAAATTCAATATTTCCATATGAAATTTAAAAGTTGTAATGCGATATTTTAAATTGGATACTTCAATGTGAAATTCAAAATTTTTCATGCAAAATTTTAAAATGTCATAATTAGGGTTGAGCGGACACCTAGATGTCCGTGTTCGACGGGTTCGGCCGAACTTTAAAAAAAAGTCCGGGTCCGTGTCCCGGACTTTTACCGAACTTTTCCCGGACACCGAACCCCATTGAAGTCAATGGGGACCCGAACTTTAAGGCACTAAAATGGCTCTAAAACACCAAAGGAAAGGGCTAGAGTGCTGCAAATGGCAGCAAAACGTAATTAAGAGCATGGCAAGTGCTCTGCAAACAAATGTGGATAGGGAAATAACTTAAAACAACAAAAAAAACAGAAAAATAAAACAATGTTCTTCTTCATCTCTGAAGGACGAGGCCCATATGGAGTAGGAGGGAGGTTGAGGTGGTGGTGGATGTGGCGGTGACATAGGCATGCGCACAGGGTGTGCCGGGTGTGCCTGGGCACACCCTAATCACCTAGGGCACATAGCATTGCCAGTGAGGAGATGGGAAAGATCTCCCTCGGACCTGCTCTGCTCTATTTCTCTTTGCCTACAGGTACATGGCCCCGATACATTACTCTCCCTGCTGGCAAACACATGCATGTGTATTTCAACTTTGGGGTGCACACCTTAATGCAATAGGCTGCGCACACCTATGGGCGGTGTAGGTGGAAGCGGCGGTGGAGGAGGACCAGGGCCGGATTAAGAGCATCATGGGCTTGGTGCTGAGGATTTTGAAGGGCCTTAAGGGCCGTGCCTTGCCATGCACCCAGAGGAGGAAGGGTGCAGCCATGCATGCCTAATTCAACATGGGATGCTGTCTCTGAAGCCCATAAACACATCCATGCATCGGCAACTGTCCCTCCTTGTCCGGCCTTCGCGCTGTGTGGGGAGGTTCTGAGGGTGCTGCCTGGGGAAGCGAGCATAGAAGCCAGACTTCTGTGTTTACAAGTGACAGAAGAGCGGTAGCAGTGAATATGGCCAACCCGGGGCCTATATAAAAGGTAGGGGTCTGGAGCTGCAGCTCCAATAGCCCCTACGTTAATCTGGCCCTGAGGAGGAGGACGAGGTAGCCAACACTGCTTCTTTTCACAAATTTTAAATGAGGGTACACCCCAAAAGAGTGAGAAAGAGCAAAAATGGAACAATGGGTGGGTAAGGTCGGTATCCATTGCTATTCTGCACAAGGTACGGAAAAGTCCCGTGGGATCCATGCCTGGTCCATTTTAATGAACGTGAGCTTGTCCAAATTGTCTCTGGACAGGCGGCTGCGCTTGTCTGTTATAACGCCCCCAGCCGTGCTAAATACCCGTTCAGATAATACACTGGCTGCAGGGCACGCCAGCACCTCCAAGGCGTAAAGGGCAAGCTCAGGCCATGTGCCCAATTTGGAGACCCAGAAGTTGAAGGGGGCAGACCCGTCATTCACTACATGTAGGCGTGTGCACACATACTGCTCCACCATGTTGGTAAAATGCTGCCTCCTGCTAAGACGTTCCATCTGAGCTGCTGGTGCTGCTGTTTGTTGTGGCGTGCTGACAAAGCTTTTCCACATTTCGGCCATGCTAACCCTGCCTTCTGAGGTGCTGGCGGTGCCCTGGTTGCGTTGGCGACCTCCTCCTCCTCTGCCTTGTGCTTCCACCGCGGCCCCGCTGTCAGATGGGAATGCCAGCAGCATGGCGTCTACCAGCGTGCGCTTGTACTCGCGCATCTTGCGATCGCGCTCCAGTGAGTGAATTAAGGACGGTACGTTGTCCTTGTAACGGGGATCCAGCAGCGTGGCCACCCAGTAATCAGCACAAGTTAGAATGTGGGCAACTCGGCGGTCGTTGTGGAGACACTGCAGCATGTAATCGCTCATGTGTGCCAGGCTGCCCAGAGGCAACGAAAGGCTGTCCTCTGTGGGAGGTGTATCGTCCGTGTCCTCTGTATCCCCCCAGCCACGCACCAGTGATGGCCATGAGCTGGCCTGGGTGCCACCCTGCTGTGAACATGGTTCCATCTCCTCCTCCAGCTCCTCCTCCTCCTCATCCTCCAGAACTGTGCCCCTGCTGGACAATTGTGTCCCTGGCGTTTGTGTGTGCAGGAACCCACCCTCGGAGCCCCTTGCGAATGACTGCCCTGAAAGCCTTGGAAATGTTACCTCTTCATCCTCCTCCTCCTCCTCATCCTGTGCCACATCCTCTTCCATCATCGCCCGAATTGTTTTTTCAAGGAGGCATAGAAGTGGGATAGTTAAGCTGAGAACGGCGTCATTGCCACTGGCCATGTTGGTGGAGTACTCAAAACAGCGCAACAAGGCACACAGGTCTCGCATGGAGGCCCAGTTATTGGTGGTGAAGTGGTGCTGTTCCGCAGAGCGACTCACGCGTACGTGCTGCAGCTGAAACTCCACTATGGCCTGCTGCTGCTCGCACAGTCTTTCCAGCATGTGCAAGGTGGAGTTCCACCTTGTGGGCACGTCACATATGAGGCGGTGAGCGGGAAGGCCAAAGTTACGCTGCAGCGCTGCCAGGCGAGCAGCAGCAGGGTGAGAACGCCGAAAGTGCGCACAAACGGCCCGCACTTTCTGCAGCAGCTCTGACATATCGGGGTCATTTTTAAGGAACCTCTGCACCACCAAATTCAGCACATGCGCCAGGCAAGGGATGTGCGTCAAACCGGCTAGGCCCAGAGCTGCTATGAGATTTCGCCCGTTATCGCACACCACCAGGCCGGGCTTGAGGCTCGCTGGCAGCAACCACTCATTTGTCTGCTGTTCCATGCTCCTCCACAACTCCTGCGCGGTGTGTGGTTTGTCCCCCAAACAGGCAAGTTGTAAAACTGCCTGCTGTCGTTTACCCCTGGCCGTGCTGAAGTTGGTGGTGAAGGTGTTACGCTGTCCGGATGAGGAGGCGGTAGAGGATGAGGAAGCGGAGTAGGAGGAGTTAGGAACAGGAGGCAAACTGAAGCGCCCTGCAATCCTCGGTGGTGGAAGGACATGCGCCAAATTGCTATCCGCCTCAGGCCCATCCGCCACTGCATTTACCCAGTGTGCCGTTAGGGAGATATAACGCCCCTGACCGTGCTTACTGGTCCACATATCGGTAGTTAGGTGGACCTTGGCACAGATGGCGTTGCGCAGTGCACACCTGATTTTTTCCCCCACTTGGTTGTGCAGGGAAGGGATGGCTTGCCTGGAAAAGTAGTGGCGGCTGGGCACGACGTACTGTGGGACAGCCACCGACATAAGGTTTTTAAAACTGTGCGTCTCCACCAGACGGAATGACAGCATTTCAAAGGCCAATAATTTTGAAATGCTGGCATTCAGGGCCAGGGATCGCGGGTGGGTAGGGGGGTACTTCCTCTTCCTCTCAAGTGTTTGGGAGATGGAAAGCTGAACGCTTCCACGGGACATTGTGGAGATGGTTGTTGGTGACCCAGGTGGTGGTGTTGCTGACAGATCGTCTGTTTGCGGGGTGGCAGGTGCCGGTATCACTACAGATGTGGCTGGAGTGGCCGAGACTGCAGCAGAAGAGGAAGCAGGATGAGCCAGAGACGTTTCTTGGTTTTGAAGGTGTGTTCTCCACTGCAGCTCGTGCTTTGCACTTAGATGCCTGATCATGCAGGTTGTGCTTAGGTTGAGAAGGTTTATGCCTCGCTTCAAGCTCTGATTGCACAGGGTGCAAACCACTCGTGTCCTGTCATCAGCACATTTTCTAAAGAACTTCCACGCTAGAGAACTCCTTTGAGCTGACTTTGGTGCGCTCGTTCCCTTGCTGCGTTGGGCAGTAGCGGGCGTAGTGTCTAGGGCACGGCCGCTCCGCTTCTGCACCCTGCTCCCTCTTCTGCTGTGCTGGTGGCTCTGTGCGACCACCGCCTCTTCCTCCAAACTACTCAGGTCACCTGCATGACGTTCATTCCATGTGGGGTCGAGGACCTCATCGTCCTCCACATCATCTTCCACCCAGTCTTCACCCCTGCCCTCCTTGTCGGTCTCCGCAATGCTGAACGCCGCAGCAGTTGGCACCTGCGTTTCGTCATCATCGGAGACGTGCTGCGATGATCCTTGCATGTACTCATCTTGAGAAATAAGTGGTTGGGCATCGCTGCACTCAATCTCTTCCACTTCTGGGGCAGGGCTAGGTGGATGGCCCTGGGAAACCCTGCTGACAGAGTCATCAAAAAGAAGAAGAGACTGCTGTATGGCTTGGGGCTCAGACTGCTTGCCTGATTTGCAAGGGGGTGAGGTGAAAGACGGTTGGACATCGGCTGCAGGTGCCAACTGTGACCTTTCTGCAGTAGACTGGGTGGGAGACAATGTGAAGGAACTGGAGGCACTGTCAGCAGCAAACCAATCTACTATCGCCTCCACTTGTTCTGGCCTCATCACTTCTAGGGGCGTATGATGCCCTACCAAATACTGATGCAGGTTCTGTCGCCTACTCACACTTGAGGAAGGTGTTTCACTTCTGCGTGTAGCTGGCACAGATCGACCACGTCCTCTCCTTGCAACAGGAGCTCTACCAGCAGCACCACGACCCAGGCCACGGCCCTTATTTGACGGTCTCCTCATATTTCTGTAATTTAAGATCTTGCCCTAGAAAGGTTTTTATTGAATAGCGGAATAGGAAATATGATCCAAAAAAGTGTATGTATCTCGCACGTACAAAACCACACTAGGCCCCAATTACTATTGTTTCTACCCCTAAAAGGATGGATGAGGAGTAGGAGGAGTATGGAACAGACAGCACCCTCAAATCTTCAGAAGTATGAGATGAACCTCAAAAACTTGGAAAGGTGGATCTCACACGTACCGACACAGACTATCCTGCAATTCAATTGATCCTCAAAGGTTTTTATTGAATAGCGGAATAGGAAATATGATCAAAAAGAAAGTGTATGTATCTCACACGTACACCACCACACTAGGCCCCAATTACTATTGTTTGTACCCCTAAAAGGATGGTTGAGGAGTAGGAGGAGGAGTATGGAACAGGCAGCACCCTCAAATCTTCAGAAGTATGAGATGAACCCCAAAAACTTGGAAAGGTGGATCTCACACGTACCGACACAGACTATCACGCAATTTAATTGATCCCCAAAGGTTTTAATTGAATAGCGGAATAGAAAATATGATCAAAAAGAAAGTGTATGTATCTCACACGTACACCACCACACTAGGCCCCAATTACTATTGTTTGTACCCCTAAAAGGATGGTTGAGCAGTAGGAGGAGGAGTATGGAACAGGCAGCACCCTCAAATCTTCAGAAGTATGAGATGAACCCCAAAAACTTGGAAAGGTGGATCTCACACGTACCGACACAGACTATCACGCAATTGAATTGATCCCCAAAGGTTTTAATTGAATAGCGGAATAGAAAATATGATCAAAAAGAAAGTGTATGTATCTCACACGTACACCACCACACTAGGCCCCAATTACTATTGTTTGTACCCCTAAAAGGATGGTTGAGGAGTAGGAGGAGGAGTATGGAACAGGCAGCACCCTCAAATCTTCAGAAGTATGAGATGAACCCCAAAAACTTGGAAAGGTGGATCTCACACGTACCGACACAGACTATCACGCAATTTAATTGATCCCCAAAGGTTTTAATTGAATAGCGGAATAGAAAATATGATCAAAAAGAAAGTGTATGTATCTCACACATACACCACCACACTAGGCCCCAATTACTATTGTTTGTACCCCTAAAAGGATGGTTGAGCAGTAGGAGGAGGAGTATGGAACAGGCAGCACCCTCAAATCTTCAGAAGTATGAGATGAACCCCAAAAACTTGGAAAGGTGGATCTCACACGTACCGACACAGACTATCACGCAATTTAATTGATCCCCAAAGGTTTTAATTGAATAGCGGAATAGAAAATATGATCAAAAAGAAAGTGTATGTATCTCACACGTACACCACCACACTAGGCCCCAATTACTATTGTTTGTACCCCTAAAAGGATGGTTGAGCAGTAGGAGGAGGAGTATGGAACAGGCAGCACCCTCAAATCTTCAGAAGTATGAGATGAACCCCAAAAACTTGGAAAGGTGGATCTCACACGTACCGACACAGACTATCACGCAATTTAATTGATCCCCAAAGGTTTTAATTGAATAGCGGAATAGAAAATATGATCAAAAAGAAAGTGTATGTATCTCACACGTACACCACCACACTAGGCCCCAATTACTATTGTTTGTACCCCTAAAAGGATGGTTGAGGAGTAGGAGGAGGAGTATGGAACAGGCAGCACCCTCAAATCTTCAGAAGTATGAGATGAACCCCAAAAACTTGGAAAGGTGGATCTCACACGTACCGACACAGACTATCACGCAATTTAATTGATCCCCAAAGGTTTTAATTGAATAGCGGAATAGAAAATATGATCAAAAAGAAAGTGTATGTATCTCACACGTACACCACCACACTAGGCCCCAATTACTATTGTTTGTACCCCTAAAAGGATGGTTGAGCAGTAGGAGGAGGAGGAGTATGGAACAGGCAGCACCCTCAAATCTTCAGAAGTATGAGATGAACCCCAAAAACTTGGAAAGGTGGATCTCACACGTACCGACACAGACTATCACGCAATTTAATTGATCCCCAAAGGTTTTAATTGAATAGCGGAATAGAAAATATGATCAAAAAGAAAGTGTATGTATCTCACACGTACACCACCACACTAGGCCCCAATTACTATTGTTTGTACCCCTAAAAGGATGGTTGAGCAGTAGGAGGAGGAGTATGGAACAGGCAGCACCCTCAAATCTTCAGAAGTATGAGATGAACCCCAAAAACTTGGAAAGGTGGATCTCACACGTACCGACACAGACTATCACGCAATTTAATTGATCCCCAAAGGATTTAATTGAATAGCGGAATAGAAAATATGATCAAAAAGAAAGTGTATGTATCTCACACGTACACCACCACACTAGGCCCCAATTACTATTGTTTGTACCCCTAAAAGGATGGTTGAGCAGTAGGAGGAGGAGTATGGAACAGGCAGCACCCTCAAATCTTCAGAAGTATGAGATGAACCCCAAAAACTTGGAAAGGTGGATCTCACACGTACCGACACAGACTATCACGCAATTTAATTGATCCCCAAAGGTTTTAATTGAATAGCGGAATAGAAAATATGATCAAAAAGAAAGTGTATGTATCTCACACGTACACCACCACACTAGGCCCCAATTACTATTGTTTGTACCCCTAAAAGGATGGTTGAGCAGTAGGAGGAGGAGGAGTATGGAACAGGCAGCACCCTCAAATCTTCAGAAGTATGAGATGAACCCCAAAAACTTGGAAAGGTGGATCTCACACGTACCGACACAGACTATCACGCAATTTAATTGATCCCCAAAGGTTTTAATTGAATAGCGGAATAGAAAATATGATCAAAAAGAAAGTGTATGTATCTCACACGTACACCACCACACTAGGCCCCAATTACTATTGTTTGTACCCCTAAAAGGATGGTTGAGCAGTAGGAGGAGGAGTATGGAACAGGCAGCACCCTCAAATCTTCAGAAGTATGAGATGAACCCCAAAAACTTGGAAAGGTGGATCTCACACGTACCGACACAGACTATCACGCAATTTAATTGATCCCCAAAGGATTTAATTGAATAGCGGAATAGAAAATATGATCAAAAAGAAAGTGTATGTATCTCACACGTACACCACCACACTAGGCCCCAATTACTATTGTTTGTACCCCTAAAAGGATGGTTGAGCAGTAGGAGGAGGAGTATGGAACAGGCAGCACCCTCAAATCTTCAGAAGTATGAGATGAACCCCAAAAACTTGGAAAGGTGGATCTCACACGTACCGACACAGACTATCACGCAATTTAATTGATCCCCAAAGGTTTTAATTGAATAGCGGAATAGAAAATATGATCAAAAAGAAAGTGTATGTATCTCACACGTACACCACCACACTAGGCCCCAATTACTATTGTTTGTACCCCTAAAAGGATGGTTGAGCAGTAGGAGGAGGAGTATGGAACAGGCAGCACCCTCAAATCTTCAGAAGTATGAGATGAACCCCAAAAACTTGGAAAGGTGGATCTCACACGTACCGACACAGACTATCACGCAATTGAATTGATCCCCAAAGGTTTTAATTGAATAGCGGAATAGAAAATATGATCAAAAAGAAAGTGTATGTATCTCACACGTACACCACCACACTAGGCCCCAATTACTATTGTTTGTACCCCTAAAAGGATGGTTGAGGAGTAGGAGGAGGAGTATGGAACAGGCAGCACCCTCAAAGCTTCAGAAGTATGAGATGAACCCCAAAAACTTGGAAAGGTGGATCTCACACATACCGACACAGACTATCACGCAATTTAATTGATCCCCAAAGGTTTTAATTGAATAGCGGAATAGAAAATATGATCAAAAAGAAAGTGTATGTATCTCACACGTACACCACCACACTAGGCCCCAATTACTATTGTTTGTACCCCTAAAAGGATGGTTGAGGAGTAGGAGGAGGAGTATGGAACAGGCAGCACCCTCAAATCTTCAGAAGTATGAGATGAACCCCAAAAACTTGGAAAGGTGGATCTCACACGTACCGACACAGACTATCACGCAATTTAATTGATCCCCAAAGGTTTTAATTGAATAGCGGAATAGAAAATATGATCAAAAAGAAAGTGTATGTATCTCACACGTACACCACCACACTAGGCCCCAATTACTATTGTTTGTACCCCTAAAAGGATGGTTGAGCAGTAGGAGGAGGAGTATGGAACAGGCAGCACCCTCAAATCTTCAGAAGTATGAGATGAACCCCAAAAACTTGGAAAGGTGGATCTCACACATACCGACACAGACTATCACGCAATTTAATTGATCCCCAAAGGATTTAATTGAATAGCGGAATAGAAAATATGATCAAAAAGAAAGTGTATGTATCTCACACGTACACCACCACACTAGGCCCCAATTACTATTGTTTGTACCCCTAAAAGGATGGTTGAGGAGTAGGAGGAGGAGTATGGAACAGGCAGCACCCTCAAATCTTCAGAAGTATGAGATGAACCCCAAAAACTTGGAAAGGTGGATCTCACACGTACCGACACAGACTATCACGCAATTTAATTGATCCCCAAAGGTTTTAATTGAATAGCGGAATAGAAAATATGATCAAAAAGAAAGTGTATGTATCTCACACGTACACCACCACACTAGGCCCCAATTACTATTGTTTGTACCCCTAAAAGGATGGTTGAGCAGTAGGAGGAGGAGTATGGAACAGGCAGCACCCTCAAATCTTCAGAAGTATGAGATTGTGTTCACTGTACCCCACAAAGATTGTGTTCACTGCACCCCACAAAGATTGTGTTCACTGCACCTCAAAAAGGATTTTGTTCACTGCACCCCACAAAGATTGTGTTCACTGCACCCTAAAAGGATTTTGTTCACTGCACCCCAAAAAGATTGTGTTCACTGTACCCCCCAAAGATTGTGTTCACTGCACCCCACAAAGATTCTGTTCCCTGTACCCCACAAAGATTGTGTTCACTGCACCCCACAAAGGATTTTGTTCACTGCACCCCAAAAAGATTGTGTTCACTGCACCCCAAAAAGATGTTGTCCACTGCACCCCAAAAAGGATTTTGTTCACTGCACCCCAAAAAGATTGTGTTCACTGCACCCCACAAAGATTGTGTTCATTGCACCCCACAAAGGATTTTCTTCACTGCACCCCAAAAAGATTGTGTTCACTGTACCCCCCAAAGATTGTGTTCACTGCACCCCACAAAGGATTTTGTTCACTGCACCCCAAAAAGATTGTGTTCACTGTACCCCCCAAAGATTGTGTTCACTGCACCCCACAAAGATTCTGTTCACTGTACCCCACAAAGATTGTGTTCACTGCACCCCACAAAGGATTTTGTTCACTGCACCCCAAAAAGATTGTGTTCACTGCACCCCAAAAAGGATGTTGTTCACTGCAGCCCAAAAAGGATTTTGTTCACTGCACCCCAAAAAGATTGTGTTCACTGCACCCCACAAAGATTGTGTTCACTGCACCCCACAAAGGATTTTGTTCACTGCACCCCAAAAAGATTGTGTTCACTGTACCCCCCAAAGATTGTGTTCACTGCACCCCACAAAGGATTTTGTTCACTGCACCCCAAAAAGATTGTGTTCACTGTACCCCCCAAAGATTGTGTTCACTGCACCCCACAAAGATTGTGTTCACTGTACCCCACAAAGATTGTGTTCACTGCACCCCACAAAGGATTTTGTTCACTGCACCCCAAAAAGATTGTGTTCACTGCACCCCAAAAAGGATTTTGTTCACTGCACCCCAAAAAGGATGTTGTTCACTGCACCCCAAAAAGGATTTTGTTCACTGCACCCCAAAAAGATTGTGTTCACTGCACCCCACAAAGATTGTGTTCACTGCACCCCACAAAGGATTTTGTTCACTGCACCCCAAAAAGATTGTGTTCACTGCACCCCAAAAAGGATTTTGTTCACTGCACCCCAAAAAGGATGTTGTTCACTGCACCCCAAAAAGGATTTTGTTCACTCCACCCCAAAAAGATTGTGTTCACTGCACCCCACAAAGATTGTGTTCACTGCACCCCAAAAAGGATTTTGTTCACTGCACCCCAAAAAGATTGTGTTCACTGCACCCCACAAAGATTGTGTTCACTGCACCCCAAAAAGGATGTTGTTCACTGCACCCCAAAAAGATTGTGTTCACTGCACCCCACAAAGATTGTGTTCACTGCACCCCACAAAGGATTTTGTTCACTGCACCCCAAAAAGATTGTGTTCACTGCACCCCAAAAAGGATGTTGTTCACTGCACCCCAAAAAGGATTTTGTTCACTGCACCCCAAAAAGATTTTGTTCACTGCACCCCAAAAAGGACGTTGTTCACTGCACCCCAAAAAGATTGTGTTCACTGCAGCCCAAAAAGATTGTGTTCACTGCAGCTCACACACAGAAAAATGGATGTGGATCACTGACACCTGCCTATCTCCTATCCCACACCACACAGCAATATCGATTGTAGTTTGTAGAACACAGTTTCCCTAAAATTCAGCAGCAGCAGCCTCTCCCTAACAGGATTGAGAAGAGATCGTAGATCAGGATTGAGTGCAGAGTCACCCCACCCCCCACACAGCAATATCGATTGTACTTTGTAGAAGACACTGACCCTATAATTCAGCAGACTCTATCCCTAAAATGCCTACAACTCGCCCTGCCTAAACACTCCGACCTGTCCCTCAATTCTATCCGGACACAAATGGTTTTTTCCTGCCTGTCTTTCCCTAATCAGCAGCCAGCACGTTGATGTGTGCTCTGTCCCTGATCTAAGCAGCAGAATGAAGACGCTGCGGCTGCCTGGAACTTATAAAGACTTGGTCACATGCTTCAGACGGCCAATCACAGCTACTGAGACATTTGCAGGCATGGCTGGGATGGCTTAAGGCACACCAGTTAAACGATTGTTGATTGGCTGTTGAAAGCCCGCCATGAAAAGAGCGCCAAAGCATGCAAAACCCGGAAATAAAACGACCGAACACGGATTTTTACCCGAACATACAGTAAAGTGTCCGTGTTCGGGTACAAAAAATCCAATTATTCGGTACGAACACGAATAATACAGTCCGTGTTCGCTCAACACTAGTCATAATTCCATCAGAAATTTTCATGTGAAATTTTAAAATTAGATTTCTATACAAAATACTGAATTTTTAAAACTAAATATTTACATGCAACATTCTTAATTTTAAATAGAACATTTTAAAATGTGATATTTCCAAAAAATGTAATGTGAAATTTTAGAATTTAATATTTACATGCGGAATTTATAAATTTTAATGTGAAATTTTAAAATGTGTTTTTCCATGCAAATTTTAATACATTTAATGTTACATTTTTAAAATTATATATTTCAATGCAAAAATTCCTCATTTTTAACAGGAAATTCTCTATTTCCATGTGAAATTTAAATTTTTGAATGCAATATTCTAAAATGTGATACTTTAATATAAAAAATAACATTTAAATGCAAAGTTTTAAAATGTATATTTTCCAGCAACATTCTAAATGTTTAATTTGATAGTTTATAACTTGATATTTCCATGTGAAATTCTTAATTTTTAAAGGGAAAACTTAAAATTTGATATCTCCATGGAAAATTCTAAATTTTTAATTTGATATTGTAAATTTCGATATTTCAATGCGAAGTTTAAAGTTTTTAAAGTGAAATTATAAAATTTAACATTTAAATGCGAAATTCAAGATTTTTATGAAATATGTTCAAATTTGTTATTTTAATGCAAAATGTAAATTTTTAATGCAAAATTTAAAATTTGGTATTTTAATGCATAATGTAAACATTTAAAAATTCAATAAATATTTCCATGCAAAATTAAAAAATTGTACTGCAATATTTTAGAATGTGATATTTCCATGCAAAATTCTACATTTTCATGCAAAATTATAAAATACGATATTTCCATGCAAAATTCTACATTTTAAATATGAAATTGTAAAATTTGATATTTTCATGGGAAATGTAAAAATTTAAAAAATTCGAACTCCATGCAAAACTACATTATTTAATGTGAAATTTAAAAATTTCCATGCAAATTTAAAGAATTATAATGTGAAATCCGAAAATTCGATATTTTAATACAAAATGTAAAATTCTTAATGTGAAATTTCAACATTTGGTATATTTGGTATATTAAATTGTAAAATTTGATATTTTAATGCGAAATGTAACATTTTTTATGTGGTAAAAAATTTCAATATTTCAATGCGAAATTCTACATTTCCATCCAAAATTAAAAATTTGAAATTTTAAAATTTGATTTTTACATGCGGAATTAAAAAATTGTAATCTGAAATTTTAAAATTTGATATTTCCATGCAGTATGAAAAAAAATGTAATGAAAAATGTTTAAATTGAATATTGCCATGCAAAATTCTACATTTATATTGTGAAATTTTACATATTCATGCAGAATTTAAAAATTGTAATCTGAAATTTTAAAGATCTATATTTCCAAGAGGAATTTAAATACTATAATGCAATATTTAAAAATTTGATGTTTCCATGTGAAATTAAACAATTGTAATGCAATATTTTGCAATATTTCCACGGAAATTATATATTTTTTTATTATTATTATACATGATTTATATAGCGCCAACAGTTTGCGCAGCACTTTACAATGTGAGGAAAGACAATACAGTTACAATACAGTTCAAAACAGGAGGAACTAGAGGGCCCTGCTCGTTAGAGCTTACAATCTAGAAGGGAGGGTCAAGTGAAAGAAAAGGCAATAACCGTGGGGGATGGGTTGATGGAGAAAATGGAGGTACATTTGTTAGGTGTTGGTAGGATAGGCTTCTCTGAAAAGGAGGGTTTTCAGAGATCGCCTAAAAGCTAATAGAGTAGGAGATAATTGGACAGATAAGGGTAAGGAGTTCCATAGGATTGGAGAGGCTCTGGAAAAGTCCTGGAGGTGAGTATGGGAGGAGGTGACGAGGGAGCTAGAGAGCAGGAGGTTTTGAGAGGAACGAAGAGAGCGATTAGGTTGGTATTTTGAGACTTGGCTAGTGATGTAGCTGGGGGCTAAGCTGTGGATTGCTTTGTAAGATGTTGTAAGTATTTTGAATTTAATTCGTTGGGTGAGCGGAAGCCAGTGGAGGGCTTGACAGAGAGGAGCGGCGGACACTGAGCGATTGGTAAGGTGGATGAGTCATTCATGATGGATTGAAGGGGGGATAGCCTGTGTAGAGGTAAGCCAACGAGAAGGGAATTGCAGTAGTTGAGGCGTGAGAGGACCAGGGAGTGAACCAGGAGTTTTGTTGTGTCTTCGGTTAGAAAGGGGCGTATTTTGGAGATGTTGCGGAGGCTGAGGCGGCAAGATTTGGACAGCGATTGGATGTGGGGTTTGAAGGAGAGTTCAGAGTCCAGGACAACATCTAAGACTTTGGCATGCGGGGATGGGCTGATAGTAATGCCATTGATTTTGACGGAGAAATCAGGGGAAGGGGCACGTGGTGGAGGAAAAATTATAAGATCGGTTTTGGATGGATTGAGTTTGAGGAAGTGGTGAGACATCCAGACTGATATATCTGATAGTAAATTAGTGATATGTGAGGAAATTTAAAAATGTGATATTTCCATGCAAATTCAAAAAGTTTTAATATGAAATTTTAAAATTCGAAGTCAATGCAAAATTTGACATTTTTTATGCAAAATTTTAAAATTTATTTTGATGCAAATTAAAATTTTTAATGAGAAATTTCAACATTTGGTATATTTGGTATATCAAATTGTAAAATTTGATATTTTAATGTGAAATGTAACATTTTTTATGTGGAATAACAAATTCAATATTTCAAAGCGAATTCTATATTTCCATCCAAAATTAAAAATGTGAAATTTTAAAATGTTATATTCCATGCAAAATGTAAAAATTGCAGTCTGAAATTTAAAATTTTGCTATTTCCATGTGAAATTAAAAAACTATAATGCAATGTTTTAAAATTTGATATTTCCATGTGTAATTTAAAAATTGTAATGCAATATTTTAAAAATACATTTTTCAATGCGAAATTTGATAGTTTCATGCGAAATTTATAAATTGTAATGCTTAATCTTAAAATTCAATATTTTCATGTGAAAGTCTATAATTTAATGCAAATTTTAAAAAAAAATTATTTTTTCAAATTTTACATTTTTTTGTAAGTTCAATTTTTCCCCAGAGAGATTCTTTAATTCAATTGGAAATTTTAAAATTCAATATTTCAATGCAAAGTCAAAACTTTTTAATGCAAATTTTTAAAAATGTATATTTCCATGTGGAATTTAAGAATTTTAATCCGAAATTTTAAAATGTAATATTTCAATGCAAAATTCGAAATTTTTAATGATACATTTTAAAATTCCATATTTCCATGTGAAATGCTATATTTTGTGATATTTTAATGCAAAATGTAAATATTTTAATATAAAATGTAAAAATTTTATTGCAAAATTTTAAAATGCAATAAATATTTCCTTGCAAGAATAAAAAAACTACTACAATATTTAAAATTTTTATATTTCCATGCAAAATTCTAAATTATAATGTGAAATTTTTAAATTTAAAATTTCCATGTAAAATTCCAAATTTTTTATGGGAAATTTTAAATTTCAATATTATATATTATGAAAAATGTCAATCAAAAAAAATTGAAACAGAAAAATAGAATTTTGCATCAAAATGTTTTCATTTTAATCCAAAATATTGAATTTTAACATTAAAATCTTTTACATTTTGCATTAAAATATCGAATTTTAAAATTTTGCAATCAAATATTTTGAATTTTGCATTGAAATATTGAATTTTAAAATTTCCTCATTAATAATGTAGAATTTTGCATGGAAATATTGAATTTAAAATGTCACATTAAAAATATAGAATTTTGCATGGAAAATAGAATTTTAAATGTTGAATTAAAAATTTCGAATTTCGCAAATTAATAAATTTCACATTAAAATTTTACAATTTTGCATTGAAACATTGAAGTTCAAAATTTTGTATTACAAATTTCCAATTTTGCATTGAAATACCAATTTAAAAATTTAAGAATAACATTTTTAAATTCCGCATGGGAAATCAAATTTTAAAATTTCACAATAAAAATGTAGAATTTTGCATGGAAATATCAAAAGGTAAAATTTTAAAATAAAAAATTTCGAATTTCGCATTGAAATATTGAACTTTTAAATTCCTTAATAAAAGAACTATTGCATTTTCAAATTTTGCATTAAAAATAAGAATTTTTCATGGAAATATTGAATTTTAAAATTTTGCAATAAAAATGTAGAATTTTGCATGGAAATAACTAATGTTTACATTTTCAGATGAAATATTGAACTTTAATATTTTTTCATAAAAAATGTGGAATTTTACATGGAAATATTACATTTCAAAATTTCCCATTAAACATTTTTAATTTTGGATGGAAATTGAGAATTTTAAAACTTCCCATTAAAATTATACTATAACCTCCTCACAGACTAAATATTATATGCTGATTTTTTTTTCTACCAAAGAAATGTAGCAGTTCAAATTTTGGTCAAAAGTTATGAAGAGAAAATATTTATTTGCAAAATTTTATAACAGAAACAAAGAAAACGCATTTTGTTTTTAAATGTTTTTGTCTTTTTTCATATGTAGCACAAAAAATAAAAACCTCAGTGGTGAATAAATACCACCAAAAGAAAGCTCTATTTGTGTGAAACAAATGATAAAAATTTAATTTGGGTATAGTGTTGCATGACCGCGTAATAGTCATTCAAATTGTAAGATCGCTGAAAATTAGCCTGGGAAGGAAGGGGGTCAAAGTGCCCATTATTGAGGCGGTTAAAATATCACATTTTAGAATTTTGCATTCAAATTTTTAAATTTCGCATGTAAATATCGAATTTAAAAAAATTTTGCATTAAAAATTAAGAATTTTGCATGGAAATATAACATTTTTAAATTCTGCAATCAATTTCAAATTTCGCAGTGAAATATTGAATTTTAACATTTTGCATTAAATTGTTTAATTTCGCATGGAAATATCACATTTTAAAAATTTGCTTTAAAATTGTCAAATTTTGCATTGAAAATTTTTAATGTCGCAATAAAAAGTATACATTTTTCATAGAAATATTTAATTTTGAATGTTACATTAAAAATGTAGAATTTTGCATTGAAATGTCAAATTTAAACATTTTACATTAAAAACTTAGAATTTGGCATGGAAATATCGAATTTAGAGTCAGAGAGGAGGTGAACCCGGATTTCATGCAGAGCTGACTGGAAGGGAGATGCTGGAAAGGATCTGATTCTGCCTACGAGTACAGATCTGTGTCATAGGGCCTGTCCTGAGAGGGCCATCCCTTCAAGTAGAAGAGTCAGTGGATGGATGTCAGTCAAGGGGATGCTAGAGAGTGTCCTGAAGAAAAAGTAGTTGCATCAATTCTACTGCTGGAGAGAGAGAGAGAGAGCAAGAAAACTTTATTCCTCCATATAAGTGGCAGTATGGTCAAAGCGTTGTGTCTGCTTCCACAAGTAAAAAGAGATACACCTGTGCTCAAATACCAAAAACTCAGGTGCTAAAGGGTGTGACCACATATTAACACTACAAATTCTGGATGGACCCTCTGCACACTGCTACACCCTTTCCAGCAAACTATGCAATGAAAAACAAGGATTGTTAGTTCATATATATTGCAAATTCAATACATGTTTAAGCTGACCAACTGCGTCAAAGTAACCCCTCTTCTGGCCAGTCCTATACTGCCTTGCCACTGCAAATGCTCTGGTGGACACCATGCCAACATGAGGCATAAAGACCCAAGGTGGGGGAGAGCAATTTTTTTATGCAGAGCTTGGAGTTGGAGAGCTTGCTGGAGTAGGCAGTGGTGGTGTACAAAGTGCATGTTTTATGCAGAGCTTGCAAGCGGAAAGCATGCTTGTGAAGACTTACCCATGTGTTCCACCAAATCCACCATGTTTGGCTTCTATTCCAGCTCTTCTGCGGCTCCATCAGGCCCGACGTAGCAGCAGAGGTTATACACTGCCCGACTCCGCCCATAGGAAATGATCTTAACCACCAACACGTGCGATAAATTACTACATAAAAAAATGCAGTAATTACCACTTAATTGAACAAACACTGCATTTGTTATTTATTGCAAAATTCTTAGTATTTTGCACTTTAAAAACTGATTTACCGCAAGAGCTATTTTACTGCATTTTATTGGCCATTATTTAACTCTAAGTCTCCATTCATACTGGTACGACTTGTCAGGCGACTTGGTCAGCCAGACAAGTCACGCACCGTCGCGTCCCATAGTGTAGTACAGGAACGGTTCTAATAGGAGCGACACAAGTCGCTCCGACTTAGAAAAAGGGTCCTGTATTACTTCGGGGCGACCTGGAACGACTTGCAAAGACATTCATTTTATGAAGTCCGTGCAAGTGGTGCCAAAGTCGCAGTGCACGCGACTTCACAGGTCGCCCCCTAAGTTGGAGCGCCGTAGTGTGAACCGAGCCTTACTAAATTGACCCTAAAATTTAAAAAATGTTATGAGAAATTTTAAAATTTGCTTTCTCTATCGCTCATTGACAGACGTAGTCTTCTTGATTCTCAAGAGCTGGGTTATGTTGTCTCCGCAGGAGTAGGACTAGGCAGAAAGGCAAAACGTTCTGGCTCCACCTTAGGGGCAGTCCCTGAGGGTATATCCTCCCTCTCTCTGCTACAGGGAATCAGTTTTTTTCTGTCTAGTCAGGAGTAAGGACCTAAGTTCCTTGCTGGGATCTTTTGGTCCTGGCAAGACTTTTTTTCTTTAAGAAAAAGACATTTTTTAGGTAGTTTTCTCCAGTGTTTTTTCCTGTGAGATCTTCAAGCAAAAATGCCGGACTGGGCGACACTTGTGGTCACCCCAGCCGGCCTACGAGCGCGCGCAGACCATGGCATTGCGCTTGGTCGGCCGCGACATATTCAAGTAAGTATGCGGGGCCGGGCGACGGGCTGGATGTTGAGATCCAGTGGTCACCCCGGTTTCTGCCTACGAGCGCGTGCAGACCAGAG
This sequence comes from Pelophylax lessonae, assembly GCF_965119305.1. NCBI lineage: Eukaryota > Metazoa > Chordata > Amphibia > Anura > Ranidae > Pelophylax > Pelophylax lessonae. Next base: position 553,702,570 of record NC_138769.1, on the reverse strand, counting down.
CTCCGGCGATGGGTCGGCCGCGACGGAGTCCCAGTGGAGGGACTGACTTTGCGAGTTAAAAGTCTCGCTTGGACGCCAGGTACCAGAGAGTCGAGGCGTCCACAAACCCCCACCCCGGTGGAGAGGGTATTGTGAAGAGAGGGTGCCTGTCGGTTCGGTATGGTGAGTAAACGTTCCCTTTTTTCCTCATTATGAGGCAGTATATATTATGGGCCCCTCCATATATGGTCAGTATATATCTGATACTTACAAGTCCCCCTTGTAATACAGCATGTGTTTGTGGGAAGTGGACTTGGTTCAAGAGCTAACACTCTACCCAGCAGACTGTAACATTACAGCAGACATAGGAGGTGTAATCCTACCTTATGTGCAGTGTATCTCTGCAGATCCATATATCACCTCTTAGCAGAGTGCAGGTGGATGTGCTGGGAAGACGATATCGGCGGTCCGCCGCCATTTTGCCGTAGACCGAATGCATGTATGTCCTCAGGTCACGCCGGCCGCCATGTTTTTGGAGTCTTATGTCTCTTCTATGGGGGCGGCCATGTTTTGTGAGCCCAGCTACCTCGTGGACAGCTGGGAAACGCCGGAAGGCGTACACAGGGGGCGGAGCCACGTCCTTCTACCCGGGAAAAAGCAACAGCTCCTTCCAGTCTGTAAAGACAGACGCTGACTGCAGTTGGTTGGAAACTTCACTGCATCGGTTGGTGAGCCTTGGGGGTCCCTCTCTCTCTCTGTGGGATCGAGAAGCAGGTACTCTGAGGGGCGCTATTGCGCTAGGGGGAGACACATAAAAAAAAAAAAATTAAAAAAAAAAAAAAAAAAAAGAGGTATTTTTTATTTAAAAAAAAAAAAAAAAAAGTTTTTTTTGTGTTTTCTGGCAAAGGTGTCCTGAATTATCATGGACCCTGCCACTCATGTATCTCCTCCGGATCCCCTCGAGGGGTCTGCAGGATCCTCCAGCACCCCACTCACGATTAAATCATTGTCCGCTATTATGGAAGCTTGTGTCCCGGGTGGAAGTGGCTTGTCAGGGACAGGGCGCAAGTAAGCAACCCCCGCCTAACCCCTTATTATCTGAAACTCGGATTCAGACTCTGAGCCTATTTCTGCAGTTGCAGGTACTTCATCTGGTATTGGTGTCTCGTGTACTGTCTTTTCAGACAGTGAGGAGGATGTTTCGGCATCAGCCATAGCCAGAGAGGAAGCGTTGGTAAACGCACTCATGGTATCTGTTCAAGAGACCTTAAGATTACAGGGTATTCCGTCAGAAATAGCTGAAACTGAGATCCCTTTTGGGTCTAAAAACGCATCTAGTGGCGAAGGTTTTTCCATTGCCCAAATGTTTTGGCAATCCAATCAAAGAAGAATGGAGTCTGCCAAAACGCATTTCTACTATTTCTAAACGCATTAACAGGCGTTATCCGTTTGAGGAAACCCTCATTAAGAAATGGACAGAACCACCTGTGGTGGATTCACCAATTGCTAGATTGAATAAAGCCACGGTTATTCCTTTAGAAGACGCTCCGTCTTTTAAAGATCCAGTGGATCGCAAGATAGAAGCTATGTCTCGCACCATGTTTGCCTTGATTGGATCAGCTTTCAGACCTATAATAGCTATTGGTCTGTTTTCGCAGGCTGTAACTGAATGGACCTAGTGGTTACGCCGGGACTTAGAAGAGGTCCCTCAGGCGGTATCAGATTTGTTGGAACAAATGATACAGGGGTTACAGTTTGTGTGTGATGCGGCGTTAGACGCCACTTCATTATTGGCGCGAGCATCAGTCTCAGCAGTGGTTCTCAGGCGTACACTGTGGCTAAAAGGTTGGTTAGCCGACCAAGGTTCCAAAAAAGCATTGGCTAATATCCCCTTTTTAGGAGAGCGTCTATTTGGAGCCAACTTAGATGAGATCATTAAGGATCTCACGGGTGGAAAGAGCACCTTTTTACCGCAAAATTTTAAAGGTAGAGGAACTCGTCAAAGACGAGGGCCTTCTTTTTCTGCTCACAAGAGGTTTTTTTCGTCCAGCGGGTGAAAAAACTAAGTCCTCCAAAGCCCCTGCAGGAGGCGTCAGGGGTCGTTGGTCGGGCAAGCAAAAGCCCGCCCCCTCCAGACCTGGAGATAAACCGTCCAAAGCCTGAAGGTGCGCCCCCACCCATAACTGGGGTGGGGGGACGTCTTCGCCGGGTCCCGGATCCATGGCTTTCCAGAATCCCAGACAAATGGGTCTGCGAAGTCATAAGGTCAGGGTACAAGATCGAGTTTCGATCTCTCCCACCGGCGCGATTCTTCCCTTCCAATATCCGACTATCCTTAGATCGTTTAGAAGATCTGCGGAGAGCAGTCACAGATTTACTACAACAAGGAGTAGTAGTCCACGTTCCTTGGACAGAACGGTTTCAAGGGTTTTATTCAAACCTATTTACAATAAGAGGGCAAAGTGCGTCCAATTCTGGACTTAAGGGCACTCAATTGTTTTGTCTTCATAAGAAGATTCAGAATGGAGTCCATTCGCACAGTAGCAGCCTTTCTGCATCCAGGGGATGTCCTAGCGTCCTTAGACATCTAGGACGCATATCTTCACATTCCCATTTTCGCAGGACATCAGCGGTTTCTACGTTTTTCCGTAGAAGAGAACCACTATCAGTTTGTGGCGTTACCGTTCGGTCTCGCCACGGCTCCGCGGGTCTTCACAAAGGTGTTGGCCCCAATGTTGGCACTTCTGCGCCAAAGAGGTATATCGATTCTTGGTTACCTAGACGATCTTCTGCTTCATGCAGAGTCTCCTCAGACCTTGCTACAAAACATAGAAATTACTATGATTTCTTTACAGGAATTCGGGTTGCTGGTGAACCAGCAAAAGTCATTTCTGGTTCCCACCCAGAGGCTCGAATATCTGGGTCTAATCCTAGACACAGTCAGGACAAGAGTTTTCTTCCGGTAGGGAAACTCCGAAAGATTCAATCAGCAGTCCACCAACAGCTGGTCTTCCCTTCGGACTTGCATGAGGGGTCTGGGGTTGATGGTGGCTTCCTTCGAAGCAGTCCCATTTGCCCAGTCCCATACCCGAATTCTTCAGCAAGAGATTCCCCTCAGATGGAATCTGAATCCGGAATCCCTGGACAATCAGATCCGATTGAGCAAACAGACCAGAGAGTCTCTGGTCTGGTGGCTTCGGTCTCCGATGCTCAGCCAGGGAAAGTCATTTCTGCCAATATATTGGACGACAGTGACCACGGATGCCAGTCTATCCGGATGGGGAGGAATTCTCGGTCAGTTATCTGTCCAGGGACTTTGGTCCCCGGAAGAATCCAGGTTACCGATAAATGTATTGGAACTGAGAGCGATCAGACTTTGTCTGATTCACTGGACCGAGCAGCTCCAGGGCAGCCCGGTTCGGATCCAGTCGGACAACGCCACGGCCGTGGCTTATGTCAATCACCAGGGGGCACCAAGAGTGTCCGAGCGGCCAAAGAAGTGGCTTGCATTCTTCGCTGGGCGGAACGATTTGTTCCAGCAATCTCTGCGGTGTTCATTCCGGGGGTGGAGAATTGGCAGGCAGATTATCTCAGCCGTCAGACCCTGGATCAGGGGGAATGGTCCCTCCATCCAGACGTTTTCCACCAGTTGTGCCTACGATGGGGCACCCCGGTTATGGATCTGTTGGCATCTCGATTCAACAGGAAAGTTCAGAGATTCGTGGCTCGCTCCCGCGATCCTCTAGCAGAAACCGCAGACGCACTGATCGCCCCGTGGGGGCAATACCAGCTAATGTATGCCTTCCCTCCTCTTGGGTTACTGCTAAGACTTCTTCGCAGGATAGAGGAGGAAGGAATTCCAGTAATCCTGGCAGCTCCGGATTGGCCTCGTCGTGCTTGTTACGCCGACTTGGTCAGACTGATGGCGGACGTCCCGTGGAGACTTCCTCTCAGGGAGGATCTACTGTCTCAGGGACCGATCTTCCATCCTGCTTTACGATCGCTGGTTTTTAACGGCCTGGTTATTGAGACCCAGGTGCTGAAGGACAAGGGATTGTCAGCTTCAGTTATTCCTACTCTAGTTAAAACAAGGAAAGCGACTTCCAGAAAGATTATCATCGTACATGGAAGTCTTATATTGTGTGATGTGAATCCCTTGGGTTCCATCTACATCTTTATTCGGTAGTCCGAATATTGGCTTTCTGTAACAGGGAGTTGAGCAGAAGCTGGCCTTGAGTGTTATCAAGGGTCTGGTTTCAGCATTTGCTATCTTCTTTCAGAAGCTTTTGTCTACTCATTCCTTGGTGCGGAATTTCATCCAGGGGGTGCGACACCTGGCTCTGCCAGTACACGCGCCGTTACCATCCTGGGATCTTAATTTGGTGCTGTCGGTTCTTCAGACACCTCCCTTTGAAAATATCAGGGAGATTCCCTTGCTTACTTTATCCCAGAAGGTGGTCTTCTTGGTGGCTATCACTTCTGCACGCAGGGTGTCAGAACTGGCTGCATTATCCTGTTGTTCCCCAGATCTGGTGGTTCATAGGGATAAGGTTGTTCTTCATCCGAATCCATCCTTCCTTCTAAGGTGGTTTAAAAGTTTCATTGATTAAGGACAGTGTATTGTCCTTCCTATGTCCTTAGCCCAATCATCCTCGAGAATTGCATGGCATTCCTTGGATGTAGTTCGGGCGATCAGGATATACTTGAATACTACGGATTCAATTTGTAAGACGGATTCACTGTTTGTGATCACGGATGACCCTAAGAAGGGGTTGCCTGTTCTGCTGCGACCATCTTTAGATGGATCAGACAGACGGTGGTATAGGCTTATTTTATCTAAGGGTCGGGATCCCCCGTTCCCTGTTAAGGCGCATTCTACTCGGGCGCTTAGAGTTTCCTGGACCTTCCGCCATCAGGCGTCAGTGGTTCAGGTTTTCAAGGCGACTGTTTAGTAGTCGGTTCATACCTTTACAATATTGTATAAGGTTTATGTGATGGCATCGTCAGATGCCTCTTCTGGCTGCAAGGTTCCTGCAGGCCACTGTTTGAGGAGACTGTTGGTCTACCTCGAGGGTAGGTCTCATCTGTTTACTCGATGAGTCCTTTGATACTTCTGGTTGGCTCCGGTTGGGCCTTCTAGATTGGATTTGATTCTGTCAATCCCACCCCTCATTTTGTGGCACTGCTTCTGGATGTCCCAGCTCTTGAGAATCAAGAAGACTACGTCTGTCAATGAGCGATAGAGAAAAATGGATTTTTGTAAGAACTTACCGTAAAATCCTTTTCTCTTAAGCTCATTGACAGACGTAGTACCCGCCCCTCTATCATTGAGCTGGGTTGGGTTAAATTCTCTGTACTGCTTTAAACAGAACTGATTCCCTGTAGCAGAGAGAGGGAGGATATTCCCTCAGGGACTGCCCCTAAGGTGGAGCCAGAACGTTTTGCCTTTCTGCCTAGTCCTACTCCTGCGGAGACAACATAACCCAGCTCTTGAGAATCAAGAAGACTACGTCTGTCAATGAGCTTAAGAGAAAAGGATTTTACGGTAAGTTCTTACAAAAATCCATTTATTTCCATGCCAAATTCATAATTTTCTATGCAAAATTTCTGTTTACTATTTCCATGCGAAATTTGAAATTTTACCATGCAAAATTCAAAATTTTGCATGTAAAATTTCACATTCTGCTATTTCCTGTGCTACTTTTAACTGTCAAATGCGCTGTCATGCAATACTGTACCCAAATTACATTTTTATCAATTTTTTATCCACACAAATAGAGCTTTCTTTTGGTTGTATTTGATCACCACTGGGTTTTTTATTTTTTGCGATCTAAATGAAAAGAGCCCGAAAATTTTGAAAAAAAACAATTTCTACTTTTTATCATAACAAATATCCAATAAAATCTAATTTTGGCATACAATTAAGGCCAAAATGTATTCTGGTACATGTCTTTGATAAAAAAAAAAAAAAAAAAAAAAACAATAAGTTTAAATGAATTGGTTTGTGTGAAAATGATACACTATGGTGTGTATATGAGTATTTGAAAACTGATCAGTCCTGATGTACTGATGGCCAATCTCATTTCTTGAGACCTTAAAATGCCAGGACAGTGCAAATTTCCCCCAAAAGACCCCATTTTGGAAAGTAGATAGTCTGAAACATTTAGTAAGTGGCTTGGTGAGCTTTTTGAAGTTGTAATGTTTTGTCACAATTTTTTTGAAAAATAAGAAATTTAATATTTTTTACATACCGTCACCAGTGCAGTACAGCGTCATCATATGACTAATGTGGTGGGGATCAGTGACCCTGACTGGTGACAAAATGTTAAAAAAATAATTGTTTTCTTCATTTTTTACAATTTCTTTTATACTTTCATCAGAATGGTTCAGTGGCACCATAGTAACACTGTACTACTCTTGGGTGAGACTTCTTTTTACATTTTGTTTGTTGTTATAATGAAGATCATTGTAATAGCAAAGTTTTCAACTGTCATGAATGTGTTAACCATTCATGACAGCTGTGATCACTAGTGATCTGTGATTGGTTACAGCTAATCACATGGTACAGGGTGCTGTGTTCGGCCCAGCTAACATGTGATAGCTGTGGGCTAATCACAGCATAGGCAACACTGCTGCTATGAATGAATTAATTCATAACAGCTTTGTTGACATTGTGATGATGTGATGCCCCGAGTACCAGGATCTGCATTCCACTATTTGCGTCGGACACAACGGTCACAGGGGGGCGTGCAGCACACTCTTTAACCCTGTGCAGGCACATTACATACATGTACGTGATTGTACCTGCACGTGCCGCCCTGCCACACCTTATTTTGCTCACTATCCTGAAGCTGGTGCATGTGATCCGGGGCTCCCGACAAGAGCGGGAGAGCCCAGGAACCATGCGAAGAAGAAAGGGGGGTCCCTGCATGGGGGATGGGAGAACTACGGAACCCATACTATGAAAGTGATCCGGCTATGCAGCTGCCAGATCTCTTTCACTTTACTGCTTGATGCCCTCTATGGAAAACACACACAAGCCATTAGCTTGTGCTTAACCCTTCACTCTTACAATAGAAGAGCTGAACTAGCTATAGGATTTTTGTGTATCAATGCTGCCCTCAAAGCCATATGAAAAGTCCCTTTTTTTACCTTTCTGCTATCTGCTGCTAGTACCAACTCCGCTACATTTTGGTATTATTTTAACCTACAAAGCAAATAAAAACAAAACCTTTGTCAGGGAAGAACTGTGAGAAGAACTGGCAGACATGCCAACGCCCATGCATGCGCATTAGCAAAAAATATGCGATAGCGCATTGGTGCACGCAGCAGCAAATTGGCGTTCGCCAGTGGTGCGTGCTAATTAGTGCTAATTACCAGCATTCACTGCCTATATAAACTCAGCACTGGCTGTCATTCATTGCTGGATTATCTTCAGCTAGTACCTGTGTTCCTTGTGCCTTGAACTTCAGCTTGATTATCCGTTACCAACCCGGTTATCCCTGACCTGCTCTGGCTTATCCCCTGGCTCTGAACCCGGCTTGCTTTACGGACTTTCTCCTGCCTGCTTCTGAATGACTTCTTGTTTTTGACCCTGGCTTGATCCCGACTACTCTACCTGACTCAGTTCCTGATTGACCCCCCCCCCCCCCCCCTGTTTGACCCTCTGCCTGGCTACTGACCTTGATTGCACTAACCTGCCTGCTCTTCCTGTGATCCAGTGGCGGTAATCACCTTATCCACAACAGATCCAATTACTGAAGCAGCTACACCTGCAGGCAACACCTTTGGGCACAGCACCCTCTGTGTCATTTCCAGAGGTGCTCTGCCCTCAGTCGCAAGAGGAGCCCTCTCGTCACCTCAACCTCCAGCCTGATTCCTGATACCCCCATTATGAAAAGACTAAAGAATTCTGAAGCATCCTGTTCAAACAAAAAACTTTTTTTTTTGCATTGGTACATGTTTCCCACGGCAATACCCAGCTTACTGTACCTGATTTCTTGCACTAGTTCGCCCATTAGCCCTAAAAATGGTCAGAATTTAATAACAAGATGTATCCCCTATAGACCTAAAATGGATTTGACTCTAAGTTTGGGTTCTCTAATTTTGAGGGCAATTAGCCAGACTCTTTCCATTAAGTCACACTCAAAATATACAATATCTCACAAAAGTGAGTACATCCCTCACATGTTAGTAAATCTTTTATTATATCTTTTCATGTCACAACACTGAAGAAATTACACTTTGCTACAATGTAAAGTAGTGAGTGTACAGCTTGTATAACAGTGTACATTTGCTGTCCCCTCAAAATAACTCAACACACAGCCATTAATGTATAAACCGCTGGCAACAAAAGTGAGTACACCTCTAAGTCAAAGTGCCCAAATTGGGCCCAAAGTGTCAATATTTTGTGTGGCCACCATTACTTTCCAGCACTGCCTTAACCCTCTTGTGCATGGAGTTTACCAGAGCTTCACAGGTTGCCACTGGAGTCCTTTTCCACTCCTCCATGATGACATCATAGGGCTGGTGGATGTTATAGACCTTGTACTCCTCCACCTTCCTTTGATGACGCCCCACAGATGCTCAATAGGGTTTAGGTCTGGAAACATGCTTGGCCAGTCCATCACCTTTACCCTCAGCTTCTTTAGCAAGACAGTGGTCATCTTGGCGGTGTATTTGGGGTAGTTATGTTGGAATACTGCCCTGCTGCACAGTCTCTGAAGGGAGGGGATCATGCTCTGCTTCAGTATGTCACACACAGTACATGTTGGCATTCATGGTTCCCTTAATGAACTGTAGCTCCCCAGTGCCAGCAACACTCGTGCAGCCCCAGACCATGACACTCCCACCACCATGCTTGACTGTAGGCAAGACACATTTGTCTTTGTACTCCTCATCTGGGTTCCGCCACACACACTTGACACCATCTGAACCAAATAAGTTTATGTTGGTCTCATCAGACCACAGGACATGGTTACAGTAATCCATGTCCTTAGTCTGCTTATCTTCGGAAAACTGTTTGCGGCTTTCTTGTGCATCATCTTTAGAAGAGGCTTCCTTCTGGGACGACAGCCATGCAGACCAATTTGATGCAGTGTGCGGTGTATGGTCTGAGCAATGATAGGCTGACCCCCCCCCACACCCCACCCCTTCAACCTCTGCAGCAATGCTGGCAGCACTCATACGTATATTTCTCGAACATTTGCATATGACGTCGAGCACGTGCATTCAACTTCTTTGGTCGATCATGGCGATGTCTGTTCTGAGTGGAGCCTGTCCTGTTAAACCTCTGTATGGTCTCGGCCACAGTGCTGCAGCTCAGTTTCAGGGTCTTGGCAATCTTCTTATAGGCCATCTTTATGTAGAGCAACCATTCTTTTTTTCAGATCCTCAGTGAGTTCCTTGCCATGAGGTGCCATGTTGAACTTCCAGTGACCAGTATGAGAGAATGAGAGTGATAACAGCAAATCTAACACACCTGCACCCCATTCACACCTGAGACCTTGTAACACCAACGAGTCACATGACACTGGAGAGGGAAATGGCTAATTAGGTCCAATTTAGACATTTTCTCTTAAGGGTGTACTCATTTTTGTTGCCAGCGGTTTAGATATTAATGGCTGTGTGTTGAGTTATTTTGAGAGGACAGCAAATACACTGTATTACACTGTTATACAAGCTTCATGCTCACTACTTTACATTGTAGCAAAGTGTCATTTCTTCAGTGTTGTCACATGAAAAGATATAATAAAATATTTACAAAAATGTGAGGGGTGTAGTCACTTTTGTGAGGTACTGTATCAATTTGTCATTTTTCTGCTCACTACTAGCTATAGTTAAAGAAAAAGCTTTCTAAATCCCCATTACCAAAACCACCTTTTCTAATTAAAGAGGATTACAAAAAATATAAAACACAAGGATATCCAAACCAATTTGTTCATCAATATTGTCTAATTAATCAAATATTTTGCTGTAGTTGTCATCTGAGTTTGAATAATGTAACAAATCATAAGTCAAAAATATTGTTGAAGCAAAAAAGGCTAATCTCTTCAGAAATATACTGTAGTATTTACAATCTGTGGTCTTCATTGCAACGAATGTAGCTTCCTTGGTGGTATAGATTATGGAGTATGAGAAGAGTAGAAAGGGAAACATTTCTCCCATTAGGATTCATGAGCCTAGAGAGAAAAATGTGTATGCTGCTGGATTTTTGTTTGCTTATTCACCTGTGGGGTGAACATGGTGAATCCCTGAAACAAATTCACCAGGGGGAGCACCTATGTTCCACCATAACTTCCCTAATTGACTCCATCTTCTAGATACTGGGGTTAGTAAAATAGGGTATGATTCCCAATTTTGAAAAAAGGTAAGGAAATAAAAGGTGAAAAAATAAATCTAACCCTTAAAGTATATAAAAAAAAATCAGCAGTATTATAGATTTGGTGAAGGCCAATGAATGGGCAGATGATAAATCTACATGTTTATCATCTGAATGAATGCGCCAGGGAATTTTCACCACAACCATTTATGTATTGTAAACCTTTAAACTGTAATTTACTGGCTGCTAAGTACATTGCAAACATATTAAATTATAAATACTAAGGAATTTATGATTTGTAAAGATGGGTTTCCTTTTTAAAGGTATTTTGCAAGATAAAATAAAATTCAGTGTTAGTAATTAATAGTACCACAAGATGGAGCTATTGCGCCAAAGAAAAACCAAATGTGAAAGCAGGTGGCCTTTTCTTACTCTCAGTACTCAGTAATGCATGGTATAAATTAGCAGCTACATAATTCGTTTTTCAGTAAATGATTGTAGGCAGATTGATTTAAAATGTAGCCATATGTTTAAATAAACAGATTTGTCCAGCCATCTCTGTAGCAGTCATGCACCGCAGAAATCTTGTGCAGTCCTCTTGGAGATTCAGTTGACAGGCGAATGAGGTATATGTGCACCTAAAAATGTATTCCCCTTCCTCGACTGAGCTATTGGTTGCAAAATAGTTATCCAATATGCTGGAAGAGTTAGGCCCCTTTCACACATACGGTCCATTCAGTTTATCAGTTCAGTCACGTCAAATGTATCAGTTTTCCATCCGTGTTTCATACGTTTTTCATCAGTTGTCATCCGTTTTTCATCCATTTTTCGTCAGTTGTTATCCGTTTTCATCCGTTTTCATCCGTTTTCATCCGTTTTGCATCCGTTGTCATCTGTTTTTCATCCGTTGTCATCCGTTTTTCGTCCGATCCGTTTTTTTGACGGATGAAAAATAGGGCATTCATCTGTTCAAAAAAACGGACATTGACGGAAGCGGATGAAAACGAATGTGAACGGATGATCATCCTTTGTCATCCGTTTTTACATAGAGATACATTGATGTCCGTTTTTCATCCGTCAACGGATGGATGAAAAACGGACAAACAGACAGCATGTGTGAAAGGGGCCTTAGGGTCCATTCCCACTAGATGTGTTGACACAATTTTTTTAATGTATGTCAATGCAAAGATGTGTAAAAAAATAAGGTATGTGAATGGGAGCAGTTCACACGGGTGCATTGCGCGTATATGCCCTGGTTCGCAGTGAAAACAAAAGTTCTTCAAAAATACTTTTTTTTAGCACAATGCAATATATGGATAACAAGCATCAGCGCGATGGGCATCAACACACAGGAAAAACAGCAAGAAAGCACAAATTTGGCTTTTCTGCCCTGCCATAGACTCCTTGTATTTTCCATGCAGTAATGGGAAATGTGTATGTTAAAATGCAATGCAGCCAGGGCCGTCTTTAACGCGGGGCAAATGGGGTAACTGCCCTGGGCCCAATCATTGTTTAGGGGCCCAAGGCAGCTGCCGCTTGAACGACACGGGAGGTTGTATTCCCGAGCCAGCCAGCAGAGAGGGGGCGGGGCCAGGAGCTCCACTGATACTCCGACCCCGCCCCATGCATCCTGTCTGCTCGGAACAGAGCAGCTGTAGTGAAAGCAGTGATCAGAGTGGGAGCCCCACCCCCAGACCTCTGTATTCCCAACAAGTATAGAGGGGGCCAGGAGCGCCACTGATGCTCTAACCCCGCCCCATGCATCCTACATGTTTAGATGTGAGCAGCTAAAGTGAGATCTGAGTGGGAGCCCCATCCACTGACCTCTGAAAATGTATTATGAGCCTAACTGGCCAGGTATGTCCTTACACCCATAGAATGCTTGCTTTCTCGAACCCTCTCCTGTACTATGTCTGCAGTCTCTATCCCTCTCCTGAACTATGTCTGCAGTCTCAAACCCTCTCCTGTACTATGTCTGCAGTCTCAAACCCTCTCCTGTACTATGACTGCAGTCTCTGACCATTTCCTCTACTAGGACCGCAGTCTCAAACCCTCTCCTGTACTATGTCTGCAGTCTCAAACCCTCTCCTGTACTATGACTGCAGTCTCTGACCATCTCCTCTACTATGACCGCAGTCTCAAACCCTCTCCTGTACTATGTCTGCAGTCTCGAACCCTCTCCTGTACTATGTCCGCAGTCTCTGACCATCTCCTGTACTTTGAACGCAGTCTCTGACCATCTCCTGTACTATGACTGCAGTCTCTGACCACCTCCTGTACTATGTCCTCAGTCTCTGACCCTCTCCTGCACTATGTCCACAGTCTCTGACCATCTCCTGTACTATGTTCGCAGTTTCTTACCATCTCCTGTACTACGTTCTCAGTCTCTGACCATCTCCTGTACTATGTTCACAGTCTCTGACCATCTCCTGTACTATGTTAGAAGTTTCTTACCATCTCCTGTACTACGTTCGCAGTCTCTGACCATCTCCTGTACTATGTTCACAGTCTCTGACCATCTCCTGTAGTATGTCTGCCGTTTCTGACCGCCTCCTATTCTATGTCTGCAGTCTCTGACCATCTCTTGTAGTATGTCTGCAGTCTCTGATCTTCTCTTGCACTATGTCCGTAGTCACTGGCCGCCTCCTGTACTATGTCCACAGTCTCTCACCATCTCCTGTACTATGTCTGCAGTCTTTGGCCACTTCCTGTATTATTTCTGCAATTTTCTTACCACCCCTGTACTATTTCTGCAGTCTCTGGCCATATCCTGAACTATGTCTGCAGTCTCTGACCCTCTCCTGTACTATGTCTGTAATCTCTGACCCTGTCCTGTACTATATCCACAGTCTCTGACCATGTCCTGTACTATGTCTGCAGTTTCTGACCACTTCCTGTACTAAGTCTGCAGTCTCTGACCATCTCCTGTACTATGTCCGCAGTCTCTTACCATCTCCTGTACTACGTCCGAAGTCTCTGATCATCTCCTGTACTATGTCCGCAGCCTCTGACCATCTCCTGTACTATGTCTGCAGTCTCTGACTATCTCCTGTACTATGTCCACAGCCTCTGACCATCTCCTGTACTATGTTCTCAGTCTCTGAACCTCTCCTTTACTATGTTCGCAGTCTCTGACCCTCTCATGTACTATGTCCACAGTCTCTGACCCTCTCCTCTACTATGTCCGCAGTCTCTGACCCTCTCCTGTACTATGTCCGCAGTCTCTGACCATCTACTGTACTATGTTCACAGTCTTTGACCATCTCCTGTAGTATGTCTGCTGCTTCTGACTGCCTCCTATACTATGTCTGCAGTCTCTGACCCTCACCTGTACTATGCCTGCGGTCTCTGACTGTCTCCTGTAGTATGTCCGCTGTCTCTGACAGTCTCCAGTAGTATGTCCGCAGTCTCTGACCGTCTCCTGTAGTATATCCGCAGTCTCTGACCATCTCCTGTAGTATGTCCCCAGTCTCTGACCGTCTCCTGTAGTATATCCGCAGTCTCTAACCATCTCTTGTACTATGTGCGTAGTCTCTGACTGTCTCCTGTAGTATGTTGGCATGTCTCTGACTGTCTCCTGTATTATGTCCGCAGTCCCTGACTGTCTCTTGCACTTTATCTACAATCTCTGACCATCTCTTGTACCATATCTGCAGTCTCTGACCATCTACTGTCATTTGTCTGCAGTCTCTGACGCTCTCCTGTAGTACGTTTGCAATCTCTGACCAGCTCCTGTAGAATGTGTATTAATTTGCTGCTTTACTTGCTCAATTATTTGGGATTGTTCCACTGTTCAGTGAGTGGTAATGATGTGCAATAACCTGTAGCAATCAATCAGTGAAAAGCAGTGATCTGCTGTAATCTCTAGCAACCAATCTGTGAGCGGTAATAATGTCCAGTAACCTCTAGCAACCAGTCGGCAAGCAGAAATTATGTATTGTAACCTCTAGCAACCAGTCAGTGAGCGGTAAGGATAGGCTGTAACCTCTGAAAACCAACTGTAATCACTGCATGATCTGCTGCAGTAAACTGATTTTGAGTCTACCTACTATTTTTTGTATGTCCCAAGAATGGAGGGGAGGGGGCCCAAGAAAATTTTTGCCCAGGGGCCTATCAATATTAAAGACAACCCTGAATGCAGCATGCCAATGCACATCAATGTCCTGGTTGTTGGCCAGGGTGACATAAATAGTCAGCAGGGGTAATAGGGTTATAGGTAATGTTGATCCAGGGAATATGCGATTGCCTCTTGGGGGATCAGGAAATATTTTCCCCTCGCTGAAGCAAATTGGGTAATGCTTTATTGGGGTTTTTGTCTTCCTCTGGATCAACTGTAGGTATGATTATGTATATGAAGGTTTTCAATTAGAGTGTTTTTCTTTTTTTTCTCTGTGGGTTGAACTGGATGGACTTTTGTCTTTTTTTTCAACCCATTTAACTATGTACAGTAAATATGTAGTAGCAGCAGAAGCAGGCAATGGCAAACAATACCAGTGGACTTGAGGGAAATCAAGTGAATCCAGAACTATCAATATCAGCTTAGTCTGATTACAGCCAAGGAACTCTACATTTAATTATCACCCCTGCTTAGAGAAGTGTGCCTACAATGCATGTGATCATGATGCACACTGCACGGCATCCAATGTGTAACCCTTTTTTGGGGGCAGGCATGACAAATGACCCTCCCCAAACAGGATATGTACGCCAGTATGGAAATAATGTAAGCGTTTATAAGAAAATATTAAAATAGTACTTTTATTCAAGTTACAAACAGGTATCATCAGCAAGGAGCCAAATAGGAATCCTGGTAGAATTGTGCACATATACCCAGGTATTAATAGTGATAGCTCCAGATGAATATTGCAGCAAAGTGCAGTTGCAGGGAACCATGATCGTGATGTAGCGTTCATCATGGTATTAGGGACCTGAAGATAAGATCTGTAGTGATGGAGAGATGATCCAGCTGTTATCTAACCAGCCTGGAATGCAGCTTCTCACATGCAGAAACATTGGTGTTTCACTGAAACTCGCATATATACTGTCATGCAACTGGATCTCTAACTACCAGAAGTGGCCATCAGATGCCTAACCTTGCTCTAGCCTATGTTGGTTATTGAGCCCTGAGCTAGAACTAGTTACAGAATTCCACTGTCAGGAACCATAAACCAGATGGAGACAGAAAGTGCAGTTAAAATCACACCTTTAATGAAATAGGTAAAATAACAGTTCAGAAACATAGTTAAAAAACAGAAGCCAGGGTAATCAGACCAGCCAGGGTCAGAAAACCAGAAGTCAGCATAGTCAGCAGCAAAAATCAGGAACAGGAATCAAAAAGGAAAGTCAGCCAGGCCAAGTCATACACAGAAGCAAAGGAAGGAAGCACTTAGAGATCATAGACCACGCAAGGGCCAAGAGTAAGCTGCTCAAATAACAAAAAGGGGCTGGCTGTAGGCTGGACTAATGAAGCAGGTTAATGGTAACCAGACAAGTCACTGTGGTAACAACGAGTGGCTGGTAAATAACTGACAGCTGAGCTGCTTCTGAGCACTGAAAGAAAAGAGCTGCTTATTAAGTAGCAGGAGCCCAGCCCTGACACCCACCCCATAAAGGACAGCGTTGACCAAAATAACAGAAGCTGCATATAAATTCTTCTGCAATAAACTGGTTCACCTACTAATATAATGGAAGGTGACCACTACACAGATACAGTAGCACAGAACAGTGGCGGAACTACCAGAGTCGCAAAGGTTGCACTTGCGACCGGGTCCTGGTGTTCCGCCACTGTCGGGGGCCCCAGCAGGGTTGCTGGCCAAAGGGCTCTGATTTGAAAGCATCACTTTCATACAGCCCAGAGCCTGCCCTGACAGTTCCCCCTCCCTCACACACATAGGAGAGGAGTGAGCCGATCTGCGCCTTATCCTCCTGCTCTTATCCTTCTGCCCCTTATCCTCCTGCCCCTCTCCTCCTGTGTGCACCATGGGAAGTGTGAAGCTAAGCAGCTGAATTTGATAATTTAGCTGCTGGGCTTCACAGCTCCCACAGTGCACACACAGGAGGAGATGAGCGCTAGGAGAAAGAGCAGATCGGCTCTCTCCTCTCCCATGTGTGCGAGGGGGGAGAGAGGGAGAAATGTCAGTGCAGGCTCTGGGCTGTACGAGAAAGATGCTCTCAGCTCAGAGTCCTGATGAGGAGGCACTGATAGGCAGCCCTGATAGACAGCACTGATAAGTGGCACTGATGAGTAGCACTGATAGGTGGCATTGATGAGCATTGATAGATGACACTGATAGGTAACATGGATAGGCGGCACTGATGGGAACTGATAAATGGCATTGATGAGCACTGATAGGTGGCACTGATAGGCAGCACTGATAGGCGGCATTGATGAGCACTGATAGGCAGCATTGATGAGCACTGATAGGTGACACTGATGGGCACTTATAGGCAGCACTGACAGGCAACACTAATGAGCACTGATAGGCAGCATTGCTGAGCACTGATAGGCAGCACTGATAGGCGGCATTGATGAGCACAGATAGGTGACTCTGATAGGTAGCCTTGATGAGCACTGATAGGCAGCACTGAGAGGTGGCATTGATGAGCATTGATAGGTGGCACTGGTAGGTAGCACTGATAGATGGCACTGATGGGCACTGATAGCTGGCATTGATTAACACTGATAGGTGGCACTGATGGGCACTGATAGTCAGCACTGATAGGTGGCATTAATGAGCACTGATAGGCGGCATGGATGAGCACTGATAGGCTGCACTGATGGGCACTGATAGGCAGCATTGATGAGCACTGATTGGTAGCACTGATGGGCACTGATAGGCAGCACTGATGGACACTGATAGGAAGCATTGCTGAGTACTGATAAGCAGCACTGATCAGCAGCAATGATGGGCACTGAGAGGCACTGATAGGTGGCATTGATGAGCACCGATAGGCAACACTGATGGTCTGCACTGATGGGCACTGATAGTCAGTATTTATGAGCAGTGGGAGGCAGCACTGATAGGCAGCTTTGATGAGCACTGATAGGTGGCACTGATGGGCACTGATCCTCACCCAGGCACAACATGGGAGGAGAGGAATGCCAATAAATGGCAAGTCTATTTACATGTGATTGGCCCTTTGCCGTGATCTGTGATCGGCAGTGGTTCTGGGGGAGAATTCCATGGATGCCCTCTCAGAATTGGAAGCCCAGGGCTCATATGGAAGGGGGGATGTCAGGGGGGCCCTTCATGGTTTCTTGCACTGGGGCCCTAAAGGTTCTAGTAACACCTCTGGCACAGACCTAGCTATCTGACACTGTGCATGTGAGACAATAACAGAAGGACAGCGATAAATCTATCACAAGGATTTAGATACAAACTCAAGAAGCTATGAGCAGCTGCATTTAAATTATTACAACATATGAATTCTTGCCTAATAGTCTCTGCTTCTGGTCTGGATGAAAATACAAGAGCAGTAGCAACCCCTGCATGTATAAAGTAATTTGGCTCAGTTTTCTGTTTCTCTCTCTCTCTACTTCCCCTGTCTGGGGTTTCTGATCCAGACACACACACACAGAGTGATGTACATTATTAATCTCTGGGAACATTAAGCAGCAGAGCCAATAACAGACAGACATAGGCAGTGGATCCCTACAAATTCATTAAAGATCATAATGTCACTGGAATAGTTTTACTGCCCTCTTTATAATGAAAGTCTTGCCCTCGTGGTAAAGTACATTAGCAGTTGTGACAAGAAGATCTCTCTGGCTAAACACATTCTTGCAAATGAGTGGTGGCGAAAACAAGTTGCCACATGAGGGTTAGCATTAGACAATCATGCCAACCAACACCAGTTCAGTTAACTCAACTGAGATTAGCAAATGTGCTACTAGTACTGTCCAAATAGAATCCTGCTTGCATCATTTATTATCATCTCAATCTTCCTGCATGAACCCAAAACTCTAAATATTGAGTTCTTGTTATATTAGATATAATCCTGTCAACAGCATGCTTCTTCAGGCACCATATGACCAGAACCAATTTTTTGGTGTCGTTTTCTGTTGTATTCATATAATATTATTAGTATTGTTAGCAAATTGGCCCAGGTACGATCATAGAAGTGTGAAAAATCTGTGACATACTGTATCCGTACTGGCCCTCCGTTGAAGTCCTTTGATGACGAAACGCATTAGTGGTGAGCACACGGTCACCCCGGCAACCCGAAACGTCTGACCTCACACCAGGAACTGCGCCGTCTAGGTTACCGAGCGGCAGAGGATAAGCAGTGTTGACAGCCTAGATCGTAAGGGTGCTGTATTTCATACTACGCTTAATATTTGAAGATTACATGTGAGTGCAATGTAAAGAGATTAGGATGCATGTTTTAATAAATTGAGTTTATATACTACACTATGAGTCCCCCTTATAATTGCATGGCTTCTGCATGAATCCAGAGTTTGGTTGGAGAGTCTAAGTGCAGGAACAGGGAGGATCAGAGACCAGTGGACCATTCCCTCATGATAGTGAGCAGCAGGACTCCTTATTACTGGAAAGTCACAAAGGCGCAACTTACAGATACCTGTCAGTGAGTAAGTACTACCTAGGGATGCCACTGAGGTGTGGTGAAGGTGCATGTGTATATATCGAGCACAGAAGGCTGACCTGTCCACTATTTACCAGCTTGCACGTCACTTATAAAGACTTTTTTTGTTATATCTATCAGGACTTAAGGGACTAAGTCTTAGCACTGCTAGTGTATTTTCTCTCTGGGGATATATGCTCCTTTTGTTTTGTTTTTCACATATTATTTGATACTGTATGTAACACAGAAACACAAAATGTGACTGTATTATAGCTCACAGTGTAGAGGGAAAGGTGGGGGGTGATTTTGGAGGGGGTGGGTTTGTAATGAGAACCTGATAATGATGAGGGGAAGGTGACAGTTGGAACTGAGGTTGGATTGGTTAAAGGATGGAGTAGATTGCAACAGGACCTGAATGTGGAAGAGAGACATGAAGAGAGGGAGACCTTGTACAGAGTTAGTATATGGGTTCTTTTGTTTAAAATTACATTTTTTAATTCCTCTTCTGCTAAACAAGTGGATTATGTTTTGAAAGAATACACAGATTTGTAAGGTAAGATGTGATACTTAGAGCTCAGTAGTCTTAACAGCACTGCCATTGACCTGTGGTCAGAAGACATCCTGGAGGGTGGAACCCCCTACTCACGCCCACAGCATTTTCTTGTCTTTAAAAAGTATAAGGGTTTATGCACATAGACATTTTTAGATATTTTATATGCCTAGCATTAGATTCCTGTCACTTTTCTGCTCCCAGGGAACAGAAACTGGTGCATACAGTCTGCCATTCAAGAATATGTACGCTGTCATATGTTTGTAAACACCTGTGTTTCCTTGGATTGGCATTTACCTATGCATATGCGTACAACATATTTCCCAACAAGAGGTTAACTACAACCTTCAGGGCCCCAGTGCAGGAGACTGTGTCAGTGTTCACCGTCACTGGAATTAAGGACAGATGGGTGATGGTTTGAATTGCTTCATATTTGTCAGCAAGGTCATTTGTTCCCATTTGCCATGAGGTCTCTGGCCAGGAAGTACAACTCCTAATATGGTCATTCCAGGAAGTTCAATGAGGAGACGGACTGTCTGGCAATGTTGATTTTGTCTGAGGTGGTTTTCCATTCACCTATTGTCGGGTGTGCTAATGAACTCACCTGTTGTCTGCTAGGGGATGTATTGACACTCAGAGTAATGTGTATTGGGGGCTCGTTAGGAAACCATTGTTCTGTGTCTGGCTATTGTGTACATTGATTGCCCCCTGGGGCTTCTGTCTCATTGCACATAACATTCCTTCTGGTCAAGCTGGACCAATCCCTGCTGACTCATTTTCAAGTCCTCATTTGCATGGCTGGAGAGGACCTGAATGGGAACTGCAGGTACTGTATTTTCTGGCGTATAAGACTACTTTTGAACCTCAAAGAAATCCCCCAAAAATGAAGGGTCGTCTTATACGTCGAGTATAATATCTCCAAGGTAATCTAAGTATAAGTATTACCGGTAGATGTACTGTAATCTCTCAAGAAGCTGGCTGTGTGGGAATCCTGTACCGGTATAGCGTATGTACCGTAGCTTCGGCTACATACAGTATACCGCGCTGAGCCAATCAGGAAGAGCGATGTATTCTATTATTGAATGCAAAGCCTGCTCGGATTGGCGGAGTAACATCAACCCACCTCTCTGACTCTGCCAATCCGAGCAGGCTTTGCATTCAATAATAGAATACATCACTCACTGTGATTGGCTCAGTGCGGTATACTGTATGTAGCCGAAGCTACGGTATATACGCTATATACGGTATATACGGTACAGGATTCCCGCACAGCCAGCATCTTGAGATTACATCTACTGGTAATACTTAGGGTACGTTGGAGATATTATTAGAGATTACATGTATTACAGTACTTGGGGTACCTTGGAGATCTATGAGAAATCTGATGTTTTTTTAATGGTGTTGCCTTTCTTCGGAAGGGGGGTAGTCTTATACGGCGAGTATAGCCCAAAACCTATGTTTTAACTTGAAAATTAGTCTTATACGCCGGAAAATACGGTACTTTGCAATTGACCAATGGGAGGGCGGTTGTTGGGGGCAGGATGTTCCAAATTCTGTATAAAATTGTGCTGTGTTCTTCCAATAAATGGTCTTCCTGTTTGAACTTACATACAGCCTGCTTGGTGTTTGTTCTAATGGATTCCGGACGGCACATAGCTGTAGTTCGGATCCCGGATCCTTGGTTGACCGAACCATCAGACGTTGCGATCTGCAAGCTGACTCACTAGAAACAGAGGAGTGTCGGGAGAGCGGAAGCGAGCGAGCGAGCAAGGGTCTCGTCACAGAAACCATGAAGGGCCCCCCTGACCTCTGGTCCCAGGGCCCCTACCTCTGGGCCAGGGGCCCTTTACTCCCATCGTGGGGCACTTTATTACGGTACTATAGCGGCCCCCTTCTTGCCATCTTGGGCCCCCCCACATTGGTAGAATGCCAGGGTCCAGTCACAAGTGCAACCTTTGTGATGCCGGTAGTTCCGCCACTGTGTTCCACTTGTATTTATGCACTGCTATAAATGTTATAGATTTTACCGGCTTATAAGATCTGCGCTCCCAGCTTCCGAAAAGGCTTTTAAACAGGATGGTACTGATTGGCTCAGTGAGCGGACCCTGAGCAGATCACCCATGACAAAACCAGCATACCCATTGCCAACCTCAGGAATATAAGCTGCAGTGGTGCAGGAGGAGAGCTCTGCCAGCAAGTTGCTCACACTGGAGACACCGGTGGCTGAACAGACTAGCAGCACTGGGCTAGCAGATGGTATGATCAGAAGTAC
Organism: Pelophylax lessonae; assembly: GCF_965119305.1. Lineage (NCBI taxonomy): Eukaryota > Metazoa > Chordata > Amphibia > Anura > Ranidae > Pelophylax > Pelophylax lessonae. The sequence goes on along the minus strand of NC_138769.1, from coordinate 553,680,868 downwards.
CATTCGATCCAGTTGCTGTGCGTTTTGTAAAGTAGAACATGCACAGCTCTTGATAATGATGGGCAGAATTTCAGCCCATTCCAATGAAAGGGCTGAAATCGCACAGCACCTGGAAGGCATGTGAATCGCACAGGAACACACAGCATGTTCCTTTGTGATTTGTGGTGTGAACCGGCCCTGAGTCCTGGAGCCTAATGCCACAAAAAGTTCCAGCTCCACTAACTTGCCTGACAGGGGGCACTAGCGTGGGCACCTGGGGCGATTGCCCTGAATCTCTAGCGAGGTGCTTGGGATCCCAAACACCACAATTGTCTCCTCAATAGCATCCAGCATCTTTTTGAAGAAGAGGGACAAGTTGTCAAAGAAGGATGCTTGCAGTGAGTTGGGGGGGGGGGCGAATAAGAGGGTGCTGTATGTGCTAGGGGCACTTTGGGAGGGGAGAGAACTTGTGCTGAGGGGGCCAAAATTTTATAATTAACCCCCCTTCTAGCAAAAACCCTCTCTCCTTTCAAAGTGCCACCTAACACATACAGCATCCTCTGACCCCTGTGCCAAGGGCCTCCTGAATTACTGATTTACAGTACACGTGTGAGTTGGAGGAATGTGCAGTGCATCTGAACAAATGTTTAATTATTCAGTACATGTAATTATGCAGCAAGCCCACCTATGTAAGGATTAGTTAGCTTACAGGCAAAACATTTTATTAACACGGATTCTGGATGCTCCTCTGTATACATATATATGGGGGTTCTTAAAAAAAGTTTCCATACTTTTTTAACTCTATTAAATATAAAAAAGTGCAGAAACTTTTTGAAGACCACTTACATACACACTCACCGGCCACTTTATTAGGTACACCTGTTCAAAAGCTTGGTAACACAAATTGCTAATCAGCCAATCAATGGGTAGCAGCAGCAACTCTGCATTTAGGCACCTAGTTGTGGTAAAGACGACTTGCTGAAGTTCAAACCCAGCATCAGAATGGGGAAGAAAGGGGATTATAAACTGTAAAAAAATCTGGCTGATCCTGCCACTTCCTGTGTCCTCCTCTGTGCCCTGATCATGATAATCATGGCTGCTGAGCCCTGATCACCGTGGTTCGCCTGCGTGCCTCCATCATCCACAGCTCTCCTGTCCTCCTTACCCCCTCCATCTCTGCCTGTCAGCTCCGTGTCTCCGCCCCACCCACCGCCGCTACTATCAGTATACCACACTGTATACGTTTTTTATTAAAACGAACCCTGTAAATACCTTTTTACAGCTATCGTCAGGCCAGTCACGGGACTCGAGATCGGCGTCATTTTCATCTCATACACCCGCCGCCGCTTTTATATTTATTAGGGGAGATCAGGGAAGTCACAGCGATAGAAGAGGGGATGTTTAATGTTGCAGCCGAACTGTTTTAATTATACCGCCGCAAGTATGACATTTCACACAGTGCCGTGAGTTTTTCCTACCCTCTGAGCATGCGCACTTGTGTTCTTCTTTGCTGTTCTGTTACGTCTCCGGGGCTCTGAGCATGCGCACTGCTGCGCTGCTCAGCTGTTTGACACAGGAAGTGACAAGGGTATGGTTTCTTCACGGGGTATGGTTTTTTAACGTTACACCGGCCGTCTACTAATCTGTTCCAGAGCAGGAGGGGCTGAGCAGCCATGTGACCTCCCCGACTGACGTCAGAGGGAGATCCCGGCCACTCCTCTGTAGCCTGGGGATCAGAGTATTAGACCGGCTGTGAGTCATGTGACTGGCCTGAAGATAGCTGTAAAAAGGTATGTACAAGCTTTGTTTTAATAAAACACTTATTCACTGTGGTATGCCTTGATATAATAGAGGGGCTGGAAGTGACATGCATTGTTGTGGTAACAACCCCTTTAGTGCAATGGTCTTCAAACTATGGCCCTCCAGCTGTTGCGGAACTACACATCCCATTAGGCATTGTAGAACTCTGACATTCACAGACATGACTAGGCATGATGGGAATTGTAGTTCCGGAACAACTGTAGGGCCATAGTTTGAAGACCCCTGCCTTTAGTGACTTTGAACATGGCGTGGTTGCTGCTGCCAGATGGGCTGGTCTGAATATTTCAAAAACTGCTGATCTACTTGGATTTTAACACACAACAAACTCTAGGGTTTACAGAGAATGGTCCAAAAAAGAGAAAATATCCAGTGATCGGCTGTTGTGAGGATAAAAATGCCTTGTTGATGTCAAAGGTCAGAGGAGAATGGGCAGACTGGTTCAAGATGATAGAAAGACAACAGTAACTCACTGGTTACAACCAAGGTATGCAGAATACCATCTCTGAATGCACAACACATCGAACCTTGAAGTAGATGGGCTACAGCACCAGGAGACAACACCAGGTGCCACTCCTGTCAACAAAGAACATGAAACTGAGGCTACGATTTGCTCACCAAAATTGGACAATAGAAGATTGGGAAAATGTTGTCTGAGGAGTCTCGATTTTAGCTCCGAAATTCAGATGATAGGGTCAGAATTAAACAACATGAAAGCATTGATCCATCCTGCCTTGTATCAACGGTTCAGGCTGGTGCTGTAATGGTGTTGGGGATATTTTCTTGGTACACCTTGGGCTGCTTTGTAGCAATTGAGCATTGTTTAAATGCCGCTGCCTACCTAAGTATTTGTTGTTGACCATGTCTATCCTTTTATGACTACAGTATACCCATCTTCTGACGGCTACTTGCAGCAGGATAATGCACCATGTCACAAAGCTCAAATAATCTTAAACTGGTTCCTTGAACATGACAATGATTTCACTGTACTCCAATGGACTCCACAGTCACCAGATCTCAATCCAATCCCTTGGGATGTGGTGAAACAGGAGATTTGCATCATGGATGTGCAGCCGACAAATCTGCAGCAACTGTGTGATTCTATCATGTCAATATGGACCAAAATCTCTTAGAAATTAAGGCAAAATGGGGTCCAACCCAGTACTAGCAAGGTGTACCTAATAGAGTGGCAGGTGAGTGTATATCATCTACTATGTGAATTCAACCTAACTGTTGCAGCAAGTTATTAGTTTACTATATTTCCTGTTTCCTTTTTCCTATTATATATAGTTAGAACTCTATCACTAAACTTTGGTTTTAAAGCGGAGTTCCACCCTGGAATACTTTTTTTTAATAAAAATACCCCCGGGACAGTCAGGGCTAGTACATTCCACAATGGCTAGCCTCTGATCTGTCCCGGGTTGCACTTACCTTTTAGGACAAATACTTACCTTGAAAAAGTATTGTCCAGCGCTGCCATCTCAGGTGTGGACAGCTTGAAGCCAGCGCGATCCTCTTCTGCGTCCTCTTCCGTCTTCTTCGGTCCCACGATGCACTGCACCGGCCCCGCCGTCACTTCCGGTGCGCGCGCATCATCCCTGCACAGCTTCTGGGCATGCCCAGAAGCTGTTTAGAAGGGAATGACGCGCGCGCCCTGGAACTGATGTCGGGGCCGGTGCAGGCGCAATGATTCCTGGGAGCGATGACGTTCAGCTCCCAGGAATCATTGCAAAGCCAGGAAGTGACAACGGGCCGTGGCCGCCGAGGGGAGGAAGAAGGAAGTAAGGTAAGTATATTTTCTTCTCTACGAGGTAAGTAAAAAAAAAAAAATGCGATTATCCATTTGTTTTTCAGGTGACCCGGAGCGAGAAGATGGAGGTAAGTGTCATTTTAGGGTGGAACTCCACTTTAACAACAAACTAGCTTTATTATCCCAATATTGCCTTCTACATTCTGACATGTTTTCATTTTTAAAGACCATGCTAAATGATCATTTCAGCTGGCTATCCAGAAATGTTTTGGTTGAAGTTTAATTCCTTTTAATGTTGTAAATGTTATAAATCATTAGAGATTGCATTAAATGTGCATTTTATAGTCATTAGAACATGCTTTGGGCACTACATTGTAGTTAACAATAAGCAAATTGTGCAACTAAATCTCATTATTATCTTTTAGGGCGTTTCTGGATTAAGCATAAAATGTTTTCTATTGTGTTTTAGAAGAAAGGTTAATAATTGTCTATCCATTGTTAGTTTAAAAAAATAAAAAATAAGTTCAATGCACTTTACCACTGTCAACCTGATAGAAAGTTCAATTGCAAGTATTTTTTATCACAATACACTTTCTCATACAAGGACTGAAAATGACAACATAGACATTTCTTTACAAAGGTAATATATTGTGCTCAATTAAAAATGAGGAAGTAACATTTGTTCTTAATACAAATGTCCTGATCTTAAAGCTCAATAAACTTTCAGGGCTAATTCACCATTTGATCCTCCTACCCATGTCACATTTTGAGGAAGTGAGGCTTTTTCTGTATCAGAGAATATCTACAATCTATTTCTGCATGTAATAGACATTTAACTATGTTCCTCATTCTAAATTGCTAAGGATAACATATGATAAGAGAAATACAAAGAAACTTTTGCGGATTTATAAAAATGTAGCTGTTTATAAATGCATTTTTAGGAAATATTATGAACAGCCAAATCATATGACTTTTCATTTAAAGAAATAAACTATAATCAAACAGATGTCCTGGAGAATTTGTCATATACTGTATGTTATGCCTGTGTAAGAGGGATGTTACTAAAATAGCAACTTAGCATAAATTACTAATGTACTGAGTCACTGTGTTTTTTGTTCTCTATGTACCCAAGCAAATGTCCCCTAAAGCAGTAGTAAACTCTTCATAAAGTTGCAAAGGTGCATAATGCCATAATGTGATAGTATGCATTGCCTACTAACTCATTATGACATACTGGAATAAGGCTAGGATGGCCGAAAATGTTGACCAGTTTGCGGCTGTATTACTCTGCATCAATAAAAACTCATAATGCTGCTGATATATGCCATTGTGCCATCTTTCCTTTTTCGTTTTCAATCATTTTCATTGGGTTTTTTTCCGAACAAATGTAGCAAAACACAACATTGGCATTACAAATAACAGTTGAGGTTGCATGACATATAAAACTTGGCAAATGAGGAAGGTATAACATTACACATTCATCAAAGCAACCCGTGAAAACATTCCCACAGTTCTAAAGATTCAAGAAACCCAGTGCACCCGGCGATCATTCTGGTAGTTGTTGCCCAGACGTCCCGGAAGGGTGCAAGCCTCCCTCCCCCCTGCCCGACCCGGAACACTACAGGGCCTTGAGGCAGGAGGGGGAACAGAGCAGCAGAAACGACAGTGGGGGTGAAACATCCCCCAACCATATTATGGTTAAGCAACAAAAGAGAAAAGAAAGAGGAAAGAATAGTAGTAGATTAAGGTAGGCTTCAGAAAAGAATAGAGGTATAGGGAGAAGAGTAGTCCAAGAGTGAGCAAGCTCATTACAGGTGCTGCTATGTTAAGGGGGCTCAGGCAAACGTCAAACTACAAAGGAGCTGACAGATATTGAATCCAGGGTTCCCATATTTTGTCAAATTGGGTTTGTTTGTCCAGGAGGGTAGCCAAGAGGCGTTCGTTAAGCATAATCCAAGTCAACTTATGTTTCTGTTTCTCAAGATCAAACGGGACAGTCAACGACCTCCATGACCTGGCAACCGTAAAGATAAATGCTACCAGTTTCCTGGCTCTGTTCGGCACACTCACTGAGGAGTGTCCGAGTAGAGCTTGTTCAGGGGATTTGAGTAAATGAACTTGTGTAAGTGAATAGATAAAATTGTAAGAATCCAACACAGGTGGACCGCTCTAGGTAGAGTATGATTCAGGTGCAGGTCAGATCCGCCATCCAGATGAATAATCAAACAGAAAAAAGGTGACCGCACTCCGAAAATTGAAATAAAAAAGGAGTAGTTTTATTCTTCATCACAGGCATCAAAGATAAGACTGGTGAGACATGGGACAGGTAAAAGGTTGACGTGTTTCACGACACAAAGGGTCACTTACTCATAACCATACTATGGTTATGACCTGACCTCGTACATGGGGAAGCAGAGTGGACAGCATGGATTAAAAAATCTGACCTGACCCGAGTTGGGAGCATAATAGGATATGAGGGAGATGGGGCTTCCATGAATCCTCCCCACCACCAATATGTACCTGCCCTCCCTGTCCTTTAGCACCATGTCTGGGACACAGGGGACATTCTTAGCTATACATATCGCTACCCCTCCCCTTTTCTCGTGGGCACACGAGAAAAAGGGAGTGGGATATTTGGCATGCATATATTTGGGTGCAGACGTGGTAGAAAGAACTATATCTGTTTTCCATCTATGATATTGTTGGAAGGCCATCGTACGTTTAGTCTGAGAATTAAGGCCCTGGACATTATGGGTTAGAACATTAAGAGTAGAAGTACGGTGGCTTATCATGGCGGTTTGGCGGGATGTACTCGCCTGTCACCAGAGATCCCTCCTCTGGCCGTCTCCGCAGCCCGCACTCCAGAGCACCCGGATCCAAAGAAAGCATCGCTGTTGGAGAGAAGAAGAAAGTGGTAGAAGAAAGGAAGGTAGTATCTAAAAAAAAAAGGATAGACATTAACATATAGCATACAAGTAGGTGGAGTGTCCAGAGACCGCAATAGGTCAATGGACTCAGGGAACTAAACATTCCCAACACAGTTTGCAAGGTTGGCTCCGCCAGTAACGGGGAGACAAGCTCACAGAGGGGTGGCATGTGACTACGCCCGATGTCCCCAGCAACATGGTGTGCCGATAGAAATAGCGGGTAACTAGCACGACAGGGTGCCGCACAACCAGTCGCCCCCCCCCCCCCTATTGCTCCTTTTCAATATCATAAACACGATCGTGCAAACGATCTCGAAGCCTCCTCGTTGTATGACCCACATATTGGATTGCACACTTTTTACAAGTAATCAAATAGATCACGTTTCTAGTGTTGCAGTTATTGAAGGTCTTGTTTTTAAAGGTCCTGCTATTTGCCGTGGAATGAAAATGGTCACTTTTAATAAGCCTGAGGGCAACATGGGCAGCGATTAACACCACATTTAAATGAGCCTACAAAATACAGCCACGTTCCGGACCGATTGTCACTCAAGCAGGTCATCAATGAAACAACAGTAAAATTTAATTTTTGAGCGAAAAGGATAGTTATCTCCAAAAATGCGTACCCCCTCCCACCAACCCATGTACAGGTTGGCAAGAGAGGATGAAAAATTAAATCATTGATTAAATCATTGATGACCTGCTGTTCATTTGCTCCAGATCTGTGGGCACATTGGATAATTTTTTGTTGTTTTTGAACAATAACGATCTAAAAATATATAAATTATGTAGCGCCAAAGGATAAATACATTCAATATACACAAAATGTGTCAATTAACAAAAATATATATGTCTGTGAATGAATAAATACATATAAAAATGTATCACAATCAAAGTGCAAGTGCTCTTAATTAATGTGATAAAAAAAATTCCAGGTGATAAAAACTATATCAGTGGATAAAACAATGGTTATAATAAATGACTATTGTCACAATGAGTGTTCGTGCAAATAAAAAGTCACGCATATGCATCCACTAGTGTGAAATAGAAATAGGTGCACAGAAGTCCATAAAAAATGGGTGATATCTTCTAAGCTGTATTAGTATCAAAAGACCAAGTGCTGGTGCTTGAATAACTAAAAAGTGCCTTGGTGCATAAATGGTAATGCTGGCCGCTCATCTCCTGGTTTGGCTCACAAATTATAATGAGCCAAACCCAAAATATTTTTGTTAATTGACACATTTTGTGTATATTGAATGTATTTATTCTTTGGCGCTACATTTATATATTTTTGGATCGTTTCTGGTGTTAGGTGAATGCACTTTTATGTTGGCAGCCATTGGTCCCCTTATCTGGCTATTTAGCTATTAATTGGGGTACTAGTTTTTTCATTGGTTAGCGCTGATTAATCACCTTTTATCAAATAATGATTTAAACCTAAAGTTTACAGGACACTTGAGTGACGAATCTATTCCTTTTTTGGATGTAGTTTTGTCTAGCAAGGATGATCACATTGTATCCAGTTTATATAAGAATCCCCTCTCTGGAAACACCCTCCTCCATGCTGATTCTGGGCACCGTGGTCATGTGACACGGGGTAAAGCAGTTGGCCAGTTTCTGAGGTTGCGCAGGATCTGCAGTGAGGAGGGTGATTTTCAGCAAGAGAGAGATAATTGCAGGACCTTTAAAAACAAGATCTTAATTAATTGCCACACTGGAAATGTAATCTATTTGATTACTTGTAAAAAATGTGCAATCCTATATGTGGGTCGCACAACGAGGAGGCTTCGAGATTGTTTACACGATCCTGTTTATGATATTGAAAAGAAGCATGGCACTAGTGTTGCTAGACATTTTAATGAAGTTCATGGAGGTGACACCGCTTTGTTACAGATACAGGTAATTGAGAAGGTTGTCACCCCCAGGAGAGGTGGAGACAGCTTCAGAATTCTCTGTAAACGTGAGGTTTATTGGATATTTTATATCCAAAACGAGAATTCCAGTGGGTTTGAATTTTGAGTGGCATTTTACTCACTTTTATGAATAAAACCTTCTAATTTACTATATTTTTTAATCTGTGGAGATTAGATTGGATGGGGATAAAGATAATCTTATAGTAGTTAAATTCAGTATCTAACAAAAGTCATTCCACACCTCACATTTTTGTAAATATTTTATTATATCTTTTCATGTGACAACACTGAAGAAATGACACTTTACTAAAATGTACTGTAAGTAGTGAGTGTACAGCTTGTATAACAGTGTAAATTAGCTGTCCCCTCAAAATAATTCAACACACAGCCATTAATGTCTAAACCGCTGGCAACAAAAGTGAGTACACCCCTAAGTGAAAATGTCCAAACTGGGCCCAATTAGCCATTTTCAAGTTCTCAGGTGTGAATGGGGAGCAGGTGTGTTAATTTTGGTGTTATCACTCTCATTCTCTCATACTGGTCACTGGAAGTTCAACATGGCACCTCGTGGCAAAGAACTCTCTGAGGGTCTGAAAAAAAGAATTGTTGCTCTACATAAAGATGGCCTAGACTATAAGAAGATTGCCAAGACCCTCAAACTGAGCTGCAGCACAGTGGACAAGACCATACAGCGGTTTAACAGGACAGGTTCCACTGAGAACAGGCCTCATAAGGGTCAATCAAAGAAGCTGAGTGCACATGCTCAGCGTCATATCCAGAGCAGGATAGGATTTGGCGCATCACACATACCTATATAGCATCAAGGGGTATGCCGTTCATGTATAGTCATTAGTCTGGTGTAGTTGATGGCTGAAACAGATGACACTCAGGGCCAGCTCAGCTGCAGAGAGAAGTCAGTTCTGAAAGTGGAAATAAAAACAAAAAGCAGAGCGCCTCTAAGTGTTATCAGTTTAATTAAAAGGCAGGGCAGGTACAGGAAAACTGCTCACATTTAAAACAGTATAAAATAGCTCATCTGTTAGGTGGTCTGCAGGAACACAAGGGTCCACGGCTGGATGTTTGTGGCTCCAAGAGGTGATACAGGGGATGGTGAAGGAGGGAGTTGCCTAGAGGCCCAAGAGACCAGATAGTAGGATGGCCGGTGGCTTCAGGAAGGTGTTCTGTTCCTCAGGGAGACACCTGGTGAGCCGAGAGACCGTTTGGTAGGATGGTCGGGGCTTCAGAAGGGCACCCTGCTCCTCAGTACATCCAGTGCCGACAGACAAGGGGAGCTCAGCATGACAGATCCAGCAGCCAATCGCACAACGCATTTCCGAGCATGCGCAGTAGCCTCACAGGGCGTGCACGCTCCTTTCTCAAGTGCAGTGGCATGACGCAGAAGAGCTGAACAAGTTTATAGCACTCAAGCTGGGCGGATGCAGATGGACTTAAAGTGGCCATTATAAATGGGCTGCACAGTGGGACCACAAGGCTTAAAGCGGCAATAAGAAAAATAAGAAAACGTAAAAAAAAAAAAAAAAAAAAAAGGGGGACCGAGTTTTACACAACATCCAGCCATGGACCCCTGTGTTCCTGCAGACTACCTAACAGATGAGTTATTTTATACTGTTTTAAATGTGAGCAGTTTTCCTGCACCTGCCTTACCCTTTTAATTAAACTGATAACACTTAGAGGCGCTCTGCTTTTTGTTTGTTTTTTTTTTTTTGTTTTTTTTTTTTTTTTTTAGCGTCATATTCAGAGGTTGTGTTTGGGAAATAGATGTATGAGTGCTGCCAACATTGCTGCAGGGGTTGAAGGGGTGGGGGGGGGGGGTGAGCCTGTCAGTGCTCAGACCATACGCCGCACACTGCATCAAATTGGTCTGCTTGGCTGTCATCCCAGAAGGAAGGCTCTTCTAAACAATATGCAAGAAAGCCCGCAAACAGTTTGCTGAAGACAAGCAGACTAAGGACATGGATTACTGGAACCATGTCCTGTGGTCTGATGAGACCAATATAAACCTTTTGGGTTCAGATGGTGTCAAGCGTGTGTGGCAGCAACTATGTGTGGAGCACAAAGACAAGTGTGTCTTGCCTACAGTCAAGCATGGTGGTGGGAGTGTAATGGACTGGGGCTGCATGAGTGCTGGGGAGCTACAGTTCATTGAGGGAACCATCAATTCCAACATGTAATGTGACATACTGAAGCAGAGCATGATCCCCTCTCTTCGAGGACTGGGTCGCAGGTCAGTATTCCAACATGATAACGACCCCAAACACACCTCCAAAACGGCCACTGCCTTGCTAAAGAAGCTGTGGCTAATGTTGATGGACTGGCCAAGCATGTCTCCAGATCTAAACCTTATTGAGCATCTGTGAGGCATCCTAAAACGGAAGGTGGAGGAGCGCAAGGTCTCTAACATCCACCAGCTCCGTGATGTCGTCATGGAGGAGTGGAAGAGGACTCCAGTGGCAACCTGTGAAGCTCTGGTGAACTCCATGCCCAAGAAGGTTAAGGCTGGAAAATAATAGTGGCCACACAAAATATTGACACTTTGGGGCCAATTTGGACATTTTCACTTAGGGGTGTACTCACTTTTGTTGCCAGTGGTTTAGACATTAATGGCTGTGTATTGAGTTATTTTGAGGGGACAGCAAATTTACACTGTTATACAAGCTGTACACTCACTACTTTACATTGTAGCAAAGTGCCATTTCTTCTGTGTTGTCACATGAAAAGATATAATTAAATATTTACAAAAATGTGAGGGGTGTACTCACGTTTGTGAGATATTGTACAGTAAACCCCCGCTCCATCGCGGTTCAGTTTTTGCGGTCCCGTTTATTGCGTTTTTTCTGTAATGTTATTTTACTGTATAAATCATTGAAAATTAAATATTTTTGTGTTTTCCATAGCTCTTGCTCTGTTTCTCAGTATCTTTTATGTGTTTAAATGAGTTTCTATTGTTTTAAAAGTGTGTTTAAAGACCTTAAAATGCTTTTAAAAGTACAGTGAGAGTAAAAAAAACATGCCTACAGTGCATTTTAATAGGGTTTTTCTATTTCGCGAATTTTCACTTTTCGCGGGTGGGTCTGGAACGTAACCCCCGCGATGGAGGGGGGTTTACTGTATGTGCATAAAAAGAGTTTTTCATTATATAAATCCCCATGGTCTAATAGAATTACAAGAATATATTCATATTTTCATCTTTCAAGTGGTGTGTATGTTTCCAAAATGTAGCCATATTTGTTTGTTTTCAAATTTTTTGAATTTATTTATATTTTTTTGAAAATACATAAAATATATACATTTTTTCAGGGCTTGTGTGTGGGCTGTTATGGACACACACATATACTTTGTATTTTTACTTTATTTTGAGTTATATGTTTCATATTCCTAATTTTGTTATTTTTTTCAGATTACTTTTGGATACTTTTTATTTTTTGTCTGTTTTCTTGAAGAATGGGCTTAGCAATATAGCTGGCGTTTCATGTGAAGTGGAAACAGCTGGAAAAAGCTCTTGGATCCCATCAACTCATGTTTTACACCTGGGTAACCATGTGATATTTACTCTATATATGTGCATGATGGTTGTGTCCTGTATGGTTTTGACAAAGCATGTTTAATGTGTGAAACGCATCCACCTCCCTTCTTCCCTGCCGATATGCCACTTGTGCCATGTGTGTTATTGATGTTTTTTCAATAAATTTTTGTATGCATCATATGGGTGTGCAGCTGTCCAATCCTTTTCCTTTCCGTAAACTTTTACCTGTTCTCTAACACTTATCCCACCTAACACTTAACCTACCCACAAAGAGAGCTCCTAAATCTTGACCCCCCCCCCCCTCCAACACCTTTGTTGTGATCTCAGTTTACTCTAGGCTCCTCTGTCCTGAAAACCTATCGCTCCCAAGCTAAAGTCGTACAGTGTCTAAGGGACGTACACACTAATGCGGTGTAGGAATCCCAGGGATCCCTGCGAGTTTCCTGCACTGCATTCAAATAACACTACCCTTGTGATCTGCAGTGGGTGTCAGTGCAATCTTAACAACACCCCAAACACAGGTCACAGACACCAGAATGCCCCAAAGTCATGCATGCACCAATTTTGGAACCGCACTGCAATTAGATCACATGGTACTTTGGTGCAATGCGGTGTGATATGAGACCATTTACATGAAAGGGCTCAAATTGCACCTCACTTAATAGCATGTAAATTGAACAGAAAGGCGGTGCGGTTCCTGTGCAATTCACCTGCAGTTCATAGTGTAAATGGATCAAGAAAAACGAAGAGATTTCCAGTCACAACTTACCAACCAGCCAGCGACCAACCGAATTGACCTGTCTAATAGTATGCGTTAAAAACAGGGGTTTGGTTGCACACATTTGCAAATACATGCGTAAGCTGCAGGCCGCGGCAAGGCACCCTGATATCTGCAGTCCCTAACTCTACAATTTAAAGAGTCTCTACAATGAGAGCACATGCATTTAATGGGATAGATGGAGGACAAGTGACTAGAGGGAGCCCACCCCTCCTTAAAGGCACAGGGTCACACTGAACACCCAGCACATCGTACAATGGCAGCAAAGGTGTCAGTGCGTTGCCTGGCTCAATACGGATATCAACGATAATGCAAAAAGTGGTCACCGCCTCCACCTATAACTGGTCTTAATGGTAAGGAGCACTGGAAGGGCGGACGCAGATCAAGAAAAACGAAGAGATTTCTAGTCACAACTTACCAACCAGCCAGCGACCAACCGAATTGACCTGTCTAACAGTATGCGTTAATCCCATAGTGTAAATGGAGGCTGGTGTTCGGGCTGAGCTAGGAAATAAGTGTCTCTATTTGCATAGTGATTCTTAAAGCAGATTGTAACATCCGCAATGTGTTTCTAAACCCAAGGTCAAAAATGTAATATATTACTGCTTACCAGTCTTTATATTTGGTGGCTCCATTAGTAGGGATGGGCCGGACACCCTCCTGTTCGGTTCGCAGCAGAACTCCTGAACAGGGGCAATGTTCTAACCCAAACAACGAACCTAATATAAGTCAATGGGAGCCGAACAGGAAAAATCAAAAGTGCCCATTTTGAAGGCTTATATGCAAGTAATTGGCCATAAAAGGAGTATTGGGTCTGGGTTCTGCCCTGGGGGATATGTCTCATTAAAAAAAGTTATTATTGTTTTTAGGAGCAGTAATTTTAATTATGCTTAACCACTTACCGCCCGCCATATAGCAGAATGACAGCTGCAAAGTGGTTAAGTTATCCTGACGTCCAGCAGGATAAGCCTCTTGCATGCACCCACGAGGGTGCGCAGAGCGGCAATCGGTGATGCGGTGTGTCACTCCTACACACTGCATCTCCGATCCCGGTAAAGAGCCTATGACGTAGGCTCTTTGCCATGTGATCAGCTGGGACCAATCACAGCTGGTCACATCGTAACCAGGAAGTGCCATTTATCGGCTTTCCTCCATTTGCGCTGACCAGGCGCGAGTAGAGGAGAGCCGATCGGGAGCTCTTCTGAGGGGGGGGGGGGGTGCGCTGATAATCAGCACAATGATTATCTGTGCAAACCCATCAGAGATGCCTACTAGAGGCCATCAGGGATGCCCACTAGAGCCCACCAGGAATAACAACCCATGCCACTAGGGATGACAACCCATGGCCACCTGGGATGCCAATCAATGTTAAATAAAGATGCCAATCAGTGCCTATTAGGGATTCAAATCAGTGCCCATTAGTAATGCCTGTCAGTGCCTCATCAGTGCTGCCTATTAGTGCCATCTATCAGTGCCCATCATTGCCATCCATCAGTGCCACCCATTAGTGCTGCCTATCAGTGCCCATCAGTGCCTATCAGTGCCACCAACAGTGCCCATTAGTCCTGCCTATGAGTGCCCATTAGTGCCGCCTATCAGTGCCCATCAATGTTACATATTGGTGCCACCTATCAGTGCCCATTAGTGCTGCATATCAGTGCCCATCAGTGTTACATATTAGTGCCTCATCATCAGTGCCCATCAATGCCACCTCATCTGTGACTATCAGTGCCGCCCCATCAGTGCCCCTCAGTGCTCCTCAGTGCAGGAGAGAACTTACTTATTTACAAAAATTTTAACATAAACAAAGAAAACTTTTTTTTTTTTTTTTTAATTTTCGTTTTTTTTTATTAGTTTAGAAAAAAAGAAAAACCCAGAGGTGATCAAATACCATAAAAAGAAAGCTCTATTTATAGGAAAAAGGAAAAAAAAATGATAAAAAATTTGTTTGGGTACAGCGTTGCGTGACCACGCAATTATCATTCAAAATGTGACAGCGCTAAAAGCTGAAAATTGGCCTGGGCAGGAAGGGGGTGAAAGTGCCCTGTATTGAAGTGGTTAAAGTGCAAAAATAAAAGTGAAAAATTCCTTTAAATACATTGCCTGGGGGTCCCCTTAACCACTTGCCGACCGCTTAATGACGATTTACTGCGGAACTCACCCGCTTGCAGGCAAATCGACGTAGACCTACATCGCTCGCCCCAGCCGCTCGGGGGCGTGTGCCCCCGGCCCCGCTGATGATCTGATTGAGTTCAGGGCCGATCAGTCATCTTGGTCCAGGCCAATGATTTTTGGTCTGGACCTGTTGATCGGTCCTGCCCAATCAGATACTGTCTGTGCCTGTGAAATGTAAACACAGGCACAGAAAAGACCCTCTCTCTCCTCCCCAGATCCTTTTTGGATTGATTGAGAGGAGAGAGCGGATCTAAACTGTGAGTACTGCACCAAGCAACCACACACACACATAGATAGGCACATTTAACCCCCAATCACCCCCCCCCCCAGTTAACCCCTACACCCCCTGTCACAACACACACTGTATACAGTATATAGCATTTTCCTATATACCCGTATAAGTGTGACTTGTGACCAGGTTTAGCGCTTGCGGCCCTTCCTTTTATACTTAGGATACCCGCCACCCCCCCAATAAAGATTTAACCCCCTGATCACCCCCTGATCACCCCCATTAGCCGCTTCCCCTTGTCACATTGCACACTAATATACAGGTAATATAGTAGTTTACTGTATTTTGTATTAGTGTGATTGTGACTCGAGTTAGCGCTAGCGAGTTAGTTTCTGTTCCAAGGAGGTTTAGGATCCCCGCCACCCCCCCAATAAATATTTAACCCCCTGATCACCCCCAGTTAACCCCTACACCCCCTCTCACAACACACACTGCATACAGTATATTGCAGTTTTCTATATGCCTGTATCAGTGTGACTTGTGACCAGGTTTAGCGCTTGCGGCCGTTCCTTTTAGAGTTAGGATACCCGCCACCCCCCCAATAAAGATTTAACCCCCTGATCACCCCCAGTTAACCCCTTCCCCCTGTCACATTGCACACTATACACAGGTAATATAGTGTTTTTTTTTATATCTGTGATAGTGTGATTGTGACTTCAGTTAGCGCTAGCGAGTAAATTTCTGTCCCAAGTAGGTTTAGGGTCCCCGCCACCCCACCCCCCCAATAAAGATAAACCCCCTGATCCCCCCCTGATCACCCCCAGTTAACCCCTTCATTGCCCTGTCACAGTGTCACTTTTATAGTGTACAGTTTTTTTTCTGATCACTATTATTAGTGTCACAGGTGATATTAGTTAGTGTTAGCGTCAGTCTAAGATAGCGCAGATCCCCGGTGCATAGTTAGAAATAACCCCTTGATTACCACATACACACACATACAGTGGCGTAGCGTGGGGGGTGCAGGGGGGGGCGGCCGCACCGGTCGCAACATCTGGGGGGGCTGCATCCGCTCCGCAGTGTCATGTCACTCACTCTGTCATGATAGGCTGGCCGCCGCCACCCGCTGAGTCTGCTCGCACTCACAGCTCTCTCTGCCCCTGGCTCACTCTCACTGCTGGCTGTGTAGCTCGGCTCCCGGCCGAATCCGATCCAGCCGGAGCCGGCGTCGCCCACTGTGGAGTGGTGGGGGGGGAGACAGGCCAGGCATGCGGTGCGGAGAGGGACTGTCTGGGGGAGGGACTAACCTGTGCAGCGGCCGCCCAGCGCAGCGCGGGAGAGAACCACCAGGCCAGGCAGCCGCAGCAGCAGAAGAAGCCAGCAGGTGAGAGGCCAGAGAGCCAGTGGTGACAGTGGTGCTGCAGCCTGCAGGAGGAATACCTAGCCTGTGATCGGGAGTCGGACACAGGTGAAAAAAAGGTAGGACTGCAGTAGTACTGGCTATACTAGTCTAGTGACTGACTGTCTGAATGACTGTGTGAGAACACTGAGAAGACTATATAAAGGGGATCTATTTTATGGGGAACCTGGCCTGGTGTAATGGGGGAGATCTAAATGGGGGACTGGACCTCACCTCACCCTGGCCTGCGGGTGAGGTGAGGTCCCCCATATAGATCCCCCCCTAAAGCAGGCCAGGGTGAGGTTAGGTCACTCTGGGGTCCCCCATATAGATCCCCCTACAGCAGGCCAGGGTCCGGACCTCACCTCACCCTGTCCTGCTGTAAGGGGGGATCTATATGGGGGACCTGGGATCTATATGGGGGACCTCACCCTGGCCTGCTGTAAGGGGGGATCTATATGGGGGACCAGGTCCCCCATATAGATCCCCCCTTACAGCAGGCCAGGGTGAGGTGAGGTCCCATCCCCCATATAGATCTCCCCCCTTACAGCAGGCCAGGGTGAGGTGAGGTCCTGTCCCCCATATAGATCCCCCCTTACAGCAGGCCAGGGTGAGGTGAGGTCCGAGGTCCCCCATATAGATCCCCCCTTACAGCAGGCCAGAGTGAGGAGAGGTCCCCCATATAGATCCCCTCTTACAGCAGGCCAGGGTGAGGAGAGGTCCCATCCCCCATATAGATCTCCCCATTACAGCAGGCCAGGGTGAGGAGAGGTCCGGGGTCCCCCATATAGATCCCCCTCACCCTGGCCTACTGTAAAGGGGGTGATCTATATGGGGGACGGGACCTCACCTCACCCTGGCCTGCTGTAAGGGGGGATCTATATGGGGGACCTCACCTCACCCTGGCCTGCTGTAAGGGGGATCTATATGGGGGACCTCACCCTGGCCTGCTGTAAGGGGGATCTATATGGGGGACCTCACCTCACATTGGCCTGCTGTAAAGGAGAATCTATGGGGGACCTGCCCTGGCCTGCTCTAAAGGGGGATCTATAGGGACCCTGCTCTAAAGGGGATCTATGCCATAGATCCCCCTTTAGAGCAGGATCCCCATAGATCCCCTTTAGAGCAGGCCAGGGTCCCCATAGATCCCCCTTTAGAGCAGGGTCCCCATAGATTCCCCACTTTAGAGAAATGTCCCCATAGATTATATGGGGACCATTCTCTAAAGGAGGATCTATGGGGACCCTGCTCTAAAAGGTGATCTATGGGGACCCTTCTCTAAAGGAGGTTCTATGGGGGACCCAGCTCTAAAGGGGGATCTATGGGGACCCTGGCCTGCTCTATAGGGGGATCTATGGGGGACCCTGCCCTAAAGGGGGATAATTGGGGACCCTGCTGTAAAGGGGGATCTATAAGGACCCTGCTCTAAAGGGGGATCTATGGGGACCCTGCTCTAAATGGGATCTATGGTATACACTGATAATTGTTTATTTAATTAAAAATATTTTAATACCGCTTAAATGTTTGTTTACATTTATTTATAAAAATGTGTGTGTATATATTCATATATATATATATATATATATATATATATATATATATATATATATATTGTGGGAGATTAGCATCGGTGGCGGGTGTGGATGACCCCTTTGGGGGGGTTCGTTACACAGGGAGATAGCCGAGAAGTGGTTGCAAACAACAGTTTGGTTTATTCATGCAATTTTCTTCACACAAGTGCAAGCGTCCAAAATAAAATAAAACACAAAATAAATCCTTGCCACTGAGGGTGGCTACCTTCTCACACACAGGAACCTATCTAAGGAAGTCTGTCTCCAACCTACTGTTGGGCAGACTTTGCTGATCCTACAGCAGACACTCCATAGTCCATGTTTTTTCTTCACACAACAAATGTCCATTGAACATGTCCCTTTTCCTCTTCACATTGAACATGTCCCTTTGCTTGTCTCTTCACATAGCAAACAGTTCATTTATTTCTTCCACATAGAAATAGTTAATTTTTTCACCTTGAGAAGTCTTCACACTTTTTACCCTCCTTAGCGCACATCGCTCCAGGAGGTCTTCCCCATGCTCACACAGCTTCAGGGGGCATTCCTTCTCCCATGCCCACACAGCGTCGGGAGGCACACATCTGACTGTCCTCCTCTCCCCAGCTCACACAGCGTCAGGAGGCAGCAATTCTTCTCCCATGCTTCACACAGCGTCGGGAGGCACACATCTGACTGTCCTCCTCTCCCCAGCTCACACAGCGTCAGGAGGCAGCAATCCTTAGTCCTCCTCTGGACAAATTATAGAGGCCTTCATTTCCTCATTCTGAACAGCTGAAGTCTGTTCAACGTCCTTAGACAGTTCTGGCTACCTCTGCAGCCGACACCCTATAGTAATTGGTGAATTTTCTAAACCAGGGGGAAATGTATCTCCTGTCTGTGACTACATCCACAGATTTACCTGACTTCCTGTCACAATATATATATATATATATATATATATATATATATATATATATATATACACACATGTGTTTGAGGTGCACACCCTAATGCCATAGGCTGCGCACGCCTATGCACTCTGTCTGACTCTGACATAACAGTTCGCTCAGTCAGTTTAGCAGTGAGTGAGCAGAGTCAGCAGCCTGGCGCTGTCACAGATTTCGCTAAAATTTCACTATTGTCACACGGATCCTCCTCCTAGCCAATCAGGAAGCGGGATCCGCTTTCTCATTGGCCGAAAAGGCGAACGCATGCCATTGGCCGAGCTGCTGAGCAGGAAGCGGGAGGACTCAAGGAGACGCGGGGAACGGAGGAGAAGCCGCCGCTGCAGGTAAGTCTCTCTGCATTGAAAGGGTGCACACTGGTCATTCTGCAATGAAAGGGGGCACGCTGGTCTCTCTGCATTGAAGGGGCACGCTGGTCATTCTGTATTGAAGAGGGCACGCTGATCATTCTGCATTGAAAGGGGGCACACTAGTCATTCTGCATTGAAAGGGGGCACGCTGGTCTTTCTGCATTGAAAGGGGGCACGATGATCTCTCTGCATTGAAAGGGGGCAAACTGGTCATTCCGCATTGAAAGGGGGCACGCTGGTCATTCCACATTGAAAGGGGGCACGCTGGTCATTCTGCATTGAAAAGGGGCACGCTGGTCATTCTGCATTGAAAGGGGGCACGCTGGTCATTCCGCATTGAAAAGGGGCACGCTGGTCATTCCGCATTGAAAGGGGCATCCTGGTCATTTTGCATTAAAAGGGGGCACGCTGGTCATTCTGCATTGAAAGGGGGCACGCTGGTCATTCTGCATTGAAAGGGGGCACGCTGGACACTTAGCAGGGCATAGGCAGGATCACTAAACTCATCACATGCATTCGACATGTAGGTGCATGTAGATGCATTTTACTTTAATTACATCAGTATTTTCATAACAAACAATGCATGTGCTTAGGGGGTAAGGGTTTCTTTAACTAATCTAGTTCAAGAGACTCAAGTGCCAAAATCCCGCGGGTTAGGGGGCGCAAATTACTTGCCTTGCCCCGGGTGCTGACAACCCACGCTACGCCACTGTACCCTACACTCTTGAGCATGGTGTGTAGAGATTGCAAAACTGGACTAAGATGACCTTCACATAGCTAGGTTGAGTTAACATAATTAAAATGCACATCCTACCCAGGGTGCTCTTCCTCATGCAAATGCTGCCAATCCCTCTTCCCAAAAATTTTTTTTTCCAATTTCAGAGCTGGTTTGGTTGGGTTTGTATGGCATCACAAAAAACTATGGTTGGCAATGACCTTACTTCACAGATCTAAAGAAGTGGGGGCCTAGGTCTCCCTTACATACAACGCTATTATAAGGCTATTGTCTTCCAACATATTCTAAACTGACGCTTTCATACCCGTACCAAAGTGTGGGTCTGTTTGGAGAAAAGTTTGGCAGGCCATAACTTATTGTATGCCCCTTGGCTGCCTCGGGAATACAGAAGGTTATCAGCAACAACTTCTCCACTGACAACCCATGTTTTGCATGCCTGGGACCACATTAAAGCAATCTCTTCTGTTGTTCTCACTGGATCCCCGTTGATGCCAATAGGAGGCTTCCTGTAGTTCCCACCTGAGGAATGCATGGCCTTCTTTGGGTGTTGTGCTGACGATGGTAAACCTAGTTGTGGCAAGTTCTTGGAGAAAGGCAGACTGATTCCCCTGGAAACCCTCAGAGATAGATTTGTGCGCTTCCCTATGGACTGGTGGCGCTATAAACAATTGCACCATTTTTGTGACCCCTGGGGGCTCTATCAGGGAGCTTTCTTCTCTTACCCCCTACGAGCAGTTGTTTATTGAACAAGAGCCCACGCCTCACTTGATTTCTGTACTCTACAAGCTTCTGGGATTAACCCCCATTAGGACAAAACTGGCCTTTATTCAGGAGTGGGAGCGTAACTTTGGGACGGAGTTCTCAATTGAACACATATGCAAACTCACACACTCTAGCTCAATAGAATCCAAGACACAAGAGACCTATTACAAGCCCTTGACATGTTGGTATCGTCTACTGCCAATTCTGTCACGTATCTACTGCTCATAGACCGTTGCTATCGTGGATGTGGACTGAAGGGCACACTCCTGCACCTTTGTTGGGACTGTCCTGGGATTTCTGGTTATATGTAAAAACTCAGATAAAAGAAGCTCTTGGAGTCGATATCCCGATGTCTCCAGCTCACTTCCTCCTCCATGTCCCTACCCTCCCGCTTAGCCATTATAAAAAAGCATACTACTGCACCTCCTGAATGTGGCTAAAAGACTTATTCCTAGATACTGGAAACGTCCACAGGTGCCCACTGGGGAGGAGTGGCATAAGAAAGTGGCTGAGATCAAGGAAGCAGAGGAGTGGGTGGCGACGTGTAAGGACAGACGTGAGCACTTCACAAGTATTTGGGCCCCTTGTTTGAAACACACTGCTGATCCTGACCCAGTGCCGTCTATCCTGGAAGTTGCTTTGTTGGAGAACCATCGTTGAAAGTACCTACTTGAATTGTGTTGCCATTGCCTTAACACAGTTTTCTCACTCCTGTTCAAAGGTGTAGCACCCTCCTAGATAGGTGCTAGGTTAAAAGCATTGTTATGCTCTATCTGCTTATCAGGGGAGCCTGATCTGTTAGTTATGCCTGTTACATGTGTCCAGGTGTGAGTGATTTGGTCTGAGGGAGTGTCCCCACTGTATCAAATTGGGGGGAGCCTGTTGGACAGTGGAGGAAACCTGGCCAGTGGCAAACTGGCTTTTGTGGTAGTCCCAGTGGGAGGGCACAATTGCAATGCATCCTGGGATTGACCATAAAAGCCAAGGGCACATGTGACAGGGCGTCTTTGGTGGGAAGCAGAGTCCCAGGAGGAGGGTGATGGCTGTCTCTCCTCCTGCAGTGTGAGGAAGGTGGTCACAGGCGGTCGGCCTGGTGAGCCAGGTGTGAAGCTGAGCCTTGAGGGCCCTGGAAAGCTGACGGTGGAGGTGCAGGCAGAGTCAACTGGGAAAAACAGTGTCCGTGAGTACCAGGGGGCTTGCCAAGGGGTCTGCCCAGGAAGGGGGACCACTCCAGTGAAGTCAGAAGGCAGAACGTCAGCTCACACAGTTAACAAGGGTAAAGGGGGTGCCAAGTAGAACCCTGAAGAGTCAAAGTAAAGGGGGTGCCACATGGGGCCCTGAAGAGTAATTCACTACAAAGTTTGCCTATTAAATACTTCACTTCAGTGGCAAGGTGAAGCAGTGGCCTTTTTGCACTCAATTCAGCTAGAAGTCCTCCAGTTGTGCATAGTTCATCAAGTTGGAGTATCCCACTCATCCCTTCTCCTATCCCAAGTTCAATAAAAAATACAAAAAAAAACGAATTCCCTGGACTGTTTTCTGACTGAGCCAAACATTTAAAGTACTAAGAATTCATAAATTGTTTCTATGGGTAACCCAGGGGGATCCGCTTCAAGGAAGTAGTGCTACAGGTGTTTTTTCTTTATTATTTTTCAACGGTCTGATCTATGTGGGCGATCGTATTGTACATTACTTGGTAATTGTTATATGTTTACATTTATGTTTCTTTTCTCTTTATGCTAAGTGTACTACAATAAATTAATTATTTGACCTATGGTTTCGCTATACTGGTTGGGTCTTCACCCTGGGTGGGCCTGGGGTAGGCCCTGGTGGTTTTGCACCTAGATGGAGGTTTGCTGGAGGCCTCATAGCACCCCTCCTCCGTTGGTGAAACGGGGGGGGGGTCAACGCGGGGACAGGTCATGGTGGGAGTGGTAAAGTTGGTCTTCAACATACATCCCATGTTTTGCACAGCCTAAATGTTTGCCTAAACTACCTGGTGAAACCAGGGGTGTCCCCATTAGTTATGATGCTTCACCTTTTCCCGTTCTCCTCGCTTCCCCTCCCTTCCTCCCCTTCTACACCTTATGTGTTTAAAGTTCTTTGTGCTGATGCATTTACCATTGTTATAGTTTTCACAAACCCTCATAAGTAGGGCATGTCTAAAGATTACAAAACAAAAAATTTCATGTGCATGTAAAAGCAGGAGTCCCGATACTTTTGACAATATAGTGTAGTTTTGGTAAATCTAGAGTTGTTTGTACAGAGATTGTATAGTCAAATTGTAATGTGTATGGTGAGCCAAAAGTTGAACCACAGGCAAACCAATGAAGAAGAAGTATCACCATCTAGCCGGCATCCTAGCAACCACTAGCCCTTTAATAACAGCTTCCCAACACAAAATGGCCCACTCTGTGCACTGGTGCCTCTCTGTATGCCAGCTTAGACCTGGTCTCAGGGGCGTAACTACAGGGGTTGCAGGGGTTGCAATCGCTACCGGGCCCCATGCTCCAGGGGGCCCGGTAGCAAACCAGTGGGTGAACTTCCAGGATCGCAAAGGTCACACTTGCGACCGGACCCTGGCATTGCACCACTGTGGGGAGGCCCCAAGATTGCAGGAAGTGGGCCCACAAGATTGCAGGAAGTGGGCCCACAAGATTGCAGGAAGTGGGCCCACAAGATTGCAGGAAGGGGGCCCACTGCAGAACTTGTGAAAGAATCCTGCTGCGGGACCGTAATAAAAGGCCACACAACGAGAGTAAAGAGCCCCAGGATTAGTGGGAAGAGCCCTGGGCTTGAAGGGAAGGGCCCCGGCCAGGGGTCTGGGGGGCCCTTCATGGTTTCTTGCATCAGGGCCCTGAAGGTTCTAGTTACGCCTCTGCCTGGTCTTAATCAACACCAGTTACCTAATATGAAAAAAGCAGTAATTATTGAATCTCTAGCAATCATAGTGAGAGGTTATTAAAGTTACAGTTGTAAGAACTACCTGAATTTGTTGCATGTCTGGCTAATGCTACAGGGAGTGTTGCAAATGCATGCATTCATTAGTCACAGGTAGTTTTAAAGGGAACTGCCACCAAAAAAGTGTAGGTGATGTTTTATTGAATTTCAATTGTGTGTCAATTTTTTGGAAGTTCAAGGACTTTTATATATGTATATGGTTTCTGAAGTCTTATAATTAGCACTTCTAATTATAGTAGAGAGTATATTATACCCTATATACTGTATACAGCTGCTCATTACCCTAGGACCCACTGACAATTCTTTACAATTTGTAGATATGAATTTAGAAACATGTTACATATAGGAAGCATAAGAAGCATCTATACACCATATTATGAAAGTTGGCAACAGTAATTTTATGGGATTGGTCAGCGCCTATAGCAGATCGCTGTAAATGTTTCATCGCCAAGCATTATACGTCAGGTCATTTTTTTTTCCAGCCCACGCTCTTGAATGAACTTTCACCCCATGTGGTTGTCATGGAAACTCTGTTTACACAGTAACCTGGCTGGATCAATCTCATAGATAGGTGCCTCCAAAAGGGAAAGATATACCAACACGCATAAAACTGTTGCTTAGCAACAGTTAACATGAATCGTCTCTCTAGGACTTTAAAAGATCACTTAACCATCAAAAAAAATAACAATAATAAAAACAAATCTTTACATAAGTATAGAGATGTACCTTTCCACAAGTTGTGTTTCTGTATATCTTTACAAATAGAATTAGTTAAAGCATTTGCAGAAAAAGTTCTAGGTAGAAAAAAAAAAGTCACTGAGTGATTCATTTTTTTCGGTTTGTGTTAATGTTTCTACTTGAGTATCGTTAGAATAGTTCCATGCAAATTAACTATGACTTTTACAAGACATCTACTAGGAGTCCTGTTGTCAATCAGCATATTGGAAAGGATTCTGGGGAATGTAATTTCCCTGCAGATCATAATGTTATAAACTGCATTGAAGAATAAATAACATAGAGGGAAACAAATCAGTAATTCCAGTCTGGATATTTATGAAATACACAGGTCTCACAACGTATGGACAAAAGCAATATATTATTCAAAAGCTGAAGTAGGGATAGTAGATGCTACAAAGTAAACAAATCCCATATGATGCAGCTTACCAGTCATTAGATGTTGTGGCTTCAAGTAATATTATAGACAAAACTTTTTTATTTATTTATTTATTTATTTTTTGGATAAAATAAGGGAGGGTTATAACCCCTATCAGTTTCATTTTTTTGTTATCTATATCTCATCGGGGAGGTTTAACCACTTTACCACCGGAGGATTTTGCTGTCTTACGTCCAGGCCACTTTTTGCGATTCGGCACTGTGCGACTTTAACATACAATTGCGCGGTCGTGCAACGCCATACCAAAACGAAATTTTTCCCCCACAAACAGAGCTTTCTTTTGGTGGTATTTGATCACCTGTGCGGTTTTTACTTTTTGCGCTATAAACAAAAAAAGAGCGTAAATTTTGAAAAAATAACAATATTTTTAAAAATGTTTTATATGAAATTCCCCCCCCCCCCCCCCAAAAAAATGTAAAAATCTAATTTTTTTAACATTTTTGGCCAATTTGTTTTCTGCTACCTATGTTTGGTAAAAAAAATCACAATAAGCATATTTTGATTGGTTTGCGCAAAAGTTATTGCGTTTACTAACTAAGGAAAAGATTTCTGTCATTTTTGGTGTTTTTTTTGTAACGAGTAATGGCGGCGATCTGCGATTTTTTTTGCGGGACTGCGACATTGTGGGGGACAGATCGGACCCTTGACTGACATTTTTGACACTTTTGGGGTACCAGTGACATTACTACAGTAATCAGTGCTATAAATATGCACTGTTACTGTAAAAATGACACTGGCAGGGAAGGGGTTAATTTTAGATAGATAGATAGATAGATACAACTTTATTGTCATTGCATAGTACAGGTACACAGCAACGAGATGCAGTTTGGCATCTACCAGAAGTGCAAAATGTAGCAATCGTGCAAAAGTGCAGATAATATCTAGCATATTTACAGTGCAGATAACCATCTAGCATAATTAAAAAATATATATACACAAATGAATGTGAAATATTGGGCAAAATGTACAGTAATGATAAAGATACATACAGATATAAATAGTGCAGATGTACTGAGGAGTGAAAAGATATACCATGTAGTATGTACATGTATAGTACAGAGGTTACATACAGTCTTTTGTTTGTGTTTGTTTTGTAATGATTAGCGGTGTAATGTTGAGTTCAGTAATATGATGGTGGATGGAAAAAAACTGTCCCTGAACCTGCTGGTTCTAGTGCGCAAGTTTCTGTATCTCCTTCCTGATGGAAGGAGGTTAAACAGTTTATGACTGGGATGCGAAGAATCCTTGATGATGTTGTGAGCTCTGCGCAGACATCTGCTGTGGTGAAGGTGCTCAATGGCAGGTAGTTGAGTGCCAGTGATGCGTTGAGCGGTTTTGACCACCCTTTGCAATGCTTTACGTTCCCTCACAGTGGAGCCTCCGTACCATACAGTGATGGAGTTGGTCAGGATGCTCTCAATGATGCAGCGGTAGAAGCTTGTTAAAATCCCCGGGGACAAATGAGATTTCTTGAGACTTCTCAAGAAATACAGACGTTGTTGTGCTTTTTTTACCAGAGCTGACGTGTTCAGCTGCCAGGACAGATCCTCAGAGATGTGAACTCCCAGGAACTTAAAACTGGAGACTCGCTCTACCTCGGTTCCATTGATGTTGACTGGTAGATGTCTCCCGCTGTTGGATTTCCGGAAGTCCACAATGAGCTCTTTGGTCTTTGTGGCATTGAGAGTCAGATTATTGGTGGCACACCATACTGCCAGATTACAGATCTCTTCCCTGTAGGCCGATTCCTCAATGTTTTCAATCTGGCCGACCACGGTAGTGTCATCCGCATACTTGATAAAGATGTTGGATTTATACAAAGGAGCACAATCGTGGGTGAACAGGGAGTAGAGCAGTGGGCTCAGAACACAGCCCTGCGGTATGCCAGTGTTCAGAATGAGGGTTGAGGATACCTGGTTTCCCAACCTGACAGATTGGGGTCTGTTGGTGAGAAAGTCCAGAATCCATCTGCAAATGGAGGTGCAGATACCCAGTTCCCTGAGCTTAGTGATCAGTACAGTGGGGAGGACTGTATTGAAAGCAGAGCTAAAATCAATGAACAGCATTCTAATGTATGTATTGCTCTTATCCAGGTGGGTGAGAGCAGAATGAAGAGCTGTGGAAACTGCATCCTCAGTTGACCTATTTGGGCGATAGGCATACTGGTGTGGGTCCAGTGTAGGTGGTAGGCCCGCAGTAAGGTGATTCAGGACCAGTTTCTCAAAGCATTTCATAACAATAGGGGTGAGTGCAACTGGGCGAAAGTCGTTCAAGTATTCAGCAGCTGAGTGCTTAGGCACTGGTATGATAGTAGTGGTCTTCAGACATGTTGGTACTGTGGCTTGAGCCAGTGACAGATTGAAAATGTCAGAAAAAACATGTGCCAGTTGTCCAGCGCATGCTCTGAGAACACGTCCCGGTATGCCATCTGGGCCAGCTGCCTTACGTGCATCCACTCTGCTAAACACTGAATAGACGTCCGTTATAGAGAATGAAAGTGAGCTGTAAATAATAGCAGAGTCCATGGTTGGTGTAATATGTCCTGTGCATTGGTCAAAACGAGCAAAAAAGTGATTAAGTTTGTTTGGTTGAAAGGCACTGCTGGTTGATTGAGCTGTAGGTTTGTAGTCTGTGATTGACTGGATGCCTTTCCACATGCGTCTGGGGTTAGAGTGGTGGAAGTGCTCTTCTATGTGTAATTTGAATATGAGCTTTGCTTTCCTAATGCCCCTTTTCAGGTTGGACCTGGCTCTGTTATAATCCTCTACACTGCCAGATTTAAAGGCAGCATCTCTTGCTTTCAACAGGAGACGGACTTCAGAGTTCATCCACGGCTTCTGATTAGGAAAACATTTCACGTGTTTGACGGTAGTGACATTGTCAATGCACGTGTTAATATAGTCCAAAACAGATGATGTGTAAGTGTCCATGTCTGTATGAGAGTTCAGTGTAGCCTGTGAGGCAAACATGTTCCAGTCAGTATCCTGAAACTGCTGTTGTAAAGAAGAAATGGCCCCCTCTGGCCATACCTTTACTGTCCGCAGAGCTGGTTTCACACGTTTGATCAATGGTGTGTATTTGGGTAGCATGAACAAGGAGAGGTGATCAGACTGACTTATTGGAGAGGGAGGGGTTAATGTATGCCTGGTGCTTACTAACGTGTGTGGGGGGAGGTGACTGAGTGACACAAGGACAGATCGCAGGTTCAGCTATGCTGAACCCTGCAATCTGTCACTGTCTGCCACTTAGGAGATCCGCCCGCTTTGTTTACACAAGCGGGCGGATCTCCAAACTCAATTCCCCGACTATTGGGCACGAGCAGCGGCGATCGCCGCCGCTCCTCCCCTGGCCCGACTCCCGCTGTGAATGAATAAAGCGGGAGCGAGCCTCTGGCGACGTGCGCCGCCCACAAGGGGAGGAGTCCAGAAACGTAGGTCTACGTCGCTGGACGATAACTAACCACTTTGCCGCAGTAGAGCTCAAGTGAGCGGTCGGCAAGTGGTTAACTTCCCTTCCTGTCCCATAGCCAAAACAGGAAGTGAGAAATATTGCCCATAAATTAAGGAAATTCCTTGGGGACTCCTAACTCACCAGAACTAGTGTCTCCATTGGAAAATTTCCCTTTTATTACTTTTCTGGGGATAACAAAAAATATGGGCTTTTATTTACTTTCACTTTCAATGATACGAACAAAAGTCCCCCATCCAGGTCTCTTTCTTCCATCAGTTCCAGTGAAAAGGATGGGGGACTGCTAATCCAACACTGCATTGGCGCCCGGAGACCACCAGTCCCCTACTGTATCCTGATGATGACATCAGTCCTCTTGTCTTTTCTGAGAGGACCCCACCAGCAGCCATCCAATAATATGCATCCATGTCATGCAGACAGTGACAAAGACACCTAAAGAAGGACCTAAAGCACAAAGTAAACAGATGAGGAGACGACTTGGGCTGCAGTGTCCCATGACCATGGATTAACGTAGAACATGTTAAAGACAAAACATTTTATTTTAGATACAGTAAGGGTGGGATATAAAACCTGTAAGTTATTTTCTGCCATTTGTGTCCCATTGGGGAGATTTTCCTGCACTTCCTGTTACATAGCTAAATCAGAAAGTAAGAGGTAATCCCTCCAAAGTAAGGGAATCCCTGATTTTCAACAGGGTCACCAGAACCAGTGTCCCTAACCAGGAGTGGGACTTTAGAAGTATGTCAGTGACCACCCAAATAGTTACCCAAAACATCACACAATGGTTTTTGAAAATGAGATTCAGCTGACACGAGCCTAATTCCATCATAGAGGATCCTCCAAAAGGTTATTAAATTAGCCAACAGACAGAAAAAACATGAATGAATGGGAATCCACATGTAGACAATGCTTTGATTAATCAGGATCTCACTCCAGGTCAGACTTCTCGGCCTCCCACACTACAATACACATTATTATAAGTGTAAACACATCCACAAAGTAGACAATAGGTGAGTTAATTACAATTAACAATGGGACAGACCTGCTTAGCAGAAACCACCTAACACCTTAATACACAGACAACAGCAGGAGACCACCAGTAACAGACTGTCCATCTCCTACATTCAAGAACATGGAACAGAGGCCAATGTGACCAGCTCTTTCAATGAACATGTTCAGAATCAAACAAACCAGGCATAGTCTTTATATATTTCTTGAGAAATATTGTTGATAAATATTACTGTCCCATTTGAAGTAATCCAAACCATATTCTCTGTGTCCATTAAGTAGTTGTCTATCATTGTCTCAGTCACCCTATGCCCCTAATAGACACAGGGTGACTTACACATAAGAGGGATCTAGGGAGCTGAGACAGGGATCTCTCAACCCCTCTAGGGCAAGCTGGGTTCTATGGGCCCCATAGTCAGTAGGCAAGAGGCTAGCCTGCAGTCCCCTCCAAAAGCCTTTGTCCTGAGTCACAAGCTATTTTACTGCTGATCTTAAAGTGTTAGATAATGTTTTGTCCCAGATAGTAACCAATTAAGCTGCAAGTTTGGAAATGACTTGCTAAGCTATTGGTAGACTTGCCAGGCTTCACTAGTTTGTTGCACAATTGCAGCAAGTCTGCATTGCATGACTCCAGATCAAGCTTGTTTGCAAAAATGTTGCAAGTCTGCTGCAAGTTCTGGTTCAGTTATGTTGTGCAATAGTCATCCCACCACAGGGGTCGCTGTGTCTGAATTTTAATGCTGTAGCCTTGCAGAGCTCTTGCTGTAGACTCACCACAGCAACTTTGTTCTTGCTAGAGAATTGCCATGCAAATTTGCTACAAATTGGAAAAGTGTCAACTAGAACTTGTGCTTCAAGTGCTCTGAAAGTGTACAACCTGCTAGTGAAAATGTGCAGCAAGTTAACAGACTTACAATTCAACACTGCCACAAATGTGTGGCAAGTTATCCTTGCTATCTGGGTGTGAACTGAGCCCACTGCCAGGATTTATGTGAGTGGTAATTCATAACTGGAAGATTTACACTCATATATTACTAGCATGTAGTTAACATGACGTAACAAGATTTCAACTGTGGCCCCCTAAGCTGACCATAGATTAGTCAAACAGACTTCTCCATCCGCACAAGCAAGGTGGATGGAGGAGCAACCTTGCTGGGACGTTGTATTCTAACATTGCGTCTCTCTGCTATCAAAATACACTGATCAGCAGCTGCAGCCACTGATCGACAAATGTTTTCCAATGGGTATGACTACAATGAATGGGGATGGTCACACAGGGATTAAAATTCACCAGTCCCGTTGAACTTTCTGAATTTTGATCTTTCAATAGCCAGCTTTAGTTTTTTGGGGGTGGAGGTGCCATTGTTTCCACCCCTACCCTTGGAGTTACTTATGTCCTCAGACTCCAAAAAAAAAGTACAATATTTGTAATTGAGGGTTCAGTTTATTATCTTATTCATTATGACCGTCACGTACAGATTTTATGCTCTGTTAGGATTAATTTCAGCACACCCTACAATAATAGTTTTGGATAACCAACTTCTTCATCTAATGATCTGTAACATATCTCCTTAAAATATATTCTTGAAGACTCTTACTTTTGTAAGACACAAAGAGCAACTAATAAATAAACTTATGTTTCAAAGCTATGTTTCAAGTTCACAGATATGGACATTAAACTTGACTCTCAGACATTATAAAAATGGTTAAATGGCCACTGTCTCACTAGTGCTTCTGCAAGCCATGAAGAACAGGATGCCAGGAATTAATTAGTAGGACTGCCAGGGGCAACTATGAAATTGACAGAAACCATGCAAGGACAAAAACATCAATAGATCCTTCATTTTCCTAATCTGCCGGTTGCTTAAAATGCAGCTTGTGTTGGGGAAGCTGCCTTCAAATTATTTATTGCGACATTTTTCATAAGACTGCTAACAGTTCATGTATTTTCAGTAAACAATAGCGTCTTATGGCTGCTCTCGCTCTCTCATGACACTCATTGAAAATATAAAGGATAGCATTGTTTCTGCTTTATGATATTCCCTGTCCTGTTCACTGCTAAGAGACAAATTCTATGCAAGGTCATTCATCAGAAGAGTTAACCTTATCACACAATTAAGCACTTGTATGCAACAATTTGTTGTGCAATATTTAAAACATGGAAGTTGGTGGGAAACAGCTCAAAAATATACTTTTTATAATGTGGCATATCATTTTTAGTTGGTTTTATCCTTCTAGACTTCTCCATAATACCATAAGAGAGAAGAATATCACACTACGAGCAGGCATTGTGAAGGAATGGTCAAAAGGATAAATCCAACACAATCCTTCTATGCCCCACTGTAGTTGTTGGTTTTTCTATGGGGGTAGCTTCATTGGTGAATGTAAAGCACTCCTCTGGGCTAACAGTTACTTCCACTATTATATGTGCAATAGGGAAAATGCTTCCAGGTCCACCAAGTCGCCAGGTTTAGGAAGTCAATAGAGAAAATGTTTTCATGTCAACCAGGCCAGCCACCAGGATTCCTAGATCTCTGCACAATATTCCATTAATATGATAACATAGCAAATACCATGTGACCAAAAAAAAAAAAAAAAAAATCGCAAAACACCCACCATTTTGTTCTGTAGGGCCTCTGCTTTAAAAAATATCTAATGTTTTGGGGGTTCAAATTAATTTTCTAGTTAAAAAAATAATTTTTTCATGTAAACAAAAAGTCTCAGAAAGAAATTGGTCTTCAAGTGGTTAGAAGAGTGGGTGATGTGTGGCATAAGCTTCTAATATTGGACATAAAATGCCAGGACAGTTCAAACACCCCTCAAATTACTCCTTTTCAGAAAGTAGACATCCTAAGCTATTTGCTGAGAGGCATGTTGAGTCCATGGAATATTTTATATTTTGCCACAAGTTTTGGGAAAATTACAATTTCTTTTTTTTTTTACACAAAGTTGTCACTTAAATGATATATTGCTCAAACATTCCATGGGTATATGTGGAATGACACACCAAAATACATTCTGCTGCTTCTTCTGAGTACGGAGATACCCCATGTGTGAGACTTTTTGGCAGTCTAGCCGCGTACAGGACCCCGAAAACCAATCACTGCCTTTAGGCTTTCTAAGGGCGTAAGTTGTTGATTTCACTCTTCACTACCTATCACAGTTTCAGAGGTCAGGAAATGCCAAGATAGCACAACCCCCCCCCCCCCCCCCCAATTACCCCTTTTTGGAAAGTAAACACCTTAAGCTATTTGCTGAGAGGCATGTGGAGTATTGTGTAGATCTCGCTTTTTGTCACACAGTTTTAAAATTTGAAAAATAAAACTTCCATTTCTTTCTTCATTTTCCAAAACAAATGAGAGCTTCAAAATACTCACCATGCCTCTTAGCATGGGGTGTCTACTTTCCCAAAAGGGGTCAATTGGGGGGGGGGGGTTGTGCTGTCTTGCAAGTCGCAATTAAATAACAGAAAAGTAGTGCAGGAACCTTTTGCAAAGTTGCTACGTCTTGAGTCGCAACGATTTGAACGATTCCATTGTCAAAAATAGGGTGCGACTTGTCATGCAATTTTGAACTGTCAAATCGCATGACAAATTGCATTGGTGTGAATGAAGGCTCAAAGTGTGATGGATCATTTCAATGCAACTACAAACATTGTTCTGGAAAAAGGACATCTGTAGATCAGACTGCAGTGGCTACTCTATTTGCCAGCTATTGTGTATTCTACTGTCCAATCCAGCCATTTCCAACCATGGTTCTGTGGAACCCTAATAAGGGTTGCGTTCTTCCTACTGATCATCATTGTAGGGGGAATTTACCCTATTGACCCCAGATTAGCTGGTTTTAGTATGGATTTCCTAAGACCTTCAAAATATTTTAGGGATCCCTCTGGAGAATAAAGATTGAGAAAAGTTGGTCAAATCCATATTTACATTTACAATTTACAAAGCAGAGGAGAACATTTTTCAGGTGCATTCATTAATAAAATACAAATGAAGCATGATATATCTAAAAGAGGAAAATCTTATCAATAATGAATTCTTTTGCAAAATGTCAAATACTGTACAGCAAGCACCAAGTCAGGGATGAGCTCAGGCATGTTTGGATACTCATCCATGGCCATCTGAGCTATCCCGCCAATTGCGGACATCCAATCATATGCGGCCAAGGCATTCCCCACCCTGCAACTGCGCATATATACTCCCTTTGTATACAGGGCTGTGGGGCAGGGAACGCCTCCACCATTTAGAAATGGTGGTCTGCAGTTATAGCTTCTTGCCAGGATGGCTCAGCCAGTTTCGGTTGAACATCCAAACACGCCCAAGCTCATCCCTATTTACCACAACATCACATAATAGTACATACTTTATTTGGGAATCATTTTTATATTAAATTGATAGTTTGATGTGTCACTAGTGCGATCACTTATAATAAAGAACAGCAGGAATAAAATGACTGCAATCAGTCTTGACAACAATATTTTTTCATGCCATTCCATTGTAATTGAACTTTTTTGTAGCATAAAGGTATTGATTACATAATTGTACTTTTTCTTTTTTTTTTTTTTTGCTGCACATTGTTATTGCAGACTGACAAGGTAAGTTCAAAACATGCAATTACTTCTCACGGTAATACAGCATTGCTTTGAAATTACAGCTATATTTATAAAGCAATGAATGTGACATTCCTCAAACATTCACAATATTTGGTGAATTTCATATTTACTGCTTTATACATATGCCCCATAAAGTATCAGGCTCCGTTCAGATATTGGCGTCTCGGCAGAATCCTGAATCATTGCAAATCGCGGGACGCCCGTGCGATTCCCCTAACTTGCAATGGCACCCCAAACACAGCTCGATTTTGCCGCAATTGTCGTCCGACGGATCGCAGTAAAATCCCGAAAAAAGAATTGCAGGACTCCCGTTGCACGAAAGAGGCTATTGTACTTTTTTGGGTGACAGGCTTCCAGCGATTTTGTTTGCGCAATTTTCCTGCGACTCGCCGGTTGACAGTCGCGGCAAAATCACATCGTGTTTTGGGTGCCATTGCAAGTCATGGGAATTGCCTGGGGGTCCGGCGATGTGCAATAAATCAGAATCGCCATGATTCTGCCTGCGATCCGAGACGCCAATATGTGAACAGAGCCTCAGATATCTAGAAAGGAAGAAATATCATACATGTCAGAAAGTTTTTTTGTTTTTTTTTTGATAGACTAAAGCTTGGTACACACAATATTTTTTTTTTTTTTCTTCAGCCATGCAGGCTGAAGAAAAAAAAACGACAGATCACTGTACTAACACAAGTGATGTTTGACAAAACCTGGTTGTGAGATTGACTTCTGTTGAACAGGGGACTGTACACACAGGCCGAATGTCGGTCAGTTTATACTGTACCAGCTGATTTCGGCCAATATTTAGCCCATGTGTACCTGGCATAAGGACAGGTTAGAATCTCTGTCAGGATTTTAGTACTGTCAGTGTCCTGTTTAGGGAGATTTCTTATTCCATTGACATAGGAAGAAGGTAGGAGGGAATGTCCCTAAATTAAACCACCTCCCCCCGACCACAATACATATATATATACATTCTCATAGGGAAACGGTTATACTAGTTATACTAATTCTAGTGCCAGACCTCATGTTTAACTCTAAACTGGTAATCTGTAAAGGCTTTTAATCTGGAAACACCCCCTTATTGCTAAATGCTAACAAAAAGCCTGTGCCAAAACTAACATATTAAACAAGCACCCCCCCACACACACCTGTATTCTATCAGTGTCCACTATCAAGTGGATATAGGAGGAGTCCCCTGTAGTGCATTTGCACATCTTTCCCAGCAAGGAGTGTTATCTCCAAGGGTTAGAAAGGCTGGATTCATCTCTTTTTCATAGATAGTGTAGGACCCACTGATAATGGGGTACTTTGACGTAGTGGTGGGCTTGAGCACTATATGGCCATATGGTGGGACCAAATCCCCATTTTTATTTATGGATTGTCTTCAAATTTGGTAGTAATTTCTTTTACATGTGTGCGCTATTCTTTTTTAATATACATGTCTTTTGGTTCATAGCTGCACCAGCTTTAGAAATACATGGGTATGCTCCCCCAAATTTTTTGCTTGTTTATTATGTATTCGGTCTGACCAGACTACCGAGGTTGAGCAACCCATCCCACCCCCCACACACACCTGTATTCTATCAGTGTCCACTATCAAGTGGATATAGGAGGAGTCCCCTGTAGTGCATTTGCACATCTTTCCCAGCAAGGAGTATTATCTCCAAGGGTTAGAAAGGCTGGATTTATCTCTTTTTCATGGATAGTGTAGGACCCACTGATAATGGGGTACTTTGATGTAGTGGTGGGCTTGAGCACTATATGGCCATATGGTGGGACCAAATCCCCATTTTTATTTATGGATTGTCTTCAAATTTGGTAGTAATTTCTTTTACATGTGTGCACTATTCTTTTTTAATAAAACTAACATATTCTCCAAAATAGGCCCATTAACGCCGGTAAGGTTGAGCCCAGACTTTCTAACTGGAATGTCGACAACCTTTCTAGCCGAAGCTGACTGAAACGACACTTTAAGAGTACATTGATTCTTTAAAAGGGGCAAACTCCTCACCAGGGATCAATTATCTAATCAATGGCCTAAGGCACACATCTCTGAGTGGACGTATATTCAACTGCTTCACTTCTTTTGCTCCCTGGACCTTCACACATATGTATCTCGACCTCTAACCCCCTTTGAAACTATGTGCTTAAACTCGCCCTCTCTGCAACATGTTATTTCCAGGATGTATGCTCTCTTGGGAGACCACATATCGGTGAATACTGAATATTTGACAAAAGGTGAATACTTGCAAAGCATGCAGGGCTTGGAACGAGGATCTGAAAGTGGAGATACCTCAGGAAGCATGGGAACATATCTTCCACATTGCTCACAAAAGATCAGCAAATGTCTCTGTACAGGAAACCAATTATAAGCTCATTTCAAGATGGTACAGAACCCCAAAACGGCTACACAAATTTGATCCCTCACTAAATGATAAATGCTGGCGATGCTCACAAGAGGTGGGATCTTTACTTCACATTTGGTGGGATTGCCCTCACATTCAGTCTTTCTGGAGGGAGGTACATTCTATCGCCCATCAAGTCACAACTGGAACCAAGGCATTCTCTCCAACTCAATACCTACTCCATTATGATGCACAACTACCGAAAAGATACCACAAGTCTCTCACAATGCACATTATGCACATGATCAATTCTGCTAAAGCATTCATCCTGGTCCTTTGGAACTCCTCTATGGTTCCTTCCCTGTGGAACTGGTTTTCTCGTATAGACACAGACAGGTACCGTAAAAAAAAACAGCACTTAATCCCTGCTTGATATCCTTGACAAAAGGCCACTTGGCTTAACTTATCTCACGCATGCTCCTATTTGAGGGATGGCCTCTGAAACACACCCCCATAACATTCTTACATACGTCGACTTTGCCTTCTTCCCAACTGATAACTATCATCAATAATAACTGCCTTAAGTCTCTGGGGTAATGAGACAAACAGGATACTTCTCTACCACCTAACTCCACCTCTCCTCATCCCCTAACTCTCTCTACACCTCTCCCTCCCCCCCCTTTTTTTTCTTTTCGCTTCTCCCTTTTTGTTCTTCTCCACTCTCTTTCTTCTCTCTTCTTCTCCTCCTCCTCCTCCTCTCCTTCCTCTTCCTTCTTGCAAGCTTGCTATTCTACCATGACCATTCCATTTGAAAAGGTATAAAAGCGGAATACTTACACCCTTTGCTTGCTTATGAAACCTGTTACTCTCTCATCTCAGCCATATACTCCTCCTAGTGTTGTCACTCACCATACATAGCGCACAAGTTGCTAATAGGATGTGTAACTCAACCAGTTGGAAAAGTCATCTTCCAGAATCAATCCAATAAGAAACTGGTTTAAGCACTAAACCATTTTTGCCAAAATCTACAATGCGAGGGGGATTGGGGGGGGGGGGGGAGTGGATGGGGAGGGGAGGAAATCAAACAACTCAATCAAACAATTGCCTTAAATAAACATGTAGCACCCTCCTAGGTAGGTGCTAGAGAGTGAGTATAGTTTTGGCTCTGCCTGCCTATCAGAGGAGCAGCAGGCAAATTCTATATTGCTCTGTGCTTAACAGAGAGCAGGATCTGTGAGAGTTAGGTCTGCTCAATGTGCTCAGTGTGTGATTCATCTGGTCTAGGGGATTGTTTCACACTGGTCCAATAGGGAGGCATATTGGACAGTGGAGGAAACCTGACCAATGGGTAAACAGGCTTTGATACAGCCCCAGTGATTGGCACAGACTGCTGTCTTGGTGCATTTTGGTATGTAGTATAAAAGCCAGGAGCACATGTGCTTGGGGGCTTTGGTTGGTGAGCAGAGTCCCGGAAGGAGGGTGGTGGCTGCCTCCTCTTCTGCAGCAGTTGGTGTACGGTCACAAGCAGTCGGCCTGGTGAGCCAGAAGGAAGAAGCTGAACCCAGAGGTCCAGGAGAGCTGACTAGAGGGGTTGAGACACTGGAGAACCTGGAAAAACAGTATAGTTAGTACAGGGGATCGTGTCTAAGGGCCTGACCAGGAAGGGGGCCACCTCGGAG
Source organism: Pelophylax lessonae (assembly GCF_965119305.1). Lineage (NCBI taxonomy): Eukaryota > Metazoa > Chordata > Amphibia > Anura > Ranidae > Pelophylax > Pelophylax lessonae. Next base: position 553,642,749 of record NC_138769.1, on the reverse strand, counting down.
TAGAGTAGTCAGAGGACAGGTTTCGACTGGTGGAGTGAAAGGGGGTGCTAGGCGAGTACCCTGAAGATAAGTGCTAAGCAAGTGTCTATTCAGGAACTTTACCTCAAATTCATCTAGTGGCAAGGTGAAACTGCGGTCTAGCCGCATCCTCAGATAGAAGTCCTCAACATTATGAATAGTTTAGGTTTTGGAGTATCCCACTCTTCCCTTCTCCCATCCCCGTATAAAATAAAAACAACAGAAACAACAACCCCTAGACTGTTTATTGACTGAGCCAGAAAGTAAAGTGTTAAGTTTCTGCATGCAGTTGCTACCGTTAACCAAAGGGACCCGAAAAGGTGAGAAATTCAGCAGCCCTCAAGGAGGCAGTGCTACAAACATGTTTGCTAACAGGAAGTTGCAAAAGATTAAACTTCTATCTCAGGATTTGTCACTCTCTATTTGGATTTCTTAATTACTATGTACTAAGTCACATTACAGATACGTAGCATGTAGGAAACCCTTTGTTAGGAAAAATTCCTCATAAGTATACATGTTTATATTGAGTGTATTCACGTCTTTACGGTTTGTTTTTTGTTTTTCTGTATTCTCTGACTTCTGTAATTGTCTTTCCCTTTAAAATAAATAAACTTTTGATGGAAATTAAAAAAAAAAAAAAGGCTTTTAAAGCGCCGCCTACAGTACGGATAATTTAATGAATCGTAGGTTATCACCTGTTCCCGGGTGTTTGCAATTTTAACCACTTCAGCCCCAGAAGATTTTAGCCCCTTCCTGACCAAGCCCTATTTTGCGATTCGGCACTGCTTTAATTTAACGGACAATTGCGCGGTCGTGTAATGCTGTACCCTAACGAAATTTACATCCTTTTTTTTCACACAAATAGAGCTTTATTTTGGTGGTATTTGATCACCTGTGCGATTTTTATGTTTTGCGCTATAAACAAAAAAATAGCGACAATTTGGAAAAAAAACAATATTTTTTACATTCTGCTATATGACATTCCCAAAAAAAAAAATTAAAAAATCAAAATCTTTTAACATTTTAGGCCAATTTGTTTTCTGCTACATATTTTTGGGAAAAAAATCGCAATAAGCATATTTTGATTGGTTTGCGCAAAAGTTATTGCGTCTACTAACTACGGGAAAGATTTATGTAATTTTTATTGTTTTTTTTTTTTACTAGTAATGGCGGCGATCTGTGATTTTTTGCGGGACTGCAACATTGCGGCGGACAGATCAGACCCCTAACTGACATTTTTGACACTTTTGGGGGTACCAGTGACATTACTACAGTAATCAGTGCTAAAAATATGCACTGTTACTGTAATAATGCCATTGGCAGGGAAGGGGGTTAAATACTGTTGGTGATCAAGGGGTTAAATGTAAGCCTAGGGGAGTGATTCTAACTGTGGTGGGGGCAAGGCTTGTGAGATGACCATAGAGACATGCAATCCTATATAGCAGGATCACATGGTCTCTGTGATCATCCCAGGGAGAAGGACGGACGGCTGTGTTTACAACAGCCCACCGTCCTTCTCTCTCAACGGGGAACGGTCGCCGGTGTCAGGCGGCAATTGGAGCCGCCTGACACACGTGCCGGCTTCCCCACTGACGAGCGCTCACCCCCTAGCTGCCTGCGCGCGACCAACGTAAAGCTACGTCGGTTCACCCAGGAACGACTGCCTGCCGCAGTAGATCTGCGGCGGGCGGTTGTCTAGTGGTTAAATTGTGACCCGTTGGGTATCTATTTAATCAGTGTAACATCATCTTTAACATTTCACCACACAATGTGGTATTACATTGTGTTTGTTTACACTAAAATTCATTAAGTGCCGGTTCACATTTGTGCGGCTTGCGAGATCGCATGTAATTTGGAGCGCACTGCTCCTTCATTACATGCGATCTCATGTGCGTATGCGAGTTCAGCCATACACTTTGTATGGCTGAATTTGCAGCGCATCCGCATGCAAACTCGCACATGAGGCATTTTTTGAGCCTCATCAGAATCGGTTTGCACAGTGGTTCACACTTGTGCGATTCGATTCTGTGCGAACTTGCAGATCGCACTGCGATATGCGATCGCAACTGGGGGTGTCGTTAACTTTTAATTGACACCCCCTACGTATCGCATATGGCAGTGTGAACTGCCAGATGTGCGGATGCGATGCGGGAACACGCTGCATATTCGCAGCGTTCCCGCATCGCATAAGTGTGAACCGAGCCTAAAGTGTATTTTTTCCTAAAAAACTGCGTTTTATAAATCACGGCACAAATATTGTGGGACCTAAAATTTGGCAACAACCACTATTTTATTCTTCAGGGCTTTTTCTTTCAGAAAATGCTTGGAGGATCTCAGCAATTTTCTAGAAAACAAAATGCAGGTTTTTTACATGTATGTGAGAAATGTCAGAATTGGACTGGTCTTGAAGTGGTTAAAGTGGTTTTCAGGGCAGAAGTTTTTTTTTTGCCTTACTGCATTCTATGCAGTTAGATAAAAAACCTTTCTTTATTCAGTTTCCCTCGCAGTACCCCCTTCATACATACCTGAGCCCGATCTCGATCCAGCGATGTGCGTGAGAGCCAGATCAATCAGATCAATCAGATCAATCAGAGCCAGAGAGGAGGAAGTGGGGGGGGGGCGGGGCCAACCCCACTCTGTGTGCGTTATGGACACTGGTCCATAGCATCCAGTGATGGTGAACTTTGGCACCCCAGATGTTTTGGAACTACATTTCCCATGATGCTCAACTACACTGCAGAGTGCATGAGCATCATGGGAAATGTAGTTCCAAAACATCTGGGGTGCCAAGGTCCGCCATCACTGGCACAGACTGTTGCTGCGTCCAAGGACTGTGTTTAGCTGCCTCTGAACATAGCAAACTATCCATTGCCATGTGGTTGTAGCCTAATGCCTCGTACACACGCAACGATTATCTGCCGACCGATCGTCCGACTTTTGTCCAGAGTGGTGTTTTGTTGGTTGGAATGTGCCTAGACTGCACACAAATTTTCTCGGCCAACAAAAACCAACTTTAGAAGTGATGTCATGTGTTGGTTTGCTTTCCATGTGTTTTTTCTTCTCTGAGCATGCCCAGTCTTGCTCATCAGATTTTTGTCTGCCAAAATCTGTACTGACTGATGGAAAATCGGCCGTTGTGTTGACGGCCAACAAAAATTTTATAGCATGCACACCAGGTTTTATTCGGTCGAAAAGTCGGAGTCGGTTGTCGAAAGCATCATACTAACAAGCCGAAAATCGGCCGATCGGACGTTGGCCGAAAATTCCTGGCCAATAATCGATGCCTGTGTACGAGGCATAACTCTTGTCTACTCTATTAATAAACTAACTCCAGAGTTCTGATTGAAATTAAAGGCGCTCTATCTGGTACATAGGTTGCACAGGTAAACATGCATATAAAGCAGATGCCGACTAATTGAGTGAAAGTCTTCTTACCATATATGGTGTTTTAATTATAGTATATATTTTATAGAACAACCCTGGAAAATGACATTTAATTTATGGACAGGTTGGTTTGGGCAACGTGCACAAGCAGTAGATTCTCATTTTTATCTCCACCTGCCTGTTCACAGGGTTTAATTAAATGTTCTTGATATTCATGAGCTTGCACGCGTGAAGCTCCAATTACATTTAATTTGATATACAATAAGTCTTTCGAGTTAGGCTGGTTTAGTTGAGTATAATAAACGGATAGGTCAGTAGAGATACAGTACATTTACAAGATAGGAGGCTGTAACCCTTGCAGGCCTGGTCCAGGAAAATAGTATATCTAAACCCAAACACAAACATTTCTATATATTGCATTATACCAGTTATAAGATGTTTTAGCTGCATCTGTTTCTTTTTTCAGATTTATTTTCCCTTTATTTTCACTTGGTAATGCTGCAAGTAACACAATTCCTAGAAGAACAACTCTCATTCACTGTACTCTATCCATTATTAATGTTATTATTATTATACAGGATTTATTTAGCGCCGACAGTTTACGCAGCGCTTTACAACTTGAGGGTAGACAATACAACTACAATACACTTTAACCACTTTACCACCAGAGGATTTTGCTGTCTTACGTCGTGGCCACTTTTTGCGATTCGGCACTGTGTGACTTTAACTGACAATTGCGCGGTCGTGCGATGCCGTACCCAAACAAAATTTACGTCCTTTTTTTCTCACAAACAGAGCTTTCTTTTGGTGGTATTTGATCACCTGTGCGATTTTTACTTTTTGCGCTATAAACAAAAAAAGAGCGTAAATTTTGAAAAAATTACAATATTTTTCACGTTTTTTAATATGAGATTCCCCCCAAAAAAATGTAAAAATCAAAATTTTTTAAATTTTTTGGCCAATTTGTTTTCTGCTACATATTTTTGGTAAAAAAAAATCGCAATAAGTGTATTTTGATTGGTTTGCGCAAAAGTTATTGCGTTTACTAACTAAGGGAAAGATTTCTGTCATTTTTGGTGGGTTTTTTTTAACGAGTAATGACGGCGATCTGCAATTTTTTTTGCGGTACTGCGACATTGCGGCGGACAGATCGGACCCTTGACTGACATTTTTGACATCTACGTCGCTGGACGATAACGAGCCACATTGCTGCAGTAGCAGCAATGTGAGCAGACGTAAAGAGGTTAATACAGTAGGAATCAGAGGGCCCTGCTCGTTAGAGCTTACAATCTAAGAGGGAGGAGGACAGGAAATGTGTTAGAACTACAGAACACCTCACCCTTCTCTTTTCTTCATACCACGAGGGGAGATGTTCTATAGTCCATGATACAAGTGACCTGGGCAGGGTTGATAACAATGCTTGGGATTTCAGAGCAGTCTTGTCAGCTGGAACAGGAACTGAGCTCATTGCATTTCTGGCAAGATCAACAAGTACTTTTCTGTGCATGTGTGGGAGGGATGTACTGAAAATGTTTTTTACCTTGCCTATACCTATACTTTAAATGCATTGTAATATTTTTCTTCTATTGTTTGTGCAACATTTCAGCCATACCCATTGTACATTGCTCAATGACATGGAGGCTGATTGACTAAGAAACTAAAAACTGTAATATTCACTTCAACTATCTAATTGTGTTAAAAGCCATCTGCACATGATTGGGTATATAAAGTGAACAGAATTTTTTTTTTGCATTACTGGATAATTGAATTTTCAGGTGATTTTATTAAAGGAGAAGTTTGGGTCATTATTTGAAATGGCTAAAATGCACCATGATGGACCTAACGTTAAGCTGGCAATACATGGATCAAATTCAGCGAGTTCAGCAGGGACGGATGAATTTCAATCCATGTGGGGCTGCTCCTGCTCGTCAGTAACAATTGAGTTCTGTCAAACAGGCTTGTTGGAAAATTGGTATCGATCAGCGTTCGCAGCCAATGGGCTGCAGTTATTGGTCAGTGTATTCTAACATTAGAAAGTCTCTGCTGTCAGAATATTTTGTCTCAGCAGGATTCCTCCATCGGCTGTGTGGATGGAGGAATCTGTTTGTGTGCCCGCTGGCTGAACAAACAACCTCCAATGGTATTGCACAGAGCGGCTCAAACCTCTTCTGAGGTCCCCTGCCTGCACTCTTGGCTCCTTCTCTTCTCGGTGTACCACCATAGGAAGCCGCTTCTTATCGTGGCACACCTGTTGTTTTGCTACCAAGCTGGGCAGTGTGTATCCATTGAGAGTGCTGCTTGGCCCCCGCCCCCCACTCTCCTTGCAAAGGGTTTCACTGACAGCAGCAGGAGCCAATGGCTCCCACTGCTCTCAGCCAGTCCATTCTGCACACCTGAGACCAGTTTTCAGCTGACAGCGGGCTGACGTCACAGAGCCGGTTCAGGCTCAGACAAGATCGCAGCCATGATCAGATCTGCCCACTTGCCTGGACCAGCACCTGACTCAGCCTCTCAATGAGCCGCTGAGAGTCTGAGCAGGCCGCTCCCGCCCCTACACAGCCCAGCACTACAGTGAGCACAGGGGCAGAGCAGAGAGCTGGTGATTGATAGTCACCAACTCTCTGCTCACGGAGCTCTGAGATCCGAGTGATTGGCGGTGTTTGACTGCTCGGTCCTCAGTGTTAGAGCTGGCGGGGGAGAGCATCGGAGCAAGGTAAGTATGATTCTAAAGAAAAAACAGATTCCCATGCTTCTCTTTTAAGGTAAAAAAATGTGTAGACTTTACAACCACTGTAAGCCCACCGTGACACACATTAGGGCATTACAATGTGTTGTGGTGCACTGCAAAACTGGTGTGTCAGGTGTCTGCAGGTGTCTACATTTGAGTGCCATTCAATCTGCAACACAGTTTGTAGGTTGCCTAAGGGCTCTTTCACACATATAGTCCGTCAAACGGACTCTGCTTTTCTCAGCGGGGGATCGATCCGCGGAAACACAGCTGTCACAGCCCCATACATCTCTATGGGGGAATCGGATGGGGACGGATGGAATAGGGTTTCCATCCGTCCAGATTTGACGGATCGGATGTCAGTGGACATGTCTCCGCTGACATCCGATGCCCCATAGAGATGCATGGGGGGACCGTTCAGATCCGCCAAAAAAAGGAACAGGCGGATCTTAATGGTCCGCCTGCGTGAAAGGGGCCTTATAGTTTCCGTTTAATTTCCTAGATATTTAAAAACTATTTAATCTAGTTCAACAGCCACATGTTAGATTTGTTGTTAGCCTTGGGTTATGATCATTGGAAAGGGAATGCTTTTATTGTTTTCTTTAATTTGTGTAAAATTGTGAACATGATTATCAAAGGGTAACTCCACTTTTAGTGGGGGAAAAAAATCAGCAAATAAAGAAAAAAACAATATAGTGTATGCAATTGTGATATAAATCATATTGTAATTGAATGTTATTAAAAATAACCTTCCTTTTCAATCTGCAGCTGTTGTAATTTAGTGAAAATGCAATGCAATATGGCTACCTGCAGAATGTATACTGACCACACCCCAGAAACATCATTTCCTGCTTGTGTGATTGGCTCACCAACTTTCCCAGAGGTCTGCATAAGATACAAGTCAGATTTCTGGCATCCTCTGCAACTAAAATGTAATTTTTGGTGAGATACTTCCAATAGGAACACGTCTAAAGGGATGCAGACCAAGCAGCTTTCCTCATTAGAGCTCTGCAACTGCACAGCTGACAGATAATTATGAAACCACTCCCATTTGACCCATTCAGCATAGAAGCCCAGAGGAACAAACAGGGATTTCTTCAGAATAACAAAAGGTAGGAATCTGCAACAAAGTTTGGTAAAATCCCTGTAATGTACATAAATCATCCAGAGGGGAATGTTTTTTTTCTCAACAAAAGTGGAGTTACGCTTTATAATCTACACTTTAAAACATATTTAAACATAAATAGATTTCTGTTATTTGGCCCATCTGCTACATAGATGATTCCTGTAGAAGTTAGAAACAGGGTAAGTATTCCACGTTATTCCAACCCCCCTATACATAAGGAGCATTTAACCACTTGCCGACCACCGCACGACTATTTATGTCGGCAGTCAGCCCCTCACAGGCAAAGTGACGTAGTACTACGTCGCTAGCCTGTGAGGCTCTAGGGGGCGAGCTCCTGCCCCCACTCATTCACGGACCCCCCCGCGGACCACCCCCCCCCGCGCGTGTGATCGTCCAGTACAACGGGAGAAAGGCAGGTGGCTAATGTAAACAAAGCCGCCTGTCATTCTCCCCTGTGTAAGTGCAGAGATCATACGGTCCTGCTATGCAGGATCGTATTTCTCTGTAGTTACACAAACAGCCACATCCAATAACAGTAAGAATCACGCCCCTAGGGACACACTTAACCCCTCCTTCTCAAATAAAGTTAACCTCTTCCCTGCCAGTGTTATTTTTACAGTAACAGTGCATATGTATAGCACTGATTACTGTAGTAATGTCACTGGTACCCCCAAAAGTGTCGTTAAAAAAATACAAACAACAAAAATGACAAAAATCTTTCCCTTAGTTAGTAAACGCAATAACTTTTGCGCAAACCAATCAAAATACGCTTTTTGCAATTTTTTTTACCAAACATATGTAGCAGAAAACAAATTGGCCTAAAATGTTAAACAATTTTGATTTTTACATTTTTTTGGGGGAATTTCATATAGAAAATGTAAAAAAAATATTGTTATTTTTGCAAAATTGTCGCTTTTTTTTGTTTATATCGCATGATCAAAAAATCGCACAGGTGATCAAATACCACCAAAAGAAAGCTCTGTTTGTGGGAAAAAAAAGGATGTCAATTTCATTTGGGTACAGCGTCGCACAACTGCGCAATTGTCCGTTAAAGTCACGCAGTGCCGTAAAGGCAAAATAGGCCCTGGTCAGGAAGGGGGTAAAATCTTCTGGGGTTTAAGTGGTTAAACCCTTCCTTTGAGTGGGTGTGTGTGCCCCCCCCCCCCCGTCTCTTTGGTCCCTTCTTTACTTTTATTCCTACTACTCCTAGCTTTGTCTTTTCTCTATATATCTGATTATGTGTCATCGGTCCCTATGCAGTTATCAATATGTTTTAACCTGTTGATCTACGGTATTTCACTATAGATTGCCTTGATGTTTGCTACCAGCATTACTCTATGATTACTTCCTCTGTTTCTTTAGCTGCTACGGCGGTCTATGTATCTCTGTTGATATTCTAGCTTATACGCTGTACTGTGATGTATTGAAATAGTGTTGGCTGCCTTATAATAAAGCTTTACTCTTCAGCCATACACTGATGGACCCTGTGATTCCACTATGCTACTTGCAATTGTTGCTGTTCGCCATGTTTGACTTCTATGTCTGCTCTTCTACTTTTTCTTTGAAATGTTTGTAAACCTTCTTTATCTTTCAATAAAATAAGTTTGAACTAAACCCTTCCTTTTGCCGAGGGGGACCCACTGCAAGGGTAACTTTTTCTCCAGCCCAGACATCAGCCTTAAAATTATTATGTTAATGTGAATAACTATGTCACATGTCCCTAAGGCTCCTTTCACACGGAGCGGACCGTATTGCGATCCGCTCCGGCACTTTTATTTTTTTTTAAGGACATTTGTGTCATTCTGTCCGTATGTCCGCATATCATCCCATCCATTTGCGGATGATATACGGACATAATTTATGTCTATGTGATTGCGGATGTCAGCGGATGACACCGTTGACATCCGATTTTGCGTCCTTTCCGGTTTTTAAACGGAAGAAAAAATAGGGTTCTGTTCCGTTCCAAAAAACGGAACAGAACTGAAAGGACGCAAATCGGATGTCAATCCCATTGACATGCATTATGTCTGTATATCACCCGAAAACTGATTGGGTGATATACGGACATACGGAACGCCCGTGTGAAAGGGGCCAAAGGCTCTATTACAGCCAAGGCCTCTAATTTATGGATAAACTTATCCAAGTATAAGCTAGACTTGTGTGGCAGGATTTTGCACTCTTATAACAGCCAACACTGTATTGCATAGGGTGTGAAATCTACCAGCAGGGGGAGCCATGTTCTGCATATTGTGGCTTGATTAGAAATCCACAGAGGTCCTCTAGTAAGAATTTGTGGTTGTTCAAATGTTTAGTTGTATTGTATTTAAATACTCAACAATTTTGGAGTTCACTTTTAACTAAATGTTAAAATAATATTAGCCTACAGCTTCACAGTATATGTTTGGTGACTGTTACTGTAAATCACGATGAGATCACATTTTGTCCATTACATACACAAAAATCCTTTAACCTTTAAAGTATGCATTAAATTGACTATAAACCCAAAACCAAAAATATAATATATAGCAGTTTACCAATCCTTAGATGTGACATCTGTATTTGTTTTCTTTTCTTTTTCTTTTTTTTTACTACTTTCCCTGTTTTTCACCTGGTGATCTGGTCAGTAACACACCTCCTGGAGTGCCTTCACTCTGGATGAAGGAGCACTGGGGGGGGGGGGGAGATATTTAGACAGCAGAATTATCAGTCTGGGGGAAGGAAAGTGTTAGATGTAGTAGCAGATTTAAATACACTAACAAATTAAAGTCAAATTCCAGCTCACACTTTATAATCAGTTACAACAAACAGTTTTTGTTCCTTTTGGGATAAAGGTTTTACATGAATAAACAAAAGCTGATTATTTTGAACACTCCTGCCAGTGTTAAATTGTTTGTCTCATCCCTGTCCCTGCATTCTGTGCATTTTGTACTCCTGGACCGTGGTCTCTGTGCATACCTCCCAAGTTTTTGAGATGGGAACAAGGGACAACTTTTAGCAAAAGTGTGTAGCATATGATACACCCACTGCCACTTCTGGACCGTAAGATTCCCCCCCCCCCCCCCCATTTTTTGCGATTTGGCATTGCATTACTTTAACGGACAATTGCGCGGTCGTGCAATGCTGTACCAAAATAAAATTGATGTCCTTTTTTTCTCACAAATAGAGCTTTCTTTTGGTGGTATTAGATCACCTGTGAGATCTTTATTTTTTTGCGCTATAAACAAATAAAGAGCGACAATTCTGAAAAAAAAAAAAAATAAAAACATTTTTAACTTTCTGCTATATAAGATTACCAAAAAAAAAATGTAAAAATCAAATTTTCATAATTTTAGACCAATTTTAGCGTATTTTGATTGGTTTGCACAAATGTTATCGCTTCTACAAACTAGGGGAAAGATTTGTGTCATTTTTATTTATTTAAATTATTTTTTTACTAGTAATGGGGGCGATCAGCTATTTTTAGTGGGAATGCGACATTGCGGCGGACAGATCGGACCCCTAACTGCCATTTTTGATACTTTTGAGGGGATCAGTGACATTACTACAGTAATCAGTGCTAAAAATATGCACTGTTACTGTAATAATGACACTGGCAGGGAAGGGGTTAACCCAGGGGCGTTCAAAGGGTTAAGTGTGAGCCTAGGGGGTGTTTTCTAACTGTGGGAGGATGGGCTTGGGAAATCAAGACAGAGACCTGTGTTCCTAAATAGAAGGAACACAGGAGCTCTGCATTGATTCCAGAGAGAACGGTCTGCTGTGTTTACAACAGCAGACTGCTGTTCTCTCTTCACGGGGAGCGATCGTGGGTGCCCAACAGCAATCGTGGACGTCGGCTTCATGGATCGGCTTCCCCGCTTGTGAGTGGGGCCCCCAGACTCGCCCCAGCGGACAGCCATACAGGTACGGCGATTCGAGGGAACCTGACCCTGTATAACTGCAGCGGCTGGCCGGCAAGTAGTTAAAAGAGAATTATAAAAAATAAAATGATTAGTTAAACCCACAAGTGCTTTTTTTTACTACTATTATTCCTTTATACTGGCTTTTGACATTTACAAATGCAACAATTTAGAAATTGGATGATAGGTTTAGCACTGGGAAACATTTTTTGAAAGATAAAATGTGCATTTCATATACAACTATATAGATCAGACCAAAATGAGGGACAAATGAGGAGGAAAGAGGAACAGAGGGACTTTGTTCCAAATCAGGGATAGTTGGGAGCTATGTCAGTGTGTCATGTACCTCTAAACCCATCACTGCCTCCAGCCCTCTCTGCATTACATACTCCTGACCCTTGAATACACGCTGGACCCTTGCAGTCGTGTTATGTATCCTAACACCCGACACTGACTGCAGCACTCCCCAACCCCTGTGCTCTGCCTTACACACTCTTGTACTATATTTACAATACTGTACACATAGGCGTGTGCCCAGGGTGTGCCAGGTGTGCCTGGGGACAACCTGATCTCCCCGTGTGGTGCAGATTCCCCCTTTTTGGACCCCTGATATTTCACCAAAGATCCCTAAGGCTCCGTTCACATGTCAGCGTATGGATCGCGGCGCGATTCCGCCCGCGATCCGGAGATTATTGCAAATCGCGGGACGCCTGTGCGTTGCCCGTGATTTGCAATAGCCCCCCAAACGCTGAGCGATGTTGCAGCGATTCCCGCCTGCCGAATCGCGTAACATCGCGCAAAAAAAATCGCAGGACACAATACGCTCCAAAGAACCTCTTGTACTTTTTTGGGCGTAATGCGTCCCGCGTTTTTTTTTTTTTGCGCGATGTTACCGCCATTCAGCAGGCGGAAATCGCGGCAACATCGCTCAGCGTTTGGGGGGCTATTGCAAATCACGGACAACGCACAGTCCTCCCGCGATTTGCAATAATCTCCGGATCGCGGGGGGAATCGCGCCGCGATCCATACGCTGACAAGTGAACGGAGCCTTACGGATTCCTAAAAATATTGTGAAAAAATAAAAAAATTAAATTGTAAAAAATAATAAAAAATAAAAACTACTGACACCATCAGTAAATACACACGCTTTGGGGTGCTCAGTTTGAGCTTTGGGGTGCACAGCATACCCTAACGCATTAGGATGTGCACACCTTTGACTGGGCACAACCTGATCACCCCACGTGGTGCAGATTTCCCCTGTTTAGATCCCTGATATTTCACCAAAGCTCCCTAACAGGTTCCTAAAAATATTGTAAAAAGTAAAAAAATGAAATTGTAAAAAATAATAAAAAAATGAAAACTACTGACATCATCAGTATATACACACTATATGGGGTGCACAGTTTGTTTTTTGGGGTGCACAGCACACCCTAATGCAATATACTGTGCACACCTGTGACTGTACATTAGATACTTCTCACCAAAGTGTTCATTGTCTCAACGGTTACTGGTTACTATGCAGTCCCTGACTATTTTGATGAAGTTCTTCTTGAAGGTAGGCTGAGAAAAAGCATATTTTATAGGTACAAGTAAGCCTGGGTTTGGTTTACCCATGCCCCTTACGCGCCTCCCACTGTTTGGGCACACCCAAATTTTACTGCGGCATGCTGCGTGCACCACAAGTCACTGCCTTCCTCAGGCGTCCTTCATTCTGAAGTTCAAAAGTTAAGAGGTATGAATTTTACACAGTTGTACATTATCTGTGGTCTCTTAGAGCCGGTTCACACTGAGGCGATCCGACTTCGAGGGGCGACCTGTGAAGTCGAGGCGCGACTTGCAGGGACTTCACATAAGGGAAGTCTATGCAAGTCGCTCCCAGGTCGCCCCAAAGTAGTACAGGACCCTTTTTCTAAGTCGGAACGACTTGTGTCGCTCCTATTAGAACGGGTCCTGTACTACTCAATGGTGAGCGACCGACCCCGACTTGTCAGGCTGACAAGTCGCCTGACAAGTCACGCTAGTCTGAATGGTCTCTTAACCTGTTGCTCTTTGGGTAACACATACACTATATTGTCAAAAGTATTGAGACGCCTGCCTTTACACGCACATAAACTTTAACCACTTGCCGACCGCCGCACGACTATTTACTGCGGCAGTCATTTAACCCACTGTTTACCAATAAAATTAACCCCTTCCCTGCCAGTGTCATTTTTCCAGTAACAGTGCATATTTATAGCACTGATTACTGTAGTAATGTCGCTAGCACCCCCAAAAGTGTCAAAAATGTCAGTCAAGGGTCCGATCTGTCCTCCGCAATGTCGCAGTCCCGCAAAAAAAATCGCAGATTGCCGCCATTACTAGTTAAAAAAAAAAACAATAAAAATGACATAAATCTTTCCGTAGTTAGTAAACGCAATAACTTTTGCGTAAACCAATCAAAATACCCTTATTGCGATTTTTTTCACCAAAAATATGTAGCAGAAAACAAATTGGCCTAAAATGTTAAAAAATTTTAATTTTTACAATTTTTTGGGGGGGAATTTCATATAAAAAATATTGAAAATATTGTTATTTTTTCAAAATTGTTGCTTTTTTTTTTTTTGTTTATAGCGCAAAAAGTAAAAATCGAACAGGTGATCAAATACCGCCAAAAGAAAGCTCTGTTTGTGGGAAAAAAAGGACGTCAATTTCATTTGGGTACAGCATTGTACGACCGCGCAATTGTCCGTTAAAGTCACGCAGTGCCGAATCGCAAAATAGGCCCTGGTCTTTGAGCAGCCAAATCCTCCGGGGCTTAAGTGGTTAATGGCATCCCAGTCTTATTCAGAATAGAACACCTTTGGGATTATTAAGAGCGGAGACTCCTGATCAGATTAGACCACTGTGATTGCCAAAGGTAAACTGAGGTGGGCAGGAAGGGGTTAATTCTTAATGACAGTGTGATAGAAATTTGCCAGCACCAGGACAGTTTTGCACCAGCAGGAAAAGGGACAGTTTCGCAGAACTACTGGTGAAGTTCTATCTGCTAATCAAAGCAGGTTTATTATCACCTGATGAACAAGAAGTGTTGATGATAAATAGTGTTGCATGAACATGGCTGATCACAGCAGTCCCCATTGCAGCAACATTATACAGCACTGAGGGACCCCACTAGTGATGTATATTTAAAGTGTAAAAAATATAAAGTCTAATCCCAGATATACAGTAAAACCTTGGATTGCGAGCATAATTTGTTCTGGAAACATGCTTGTAATCCAATGCACTCTTATATCAAAGCGAATTTCCCCATAAGAAATAATGGAAACTCAGATGATTTGTTCCACAAGTCCTTCAGTTTATAGTCTATATACAAAGATTATAGCAATGTGATAGGTTGTGTAACCATAAAATGTCCATCCACAATATGCAGCCTTCCCAAGGAGATTAGAAGCAAAATCTAGCAGAGCTACAGAATATAAGAGAGATGAGAGGCGCCTCTAAGTGTAGAAATATGGTTACATTTAATGAATGTTCAACATTTAGCAACTCACATGGTTGATGATTAAAATAGGCACATCTAAGTATGCAGGCATCCGGGGTAAAGCTGTCCACATAGACCATCTTCTGAACCACCAACTCTCACCACTGTTAGTCTGCAATCGTGACCGGGAAGAATAGCCTGCAGTAGAGTGATCTGAAAGTGACGCTTTGAATCACTCGTGGAGTGCAGCGGAGAAGGGATGATGAAGATGGCTGTGCAAAGGATGGTCTATGTGGACAGCTTTACCCCGGATGCCTGCATACTTAGATGTGCCTGTTTTAATCATCAACCATGTGAGTTGCTAAATATTGAACCTTCATTAAATGTAACCATATTGCTACACTTTAGAGGCTCCTCTCTTCTTTTTTATACATGACGCTACTTGTATATCAAGACATCGCTTGTATATCAAGTCAAAATTTATTTAAAAAATGTGCTTGTCTTGCAAAGCGCTCTCAAACCAAGTTACTCTCAAACCAAGGTTTTACTGTAAAAAAAAGCATAGGGTTCCCCTTCCCCCTTGCAAGGTGATCCCTTCCATTATCGAGGTACAAGTGACTCTTCCCTACCTCTGGTGCCCCATGAAGCTAGAAGGAGTAATATGGGGGACTTATGGTGGAATCTGGAAGCCCTTTTTATATGAACGGCTGTCCAGATTTCTGCCACTCTCCCAGGGGAATGAGTACAGGGGTACATCTAGTACTCCATACCCATTCTTCCAAAGAGTCAAAAGTAAATAAACATGCATGTAGAGTAAAAAGGTCATTTAATTACAATAAGCCCCCATTCACACTACCGCGACGCTACTTCGCACCGCGACCTCCGAGGTCGTGGTGCGAGCAGCGTGCCGCGATCTCGGAGCGGCCGCCACGGACTTCATAACATTGAAGTCTATGGCGGTCGCCTCCTGGTCGCCCCAAAGAAGCTCCGGACCCTTTTTCTAAGTCGGAGCGACTTGTGTCGCTCCTATTAGAACGGGTCCGCAGCTTCCCTATGGAAGGCGACCTGCGGCCTCACAGGTCGCCTTAGTGTGAACGGGGGCTTAAACACAAACAGATTTTTATTTTATTTATTTATTACAGGTACTTATATAGCACCGTGAATTTATGCAGCTCTTTACATCTATGTATATTGTACATTCACATCAATCCCTGCCCTTAAGGAGCTTACAATCTAAGGCCCTTAATGCACATTCATACATACACATACTAGGGCCAACAAAAGACAGGTGACAATTAACCTGCCAGCATGTCCTTGAAGTACATACACACTTGCTTTTAAAATAAATTTTAATCATTTTGCCGGAAATAATTCCACATCCATCATATCGTCCAACAATGTAATCCATGTCAGTCAGAGTGTCCAGCGATGAAAATCTAGTGTCAATCAAGATTAACCATTGCCCACGAACGTGTAATGCCACACTCCCAATGGTAAATGAAAGATCCATGACTGCTGTAGTGTAAACTGACAGCTGGGAATTCCAGGTGACATCATTAGCCAAAATTTACGGATTGCATTAGCAATGAGGGCTCCCATATTTTTGTATTGTGACAAGTTTCTTTTAAAGTTTCCTAGAATTCAGAGGGCAATCAGTAGAGCAGGTAAAATCTGATCATTCTCAGGACAGCTCTATTAACATCTAAATTGTGCACTGCTGTACCTTTCAAATTCTTTCTAAAGACAGGAGGAGTGGAATATATAGTAGGGCATTGGCACCAGCTTATCAGATAGGGATGAGTAGGGACTGGGACATATTTTGTACACTGACATATTTTTTTATTTCCCATTAAGGAGGATGGGCAGCAAAGGTCAAAAGTTAATCACCTAGTATACTGACTGTTGACTGCCATATCATGTATTTATTTACCGACCCTCCATTGACATTAGAAAGTAGTTGGATTTTTAGGTAAGATCCAAAAACCCCAAAGCTAGCACTGCATGCATAGATTTATTATATATAAATACACTATATTACCAAAGGTATTGGGACGCCTGCCCCTTTACATGCACATGAACTTTAATGGCATCCCAATCTTAGTCCGTTGGGTTCAATATTGAGTTGGCCCACCTCAAGTGGCAGCTATAACAGCTTCACCTCTTCTGGGAAGGCTGTCCACAAGGTTTAGGAGTGTGTCTATGGGAATGTTTGATCATTCTGCCAGAAGTGCATTTGTGAGGTCAGGCACGGATGTTTGATGAGAAGGCCTGGCTTGCAGTCTCCGCTCTAATTCATTCCAAAGGTGTTCTATCGGGTAGAGGTCAGGACTCTGTGCAGGCCAGTCAAGTTCCCCCACCCCAAACTTGCTCATCCGTGTCTTTATGGACCTTGCTTTGTGCACTGGTGCGCAGTCACGTTGGAAGAGGAAGGGGCCATCCCCAAATTGTTCCCATAAAGTTGGGTGGATGAAATTATCCAAAGTGTCTTGGTATGCTGATGCCTTAAGTGTTCCCTTCACTGGAACTAGGGGACCAAGCCCAACCCCTGAAAAACAACCCCACACCACAATCCCCCCTCCACAAAATGATTTGGACCCATGCACAAAGCAAGGTCCGTAAAGACATGGATGAGCAAGTTTGGGGTTGAGGAACTTGACTGGCCTGCACAGAGTCCTGATCTAAACTTGATAGAACACCTTTGGGATGAAATAGAGCAGAGACTGCGAGGCAGGCCTTATCATCCAACCACAGTGCCTGGCCTAAATGCGCTTCTGAAAGAATGGTCAAACATTCCCATAGACACACTCCTAAACCTTGTGGACAGCCTTCCCAGAACAGTTGAAGCTGTTATAGCTGCAAAGGGTGGGCCAACTTAACCACTTAAGCCCCGGAGGATTTGGCTGCTCAAAGACCAGGCCCTATTTTGCGATTCAGCACTGCATGACTTTAACGGACAATTGCGCGGTCATGCGATGCTGTACCCAAATGAAATTGACATCCTTTTTTTTTCCCACAAACAGAGCTTTCTTTTGTGGGTATTTGATCACCTGTGCGATTTTTATTTTTTGCGCTATAAACAAAAAAATGCGACAATTTTGAAAAAATAACAATATTTTTCAAATTTTTTTGGTAAAAAAAAATTGCAATAAGCGTATTTTGATTGGTTTGCACAAAAGTTATTGCGTTTACTAACTACGGGAAAGATTTATGTCATTTTTTATTGTTTTTTTTTAACTAGTAATGGCGGCGATCTACGATTTTGTTTGCGGGACTGCGACATTGCGGCGGACAGATCAGACCCCTGACTGACATTTTTGACACTTTTGGGGATACCAGTGACATTTCTACAGTAATCAGTGCTATCAATATGCACTGTTACTGTAAAAATGACACTGGCAGGGAAGGGGTTAACTTTATTGGTGATCAAGGGGTTAAGTGTGTCCCTAGGGGCGTGCTTCTAACTGTTAGGGGGCGTGGCTAGTGAAGTAATCACAGAGACATACGATCCTACATAGCAGGATCGCATAGCCTCTGTCATTACTTCAGGGAGAATGACAGGCGGCTGTGTTTACATCAGCCGTCTGTCTTTCTCCCTCTCCTGTGGAAGATCGCGAGTGGCCGGCGGACATCGGAGCCGCCGGTCACACGCGCTGGCTAGGCAGGGAACGAGCGGGGGCGGGAGTGCGCCAGCGGGGGTGCACGCTCGCCCTCTACAGGCTCTTTGGCAAGCGACGTAGTACTACATTGCTTTGCCTGTAAGCGGCTGCGTGCCGCAGTAAATGTACAGGAGGCGGTCGTTATGTGGTTAATATTGAACCCTACGGACTAAGACTGGGATGCCATTAAAGTTCATGTGTGTGTACTGTAGACAATATAGTCTATATAAACATGCTGTATATTTTGATGCCCATGATGTCCTGGCGCTGCGTAAAGACTCCCTATAGACATGAATGAGTAAGTGGTGCAATGGGGACATAATGGTGTATCTAGCTACAGTATGTGCCACTACTTGCATTAAGTGGTGCATGTGTACATACAGAATGTGCCAAATGCAGGTAGTGTTCATTTGGGATATTATGTCTGTGCGCATCACTTTACAAAAGTAGCAGCGCATAGATTGAGGC
The DNA here is from genome assembly GCF_965119305.1 of Pelophylax lessonae. Lineage (NCBI taxonomy): Eukaryota > Metazoa > Chordata > Amphibia > Anura > Ranidae > Pelophylax > Pelophylax lessonae. Next base: position 553,624,013 of record NC_138769.1, on the reverse strand, counting down.
ACATCTGCCCACACAGCATGAACATGCTGCATATTGTGGTACCCACATTGTCCTGGTGCTGTGTACAGCCACCCATTAACTGGAAAGGGTAAAGACAGCTCCATGCAGCAAACAGCGTTTGGGCTCAGGCATGTACATATCCTAGTCCAAACCCACTGCAGTGATCCCACCTGGAAGATCACCTGTATTGGGCCAATCATAAGCGGACGAGGCATTCCTAGCCCCCATAACCGAATGTATACACTCCCCTTGTAAAGCTGGATACACACTATCCAACTTTTGTGGTTAGATTTCCTTCAGATTTACCTTTTCTATGTAGTGCAAGGGCCTGCCAGATTGCATACAAATTGAAAGTGTTTAGGTTTGACCTCATATTATATGGTTTTGGTAAGTCTGCAGACAAAAGTCTGCAGATAATCTTATAGTGTGTATGGCCCATAAGTGTCTGGATGTAAGGCGAAGAATGCTTCTACTACTTATGAGCCCAACCCCCGTGTGCTGCGTACAGCCACCTTCTCCTTTTCATATTTATGAGCAGCTGTATGCAACACAAGGACATTTTGGCACCAACATGCACAGAGTGTTTACACTGTATTGGCAAAGCTGCCACAAAGCCTAAGGGAACTTTTATACTGCCTCGCTGCCCTTTGGCCACAGTGAAGGTGCAGCGCCGTGTGACTGAAGTTTTTGTGTGGTTTTGTTACGGTTTCGGAAAAGCACAAAAACCATGGGATATAGTAAGAGTCTATGGAAAAGCACATCTAACCCACACCAAAACCATGGGATATAGTAAGAGTCTATGGAAAAGCGCATCTAACCCACACCAAAACCATGGGATATAGTAAGAGTCTATGGAAAAGCGCATCTAACCCACACCAAAACCATGGGATATAGTAAGAGTCTATGGAAAAACGCATCTAACACACACCAAAACCATGGGATATAGTAAGAGTCTATGGAAAAACGCATCTAACACACACCAAAACCATGGGATATAGTAAGAGTCTATGGAAAAACGCATCTAACCCACACCAAAACCATGGGATATAGTAAGAGTCTATGGAAAAGCGCATCTAACCCACACCAAAACCATGGGATATAGTAAGAGTCTATGGAAAAGCGCATCTAACCCACACCAAAACCATGGGATATAGTAAGAGTCTATGGAAAAGCGCATCTAACCCTCAACAAAATCATGGGATATAGTAAGAGTCTATGGAAAAGCGTATCTAACCCACACCAAAACCATGGGATATAGTAAGAGTCTATGGAAAAGCGTATCTAACCCACACCAAAACCATGGGATATAGTAAGAGTCTATGGAAAAGCGCATCTAACCCACACCAAAACCATGGGATATAGTAAAAGTCTATGGAAAAGCGCATCTAACCCACACCAAAACCATGGGATATAGTAATAGTGATGTCGCGAACCTAAAATTCGCCGTTCGCGAACGGCGAACGCGAACATCGGCAAATGTTCGCGAACCGGCGAACCGGGCGAACCGCCATAGACTTCAATAGGCAGGCGAATTTTAAAACACACAGGGACTCTTTCTGGCCACAATAGTGATGGAAAAGTTGTTTCAAGGGGACTAACACCTGGACTGTGGCATGCCGGAGAGGGATCACGCAAAAAAAAGTTCTTAAAAATTATAATTTTTTGATAGAGAGCCAATTATTGGAAAAATTAAAAAAAAATAAAAATAAAACATTTCTTTGGATTTAGCATCTGGGGGGTCTAAAAAGTGTACCTGTGAAGTTTCAGCTCTGTAGCATGTCCAGAACCCCTAAAAAACAGCATTTGTCTTATATTTTCAGGAATATGGCTTCTCTGCGGCTGGCTTTTTCTCTTGCAGGCATTTATCGGGCATTTTTTTAGGCAGGCATGTCATTTTTTGTATTTAGTGTCTGGGGGGTCTAAAAAGTGTACCTGTCAAGTTTCAGCTCTGTAGCATGTCCAGAACCCCTAAAAAACAGCATTTTTCTTATATTTTCAGGAATATGGCTTCTCTGCGGCTGGCTTTTTCTCTTGCAGGCATTTAGCGGGCATTTTTTTAGGCAGGCATGTCATTTTTTGTATTTAGTGTCTGGGGGGTCTAAAAAGTGTACCTGTCAAGTTTCAGCTCTGTAGCATGTCCAGAACCCCTAAAAAACAGCATTTTTATTATATTTTCAGTAATACGGCTTCTCTGCGGCTGGCTTTTTCTCTTGCAGGCATTTATCTGGCATTTTTTTAGGCAGGCATGTCATTTTTTGTATTTAGTGTCTGGGGGGTCTAAAAAGTGTACCTGTCAAGTTTCAGCTCTGTAGCATGTCCAGAACCCCTAAAAAACAGCATTTTTCTTATATTTTCAGGAATACGGCTTCTCTGCGGCTGGCTTTTTCTCTTGCAGGCATTTAGCGGGCATTTTTTTAGGCAGGCATGTCATTTTTTGTATTTAGTGTCTGGGGGGTCTAAAAAGTGTACCTGTCAAGTTTCAGCTCTGTAGCATGTCCAGAACCCCTAAAAAACAGCATTTTTCTTATATTTTCAGGAATACGGCTTCTCTGCGGCTGGCTTTTTTTCTTGCAGGCATTTATCGGGCATTTTTTTAGGCAGGCATGTCATTTTTTGTATTTAGTGTCTGGGGGGTCTAAAAAGTGTACCTGTCAAGTTTCAGCTCTGTAGCATGTCCAGAACCCCTAAAAAACAGCATTTTTCTTATATTTTCAGGAATACGGCTTCTCTGCGGCTGGCTTTTTCTCTTGCAGGCATTTAGCGGGCATTTTTTTAGGCAGGCATGTCATTTTTTGTATTCTGTGTCTGGGGGGTCTAAAAAGTGTACCTGTGAAGTTTCAGCTCTGTAGCATGTCCAGAACCCCTAAAAAACAGCATTTTTCTTATATTTTCAGGAATACGGCTTCTCTGCGGCTGGCTTTTTTTCTTGCAGGCATTTAGCGGGCATTTTTTTAGGCAGGCATGTCATTTTTTGTATTCAGTGTCTGGGGGGTCTAAAAAGTGTACCTGTCAAGTTTCAGCTCTGTAGCATGTCCAGAACCCCTAAAAAACAGCATTTTTCTTATATTTTCAGGAATACGGCTTCTCTGCGGCTGGCTTTTTCTCTTGCAGGCATATATATCAGTGGTGGGTGGGCAGTGGCACAGTACACTCTCTGTGGACCTGACAGCAGTCACTGGCACCCAGGCAACTGCAATTTAAAAAATATATATATATTTTTTTTACTTTGCAAGCTGCTGTGCCACTTTATATATCAGTGGTGGGTGGGCAGTGGCACAGTACACTCTCTGTGGACCTGACAGCAGTCACTGGCACCCAGGCAACTGCAATTTAAAAAATATATATATATTTTTTTACTTTGCAAGCTGCTGTGCCACTTTATATATCAGTGGTGGGTGGGCAGTGGCACAGTACACTCTCTGTGGACCTGACAGCAGTCACTGGCACCCAGGCAACTGCAATTTAAAAAAATATATATTTTTTTTTACTTTGCAAGCTGCTGTGCCACCTTATATATCAGTGGTGGGTGGGCAGTGGCACAGTACACTCTCTGTGGACCTGACAGCAGTCACTGGCACCCAGGCAACTGCAATTTTAAAAAATATATATTTTATTTTACTTTGCAAGCTGCTGTGCCACCTTATATATCAGTGGTGGGTGGGCAGTGGCACAGTACACTCTCTGTGGACCTAACAGCAGTCACTGGCACCCAGGCAACTGCAATTTTAAAAAAATATATTTTATTTTACTTTGCAAGCTGCTGTGTCACCTTATATATCAGTGGTGGGTGGGCAGTGGCACAGTACACTCTCTGTGGACCTGACAGCAGTCACTGGCACCCAGGCAACTGCAATTAAAAAATATATATATTTTTTTTTACTTTGCAAGCTGCTGTGCCACCTTATATATCAGTGGTGGGTGGGCACACAGTGGCACTGCAGTGGGCACAGTACACTCTGTGGACCTGACAGTAACTGGCAGCCCAGGCAACTGCAATAATAAAAAATATTTTTTTTTTCAATTTATTGCAACAAGATGCTGTGCCACCGTATATATATCAGTGGTGGGCAGTGCACTGCAGTGGGTACAGTGCACTCTGTGGACCTGACACAGCACTCACTGCAATTATGACAGATGAAAAAAAAAATATTTTTTAAAATGCAAGGTACTGTGCCTGTGCCACCCGAAATGAGTGTGGTGTGCACACAGTACAGTCTGTGGTAGGTCTGTGGCCTCTCACACACAGCGGGCAGGCAACTGCAGTGTACAATAGATATATATAGATATACATATAAAGAAAAAACTCTATTACCTTACCAGCCCTTAAAAGGGCTTTTGGGGACACTATATATATATATATATATGTATATATATAAATAAAAAAAATCCTCAATTACCAGCCCTTAAAAGGGCTTTTGGGGACACTAGATAGATATAGATATTTATATATATATAAGAAGAAACAACTCAATTACCAGCCCTTAAAAGGGCTTTTGGGGACGCTAGGTATATATATATATATATATATATATATATATATATATATATATATAAAAAAAAAAAAAAAAACAAGCCCTTAGAAGGGCTTTTTGGGGTGCTGATATTACAGCAGTAGTGGACCAAGAACACTGCAAGACCAGGAACACTGACTAACTGTCCCTAGCTTAACAGCAGCAGCAGCAGCAGCTCTCTCCCTACTCTCACTACACACACTGCTTCAGAATGATCTAAGATGGATGCTGCCCTTGCTTATTTATAGGAGGTGGGAGGGTGTGGGAGGGAGGTATGCTGATTGGCTGGAAATGTGTCTGCTGACTGTAAAGTTCAGGGTCAAAGTTTGCCTCAATGATGTCTTATGGGGGGTGGACCGAACATCGCATATGTTCGCCGGCAGCGGCGAACGCGAACATGCTAAGTTCGCCGGGAACTGTTCGCCGGCGAACAGTTCTATACATCTCTATATAGTAAGAGTCTATGGAAAAGCGTATCTAACCCACACCAAAACCATGGGATATAGTAAGAGTCTATGGAAAAGCGCATCTAACCCACACCAAAACCATGGGATATAGTAAGAGTCTATGGAAAAGCGTATCTAACCCACACCAAAACCATGGGATATAGTAAGAGTCTATGGAAAAGCGCATCTAACCCACACCAAAACCATGGGATATAGTAAGAGACTATGGAAAAGCGCATCTAACCCACACCAAAACCATGGGATATAGTAAGAGTCTATGGAAAACCACATCTAACCCACACCAAAACCACGGGATATAGTAAGAGTCTATGGAAAAGCGCATCTAACCTACAACAAAACCATGGGATATAGTAAGAGTCTATGGAAAAGCGCATCTAACCCACACCAAAACCACGGGATATAGTAAGAGTCTATGGAAAAGCGCATCTAACCCACAACAAAGCCATGGGATATAGTAAGAGTCTATGGAAATGCGCATCTAACCCACACCAAAACCATGGGATATAGTAAGAGTCTATGGAAAAGCACATCTAACCCACACCAAAACCACGGGATATAGTAAGAGTCTATGGAAAAGCGCATCTAACCTACAACAAAACCATGGGATATAGTAAGAGTCTATGGAAAAGCGCATCTAACCCACACCAAAACCACGGGATATAGTAAGAGTCTATGGAAAAGCGCATCTAACCCACAACAAAACCATGGGATATAGTAAGAGTCTATGGAAAAGCGCATCTAACTTACACCAAAACCATGGGATATAGTAAGAGTCTATGGAAAAGCGTATCTAACCCACACCAAAACCATGGGATATAGTAAGAGTCTATGGAAAAGCGCATCTAACCCACACCAAAACCATGGGATATAGTAAGAGTCTATGGAAAAGCGCATCTAACCCACACCAAAACCACGGGATATAGTAAGAGTCTATGGAAAAGCGCATCTAACCCACACCAAAACCATGGGATATAGTAAGAGTCTATGGAAAAGCGCATCTAACCTACAACAAAACCATGGGATATAGTAAGAGTCTATGGAAAAGCGCATCTAACCTACAACAAAACCATGGGATATAGTAAGAGTCTATGGAAAACCACATCTAACCCACACCAAAATATAGTAAGAGTCTATGGAAAAGCACATCTAACCCACACCAAAACCATGGGATATAGTAAGAGTCTATGGAAAAGCACATCTAACCCACACCAAAACCATGGGATATAGTAAGAGTCTATGGAAAAGCGCATCTAACCCACACCAAAACCATGGGATATAGTAAGAGTCTATGGAAAAGCGTATCTAACCCACACCAAAACCATGGGATATAGTAAGAGTCTATGGAAAAGCGCATCTAACCCACACCAAAACCATGGGATATAGTAAGAGTCTATGGAAAAGCGCATCTAACCCTCAACAAAATCATGGGTACACTACATAGCAGCCCATGCACATGGAGTAAGTGGTCGCAAATCAGTGTAAAGCCACTCTAAAGCTAATTTTTTTTTTTTTTCTATTTGGCACTGCGCTATTTTACCTGGCAATTGCGCGGTCATGCAACACTGTACACAAACAAAATGTATATAATTTTTTTTTACACAAATAGAGCTTTCCTCTGGTCGTATTTGTTTATCATTATCATTATGCGTGTGCGGCGGCAAAATTTTGGAACAAACAAACAATATTTATTTATACTAGTAATGGCGGCGATCAGCCACTTATAGTGGGACTGTAGTAGTGCGGCGGCCAATCTGACACTAACCCGTCCCGGTTCACACTGATGCAGTGCGAGCAACCTCATGTGATTCGGACAGGGACCGCACCGCATTCCTGTTCAAATCACATGCCATTCTTGCGCATTCATTTTGTATGGCTCAAATCGCACTGCACCCGCATGAAAAAGGTGCATGCACTGGAATCGGAACTCATGGGTGAGTTCAGTGTTATGTTTTTTAGATAAGATTTCCTTCTGATGTTCATTTGTTCTAGCAATGCTGCACTCTATACAGCAACTAGGCTCATCTTCTGTTTAATTATCCCTCTTTAAGCCACTCCCACTGTTAGGCACAACTTGACCATGACCATCATTTGATACTAAGAGCTGCATGTACTGCAGCACTAATTTTTTGGCTCCATCCCAGGGTTCCTCAGCTCTTTCATAATCCTCTATTTTAAGCTCTCTGTCTATTTTCAGTATATACCAAACCAGATGTATTAGTGTTTTTTTCTAAATGATTGCGTTGAGGCTTCTATGAATCCCTTAGACTTCAGCTTGTGGCACAGCAATCAAAGCATATTTTATAGGTACAAGCAGGGCCGGTGCTAGAATATTTTACGCCCTAGGCAAGACCAGCTACTTGCGCCCCCCCAAAGAAAAAATAAAAAGGGATGGGGTTAAAAACTTCTCTATGTCGTACCCAGTGACCCTGATCTGATGGTTCCTCCATGTTATGCTGTCGTACCCAGTAACACCCATATTCCTCCATGTCACACCTGGGGACCCTGATGTTTTTCCATGTCACATTCTGGGACCCCAATATTCCTCCATGTCTTGCTGTCATACCCACTGACCCCGATGTTCCTCCATGTGGCACCCAGGGACCCCCGTGTTCCTCCATGTCATGCTGTCATACCCTGTGACCCCAATGTTCCTATATGTCACCCCAGGGGCCCCTGATGTTCCTCCATGTCATACCCGTGGAGACCCCAATGTTTTTCCATGTCACGCCTGGGGACCCTGATGTTCCTCCATGTCACACCTGGGGACCTCAATCCCCCATGGCACTCCCAGGGACCCCAATTCCTCATGGCACACCTGGTGACGCCGAACCCCTGTTACACCCGGTGACCCCTATCCCCCATGTCACACCTGGGGACTCTGATTTCCCATGGCACACCTGGTGACCCCAATTCCCTTTCACACCAGGGATCCTCCATGTCACACCCAGGGACACGGATCCCCTGTTCTGGGGACACTCACTAGGCAGAATAAAGAGAGTGGCCTGCACTCTCCCCTTCTTCACTGTGATTCCTTTTCCCAGGACATTCCTCTTCTGGACCACAGTACTCACCACAGCTCCAACAGGCTCCTGGTGGAGGAACAAGCAGCAGTCAGAGAGCTCCGCACATCCTTCATCACCAACCTCCTCAGACCATTCCGGTACCTCATCGGCCGTCGCTTCTGCTCCAGTAAAGGTGTCGCCCTCCAGTGCCGAGCTCCGGCTTAGGTTCAGCTCTCCTCCGCTCCCTGCTTAGTACCGACCCAGGGAAATGACGGCTGCCCACCAGCTTAGTGCAGAGAATCACTTCCTGCCCGGGGTTTAGGCCGCTCAGCTCCAGCCGAAGAGAATCATCATGCAGGCAGCACTCTGGTGGGCTCCCTTCCTGCCTTCTGGGGCCCCCCAAAGCCAAGGCTTGGTAGTTCGGCCACTGCCCCAGACACCTGGCATCTTCCTCTGTCCCTTCTTCCTCCCCCACTGCCGCCCCTCCCCTCAGATCACAAGGATCATTAATAAAGGAGAGAGAGTGCCGACTCCTGGCTGCGCCCCTAGGTGGCAATGCGCCCTAAGCGGCTGCTTAGTTTGCCTAGTGGAAGCACCGGAATCCCAGGTTTTATTTAACCACTTGTTTTCCGCCCATCGTACATTTACTGCAGCAGGGCGGCTGCTGTTTGCCAGATCATGTACCTGGTCTGGGGAGCGTGCCACTGGCAACCTGCTCCCTCTGTGATCACACACAGCGGTTGGTACCGCAGACTCAATGTCTGCCGGCACTTGCAAAATTAGACAGTACACAGGCAGAACGGCAATGTAAACAAGGCAGATTGCTGTTCTGTCAGAAGGGAGGTATTGATCCTGTGTATCTGTAAAACAGGAATATGGATCAATGCCTTCCACTAGTCAAAGTACCTCCCCCACAATGAGAATCCGCAGGCTAGGCACACAGTTAACCCTTTGATCACCCCTGATGTTAATCCAGTACAGTTACAGTGCATATTTTTTAGCACTGATCACTGTATTAGTGTAACTGGTCCCCAAAAAGTGTCACAAGTGTCAGTTAGGTGTCTGATTTGTCCGCCCTAATATCGCAAACCCGCTATAAGCTGCTGATCGCCATCATTACTAGTAAAAATAAATAAATAAACATATTCTGTAGTTTGTACACTATGACTTTTGAGCAAACCAATCAATATACGCTTATTGGAATTTTGTTTTTTTTACCAAAAAAAATGTAGCAGAATACATATTAGCCTAAACTGATGAAGAAATTCTGATTTTTTTTTACATTTTATTATTGTGAACTAGAAAGTGGTTATTTGGGACTATGAATGAAATGTATAGAAACATACGCCTCCATCACTGTATACAAAAATAGGGGTTTGGGTCTTTAGATGAGACACGTAAGGCACGTCTAAAAAAGTGATCAATGTAAAAATTACATATTTGTTTATTCTTTTGAACAATAGTAGCATGACACATTGCAGGACTTACATGAATATGAATTGTTTTCTGAAAATACAGTATCTAACAAAAGTGAGTACACCCCTCACATTTTTGTAAATATTTTATTATATGTTTTCATGTAGCAACACTGAAGAAATAACACTTTGCTACAATGTAAAGTAGTGAGTGTACAGCTTGTATAACAGTGTAAATTTGCTGTCCCCTCAAAAATAGCTCAACACACAGCCATTAATGTCTAAACCGCTGGCAGCAAAAGTGAGTACACCCCTAAGTGAAAATGT